>NC_135322.1:45190677-45805223 GCF_048772815.1 Callospermophilus lateralis
CCCTTGGGATCACATTGAACCCACCTGATTAATCTAAAATAGATTTTCTACCTAAAAACCCATACATGCATCCCACTGCAAATTTCCTTCTTCCATGTAAGGTGGAGTATCCATAGGTTCAAAGCATTAGGACCTGGATATGTTGGGGGCCCTTGTTCTGTTTGCCACAGCACTTATTTTTGGTTTGAAGAGAGAACTAAGGTGGACAGCAGGGGGAAGGCTTCTAATAGGAGACCCCATGGGGATTTATTTGACTTGGGAGGAAGGCAGAGGGTAACACTTTTGTCTGTCTCTTCATTCACTGTAATGGCAGGGGACTTACAGATGCACCAATCCAAACATTTCCAAATGGCTCATTTAAAAATCCAGTGTCACATCCTCACATAACCAATATCACGTACTATTGCCTTCAATTTAAAGAACATGTGTATCAGGTTATTATTTTTGTTGTCTATAAACATCCTACCATTAAGCATCTGATATTGGAAATATTTTGTGCCAGAGACATTTGAAAAGCCCAAAAGTACTCAGAATTTTTGACACCTTTGTCTTGATTTGATACCAAAATGTATATTGGACTTAAAATAATAGCTTGAAAAAAGATATCTTAAAAAGGAGCAACTAACTAATCTATGCTACATAGAAGAAGAATGGAAAATGAATCACAGACCACCTAGTTAACACTTCCTAGGATGGGATATTGAGTTCCCAGGGGCAGGGGGTAAATTAACTACTAGTAGAAGCAGCAAACTTAAAATTCTTTATATCTAATTCCAAATTTTAGCATGTTGTAGCTTTGTATACGAATAACTCATGGTAAATAACAACAAAAATGTTCTTGAAGATCCATTTTTTTCTTCCCACAGGAAAAAAATGACACAAATGGATTAAGTGATTACCTAGAGAATTCTGCTCTAATTACGGTAACAATAAATCCTTTAAAGAAGAGGCCACAAATAAACACAATTAAAAAAAATCTTTAAAGATAATAGCTGATTCTTTCCCTGAATAGTTTCAGTGTCATTAATAAGAATATAGCCTCTGCCAACAGTGATATGATATTTGGGATTCAAGAAAGAGAAGAAAGTGGTTCAGTAAAATATTATTTCTCTCATTTTGATGTTTTATGGTTAAGTAGGAAAAAAAATCAGAAAATCTAGGAGGGGTCTCCTAGTTCTGCCATTTGCCTAAGTGTCTTCCTAAGGAAGTTAATTAATATCTTGAGTCTTAATATTTTTCATCTATGGCGAAATTTGCAATTTCAGTAGGAAATGCAGGTGACTCACTCAGATAGTTCTTGAAGGGCTTTTGGCCAGAGTTCCTGCTGTTCAAAAACAACGACATGAAAAGTACCCACTCTGCTTTATTTTAAATTTAAATCAGAGAATAATGTTAGTTTGATTATGGAATATACTCAAAGACCCAAAAAAGGAACCGCTCTCATATATTTAAAATTAATGAATTTTATAGCTATTTAATCAAAGGCCTATTGAATCCCAATGATATAACTAAACACTGCCAAGTATTTTGGGGACTACAAAGAGCAGTATGTGGGACTGACTTCAAAGAATAACCACATGTGAAAATGTACCAAGTCTTCTCAGAAAACTGAACTTATTTAAAAATTTTGAATTCAGTCACTGAAAAGCAATATCACCATCTACCTTCTCATTTCCCCATCATGTCAAGTTCTTTTCTTAGATTATTTAACCATCTACTATTTAATAGAAGGTGCTTCCAGCTCATTTATAATATTTTAACCTTCTATTTAACTCCTTAGTGCTATCATAATTTGTTTATTTTATTTGCAAAACCTATCACATGTAAGACATTTTTGTGAATAGTCTACATGTATTAATTTGCTATTATACCTAAATGTTTAATTCCAATTCATATTAATCTACCATTTTTTTCTTAGAACAGCCATTAATGATTCTAAAAATAACCCCCCAAAACAACAAAACAAAACAGAGATACTATGTCTGCTTTGAGTATATTGAATAAGACATGAGGGAGATTTCATATTTTATTTGGAGAAAAAAAGAAAATTCTACATCTTAATTATCTGTTTTTCTTTTAAATCAACCCTGTGGTGCCCATTAATTTTGTACATTATTTTTCCTCATCCAATATGTTACCTGGTATTGCATTTAGTAATTAAATGTCTGCTGTTTAAACCATGATAAAAGCATTTTAATATACTTATGCACATCTGTGATAAAGAATTTTGTTTTATAAAAAAAATAAACCATGGATTACCTAATAACATATTGGTTATCCTTTAAAGTTTTTAACATTGATATTTATACAACAAATGGTCACTACATATATTTTTATCTTAGTGATCATGAACATTAGAAACATAGTTTAATACACAGAGTATTTCTCTTCTTTTCTTTGGCATTGGGAATTGAACCCAGGGGAGCTTAACCACTGAGCCACATCCCCAGCACCACCCCACACCTTTTGTTTTTTTTTGAGGTTCTCTCTAAGTTGTTCAGAACCTCACAAAGTTACTGAGGCTGGCTTTAAACTTGTGATCTTCATGCCTCAGCCTCCTGAGTCATTGGGATTACAAGCGGGCACTACCACACCTGGCCAGAGTATTTCTAATCTAGTTGAAATACAGACCCGTGTTCTACTACATTGTAGTGGATATGATGATTTATTACCAAGAAACTTTCATAACAGAAGCATTTTATTCACTCAGCTGCAAGGCATTCTAAGAGACAATCTTTAGCTCTGCCTCTCCTTAAGAGATTAACTCAGCTAAGAAAGCCACCTCTATAAAGTTTTCCACTCTTCCCAGGGCATTCCTCACCTAAAGACTGCTCAGTGTTGTAGTACAAACAATTAGCTGCCACTGGTCTTCCTGTCAACTCTGAAGTGTTATCCCAGGTTCCAGGTTCACACCTTCTCATGCAGATGGGAGAGGGTTTTATTGCATCAGAATCACAACATCACATCTTGTCTCTTCCCTCTGGCTAGTCCTGCTTGCCTTCCCTTGAATTTTCAGGAGGTTACTCTAATCATATTCCCTAAATATTTTCCTGCAAGTGAATCTTCATCTTAATTTTTTTTTTTCTGGGTAACCCACCTTATTTGTGTTTGTTCCAGGAATATTCTGAAAAATCAGAATCTAAGATTGATTTTTTCACGTGGATTACTTGCCATCCAGATGGTAATTAGGGGCACACCACGGTTTGGAATTGTAATAGAGATTTTTCCTTGTGAAAGGGTTTAGCCCGCGACCCACGCTGGCTTCATGAAGAAGGTTTGAATCATGAGAAACTACTAGGGAGTTTTAAATTAAAGAGAAAAGACTCTAATTACCTTTAAAACCAGCTCCAGGACCGCTCCTCCTAGCTCCAGCCTCCAGCCACCTAATGCCCTAGTGAGGTTTACTGGAGAGAGAGAGAGAGAGAGAGAGAGAGAGAGAGAGAGAGAGAGAGAGAGAGAGAGAGAGAGAAAGAGAGAGAGAGAAAGAACACACCAGGGAGTGGACTTTTGGGGAACAAAAATTCTAGGGAAAATTCCATCCAATGAAGATTAAGGGGACAGCATCCCAAGGTCAGGGGCGATGATTGGGTCTTTGGGGTAGTGGCCAGACACGCCTCTGCATGGACAAGCCCTCCGACCTGAAGAAGGGTGGGGAAAGCTGTGACACAGCTGTGCCTAAGCGCCTCTCACCCAGCCAGGGAGGTAACTCAAATCACATGTGAGGATGGCCTCCCACAAAAGGGACCAATGCATATGTCAAATCTTACCAACACTAAACTGAGATAGATTGATTTAAGTTAAGCATTACCTGTTTCCATATTTAGAAAGGTAAGAACTGTAGGAAAACTAGTAGCTGCAAGAAAAGTGGAATTGTGTGGCCAATGCTAATCTTTTTTTTTTTTTTTTTGGAGAGAGAGAGAGAGAGAATTTTTAACATTTATTTTTTAGTTTTCAGAAGACACAACATCTTTGTTTGTATGTGGTGCTGAGGATCGAACCCGGGCCTCACGCATGCCAGGCGAGCACGCTACCGCTTGAGCCACATCCCCAGCCCGCCAATGCTAATCTTGACAGCTTTGAAATAACTCAACAAATATGGAATACTTTTAATCAGTGATTAGAAGCTAACTGTCATTGTTCAAAAGGAAGAGTAGCCTCAGATTAGAATCTACAGGAATTTGAGTAATGTTTAGAAAGTTAAGGAAAATCACATTTGTGACAGAAGTATATGGAAAAGGAAAAGGGAGTAACTGTAAAGTATAAAGATTTTCAAATCACATAACAAACACCTACTGAAGCTGGTGGCATCTTTCTAGGCTTTCAGGTATGAGTTTGAATTGTTTATCAGCAGGGCCTCTGGGTCATTATTCTTTCATAGAGCACTTCATAGTATGGGATGTTACTTAATATGACTTTAATTCAAGGGACCCTCAAAGGGGCTTGACATTGAATTCCATAGGTCACTTTATAAGCCACACAGCTTATAATTGGTTATAGACACACATGAAGCACACATGAAGCATCAGCTTGGAGATTATATTTTAGTATTTGGTGAGCCCTTCACCAGGAACAGGATATGGAGCACACTTTAAAGCATAGGTCCAAGAACCCGGGAATAGTCCATTGACTATTACTTTCACTTATAAGATATAATATTTCTGATTCATCCTATCATTCTTGAAATTCGAAGCTCTGATAGTAAAGGTCCTGGTTTTCAAGGAGAAATTTCTTTTATTAGAAAACACCAGCGTCCTTTATTATTATTATTATTATTATTATTATTATTATTATTATTATTTATATTGCAAATTGAACTAGGGGCATTTTACCACGGAGCTACATCCCCAGTCATTTTTACTTTTTATTTTGAGAAAGGGTCTTCCTAAATTGCTGAGGCTGAAAATTTGAACTTGTGATCCTCCAGCTTCAGCCTCCTGAGTTCCTTGGATTATAGGAGTATACCACCATGCCCAGCACTAGAGTATTACTGAAATACAAACTACAGCTTCCACTTAGGTACTCAGGTTTCATGCAAAGGGACTAGCACTCAAGAAGCACTGTAACAGTCTTCATAATGCTAACTACCCCTATTCATTGGAGAAGGCAAAGCTGCTGTAAATAGTATAATTGTCAAAACACAGAATTTGGAACACATACGTGATTCACCTGGGTGCCCCTTTATACTCCTTTATCTAATTTTGACAGTAATTGAACAAAGTTTGGTGATATCTGTCTATGAAAGATATGATGAATCTGAGCTCAGACCCCTTGAAGACACGCACTTTTGTCTTGCCACTGGGTAAGCCCGCTAGGTCAGTGGAAGTTTTAGATTAGATATTGGAAAAGGGAGACGGACACCAGCCCATAAGGAGAAACTACAGTTTATCATACTAACTTGCCTCATATATTTTCCTAGGAATCCTGAAGCAACTCTCCTTCTAAAATGTCATAGGAATAAATGAATAAATGTATTCACTGGTGGATAAATTCAGGGAAAAGGGTGGACTCTATGGGACACTGGGAAATGCTATCAGATATTCTTTTAGGAATGAAGGTGGATTTGTGAATGCTGCTGTCAGAGAATTATCTTCTCAACATTCTTTGGAGATCACCTCAATCAAAGAAATTCCTCTCCCCACTGACATGCTCCCAGTGAGGTATTCCTTAAGATGAATCCGTGCAGAATCCTTAATGATGTCATCCTGATCCAGTATGGGGCAGTTTCATTCAGAGCTCTTAGCTGTGCAAAGCTCTGGGTGAGACTACATCAGCCTCTTTTCTGCTGCTCAATTCTTTCTTTGAATGTCAATGTCTGAATCTTTTTGTTTTCTTTTTGGCAGATGCTCCTACTCCGCTGATGACAACAGTTATGACAGAGGCTGTGTGGATCATAAAGCTAAAAATATTTTCTATTGAGTACTTCATATGGAAAATTTGCCAGTCCAGTTTAGATGATACTCTTTCCTATTCTCACAGGTGGAAGATTTTAGCTCAAGTTTCTCTTTTTGTTTTATTTTATTATATTTTAATATTTTTTCAGTTGTTGATGGACCTTTATTTTATTTATTTAGATGTGGTGCTGAGAATCAAACCCCGTGCCTCACACAGGCTAGGCAAGCACTCTATCACTGAGCTGGAATCCCATGTTTTACTATGAATATTTATATTTCTGATTGTGTATTTGAGTTAAAATGATATATCAAACACTTTCCTTTTTCCAATTCTATATCCACTGAAACTACTCATCTTGTTTGCTCATAATAATGTATTAATACCAACTTTCCTGAAACAAAATGAAGTAGTGTCTGTCTGTCTGTCTCAATCCTCCTCCAAGTTTGGAAGTGCTAACAGAGAGACATGTAAGAAAGAGAAATAACAAAATAACCAGAATGATTGCTTCTGGGCCCTATTAGCATAAACCATCAGAAGCTTGACTTTCTGTTTGCTAAACTGTTTTAGACAAGATAATTACATTAAAGTGCTTGGTATTTCCAAGTTGTTGCATAATGTCATAAGTCTTAGATGATTTAGTCTGGTTGTGCTCCTGATAGCAGAATCAATGAAAATGTGCTGAAATTAAAGGGGAAGATTTTCAAAGTAGTGTGTGGGAGGTCTAGGCATAACTTCCTTTTTTTTTTCCTGGACTGTGGAAAAATTTTGTTTAGATGGTATGTTACCAACGAAAGCACTGTGGGCAAAATTTTCAGTGTTGCTCTTTTAGGTAGGAGAGTCAGAGGATCATGTAGAACACAAAGCAGAGTTCATTTTTTTTTTTTTTTTTTTTTTTTAGAGAGAGAGAGAGAGGGAGGAAAGAGAGAATTTCAATATTTATTTTTCAGTTTTCGGCGTACACAACATCTTTGTTTGTATGTGGTGCTGAGGATCCAACCCGGGCCGCATGCATGCCAGGCGAGCACTCTACCGCTTGAGCCACGTCCCCAGCCCCAGAGTTCATTTTAAGAATACTGTGTCCTCAAGAATTAAAAACAGGAAATGGAAGTCAAACAGGAAGTGAGTAAACTTTGCACTTTCTCTCTCATGTCCTCTCATTTTGCCATCTAATCTTTACTTATCTTGATATCAGGTATTGTTTGTTTTATATTTTGCATGTCTTTTTACTATTTCCTGGTTTCCTGCTTCCTCATTACTGTGGCTTGCACTTTGCAAATCCGTACTTCTAATGACTTTTCTGTATCCACTCCTTAACTCTGTTCTGTCTTCTAATAGTGTTATATTCCTCCCCCACCCCACTTCATTTTTCTTTCTTTTTTTTTTTTAATAAGATTTATTTATTTCTGCTATCAAAGAACAGAATTATGACAGTGTAATTTAACAATCCCAATTAGCTTCATTTTAAATTTTAAAATCAGGTAACATTTCATTCCATAAAACAGAATCAGTTTTCCTATGAGCCAAGCACTCATCAAAAATAATTTGATGAGTTAACATCAGATTATTTATTTTGCTTACACAAAATAAGGACAGGGGAACTTCACTATTTCGCCAGTTGAGAATGGCTGTTCTCCCTCCAATCAAGATTTCTCTTGGAGGACCAGATGTGTCAGCTTGGTTTGATTGACTCCATGTTTTTTTTTTTTTTTTTTTTCCCCATGGAATATTGTCTCTGTTGAAAAAGTGACTTCACAAAGAAAGTGGCAGCAGGGGGCTGGGGATGTGGCTCAAGCGGTAGCGCGCTCACCTGGCATGCGTGCAGCCCGGGTTCGATCCTCAGCACCACATACAAACAGAGATGTTGTGTCCGCCAAAAACTAAAAAATAAATATTAAAAAATTCTCTCTCTCTCTCACTCTCTGGCAGCAGGAAAATTTCAGAATCCAAAGCTTAAAAATAAGTCTTGGGCAGTGTGGGGTTATTTTCTGTCTCTGGGGGGGATCATCCGGAGGCAAAGTCCCCAGCTGCCCATCCAGGAGATGTCACTCTTAGTAGCGTTTAGTGTCCTGACCTGTGCTCGCCCAGGATGACGGTGGGTAAGGACTAGCAGGTCACAGGGGCCCCCTGACCCTCTGGGAGACAGAGCTCTCCCTGGGCAGACCCCAGGGCTGAGGGTCAGCGGCCAGGGGAGAATCAACGACTGTCCCCGCCTGTGGTCCCTGAGGTCCTGGGGCAGGGATGCAGGAGGCAGCCAGTGTCACAAGACGTCCCTGTCCCCAGCCAGGCTGGGTGCCTGGCTAAGCGAGGAGAAAGACGGGTATCCCTCCTCAGGGCCTGGCCCCTGTGCCTGGTCTCACTTCCTCCCCGGCACCCCCTGGAAGGGGAGGAAGTGACACCCAGGGGAAGGCCTGGAAATGAGGCCACTGTTACATTCAAGTTCAGGGTGCGACAGCTCAGTCTGCCTTCCAACAGGCCCCATACTTGGCTCCTCTTCATGGGCCACATCCCTTCTGACAGTCACGTCCCACCCTTTATAGGCACAAGGACCCAGAATTTCCAGGGACGCGTCCATGTTTAGGTCCTCAGATCCGGAAGTTTAGGCCCTTGGATACAGAAGTTCCTCAAGCATCCATTTTAAGCCCCGGGATCTGGAAGTTCCTCAGGTGCATGTCCATGTTTAGGCTCTAGGATCCGGAAGTTCTTCAGGCGTCCATGTTTAGGCCCATGGATCCGGAGGTTCCTCGGGTGCACATCCATGTTTAGGCCCCCGGATCCGGAAGTTCCTCGGGTGCATGTCCATGTTTAAGGCCCGAGGTCCGGAAGTTCCTCAGGCATCCATGTTTAGGCTCTGGGATCCAGAAATGCCTTAGGCATCCATGTTTAGGCTCCTGGATCTAGAAGTTCCTCAGTCCTCCATGTTTAGGCCCCCAAATCTGGAAGTTCCTCAGTTGCACATCCATGTTTAGGCCCCCGGATCCAGAAGTTCGTCAGGTACAGGTCCATCTTTGGGCCTTAGATCCGGAAATGCCTCAGGCGTCCATGTTTAGGCCATAGCATATGGAAGTTCCTCAGGCACACATCCATGTTTAAGCCCCCCGGGTCCGGAAGTTCCTCAGGCATCCATGTTTAGGCTGTAGGATCCAGAAGTGCCTCAGGCGTCCATGTTTAGGCTCCTGGGTCCGGAAGTTCCTCTGTCCTCCATGTTTAGGCCGTGCCTCATTTTTCTCATATAAGATATCACTGAGAATCTGATTGGCCCCGCTAATTCTATCGTGCTAGAACTCCTCCTCAGTTTGTGAAGAGGCTTATTTCATCCTACCCTTGGAAATGTCAACTCATATAACTATTGAGAATGTAGGTAGACACTTATAATGTCTTCATATTGTTTCCCCTGAATTAGGAACTACAGACAGGAAACCATAAATGTGGCATGCCTTGTGAGAAGTTCTATGTCAACCATTACCTTGACCTAGTTTCCTTTAAAAGCAGAACCTGAGTCAAAGGCTAACATGCAGATTGTTTACCTGGGGCATGACATACAGGAGAAGGAATTAAGAACAGGGATTAATGATGAGAGGAAAAAAAAAGTCATTGTAAATTTGTCTGATGGTGTTGGCCACTACTATGGCTGATTAGGTACTCTACTTGGGATCCTCTTAGTGGTTCTTTGAAATGTGCCTCAGACCTGTTTGTTCCAGAGATGAAGAAAGAAGTATTTCAGCCTCTTCACTTGATCATCAGACCTTCATTTCTTATATGGTGAGATTATAAGGGTGCATTCAAACAAATTTGGCAGGAGTCCCTTTGCCATAGGGTGTAAGAGCTGCAGATCAGGAAATCAGATGCATGCAACTCAGGCTGAGGCAAGGCATTGTCTGACTTCATTTGTGCAATGTTGTTAGAAAAGGTGGTCAAGATGATTTTGAAATAGTCCACAAGGTGTGTCCAAATCAATTGGTTCATATGTTTGATTAATACACCAACCCTTAAATATTTATTTTCTCTCCTCTCTCTCTTCTAAATGCTGCTGTTTTATTCAGATGTCATCAATTCTTGCCTAGAGAAGTTTAATTTAGTCTTTTGATCTACTCAGTTCCCACCTATTCATCACATCATCCCCAGAAAAGTTAATGTCTTCTGATACCATTATTATTATTATTGTTGTTATTATTTTCTGATGCCATTATTATTATCATAATGTCATTTTGTTTATAATTCTTTTAAAGATCCTCATTTATTTAGAAAACAAATTTTGCATCTTTGGAGAATCTGTGAATTTTTTTAGAAAATACCAAGGAATATTTTTTTTCATTTATTTTCCTTTCTTTAGTCTTTCTTTCTTTCTTTCTTGCTTTCTTTCTTTCTCTCTTTATTTCTCTCTCTTTCTTCTTTTCTGTTCTTTCTTTTCCTTTCATTATTTTACTTATTTGTTTACTTATTTATTTATTTATTTATTTATTGAGACAGAGTCTTACTGGGTCAGCCAGGCTGGTCTTAACTCCTGGAGTCAAGCAATTCTGCCTAAGCCTCCTGAGTAGCTGAGACTATAAGCACATGCCAATATAACCAGCTGTGTTTTGTGTGTGTGTGTGTGTGTGTGTGTGTGTGTGTGTGTATGTTTTGTTGCTTTTACTTTAGCAAGGTCTACAATTATCATAAAATTATGGGATGTATCTAACCAATCAATGGAGGATGTTACATTTCAGACAGACAGATAGCTTAGGATACAACTGCATCTAAGGGATTATTTATGTTAATTTATGCATTAGTCTTTTCCAAGGGTACCCTCAAAATATTGGGAGTATTATACATAAGCTAAAATTAGAATTAGGAAAGTAAAGGCAGGGGCAGATAAGGTAAAAGGAATAAAACTCATGAATATGCATGTTTGAAGTGAATACATCTTCAGTCTCAAAGCCTGAGCGGAAGTGTAGCTTTTGTTGTTTGCTCAGGAGTTGAGCAGATAAGCTGTCACAATGTTGCATAATAAGAAGTATGGGGTCTTGGTCATTTTAAAGGGTTAATTGGATTGTTGCACAACTGACTAGCTGAATGATATCCATGGGAAAAAGCATGAGCATACCTCCATTTAGAGAATTATCGAAGTGCAGCTAAGTTTCTTATTTGTGGCATGCCTAGAGCTCATTCCAAGGTGAATTCTTAGAAATCACTGATATTTGGGGATTTTATAAAATGTCAACTCTTTTCAAAATTCCCCTTGGAGATCATTGGCCCGTGATGGATGCTTTACAGGGTGGTTCTAAAAATGCTTTCTCCATCAGTTACTTTAAAGCACATGAAGTAAACTTCAGGAACTTCCCTAGAATACTGATTCTAGTTCATTTTCTTTCTTCTTTTTTAATAGTGTGGGTCTCAAGCCCACAGTCTTGCGCATGCTGAGCAAGAACTCTCCCACTGAGCTACACAACCTCAGCCTTCTACTTAATTTTCTTTTCCAAAAAAATTACATGCAAATGGCTTGTTTTCTTTGAAAAATCAAGCTTGCAGCAGAGTGAGATAAACTAATAAGCACACAAATCTCTTATTGATCCATTTTTTTCAATAATTACATCTTATCTTCCAAAGTACAAAAGACAACATATGGAGTATTCAAAATCAATAACACTAAGGATATAAAGGTAAACAGTTTGAGCTGATTTTTGTATTTTTATGAGAGAGGTGAAAACTATTTTAAGGAGTAACACTTATGGGCATGGGATATTAATATCATCTTCCTTCTTAGTCAGGCATTTTGATATGTCAGGTAAGAATAACATGAATAATCATTCATTATACACATACACACACACATTTCTAAACATATACAGAAACATGTTACATAAACACATGAATTTGTGTAATTCACAAATGCATACCAGTGAGTGTATTGTGCATACACACCACACACACACACACACACACACACACACACACACAAATATATATA
Source organism: Callospermophilus lateralis (assembly GCF_048772815.1). Taxonomy (NCBI): domain Eukaryota; kingdom Metazoa; phylum Chordata; class Mammalia; order Rodentia; family Sciuridae; genus Callospermophilus; species Callospermophilus lateralis. The sequence goes on from NC_135322.1 coordinate 45,202,517, forward strand.
CATGCACACATGTGCAGGTTTAAAATAAATTTGACTTTTCCCCCCAAATGAATTATGTAAATTTCCTGTGACATAGACTCAAAAGACCAAGCTAGAGTCCTGTCTCCGAGACTTTTATAAGCTTTCATGTACTTCATTCACTATCCTGGAAATAAAGAATTTACATCATGTTGCATTCAGCTCTCCAAATTATCATTTATGAATTTATTCTGTACATGATATAAACTCTCAAATCTGTTTTAAAGCCCAATAGACACATTGAAAGCAACCAAACACAAGGACTAATAATAGAAAGGGGAACCAGATGTATCTACGGACAGTTCATAAATAAACACTTCTTTTTGCTTTGGATTAGCACTAATGTACTGTGTTGCAGTCTTTGATGAGGTTAAAATTGAAGAGACAGTGAGAGAAAATGGGCAGAAGAGTTCATGGCATGAATTGCTCCCAGGATGGCCTGGGAGGCATCACCAGGTACATCCATCAGATTTTAGGTGGATAATATAAGTGAATAAGTATGAAGTTACCCCAGGGTCCTGACATGGCAGGGTTACTTAAAATGTCTTCACAAAGGATGAATGCGGAGGTCCATTAATACTTTTATACACAACTGATACATTTAAATAAACACACCACACATATTTGTCTACATTAGCTATTTCTCTTTCTATCTCTGTTGTATGGGCTAGAGATACAGAAGTGAGCAAGAAACATTTATTCTTACCTTGACTGAGCACGTATTTTAATGGGAGGTAAAGAAACATAAATAAGCTTGTCAAATCACATAAGTTGTTGTATGTTCAACCATGTATTGGAGGAGGACAGAATAGGACTATTATGGAAAATAGTGACAATAAGTCTAGGTGGGATGACTGTTGATGTCATCTCTGAGGAGGAAGTACACCTGATTCTTGATAAACACAGTAGAAGAGCTGGCATTCAAACAGCTCAAGGACAAGTGTTCCAAGTAAAAGCAAGAAGGTCCAAAGGCCCTGAGGCAGTAAGCATTCAACCTGCACAGTGTCTGTAAAAACATTTCCCACCCAGATATCCCTCACAGGCACCTTTTCCCTAGTTTCCACGATAGTTGCTAACAATTCACAGTTCCTTCCTTCTCTGGATAGTAGATTCAGTGGGCACTAGAAATCACTTAATAATTTCATGTTCAATTTTAACTGAGAATGGGCAAGCACGGCAAACATACCAGAACAAAAGATAGTGACCAGCCCTCAGAATTCTCAGCGATGAGGATCTATATCTGCAGAAGTTCTAACCTAGAAGGATGAGGGACATGAAATATCTGGAGGGGTGAGAGGATAGGTTTAGGTAGTGGTCTTGGCAACATTGCATCATGGGTCTGCACAATGAACACCCTCTGTCAAATTATTCCAGCCTGTTACTACCTAGGGTGATGGAGAATTCATGACTATGCAAAGAAATTAAATATGAGGAGCAGGTAAATGTGAATGGTAAAAGGGGTTTCATGTAGAACTTCTGTGTTGCTCAAATCCCTTTTACTGGGCAAGTATACTCATGTCAAGGTGTTAGAAGTGCTGATTGCTGGCAGCTCACCACTGTTCTTTGAAAAATAGCTCTGAAGCAAAAGGAATTAATGTCAGCCAGGAGGTGTCTCTCTTCCTCACCTGGGAGTGGAGACATGTCTACAGATGACTGAGTCTAATATGGAGGAGGAGACTAACTGTGTGGTACAATTTGTGTCCAGACTTTCTTATGGGATTATTCAGAAGCTAGTCTTCACATGAAATCATATTGTTAAGCATTTTCTCCCTTTTTACCTACCTTCCTCAGATCTCTCTCCATTTCACCTCTAATAAATTTCTTGATCATGAACAACAATTTTAGCCTCAGTTTCAGGGAATCCACTGAAGACAGCCTGTTCTGTACTGTAGTGAGAAGACAGGGACCAAAATGAGACAGGGAAAAAGAAGGGACGCCAAATTATTTAGAAAGGCAGTAATACATTTAGTTTCAACTCATGGGCAATTAGAAATGATCAAAAGGTTTTTGGTCACCAAGTATGAAGGAGGGAGAACTTGCTTTTTTGAACACACACAAACATACCTACAATTTGTTCTTTTCAGTGGAGAAATGGTCTGAGTTTGATGAGTAAGTGTGGTCTGAATGTAAATGCGAGAAAAGCATCAAAACACAAATAAAACCCTGAAGTTTCATCTTGAATTGACTAATATTGTTTGAAACTGTATCTTACCACTTCTGAGGAAGAAACATGATAAAATTATGTTCACACCCAGCCTCTTTCTTCAAAATGCCAGGAACCACTTTGAGATGAGAAAGAGTGATTTCAGTAGCAAAATGATATTGCTTCTATTCGTATAATGTGTGGCTAGGTATCATCATTTTATTTGCCCAATCTGGAAGAATCAAATCTACATCAAATGTCTTGTATGAAACCCATTTTTAACTTGCATGGCTTCTTATCGGTATGTCCTTAGTCCTCACTGATTTATCCATTCACCTAGGTATTCATTAGTCAATGTTTATTGAAGGCAGAGCACACACCTTGCACACTAATTCTCCATGCATCTACTCTAAGAGCTAAGATATGTTACAAAGGCAACAACAAAATCCCCTTGCCCTCGTGGAGCTTATATTCTAATATATAACCTTCTGTTATAGATGGTTTTCTCATGATTTAGTAATCATGCAGAGTTTGTCTCTTCCACAGCGAACGTTGTGGTTCAATAAAAAGTAAAGCCTGTTGGGTCACCTTGCTTTCTCAGTGTCAAGTATAATAATCAGAAAAAAAATATAGACACACAGTAGGTAGATATTAATAATGGTTCCTGATGGTCACCAACCACCAATGCTGTGTTGAAATCTCATTTATTTGCAATTATAACTGGGCTGCTCTCTTTACTAAAAATGATTTAGTCCTGTAGAATTATGGTACAACAAACTTCTCAAAAGCAATAAACCATCAGGGAAGAAATATAGACACAGAAAGAGACAGATTTTTTTGGAGCAGATTTATGAATGTATTAAATATTAAAAGGATAATCTCTATTGCTTTGTAGTTTAAGCAGCAATAAATGGGTGTTAGGATTGATTAAATGCTTGCACTTTACTTCAATGTTTAATTTGTTTTGAACTGTTTATAAAAAGAATAGGTGAAAGGAATAGAAATGACTCTTTCAAGGAGAATTTCTTCTGCTGCTAGATACACTTGGAGGTGACATATTCGTGCCTGCAGATATTTTGAATTAGGTGAGTTTGGTTAGCAAATTAAAATCAGGAAGTGCTCTGCAGAGTGTAGATTTCAGAGCTATTTCATCTGTTTTAAATTTTGTTTTGATCATTTTCTGATCACTTGGTTTAAATCTTTTGTTTAAATTCTTAAATCTCCTGTCTTTATCATATGTAAAATTACTTTAAAGATGCAACTTTACTTGTATATATGTTAATGAGTTAAACATTATAAACTTCTTTGCCTGTAGTTTGACATTGAGTAAGGCAACAATGCATGTTAGTTTGTATAATGACTACTAGCTATAGAATTAATTGAGGACAGACTGTGTGGCTGGTTTTGTCCTTAGTCCTTAACGTCTTAACACGTCTTCCAAAATTCTATGCAGTTGTTACCTTCATTCCCTTGTTGATACATGAGGTCTAAAGATATAAGTTAACTGGCTCACAGACAGTTTTTGTGCTTTAGAATGGATTGAGCCAAGACAATTTGTTTCTAAAGTCCACACACCAAACAGCATCCGATCAATTTGGGGATGACTGCATACTTTTATCCATGAGTTAGTAAATGCGAAAAAGAATGCAAGACAGGATGATTCACAAGACAGCAAATAGTCACAGCATTTTCATGGTAACATAAAAGAGGAATCTTTGAATAAAATCAAATATCACTTTGGTTTTTTGCTCTGGATTCAATCCTCTCTCCTTTGTTTCAATGTATTGAAGTTGTACTATTCAGGTAAGGCTTTTAGAAATAAAGTATCATTTTGCTAAGGTGTGCAATAAAATGAGCATTCTCAATTACATAATACACATTTAAAACTTAAAAAAAAAACTTTTGTAACCTTTAAACTAATAATTCTACTGCTAGAAAATTTCCAGAGATGACAAGAAATATATCTAAGTAGAATCAGAATCACTGATACTTCCCCATCCCCCTAAAATAGAAATTATTAAATATATATCCATTTTCTATTTTATGTGATTAAATTTAATTATAATATTACCTGGATGTGTATTTGACATATTGGCATGAGTAAAACATACAACTAGTTATTTTTAATAAATAATAAACTATCCTATAATGATATAGAGAATATTTTTCTGTCTTTTTTCTGTTTTATTTATCAAGCCCAAACTTATCAATTTATTAAAAAATCAATTAACAGTGATTTCTGTAACGATCCATGCATTTGCGTGTCCTTGTGTCATTGGCGATTTAGTTACTGTCCTTTTATAACATAATTTGATGCATGAAAGGAATAAAATAAGAACATAGTCATTTAGCAAAAAAAATTGCAGCGGCATAAAGTGGTCGGTGTAGTTTAATTACAATAAGTAAAATGAGGGACTGTCAGAAGTAAGATCTTCAGATGATGATGATGATGATGATGATGATGATGATGATTAGTACTATTATTATTTTGGTACTGCTATTTAAACCCAGGGCACACTGAACCAAGGACCCATATTCCCAGCCTCCTTTTTAATTCTTTTTTTTTTTTTTAATTTTGAAACAGGGTCTCACTAAGTTGTTCAGAGCCTCACTAAATTGCTGAGGTTGACCTTGAACTTGCATCCCTACTGTTTTAGCCTTCTGAGCCAGGAATTACAGAAATGTACCACCCGGTAGCTATTTTTAGGGTTTCCTTTGTAATTAAAAAAAGTTATTTAAATGTGTTAGAGAAAATCTAGTTCAAGCAGAATTATGGAAGTATTTCAGTACTTATCAGAATAAGCACTGTAGGGTAAATCTCATTTCACTCCATCAATTAATAGATCATATGTTTTATAATAAAATTATTAATAATTTCTGCTAGTCTATTTCTGTGGATTAAATTTTGATAGCAAAAACATTCCAAATACAACCTACTGTATTTAATAAATATGTTTTTTTTCTCATACACAGAAAAAAACAACTAAGGAGTATTATCTGTTGCTAAAATATAAGAGTTGTGCAAATATTAGTCAGGTTTCCATTTTAAATATCTCCAAAATACTTCAGAATTCTGAGTGATTTTCTTCTTGCTCCCCCTTCCTCCGTGCTGTAGATCAAACTCAGTATATTGCACATATTAGGCAAATGTTCTACCATTGAGCTACACCCCAGCCTTGATGGATTTTCTTTTGAAATAGACAATATACATTTAAAAACTTGTTTTCGCTTTTTAGCTGTCTTAGGTTAGTTCCCATTTCTAAAACAAGACATTATACATTGGGTACTTTATAAGAACAGGCATACAATGTCTCTGTTTTGGAGCCTTCGAAGTCAATAAGGCACTGGTGGGTTTGGTTGTCTGCTAAGAGGTGCTTCCTATTCCCAAGAAGGATGTCATTGCCTCCTACAAAAGGGACACATTTTGATTCCTCACACTGCAGAAGTTGGAAGCGCAAGTGAGTCAAAAGCTGTGTGACATCTTTTACATGAGAGCCTTAATTACATTTATAAGAGAGAAGTTATCATTCCCTAATCCCCTGCTGAAGGACCCACCTCTTAGTACTATCACATTGGCAATACAGAATTTTGTACGCATTCAAATTATAGCATCATCCATCCTTAGAAATGGCATATCCTATCAGGGCAATTTGATCCCCAAGAGAATGGAATCCCTGTCTTGCACAAAGCATCCACAGAGGATTACTTTTTATGGCCATGTTATCTAGTTTAAGATTATCAATTAAATATGAACTTCTGTTTTATGAATCATATTGCATCTTGAACAGCTACAGTATGGTATTTTATTCTTAAATAATTGGGACAGGAATGATTATCGTTTCTATGAATTGAGAAGCAAAAATAACATGAGATTGCTACAATTTATTTCTTGTATCTGTGTTTGTATTCAACCAAACATAGATCAAAAGTATTTGAAAAAAAAAAAAAAACAATTGCATCTGGATGGAATATAAGTGCAGACTTTTTTCTTGTCATTATTCCCTAAAATAATATAACAACTATTTACACAGGATTTACAATGCATTAGGTATTATAAATAATATAGAAGTTATTTCAGATATACAGGAATATGTGCATAGATTATATACAAATACTATACATTTTATATGAAGAACTTGAGTATTAACAAATCTTGGAGTCTATGGGAGGTCCTGGAAACAATTCTCTACTGACATTGAAGAATGACTATATTTGTCATTTCATCTTTTCTAAAAAAGGCATCACAATCTTCTTATGATTTCTACTGGGCCAGCCTCGGGAATCATTGACTCCTTCTGGAGTGTCCATGAAGGCTGAGTCATAGAGAGGACTGTGCTATTGTAGCGATGGGGAGACAGAGCTTGAGGACACCCCTCTCAGTCTTCTGTCAAGGTCCTTTTGTTAGAAAAATCTCATGACAAAGCCTGAGGTCATTGGGTCCTCCATAGTTGCTCAATTGTTCTCAGACAAGCCTGTGTTAGACTGTGCCTCAGATCACAGAGGGTGTCTTCAAGGCTAATAGGCTGTGGGCCTCCAACTCACCAAGGACATGGGAAGGCCCTGCTAGGTACATCTCAGCATTGTCACCTGTGGTTATGCCAATCCAGTGCTGCACAAATGGGAATGTCACTGATCTTCTTAGTCACTGTCCACACCAGGCCTGCCAGCCTGTGCATGCTCTGGATCATTACAGTATCAGACCTAGAGGGAAGGAATGTCCTTAGTGCTAATTGGGTATTTTATTTATTCATGTAATTTATATATAAGTGGTCCTCAGGTTTCATCAAAGACATAATCATTTTCTTTTTTTTGTTTCTCCAGATTTTCTAATTTTCCTATTTTGTGACCTACTTTTCACAACTAACATAACCCTTTTAGCATTTCAAGAGATCTGGGTCTGTTAATTGAATATCTTCAACTTTACAGGCACTAGGTTAAATGCTTTATAAAATCATTTCACCCTGTGAGGAAACTCGTATTCTTGGTCAACATGAAAGCAAATTATGGCTTAGTCGTGTTGAGTGACTGGACTAACTATAATCCAATCAAGACTCAATTTCAGGTGTGTGGCAAACACAAGCTCTCGGGAAGGCATGATGATGTACATAGGAAGGTTCCAGCACCTGAGGAAGCACAGGTGTTATCATTTTCCCACCTACACACAAATCTGCAGGACCCAGCACTTGAATCTTGAGACACTCTGTCTCTCTGTCTCTCTCTTCTTTTTGCTTTTTCATATGCTGATTTTCTGCAGTTACCCATCAATGTTTAATGAAAGCAACTCTCAAAATAGGAGACAGGGTTCACAAGGACCTTATGGGCTCTTAGATTTGTAAAACAACCCTATAACTCTTAACAATACGACTATTGGGAATATTTCTCAGTACTTATGCTTTGAAAAATATACATTATTATTGTGTGCATTATTGTGAATGTGGATTATGAAATATTGTGTCTTTTTTGTGTTTATCAAATAAACGCGCTTTTAAAAATGTAAACAAGTGTCTTTCGGAAAAAAACATTTAAATTTTTTTTCTAGAATAACAGTTTCAGAATTAGATTCTTTTGTGATTTTTAGACTTTAGGAATTTTGATTTTTGGGGATTTCAAGATTGATTATGGCATTTGGACTTGTGTCTTTCAAGATTATGGCTCAAACCTATTAAAAGTGATAAGATGAATTTTATTAAGTCTTTTGTAGTGGCAAAGAATAAACTGAGCCTCATGCTGCTGGAGTGCGCTATAAGAAAAGGGTTAAGGGGATTGATTGATGTGATTAGTTCTTCTAGGCTCATTAACTGCACTTAACTGGAGGAGAAACAAACTTTTCATACCTTTAGGATAAAAGGGACTCTTTCATTGGGGTAAGCTATTCCCCTCTAAGGTTAGTCACTTTTCTTCCCACAGGAATTGGTAGCTAGGAGAGAGAGCTAGCTCTTTAGACCTTGCACTTGAAATTGATGTTCCTAAGCCCTTGAACAAATATTTCTGAGTGGCAGGAGGTTTACATCTAAGGGGACAGAAGAAATATTTATAATTGTAGGCTTCCTAATTGCTTTAAGAAAAGGAAGATCAGTGGTCTTCTGACAGGTTTGGGCTAGAATACCCAATAGACACTTTAAGAAGAGTGATCTTCCTTTGGCAGGGCATTTAGGAAGGTCTCTGTTCATTCTGGGGACACGGTCTTTAGCCAATAAAAATCACACAAGAGATATGTCAAATTCTTAGTGCCCGTGATCGGATGGAGTTGTTCGTGCTGAGAGAGTTTTGTTGTCCTCAGAAGCCAACATTATTCTAACTTCATTGTTCCAATTTGGCTCATCTATAGGTTTTGAAATTATTCAAACTATATAAATTTATTATATTTAAGAGAAAAAGTTTTCATCTTTCAGTAGTAGTCTTTAGTGCAACCTAGGTAATTGCTAATTTGCCAAGCAGTGGCCCAATCTATAGAGTGAAATTCTTAGCCTAAGCAGATTCCATGCTGGTAAAGATACCTTTGACTAACTTCCCTTGGCATAATCGTCTCTAATGCCATCCATTTACTTGAAAATGCCATGATCTTATTCTTTTTTAGTGCTGGTGAAGTTAGCCAATCCCCCAAACACAAATGCTGAATGTTTTCTCTGATATAAGGGAGGTGACTCAAAGTGGAGTAGGGAAGGAGAGCATGGGAGGAAGATTACCTTTTAGATAGGTAAGAGGGGTGGGAGGGAAAGGCTGGGGGAAGGGGAATAGCAAGGATGGTGGAAGGTGATGGTCATCATTACACAAAATACACGTATGAAAATGTGAATCTGCTGTTAACATGCCTTATATACAAACAGAGATATGATAAATTGTGGTATAAAGGTATATTAAGAATTGTAATGCAAAAAAAGAGAGAGTTTATGTATAATGGCATAATTTGGCGTGAACATACTTTATATACCAAGTTACAAAAAATCATGCTGTGAATGAATAATTATGAATGTAATGCATTCCACTATTGTCATGTATGAAATAAATAAATAAATAAATAAATAAATATTTTTTAAAAAGATACCTTTGAAGATCAGGAAAAAAAGTGTGGGTGTCAAACCTTTGGAAACACTATAACTTTCAAGTGACAAGATAACAAATATTTAGGACAGACTTCCTTGCTTTTCATATCTTGCTGAACTATCTATGACTCTGTAAACAGGCTGCATCTCCTGATGCCTTCTCTTTCCTGTGAAAGAGGTCCATCCTTCCACCAAACATCTCTCTTTTTGTTAATCTACAGGTTTTCTATTATTTCGTCAATAACTATCTCATGGATCATGTCTTCTGAGGTTTCTGAATCACATGACCTTAGTGGCACATTTGGACTAAGGGCTTATGAACATAATTTTTCTTGCCATGTGGTATCATAATTGCTTATACTTTTTATGATTATAACTGTGATCTCTATGAAGTTAGAAATCAATACCAATCACATAATTATACACAATGGGAGTTGTGATGGCCCTGGAATGAATTCAGAAATTCAAAGGTTAGGAAATAGAAAGGAACAAAGCCACAGTTATTTAACTTCATTGGATTTTCATTTCACCTGAACTAAATGTTCCAGAATTATATAGGATTGGCATGTTTTCTCAGAATAAACTGTGCATGACTGAGGAGGCAACAAAATATAAGTTGGATTTCTTTTTTATTTTTTATTCTTTGTGGTTTTTTGTGTGTGAATGTGTGTGTGTGCGTGTATGTGTGTGTAGTAAAAAGCGTTAAGATCTACTCCCTTAAGATTAGTCATATTATGAGTATAATTATATATTGTTCTCACCATGCTATATCCAGACTTACTCATCTTGCACTGTAATTCTGTAGCTTTGGCCCCCAACTCCCTAATAGTCCCATGGCTTATGCCCTAGTAAACACTGACTTCCTGTTTGTGTGAGTTTGATCTTTTTTAGAATCCCACATAAAAGTACTACTAATAACTCTGTTTTAAAATAGAGTTTATCTGTGATGACATCGTGGTCTTTTCTTTACTGGGAGTATGCTTTTTTTTTTTACTTGTTATTCCTTCATTTAGATTTTCTGTTCCTTCATGATTTTGTCTTGGTAACTTGTATAAGACTTTGTTTCTTCTAGTTGTACAATGCATGTATAATCATTCTTAGTATTTTTATTGACCTTTAGTTTTTACATTTCAGTTGAAATGTCTCCTCTACACTTCTGATTTTATTTTAGTTTTTCCCCTTTCACTTAGACTAGCTAATATTTTGATGATCCTCTTTATTTGAAAATTCCAACTTGATTTCACTGATTTTTCTTTTCTGACCTCGGTTTCATTTATTTCTGCTGTGATCTTTATTATTTTCTGTCTTCTAATAACTTTGGACTTTGTTCTTTTCTAGTACTTTTAGGGATAGAGTTGAGATATTCATATGAATTCTTTCTTTTATCTTAATATAAGCATTTGTCACTGTAACCTTAGACATTTTTGGTACATCTATAACGTTGGGCACATTGCATTTTCATGTTTATTTGCTTCAAAATATTTCCTGAGTTCTCTTTTGATTTATAATTTGACCATTATTGTTTATGTGGTTTACTGTTTACATATGTAAATTTTCATTTTCTTTATATTATTGATTGCTATTTCCATAACATTGTGGTTAGAAAAGACACTTGATATTAATTCAGTCTTCTTGAACTTTTAAATTGTTTTGTGGTCTACCACATGACCTACCTCAGAGAGTTTTCTGTGTGTACTTAAGAATAATGTACATTTTGCCTCTGTTGAATGTTAACTGCTGTGTATTTCCATCTAGCCCATTTTGTCTAAAGTGTAGTCCCAACTCTTTGAATTAGTTGACTTTTCTTTTTTTTCAGGATAATCTATCCAATGTTAAAAGTAATGAACTAAAGTTCACTGTGATTATTCTTTTGTTCTATTTTTCCCTTCAGATCTGTTAATTTTTGCCATTTATATGTATATATTTTTTTCAAAGTTAAGTGCATATATTTATAACAACTATATTCTCTAAGTTATCAATTTATAATTTTATAATGACCTGTTTCATTTCTTTTTACAATTTTCAACTTAAAGTCTCTTTGTCTAATATCTGTATAGCTATACATATCTCTTCTGGTTTCCATTTGTGTAGAATGTCTTTTTCCATCTTTATATATTCATTTGTGCCTGTAAATTAAAGAGAGTGTCTTAGAGAGAGCCTATCATTGTGTATTACTTTTTAAATCCATTAGTTCTCTTTGTATCTGTTCAGCGAGAATTTAGTTCAGTTATATTTAAAGTAATTACTGAAAAGTAAAGATTTAACACTGACATTTTTAGTGGTTTGCTAATTATTTTCCAGTTCCTTTCTTCCCATCTTCTTCTTTTGGCATATTCCTTTCTAATATCATGATTTTTTTTGTAGTAGTGTGCTTTGACAAATTTTTCTTTTTCTTTTCTATATTTTCTATAGATTTTGCCTTTGTGTCTACTACAGATTTTATATAAAATGTATTCTAGTGTAGGCAATGTATAAATTGATAAGAACTTATCTTCAATTGTTTGTAAAAATTTAGACTTTTGTTCCCCTCTCCATCTTTTATATTTTTGGTATCACAATTTACTTCTTTTTTTATTGTATATTGATTGACAAATCATTTTAGCTAAAATTACTTTAATACTTTTGTATTTTGATCTTTATAATAAAGTTAAAAGTGATTTATATATCACCATTATAGTATGAGAATATTCTGATTTTGAGAATATTCTCACAGTGACTTAGGAGCATATCACTAATTACTGTCCTATTTCAGATTTTTTTTTCTTTATCATTTCTTTTAGTCAGGTTTAATGAACACAAACTTTCTCAGCTTTTGTTTGTCTAAAAGTCTTTATTTTCCCTTTACTTTGAATGGACACCTTTACAGGAAAAAATATTTTTAGTTATAGGTTTTTTTCTTTGACAGTTTGAGCATATTATTCTACTCTTTCCTGGCCTACTAGGTCTCTAATGAGAAATACTTATATTCTAGTGATGGTTCCTTTTTTCTCTTGTTGCTTTAAGAAATATCTCATTGGTTTTGACTTTCAACAATTAGATTATAATTTATTTTATTGAAGTCCTCTTTCAATTGAGCCTGTGTGGAAACTTTTTAGTCTTAAATGTCCGAATATTTCCAGGATTTGAAGTTTCAAGCATTATTTTCTTACAATTTTAGTCAATGCTTTATTATAAGTTTTATTCCTCTTTTTCTCTTCTTCTAAGATTCCCATAATGCATCCATTATTTCTCTTGATGATATATCCCATAAATGCTATACACTTTCTTTGTTTTTTTATCACTTTTTTTGATCTTTGACTTGATAATTGCAAAAGACCTGCCTTCATGTTCACAAATTCTTTCTTCTGCTTGTTCAAGTCTTTTGATGAATCACTCTATTGAGATTTTTATTTCATTCACTGTAAATAGTATAGTTTAAGATCTGGTATTGTGATGCCTCTTCCTTCACTCTTCTTGCTAAGGATTTCTTTGTCGATCCTGACTCTCTTATTTTTCCAAATGAATTTCATGATTATTTTTTTTATTTCTGTAAGGAATTCCATTGAGATTTTAATTGGAATCACATTGAATCTGTAGAGTACTTTGGGTAGTATGGCCATTTTGACAATATTAACACTGTCAGCTATCATTATTTGCCCACAACATAATTCTATACTTAGAGCATCTAAAAAATTCAACCACAAAACTTCTAGAATTAATAAATGAATTCAACAAAGTAGAAAGATACAAAATCAATACCCATAAATCAAATGCATTTCTATCAGTGGCAAATCCCCTGAAACAGAAATTAGGAAAACTACCCCATTTGCAGTAGTCTAAAAAATAAAGTAAAATACTTGGGAATCAACTAAACAAAAAAGTGAAAGACCTCTATAATGAAAACTACAGAACACTAACAAAAAAAATTGAAGAATTAGAAGGTGGCAAGATCTCCCACTCTTGTATAGACAGCTTGAGTTCTTTTTTTCCTATTCATATCCCCTTAATTTCCTTCATCTGTCCAATTGCTTTAGTTAGAGTTTTAAGGACTATATTGAATAGAAGTGGTGAAAGAGCATGCCCCTATCTTGTTTCAGTTTTTAGAGGGAATGCTTCTGATTTTCCCCCCATTTAAAATGATGGGTTTAGCACAGATAGCTTTAAAATGTGAGGTATGTTGTGACTATCCCTAGTTTTTCTAGTGTTTTGAACATAAAAGGGTGCTGTATTTTGTCAAATGCTGAATCTGAATCAATTGTTATAATCATATGATTCTTATCTTTAAGTCTATTGATGTGATGAATTATATTTACTGACTTTCATATGTTGAGCCAAGCTTGCATCTGGGAATGAACCCCATTTGATCATGGTGCCATATTTTTTATAATATGCTTTTGTATGCCATTTGCCAAAGATTTGTTGAGAATTTTTGTAACTATGTTCATCAAGAATCAATAAATGGGCTAAGGATCTGAACAGACACCTGTCAGAAGAAGATATACAATCAATCAACAAATATAGGAAAAATGCTCAACATCTCTAGTGATTAGGCAAATGCAAATCAAAACTACTCTAAGATTTAATCTCACTCCAGTCAGAATGGCAGTTATTAAGAATACAAGCATAAATGAATGTTGGTGAGGACGTAGGGGAAAAGGCACACTCATACATTGCTGGTGGGACTGCAAATTGGTGCAAACAATTTGGAAAGCAGTATGAAGATTCCTTGGAAATCTGGAAGTGGAACCACCATTTGATCCATTTATCCCTCTCCTCGGTCTATATCCAGATGACTTAAAAACAGAATACTACAGTGACACAGCCAGTGCAATGTTTATAGCAGCACATTTCACAATTGTTAAACTGTGGAACCACCTTAAATGCCCTTGAGCTGATTAATGGATACAAAAATTGTGATATATATGCACAATGGGATATTACTCAGCATTAGAAGAGAATAAAATCATGGCATTTACAGGTAAATGAATGGAGTTGAGAATATCATGCTATGCGAAATAAGCCAATCTAAAAAAAAAAAAAAAACAGGGACTAAATATTTTCTCTGATAAATGGGTGCTAATCCATAGTGTGTGGGAGGACATGGGATGAGTGGAGAAATTTTGGATGGGGCAACGGGGAGGGGGAAAGGGTAAAGTGGTAAGAAATATGGTGAAATGAGATAGACATAATTACCCTAGGTACATGTATGATTGCACGGAGTGACTCTATTTCATGTATAACTAGAGAAGTGAAAAATTCTGCTCCATTTGTGTACAGTGAATTGAAGAGCTTTCTACTGTTGTGTATAACTGATTAGAACTAATTTAAAAAACAGTTACCACAAATCAAATATAAGGAAATGTAGTGTATATAGATTAAGTAATAATATTCATCTTTGTCTGACTGATATCATTCTGTTCATAAGGCAGCACATTAAAAATTCAAGTATGGATTTTAAATGTATATGGATGTTGTACAGATAGTAGCCACCCATTTTTTTTTTCTGAATCTATTCCCCATAAGGTGCATTTCAGTACTCTGTATTATTTTTATTTTTTCTGAAAGACAAATATGATTTAGATTTTGTGACAGAGAAAAAAACACCACCATGACATAAGCAATTTCATGATTTTGAGAGGTCAGAGATTTCATGGTGTTTTCCTAGTAATCTAGATGTTTCCACATGCACACACACATACACACACACAAATTTCAGTTAGGTAATAGAAATGTTTCAGAGAATAAACAGTACAAACCAAGATGTCCCTACTGAATGAATTAGATCAAAATACCTTAGAGAATATATTAAATTATATCACTCTTCAAATAATATCTCTTAAATGAATAATATTAGTATAATTTTTAACAGTTTTAAATGCATTACCTAATTTAGTCTAATAATATCACAGTGAGAGGTTATTGGCTACATTAATTTCCCAACTATCTAGATAAGAAAATTGAAACTCTTTCATGATAAATATTTCTAGTAATAAAATTAGGGGTAGACTCAGGATTCAAATCCAGGCAGCGTGATTGTATAAGCTATGATAATGTCACCTCTATGCCTCTCAGTATACTTAATCATTTATATAACTTTACAGAAACTCTTGTACATTATTTTAGATGTATTTTAGGTGGCAACAACTCTACTTTTTCTTTTTATGTTGCATTCCTAAAACATTATACAAATATCAAGGTCATGGAAAAAGTTTCTAAATTCTATAAAGAGAGCTGAAGGGCCCACTACAAAAAAAAAAAAAAAAAAAAAAAAAAGTCTTAACTCTGTCTCATTTTTTTTTCTGCCGTATGGACTCATTCATCTATTCAATACATGTTCGTGTTCAGAGAACATATTTTTTTCTCCAGTTTGCACACTACGTTTTATAGAAATGGCATAAATATTGCTTTTCGTTAAAAATATCACATCAATAATTAAACAATTTGCCCCAAAAAAAGACATCTCGAATTTCTTTAGAACTTTCAAATCCTTCTAATAAAATATTGAATTATTGTTCCTGTGGAATCTTTTCCCAATATTATGTAGTCTTTTTAAAATTTATTTTTAACGTTATCATAGAATTAGCATTTATTCTCTTGGCAGCCAAGCTTCTTTAAAGATAGCTTTATTATTAGTTTGTTATTTAAGTCTCTCAGTACTTTGTGTTCAGGAATACTTATTTGGGTACTGTGAATGTGTCAGAAAAGTTGCTTTTATGCATAATAACCCTTTAATATTTTAAAAATTGTATTCATGCATTGTTAATTTAATTTGTAAAATTTTAGTGAGATATAGCTTCCAAACCATATCATTTATCAACAAAACATGCACATTAGTATATTCTGAGTTTTTATCTGTCACTACAATAAATTTTAGAACATTTTAATTATACCAATAGGAAACCTTGCAACCTTTAGTCATATTTTCCCTAAGTTCCTTTCCCACTCAGCCTAGGACAATGATTAACCAACCTCCTTTTTGTCTCTAAAGATTTGCTTAGACTAAATATTTTATATAATAAAAATCATACAATATGTGGTCTTTTCCTACTGAGTTCTGTCACATGGCATAATGTTTTCAAGGTTCATCCATGTGGTAGTGTATATCAGTGCTTCATTTCTTTTCATTCTGGAATAATATTTCATTATATATATATGTAATTTTGCTTAGCCTTTTTCTTCATGATGGGCACTTAAGTTGTTTTCATTTTTGGCTACCATGGATAATACCCATCTTAACATCTATGAAAAAATCTTGTGGGGCTATATAATTTATGTCATATATGTGTACACACACACACATATGTATATATCGGGGGAAGGGGGAATAGAGAGATAGAGATAGAGAGAGAGTGAGAGAGGAAAGTAGTATGGCTGGATCCTATGGTACTTCTAGTTTTAACCATTTAAAGAGATGCCAAATAGCTTTTAAAGCAGTTGACTGCTTTTACATTGCCATCAGCCATATATAAATATTCCAATTAGTCTATCTTCTTGTTAACACATATTATTTTCTGCCTGTTTTATTCTAATCATTTCAGCAGGTGTGAAATAATATCTTGTGGTTTAATTTGGATTCATCTGTTGTCTAACAAAAAACTTTTTATTGTTTTTATTGGCCACAGATATCTTCTTTGGAGAATTATATATTCAGATACCTTGGAAATTTAAAAATGGTATTATTTGTCTATTATTGAATTGTAATATTAATCTCATATTCTAGATATGTCTCTTATTAGGTAAAGGATATATTTTTTTTTCCATTTTATCAACTATTTTCATTTTCTTTAGCATGCCTTTTGAAGTGCAAAGATTTTAATTTTTTGTGGGTGGTGGGTATTGGAGATTGATTTCAGGGGCACTAGACCACTGAGACACATTTCCAACCCTATTTTGTATTTTATTTAGAGACAGAGTCTCACTGAGTTGCCTAGCACCTTGCTTTTGCTGAGGCTGGCTTTGAACTTGCAATCCTCCTGTCTCACCCTCCATAGCCACTGGGATTACAGGTGTGTGTCACTGCAAAGATTTTAAGTTTAATGTTGTCAGTTTATGTTCTTTGCTGTTTGTCTTCTTTGGCCTTTCTTAATTAAAAACACCTGGAGATTTACACCCATGTTTTGCTCTAAAATAGATTTAGCTTTTACATTTAAATGTTTGATCTATTTTGAGTTAAATTCTATATATGCTGTGAACAGTGTCCATCTTCATTCTTTTGCTGTAGGCATCAACTTCTCCCAGAAATTGATGAAAATACAATGTTTGTTGAAAATACAATTCTTTTCCCATTGAGTTACTTTGGTACTTTCTTAAAAATCAATTGACAATAAATGTAAAGGCTTATTTCTGAACTTTAAGTTAAATTCCATTGATTTTTTTTAATCTAAAATTCAGGCTGGAACCATAGTGTCTTGAATACTGTAGCTTTGTAGAAATTTTTGAAAGAAAGTGTGTGTTTTCCAAATATTTTTCATATTTTTTCAAGACTGACTTGGTAGTCTGGGTCTGCTAAATTTCCTTATGGATCTTAAGTATGTTTTTAATTTCTGCAAAGAACATGGGATTTTGATAAGTATTGTTATGGTTTGAAATGAGGTGTCCCCTGAAAATCTCACCTGTTGGACAAGCAGGAATGTTCAGAAGTTGGTTAAATTATGAGAGTTGTAGCTTAATCAGTGGATTAATCCATGTGATGCATTAATAATTTGAGTGAACTACCACTGTGTGGTAAATGTAGGCAGGTGGGACATGGGTGGAAGGAGTTGGTTGGGGGTGGGGCATGACCTGGGAGATCTGGTCTTATTCCCAGGATCAACTCTTTCTGCCCCCTGGCTGCTATGAGCTGAGCTGCTTTCCTCGCCACACCCTTGTGCCATGATTTGCTGCCTCAGCTCAGGCCTAGAGCACTGGAATGGGGTGAACTGAATCTTCAGAATTGAGAACCCCCATAAGATGCATTTCTCTTCTCTTAATTGTACGTATCAGGTATTTGGGTTATAAAGACAAATAGCTGACAAACCGAAATGCTGTGCTAAAGCTGTGGAACAATTTTGAGAGTAATGCTGTCTCAAAAATGTTAGTGTCCTGACCTTTCACATAGAGTGTCAATCTGTTTATTTAAGTTTCCTTTATTTCCCCAACTTCTATAATGATTGGAATATACATTTTGCACTTCTTTTGTTAGTATTTTCAAGGCATACTAATTTTCATTCTATTGTAAGTGAAATTGTTTTCTTAATTTAATTTTCGGTTTGTGCATTCTTACTGCACAGAGATGCAATTTAATTTAGTGTATTGATCTGCATGCTGTAATTATACTGAACTCATTTATTAGCACTGATCATTTTTTAATTTCTTTTCTTTTGATTCCTTGTCTAATTGCCAAACTAAAACTTTCATTACAGTTTTGAATAAAAATTAAGTAACTGAAAATTTTGGTTTTTTTTCTTGACATTGGAGGGAAAGGATTTATAGTCTTTCACTATTAATTCTGGTATTGGATGTGATTTTTTTCATAGATCCTCTTTGTAAGAGAAAACAAATTTTCTACATTTCCTAGTTTGTTGAAGGTTTTTACTATGAATGAATGCTGAATTTTCTATAATATTTCTATATCAATTGAAATGATAACATATTTTTCTGTTTATTTTATTGACATTGTATGTCATATCAGTTGATTTTAGACAGTAAATTAACATTGCATTTCTGAAATGAATCAAAATTTAATTACATCTTTTAATTACATCGTTTATGATGTTTTATATTGTCCCTTTTATGTTGCAGCATTGATTTGGTTATTATTTTGTTGAAGGATTTTTACATCTTTATTTGTAAGATGTATTGCTCTACAGTATTTTGCCTTTTGTGATGCTTTTTAAAATTTTGGTATCAAGGTAATTCTGACTTCATGAAATGAACTAGGGATTGTTTTATCCTCTTAAATTTTTCGGAAGGGTTTGTGAAGAATTATATTAATTTGTCTTTGTAATGTTTAATAGAATTTACAGTGAAGTATAATTTATTTTACAAAAGCATTTTTTGGTAGATACTACCTTCAGTAAATGACCAAGTTTAATATTAGCCATAACAAATACCAATATCTATTACCCCAAATGATAATAACATCACATTGGTGTTTTTATACATGTATATGTATAAATATACATGTAAATGTATAAATAGAAGGTAATCATAAGAAAAAATTATATATATATATATATATATATATATATATATATATATATATACCCAATCAGAAAAACATGTATAATAGAACTGATCATTTTTCATGACACCTGTAGTCCAGGCTACTTGGGAGGCCGAGGCCCAAGGACTGTAAATTCCAATAGCCTGAGCAAGTAGTGAGTCCCTGTCTCAAAATAAAACTAAAATCAACTTTGGGTGGCTCTTAATATTTTTTCTATTCATTTTGAGTTTGTTTACATCTGTTTTAGTTTTGATTTAATTTACTTTTTTTAAACTGAATCTTTAAAAAATACTTTTATTCTATTCATTCATTTGTATATGTTGCTGGGGATCGAACCCAGGATCTCACATGTGCTAGGCAAGCACTCTACCACTGAGCTATAGCCCCAACCCCTAATTTACTTTTTTTTGATATGATTTATTTTGGTTTTGATGTACCATCTAGGGGGAATATGGATAGGCAGATTATTCAAGAAAATCAGAATAATGATCTATTTTTTCTATGGAATTTTCATACTTACCCATCAACTTTATTTTTGTTACCTCTCATTGGATGAGTAGTATAAACTTGTTTCCTGAATCCCACAAAATATGTGATAGTCTTGTCCATGAAGCCTTTCCTCAATTACTTCCTCTTATGTTAATTGCTACCAGTTCCATGATCTTTTGCACTTATATTTGATTCTTTCCCATTTTCATTGTAATTAGTATTTCTACAGGCTATGAATTCCTCCAAAATGGAGATAAGCACTTTATTTCTCTCTCTTTTCATCCCATGTCCCTAGTCCCTAACACACTGCAGGGCACTTATTCAGAGGCACTAATTCCTGATTGATTTGCTATCTTAAAGGAACAATATGCTTGACTTTCTAGAAAGTTGGATTATTGATTTCTATGACTTCCAAGACAAAAAATATATAATTTAAATTCCAATTACAAAAATGAAATAATGTTCTTGTTTCTGTATAATACTGATAGATTCTACTCTTGGGATATTGAATCAATAAATCATCACATGTTTAGGTAAAAGTTTCTCTTTCCAAAATGCTTTTGTAGCTCAGACAAAAAGGACAAATAAATCAACAGTAGGAGGAATTAATAAGTTGAAGTATATTCACACAGTATAACATAATATGGCAATGGATATGTATGAATTACTTCTAAGAATGCATAAATATGGCTGAATCTAAAACACAACACTGAGTGGAACAAAAACATTATAGGATATTTTTGGTATGATATGATTTACATATAGTAAGTTATAAAACCATACACTAAAATTTATGTTTAATGTGTAAATATGCATTTGAAAATATGTTTTATATGTAATAAAAGCATGATGATACATAGCAATTTCTTGACTTTAATTATATTTGGAAGACAGGGAAATGAGATAAGTTATATTGAAGAGGAAGGAAAATAAATAAAATTTGTTGTTAAAAAGTCAAAGAAATACATAAAATGCTTTGTGAAATCATTTGATTAATCTGTATCTTAGATGTGTAACATAAATTGTACCCTTTTCTGTATTCCTGGATATCTACAACAGCCTATACTTTAAAAATATATAAACAAATATGTACCAATACATATAACTATGTATATACATATGAAAAAAAATATGCATCTACACATAGGGACATGTGCAAACACTCATATATTGCTAAAAATTATATAAAAATTATATATAGTAAATTTGCCTTAAACTGAAGAAGTAAATAAGAACCAAGATTATGATATGGCTTAACAGTGAATAATGTAAAGGATTATATTAATATACTCAGAAATGGAATTATATTTTCCAATTGGCCCTGAGAAGTCAGAATTTGTTTAAAAAATCACCATTCTTAGGTTCACCATGTAGATATATATACTGTGTAAATAATAATTTGTCTTTTATAATTCTAAGTCATATTAATATACTGCTTTGTAGTTTTTTAATGACAGAGAAATATATTTCCTGATTACATGCCACCATATAAAAATACTTTGCTCCACTGGGATTTCAAACTAGGTCTTCATAAAGTTCTCATATATAAAATTAACCTAGGATTTTCTTTTTAAATACTGAAAAGTCTTTCATTTATAGACTGAAGAATATTTTATTCTGCATATATACCACATTTTTAAACTCATGTATCTGTTGATAGACATTAAGTTTGATTACTTAATGTAGATATTGTGAATAATGCTTTGATAAACATGGGAGTGTGAATGTCCTTTCTGTTTTCTGGTATCATTTCTTTTGGTTATTTCCAGAAGTGGAATAGCTGGATCATATAGTATATCTATTTTCAATATTTTCAGGAAATTTTATAGTGTTTTCCATAGTAGTTGAACACATTTACATTGCCACCTGCAGTATGTAAGTGTTTCATTTTCTCTACATTCTCACCAGCATGGGGAGCATTTTTTTCTTTTTGATAATAGCCTCATTTGATTATGAGGAAATATCTCTTTACAATTTTTATTTATATTTATTTGATGATTAGTATGTTTATGTTTGTACATGGGGTGAGATAAGAGTATAGTTTTAGTATTTCATATGTGGATATCTATTTTTCCTAACATTTTTATTAAAGAGAATGTTTACTCCTAGTATCTTCTTTGCACATTTGTCAAAAAACAGTTGACAATTGTTTTCTTCTATTTGCTTTGCATACTGTTCATTCGTTTCAACAATATTAACAAGGCAGATTTTTTTTTAAAAAATCCAATTTCTCTAGATGTATGGATTTATTTCTAGAATCCTGTTTCTATTTCATTGGTCTATATATTTACTCTCTTGCCAGTGTCATTTTATTTTGATATCTGTAGACATGTAGAAATATTTTAAATCAGTAAGAGAGTCTTTCAACGGGTTTTGTTTTTAAAATTTAAGTATTATTTTGGCTATTCAATTCCCTCTCAATTCCATATGGATTTCTGGTTTGTATCACTTTTATTTATTTTGCTTGACTAATTATTCTGACAAGATACTCCAGTAATGATAAAAGCAAGCATCCTTCTCTTTTTCATATATTATGGAAAACATTTTTAGCGTCTCAGAGCTGAGCAAGGTATTTGCTGCAGGATTTTCCTAAGTTACTTTTTTTTTTTATCATTTTAAGAAACTCTTACTAAGTTTCTGAGTGTTTTTAGCACAAAATGAATTTGCTTTTTTTAAATAAATTTTCTATGTCAATTACAATAATCATGGTGTGTGTGTGTGTGTCCTATCCTCTAACAATTGATGTTCTTATGTTGGCCACTATTGTATTACTGAGATAAAACCTATTTGGACATAGAATGTATTGCTTGTATATGATGTGGGAAGAGGTTTTAAGGTATTCTGTGTGAGGATTTTTGCATGTCTTTTAAAAGGAATATTTGTCTATAATTTTATTTTCCTTCATTGCCTTTTTTAATATCAGATACTCATTTCTTCTTTAGTCACTTTTGGTAATTTGTGTGTTTCTAGGATTTTATACATCTTATCTAAGGTGATCTTGTGTTGGCTTAGAATTCCTCATATTCTTTTTTTTGAAGTAGATATTGTTGTTATTTATTTCACAGAGGAGGAAACAAGGAGAAGGAGGTGGTAAGTTACATAAAGTAATACAACTAACAAGTAGTAAAGATTCAGTTACAGCATCTGACTTTTTTTTTCTGGTTGTATACAAATTATATTTACACCATTCATGTCTTCATACATGTACTTAGGAAAATGATGTCCATCTCATTCCATCATCATTTTTTATACATCCTTTGTCTCCTCCCTTCCCCTCATATTATTTTTTAGTAGTAATTCTATTACGATTAGGTTGGTAGTAAAATTTCCAGTTTCATTTCTATTTTAGTTGTCTTCTTTCTTTTTTTATCAGTCGAGCTAATTGCTTACAGTTTTTGTTCTTTCCAAATAACCGACTTTTTGTTTGTTTTTTAATAATAAATTTTTAATTTGTTTCTTTTTGCTTTGGTATACATATATAGACATATCTTGTAGATATTGTTGGCTTGGTTCCAGACCACTGCAATAAAGGAAATAGTACAACAAAGCAAGTCAACAATATTTTTTTCCTGTGCATATCATATTAGCAGTGTAATATTGTCTATTAAGTGTTCAAAAGCATTATTTCTAATAGAACAATGCACATGCCTTATTTGAAAAGTACTTTATTGCAAAAAATGCTAAAGGTCATCTAAATCTTCATAGTCCATAACCACTTTAATAGTGGAGTGATAAAGTAAGTGAGAAACTGTTCTTCGTGTCCTTCTAATGTTATTTTTTTTGTTGTTTGTTTGTTTGTTTGTTTGTTTTTTTCCCCCTCAGCTTTTGTGGACTGAAAGGGAGCTTTAGCTTCACCCCTGGATTCTAGTATTTTCACAAAGCTCTTCTTGTCTGTGAATAGTTGCTAGTTGGTCTTTCTGAAAAGGAGACAAACTGCAGAACCCTTTTCCTAGATGTTTCTGACATGCAAAGAACTCATCTGTTAAGTCTTTCTGTTTTTATATACGCTATTTATCTGTATTCTCTTCTTTAATATTGGCTTCCTTTTCTGGCTTTGAGCTTACTTTATTGTTCTACTCTAATTCCTTCAGGTGTAAAGTTAAGTTATTGATTTTGATCTCTCTCTCTCTCTCTCTCTCTCTCTCTCTCTTTAATATGACATTTACTGTTACCCAGTTTTTCTTATCAATGCTTTTGTTTCATCCTTTAAATTATAAAACATTGTTTTTTACCTCCATCCCTTTGTAAGAATTGTATATTTTCCCTTTTGTTTTTATTTCTTTTTGGACTCATGGTTGTTGAAAAGTGTTATGTTTAATGTCCACACATTCATGAACTTTATGGATTTTCTTCTGCTTTTTTTTATTTCCCCTAGCTTTATTTCTTTGTGATTAGAGAAGCCATTTGGCATAATCTTCCTGTTTTTAAATGTATTGAGACTACTTTTGTGGCCTAATATATGGTTTGTCCTTAGAAAATGTGCACTTGAAGAGAATATGTTATTTTATTGTCGTGGTTAATTTATATATATTAGATCCTAGAGGTTTATTTGTGCTTCAAATCCTCTATTGCCATAGCGATCTCCCATGTAGATAATATCTCCATCATTGAACATGGATTAGTGAAGAAGTCACCAACAATTATTATTTTAGAATTATTTCTCTCTTTAAATTTGTCAATGTTTGCTTTACATATTTGGGGATTCTGTTGTTTGATACATATTTGTTCATCCTTGTTATATCTGCTTGATGAATTAAGATTTTTTTTAATGAATGTATAAAATTCTTCTTAGTATTTTAGTGGTTTTCAATTAGTTTATGTTGTGTTATAATAAAATCGTTTTCCTTTCTCTGTCTCTGTGTGTGTATGTGTGTGTGTGTGCATGTGTGTACATATATGTGTATATGGTTTTTGGTGTACCAGGCACTGAACCCAGAGAGGCAAATGCTACCATGTCCAGTTGTCCATTCTTCTAATTCTACAATCCTTTTCTTATAGCCTTTTTGTGTCTTTGGGTCCAAAGTAAGTCTGTTATAGATAGATAATATTTGGATAATGGTCTTTGTGTTTTTTGATTAACATGTTTTACTTAATCATATTAATGGGGATCAGTGTGATATCACATGAGCTTATACTTATCAAATCCAATCTGCCTTCATTGAACCACCTTGTCTTCCCATTCTCTAATAATTGCTATTCTAAATTTAGGTATTTTTTTTCCAGCTTTCACATGAGCTTGATTTTTAAAAAGTGCAATGTGACTTTTAATTGGATAGCTTAAACTATTTATATTTGAGGAATTATTGATGAGAAGTATTTATGCCATTTTTAAAATTTTGATAGGTCTATATTATTTTGTCTCCCATTTTCTCCATTTATTGCCTTCTTTAATGTTTTGCTGATTTTTTAAAATATTGCTCCATTTTTACTCTTCTCCTTTCTTTTTGTGCATATTTTTAGATATTAGTAGTAGTAAGAGGGATTTCAGTTAAGTATAATAAATTCATAAAAAACCTAATTTGAATTGATTTTAGTTTATTTTCAAGGTATGTAAGTAATATGTTCCTATATAACTTCTCAGATTATAATTTATAATATGATTTATAATTTTGAATTTTTAAAAATAATGTAAGACATAATTTAAAAATATGTTACAAAACATAAATACAATGTTATTGATTGATTTTATCTGTGACCTTTTGTTCCTTGTATGGCTTCAGACTACTATCTAATATCCCTTTATTTTAGCCTGATAGATTCCCTGTAATTCTTATAATATATTCTAGTGGGAATAAATTCTTTAAGGTTTTATCTGGAAATGTCTTAATTTCCTCTTCATTTTTAAACAAAAATTTTGCCAGATATAAAATTCTTTGTTGATAGCATTTTATATATATATATATATTTGTTGGTACATGTGTTTTCCTCCAGAACTTTAATGTGTTATCATTCTGTTTTCTTGTCTTTATTTATTCATTCATTTGATAAAAATTTGTGTTAAATCTTACTGAGGGGAGTGCCTTATCTACTCAGTTGCCTCTGTCTTGCTGCTTTTAAAATTCCATTTTTGGCTTTGTCTGTTGGATGTTTGATTATAAAATATCTGTCTGTGGATCATTTTAAACTTTTCCTGTTTGGAGTTCATTGATATTTTTAGATGTGTAGATCCATGTCTTTGATCCAATTTGGAATTAATTGGTGATTATTTTAAAATATTCTTTCTGCCATCTTTTCTTTTCCTTTTCCTTCTCTTCTTCTTCGATTTCCATTACACAGATAGTGCTTTGCTTGATGGTGTCTCATAGGTCCCTCACACTTTACTTCTTTTTTTAAATTTTTGTTTTCCTTCTGGTTCTCAGGCTGAGCAATTTTAATTGCCTTATTTGTAAATTTTTAAATTTATAGAAGCAAAATAAAAAACAACAACAACAAAATTGAAAGACAGATGTCTTAGGGTTCTTAGATGCACACTGCTGAAATATTTCTTTAATATTTAGCCAGGCCATTTACAACAGATTCAGCTTTCACTTCCTCCGTGCATTGAGCCTAGAGCCCAACATATTATGAAAGCTTAGTGTGCTCTCTGGTCTGTCATGAGAAACTGACCTGTCCTTGGCATGTACATGGCATTCAAAATTCTCCATTTGACATGGGAATTTTTTAATTCCTTAATGTTACAAATGAACTCTCCCCCACCCCCAGATTTTTGATGAGGCTTCAGGGAGTTATTAAATGTCTCAATGATAATATTTTCCCCCCCTCAGGAATCTGTGGGATGTTCATTGACATTACAATGTCCTTGAGAAAGAACTAGCATTTTTGTGTGTGTGTGCTCTGAGTGAATTCCAAGGAAAGCACAATAGAGATTGAGCACTTGCAACAGTCCTTTAGACAGACCCAGAAAAATAGAATAAACATGACTTATCTGCACAACATTTGCAGATAAGTCATCTCGTTTCCTCCAGAAACATGGATGATCTTCTTGCTAGAAACTCAGGTTGGCTTCTTCAATGTCATAACTGAGATGAGAAACATGTACCTTGGACAAGGACAAGTAAAAATGCTTCAAAGATTTCTTATAATTTTTAAGTTGTCTTTTTCTTAATTCAGCAGTGTCTTTGTTCCTTTAAACTTTTGACTACTTTCCAAAATTTTGACAAAATTGGGTTTTGTAGTGCTTATTTTTTAATATTTCTATAGAAGAGTATGTGTGAAGAGTTGTATATTCTGCAATTTTGCTCAGTAAATTACCTACTTACCGTTTTTTTTCCTGAGTGTCATTCTATATATTTCATGACTGCTTTAGATTCATGTGCATTTATATTATAATGTTTCAACTTGTTAGTGAGTTTTATCTTTTGGAGAATTTTAGAGAAATTTTAGAGAAATTGAGGTAGAAATTTTAGGTTCATAGTCACAGTAAATCACTACTCCAGGACCATAAAAGCATATTCTACCTCATCATTAACAGCACCCATCAGAGTGATACATTTGCTACACCCAAAGATTGATTTTAACTATAGTTAACTATCAGGTAATGCAAGAGGTCAATGATAAAAAGATGAATGAGGACTGGTCTTTTTTGGTTATAAGTACACCATCTCTCTTAAGCATATTTTCTTACTTTGGTAGAACAAGTACACAATTATAATGCAATGCAATAGAATATTGTTCTCACAACAGGGTAAGAACAAAACACAGTGCTTGAAGGGCTTCTTTTAGCATTTATTGAAATCTCCAGCAGTGACATAAAACATAATACAACATGACAGAGAAAATGTCAGTGTGTGAGACTAAGCACACATGAGTGTGAATAAAATATTTTAACAATTAATATATCATTGTTAGTTCTTTTGCTTTTACACAAGTTCAGACAAATATTTCAGTATTTGACAGTGTGTATAAAATGAAGGAAATGTTGATCATGTGTGGCTAATAAATTGCTTATTCAATGAAATTTATGGGAAATAATAAATAAGTTGATCTTGCTACAAAACAAGGGATTTTTGAACTCTAGTTTTGAGAATAATGAGTTTCTTCATTAAAATGATGTGAAAAGTTTTTCAAGCACTAATAACAAAAACATACACTGCTATTTGGTTCACATGTTGATGTGTAATACATCCTCATTTTTATGTATAACTCATTCATGTTTGACACATACATGACTCATGATGTAAAAGTTCTTTAATAAAGTATATGCAATTGTGCCTTTTAAAAGTAAACTTGAGCCTGAGATTAACATTTGATTAATGTTTCTGTGCAAAGAAATGCTTCTTTCCAAAGCAAAGTCCAGAGTAGTTTATAATTTGAATTGGCATATTGATGAGCTCTGTAGTCAGATTTGATACATAGTAAACAAGAATAAAATTATGTATATAAATAGATCATTGCAGGTGTTAAACTTCATGAGGTTGGCTATAAAATGCTGGATACATCTGTTTTGCACCAATGTTTTGTATTTTCCTTACATGAATTTATTCATGTGGAATGAGAGACAACTAACTGCTGTCTGTATAGCACATTGGTTTACAGAACACCTTAGAGAGAGGGAAAACTGGGTATAATATTCTTTCAGCTCCAAAGAGCTATGTCTGAATCCTAGTTTGGCCACCAAGAAGTTCAGTTCCCTGTTTTATCTCTGATATATTCAAGACACATGACATTGCAAGTAACCTATATCCTATGATCTATATCTTTAGAGGAGAGAAACTAATGATCACCTCTTCAAACTGTAATAAATAACAAATAGGACCCATGACAAAGTTCAATTATCTTTTATGCCATCATGAAGGATAATTGCAAAAAAGTTGAGTTTTCAGAAAACACCTTAAGCATACGTTTTAATTATCTACTTGCAAGGAATATTTTCTAGGAAGGGAATACCTTGCTCTCAATTTCATCTATTCCAGTCATTTTCCATGTTTTAAGATCTGGTCTACATTTCTCTTACTGAAGAAATGTGACTTATTTGATTATTACCATCAGATGATGATGTTGGAAACATGATCATATTGTATGTAAGTATACACAATCCTGAACTTAGAGGTATATGAACAGTTGTGTTATTTCATCCTCTTAATCTTTCTAATGACGAAATTGAATTCCAAATAAAATGAGAGTTATAAAATGAAACAATGCAGGACTAAATGAAAAACACAGGTTCAAAATAAAGGCTAGAGACCAAGTAAAATAATCCTTTGGGTGCCTTGTAGCCACTTTGCTGCCTTGGGGCTTTGTTTCTACCTCTTTTTATCCCTCACAAGTTGAATTTGTTTATGCACAATTCTGAAACCATATAGGCTTAAGTTTCACAGTTTTGGAGATTCAGAGGTAGCTTGAATAGACTCTTCAAATAGCCTTCTTTACTGTGGCTTCCAATGCTGCAAGTTTATTGGGAGTTACTGTAACTATCAGAAGGGGTCCTTTTGGAAAAGAAAATTGCTTTATGAGGAATAATTTGTAAACCATTAAAACTTGCCTAAGTTTTTGCATAGTTTAATGAACTGTGGATAAAAGGATATATTTCTCTAACCATCACCATAATCAATTTTTGGAACATTTCTATAACTCCCCTAAAGTTTCCTATGCCTGTTTCTATCAACTCCTATGTGCTGTCCTCACCTCAGAACAAGGCATCTACTAATGTACTTTCTGTGGCTACAGTTTTGCCTTTTCTAGAACTTTCTTTGCTGCTTTTCATTTGGCAAAATGATTTTGAGATTCATGTTGGGAACAGTTTATTAGCAGTTTGTTCTTTTTTATTGCTGAGTCTATTCCATTGGAAGGCATATTTATTTATCCTTTTTCCAGTTGATAGTTGTTTGTCTCTCTTGGTAATTGTGGATGATGCTTCCAATAACATTCATATATAAGTGTGTGTGAGAACATTTACCTTAATTTCTCTTAGGAATGCCTGGAAATGTCA
Organism: Callospermophilus lateralis; assembly: GCF_048772815.1. NCBI lineage: Eukaryota > Metazoa > Chordata > Mammalia > Rodentia > Sciuridae > Callospermophilus > Callospermophilus lateralis. Next base: position 45,232,321 of record NC_135322.1, read on the forward strand.
TTGCCGGGCCCTATGTGCATGCTTTACTTTTTAAGTGACTGAAAACTATATCTTTCCCTGAGTGGTTGTGCCATTTTGCATTCTCCCTCAGTTAGTTTGCCTGATTGGCCATAACAAAGTAGTACAGATACAGTGAGTTGAACAACAGAAATCACATCTTCCCCCAGTTCTTGCGGCGACAAGTCTAAGATCAAGGTGTCATGAGAGTTCCTTTCTTCTGAGGTCTGTCTTTTTGGCTTGTAAATGACAATTGTCTTCCTGTGGTTTCCTAGGGGAATTCCTATGTGGTTTCCTATGTATGGGTGTACCTGGGCATGTGCACATGCAATGATCTTTAGAGATCATATAATATATAAATTAACGTTCAAATTTGATGCCTGATTCTTAGTAAGGGCTCAGTCAATATATTTTTTTTCATACACCTGCTACTGGCTTAATGAGTAAGGGATGAGAGATAGGTTTAGAAGTAAGATTTGGTCCCTTAATAAACGTAATAGGTGCAAAGTTACTGATATTGCTGATAAGCAGACCTGGAATCCTGTATATTTCTGTCACTTGATAACTGAAGAGCCTTAGGTGAGTGCACTCACCTTATGATCTGCAAGTCTGAAATACTGGTAATATCCCATCAGAGGTGAGTTTACCACAAGTGAATTTATTTTGTCAATGCTTGATACTGTAAGGGATTTAATAGGCATTAATGGAATCGGAAATACTTGAGTTCCTCAATCACTTATGTTTTGAAGGAATAAATCCTCGCTGCAGTGATTTCTTTCTCCCTTTCTTCTTCCCTTCCCTTCCTTTCTCCTCCCTCCCTACCCCCTGCTTACTTTCTTCTTCCCTATCTCCCTCCCCTTTTCCTTCCTTCATTTCTAAAATATCTGAAGTATCGTCACTCCCTTCCTTTGTACTGTTTTTTACAGTTAAATAGAGACTCTATCCGCATTTCTCTCCAGATGGTGACCCTGCAAAGCTTGGACCCTGAAGGTGTTGAATTCTGTTTCATGTGACTCTTCCCTGCATGGGTGTTCTTTAAGTTATTTTACAAGCTGGGCACCATTGGATCCCTCATCTTCTCCTAGCATGCCTCTAGTTTAAGTGTCATTGGAAGGGACTCAGCCACACCCACCATTGCCACTCATTTTTACAGAATCCAGTTCTTTTATTTCAAACATGGAAAGTCACTTGTAATTCATCCTGTGTGTGTTCTTTAGGCCACTTGTTTTTTTGTTGTTGTTGTTGTTAGCCATTCATTAGATTGGCAACTTTGTGAGGACAGAGAGTATTTATCAATGCACTCTCATACCTGGCATTTCTCCTGTTGAACGCATAAAGAATGACCTTTAATACATATTTTTTTCTGTTGCATTTGGATTCAGCAAAAATAAAGCTATACAAAGACTGCAAAATATTAGTGGTCCAAATTGGCATACATAAATTTAGGTCAAATATATCAAGTAATTTTTTTTTTAATTTTTAAAAGGGTACTGAATGAAGACATGCTAAAAATAAAATATTTATACTCTTTACCACTTACAAAAATATAGGGACAAAGTATTTATTGGCTGGCCTTCTCAAATTGTTTTACTTTTCATCTTTTGGATCTGGGTATAGGTATGGTGTTCTGATATAGCTATGGGGAAGAACTCTGGTTTTCAAAGGCTCTGCCCCTCCAGTGATGTCCTCAGCTCTACATGTCAGGGTTCTTGCCTCTGTGGAATCACAAGTATAAAAGGAGGCCATTTTTCTTTTCATCAACTTAGTAAATAGTTTTCCTAAAATCAGGCCCCTTGGGAGGGGCCTCCACACCAGCTCTGATAGATTATTTAAAATTTCTTTTCCCCCTGCCTTTGTCTTGTAGTTACTCAAAACTATTTTTTTTTTCTTACAAATTTTAGCCTTCAAAATTAGTACTCTTTCACTTTTTTTCCTCCTGGGAAGTAGACACCAGTGCATCACATCACGAATTCACGTCACTTCCATGAAGAGTTTAGCAATGTCAGGAAGTATATGGAATTTGGGGCCTTGGAAAATTGCTTTTTCTACTGTTATTATTTCAGAATATTTGTGAAAGCCGACTGAAAAATAAACACAGCTTTGGTAAAGCAGTCACCGCAGAAACAATTGCTGCTTTCATTTATCTATTTTTATAGGGTCTATTTTCATTTTATTTAAAGATAACATATATTTATTGCAGAACCTGGCTTTGCATCTATTTTCACAGGTGGCATAAATTTCCCTCTTCTCTCCTGCTGCTAGTCTCTAGATGACTAAAACATGCTCATATTTATTGATTTAAATGGAAAATAATTAAAGTTGGTTTCTTACTGTTCCTTCACAAATTAATGAATCTCTTTACTTATGCCAGAGGGTCTCCTTCTGGGAAGCGCTTGTGTTTGTGTGAAGGTTTTAACTTAGGAGGAAGTTCACACACTAAGGCGAAAATCACTGTAAGAACTAAGAAAGTGCTGCTGTAATGGTGAAGTGGGGGCTATCTTTTAAGAGTTGGCTATTTGGCCTCCTTTTGTAAAATAAGGTAAGTGTGGGGATGACATTCAACTGGATTCAGTTGAGAAGCATTGGACTTTGTTTTGGCTCTAACTTTCCTCGGGCTCATGGGGTCTTTGTGGAAGATACACAGAAAGGGGATAAGAAATCAAAAGACTAGTTTATGATTAGTGGGTCATCTGCCCCAAACTGTCATGCAGAACTGATTTGGAGGGTATATTTTTTTTGTATAAGTTTAAAGTTCTAGAGAACAAATATCTTCAAAGTCACATTTAAAACTTTGAATATTAACAGCCTCTGGTTTGCATCAAGAACAGAAAATCGAATTGGCCATAATATCAAGATATAGCGTAGAAAAGACCCTGTCCCCAGTGACTCATGTCCTTTTGTAGTTATCCTCTGGCCTCACCAGAAGAGTAAAACCCAGTAATAGTTATGGCCTAATAAGAACTCTGGAAAGAGCCCCAGTTTATCTGGGAAGGATGCGTGTGTAAGTGGGGAAGGAGAAGCTTTGTCATGCTTCTCTCCTCACTTCTTTGAATTCTCAAAGTATAGGGTAATATTGAAGATTCAAGTCCATAATTTGTTAATCACTGTAGCATTCACTGTAATCCCAGTTGCTCTGGAGGCTGAAGCAGGAGGACCACAATTTTGAGGCTAGTCTCAACAACTTCAAGAGACCCTGTCTTAGAAGATGAAAAGGGCTGTTGTAAAGTTCTCCTGGATTCATCCCATGTACCAGGTGAAAAAACACAAACACAAAGCATTGGTTTCTATTTTGTTTAGCTTTAGGCAGAGGACCAGGGTATTATTAAACACGGTTTTCACTAGACTCCAGAAAATTTTCTATGTCCCATTATAGAGCAGAACTACAGCAAAAACATAACTGCCAAGTAGAAGTACAATATATTTCCTCCAGATAATTGTTTTTGGAATAAATCACATCCCTGTTTATTGACCAAGTAGACCAAACTTATATCTCAGCAAGACTTTCCAAATACATCCTCCTAGCATGATTCAGGTGCCTGAACCTGTGCTGAAAGACCCTCTCTATTGTCCTGTATGCCTTCAACTGGGAAATGGGGACTGACAGTAGTTATTCAGGGAAATGATTAATTAAATCCCTTTCCTGGCAGTTCCATTAATATCAACACAACATGGCAGAAATATTGACATAGTGAGAAAACATTGCTTTCAACAATAGGGCTTTGTTGACAAAACAGTGAAATGTCTAGACCATTAGCAACTATTCAGGAATCCATCTTCTCCATCAGTCTCGTTTAGTTTACGCATAGCACGCTCACTCTCAAAACATGCAGCAGAGAGCAGAGGAAGTGAAGTGGAATTATCATTAAATATGAATGCAGGGTGGGTTAGAACATACTAGACCAACTATTTTTTTCTTTCTCCCTCTCCCCCCACCTCTAGATTTTGAGGCCAGTTTCAGCATCTCTCTCTCTCTCTCTCTCTCTCTCTCTCTCTCTCTCTCTCTCTGTCTCTCTCAGGGAGCAGTGGATATATAATCGTATTCTCTAATATTGACTAATAATATCATTTAATGTATCAACAGATAATCACTTCCTTTACTGGCTGCTTGTTGTGTGCATGATATTCTGCTGATACTATCTAATGTCCTCACAAAAGCTTTAATTTATTTTTTTATTTTTTTTTGCGCAAGAGAAAACTGAAGCAAAAATGCACTCTCCTCATAATGATGTGTGGTTTCTGGAGGAGTTCTGCCTAATTAGTGTATGCATGCTCCTAGCAACTTCTGTGGTTTATTACATGTGTGTGGAATGAATGAACATGAATGCTTCCAAAGGAATCATATAAAAATAAAACTAGGGTACAAAACATTCCACATTTCCCAGGATTTAGCTAATGTGTGCATTTATGATACACTACATATCTCTAACCTTGACCTTGACATCAAAATTGCCTAAAAATATCATCCTTATAAATTTTGAGAACTTTCTTCTAAATAGCCTGTTCATGAATCCCATGTTTCCCTTCTTTCTCTCCATTTTTTTTTTTAATTTCCACCGTTCAAAAAGCTTTAGGGATAAGTATTCAGTGGTCAATTGCTTAAAAATCCATAGTAAGTGGACAATCATATTAGGTTGGGCTTGGTTTAAAGTTAAAGGTATATACAGGGTATAATAAGAGCACTGAAGACTTCCACGATTTTCGGAAGTCGAGAAAAAACTACTTGGAAAATGTAATTAGGGAACCAAGTCTTCAAATTAAGGAAATAATCAGTCAGATATTACTAGAATGTCAAAAGTGTCATGTTTTGAGTTGAGAAATGGACAAACTTTAAGGATTTCTTTCAAGGTTTTGTAAAACTCCACATTTTTTACTATCTCCAGATTCCAAGTCTAAGAAGAGCTGCATAGGATTGTCTGCAGATATGCTCCAACTTCTTTCCTTCAGATTATGCATTCAAATGAGACAGGCACATATGAGGTATGAAAAGTTTTATTTTGAGCCTGCCAAAGTTCAAACACAAGATTATAGTGTTAATTCTCATTGTTCAAGGCTGGAGAGTCTGAAAATAGACTGTATAGTAGGGAAACATCCAGCACAGAACAAGGGTCATGATACATTCACTGGGATCATGTTCCATCTATGGAGTTGGCAGACTCAGGTTCCAAGATTATCTGTGTTCCTCATTGGTTATGAGACCTGGAGCAAGTTATCAAACTTTCTGAGCCTCTCTTCCTGAACTTATCAACCAAAATTATAAAATAACCAGGAATATTATAAATATTCTGTGAGACAATATTGTGTAAAATGCTTTGTACAAGTCTGGCATTCAATTTTCATTTAATAATATCTATTATTACTATAATAATTATTATTACTATTGACTAATTTTGTTGTTCTCAACTCTTAGTACATGTAAGAATTACTTTAGGATTTTGGTGAACAATCAGAATCCTATATATCTTCCCACAATATACTTGTTCACAATACTTGGATAAGAAATCTGGAAATTTCTGTTTTGAAATGTATTATGGATGATTTTTACATTGAGTTAGGATACTGCAAATATTTCAACAATCACACTTGCTTAAAACCCTGTGCAGAGAGACTTGGAAAGAATGTAGTCAGTAACTGGGCACACTTTCTGTGGATGCTACAAAAATTGAAACAGTAATACTTACTCAGTGTTTTCCAAATTTTTTCCAAAATTATTTGCTTCCTACCTTCAAGTTGATTGGTAAAGGGATGAATAACAGTTATAGATTGATATTATTTTAAGCACTTTCTATGTGCCAGAGATAAAAGACGTACTAAGTATAGATCACTCATTCTTTCCATACAGCAAATCAATACATATTTCTTTATGGCTTCTGGGCTATTGATGAGGAAAATTATAACTAATGATGTCAACTATTTTTCTGAGATCACACAGTCATTTTGTAGCAGAGGTAGGCTCAGGCTTTTTAGCATTCTACTGTGCACCTTTTGATAATATAAATTGGTGCAATTATAGTCAAACCTAAAGGCATTTTGTATGATATTTTATGTGACTATACATGGTATAAATTTCTAGCCCTGGAATATTAGGAGAAAAAATATTCCAATTGTCATCTATTTGAATGGTCTCAAATTCCAGTCTAGCTGGAATAGTAATTGGTGGCTTAGCTTTGCACCCGATTTATGTTCCTGTACCTAGAACAGAGCCACCCTTTTCTAAAGGACTCCTTTAGTTATTTATTGTTTCTGTATTAAATCCATTATTTTGGGAATCTTCCATGAGCCTTTCCACTCCACGGAGCTGCTTCTCTGTGAACTCCAGGTGCTGTATCATTGTGACTGAAACCTAATTGACTTCCACAGTAAATACTAAAGGAAGGGGGCAGATGTGACTACTTGTCCATTCAGCATGACATGAAATGGTCAACGCCCGTGTGTAATGAGGGAAAACCCCTGAGCTTCAACTCCTGCTTTTGGGGAGACGAAGTGAATCCTCAAGTGGCTGTTGACAAGGCTGTGGCGAAATGCGTGCGCCAAGTGAGAAGTAGAAGTAAAAAGCCCCATACCAAGTCGTTAAGCCTCAAGCCTGATGAATTATTCATTTAATGGTTTCAAAGTTGGACTTGGAAAAAATGTAAATAAAACACATGGAGAACTTTCTCCTTTCTGGAAACGATTTTATAGTCATGAACTAAATGCAAAGAGCACTTAAAGTGTCTAACTGCATTGTATATTTTATGTAAATTAAGAATATTGAACAAATTCCCCATTTGGTACAAAAGAGAGAAAGAAAATCTCCCTCTCCTGATGATCAATGCCTCTGAGAAAATGAATTATCTTTATTTTCTCCATTATCTTTTATTGCCATTTTATATACTCTATAAAATATCGACCTGCAAGGTATTCAAATGAAATGTGATGTAATTTTTCTGATTCACGAGCCTTTTTTTATACCCTTCAGGCATGACTGCGACCTTCTCTACATTCCTAAATATGCCTTTTAGCTTGACTCTGCCCTAGTAGAAAGTGCTCTAGTGATTGGCAGAACATAGTCTATCAAAGCAAATGTAGTTTTTGGAGTCCAAAGCTTAGGATTCAAATCCTGGTCCTACATTTAAATATGTGACTCTGGGTGTGTTAATTATAATAGTGAATTAAAGGTGTTATACAGATAAAGAGAGAGAGAATACCAATCCATCAATAACATGGATGGATTTCAGTGTTAGTTAATAAAATAAGTTCTGATGAAAATCTTTTAGTAACTGGTTCTATCTTTTATCCTAAATTCCTAAACCTGACATCTATCAGCCTTGTGTTGTAGTACATCACTCAGGCAAAACAGAAAAAGTCACTATTCTGGAAGTGAATGTGACTAACACATAAGATGACAGCATTTCAACATTGTCTGGAGAGCCAACACACACAAAGACAATGTTCAATATCAATATATCAATAAGCTGTCCTGATCCAGCAAAGGTGTTTTAGTCAGTTTTATATCACTGTGACTAATAGACCCAACAAGAACATGTTAGAATAGGAAAAGTTTATTTTCCTAAGACTTTAACTCCCATTGTTCTGGGTTCCACCAGCATAAATGTAAATAGAGTTTATTTTAATATTCCATGTGATGTTGTAGAATTTCCTGGATAGGAAGAAGAAATTCCTTGGCATTGCTCTATCAAAATTGTACCCAGATATAGCTGGAAATCCTGGCATATAACCATTGCCTTAATAATAGCTGAAATAAGAAATATCCAGTGGATTGTACTTTCCAACATTCAGCTTAGCTCATAGCATTCATTAAGTTCAATCTGTCAAAGTACTCTTTGGAGTCACCATCTCTTTGAAGACTTATTTTAGGAGGTTTAGTAGGACAAGTTACTAACCTCACTGCTATGACTAGTAATAGAGATATTATTTGAAATTCATCATCTTTCTACTCTAGCACAATTTTCTCTGAATTAGGTCAATTTAATAAAAATCAGGTCAAATTTGGTCAAATAGAGTAAAGGTGATTCCACAATCTGTTTCCTGAACAGATTCTACCTAGCATTCTAACTGCTGCAGCCATCATATAAAAAATAAAATAAGATAAAATAAAAGGGGAAGTTCAGCAAATTTCCCATACACTGGTGTGTAGCATCTACATCCTACAGGGATTTGGAGCTAAGCTGATGATTTGGCTTAAGCTTAAAGGTTCATCATGAAATGGACTATTTCACTATTCTTTGATGTTGTCTATTTCTGTGTATTTGGCCAGTGGGCTATAGTCACATGTCTATTCTTCTGCTACTGTTGCCACACAATTGGCCCATGGTCTGAGAAAATGTACAGAATATCATGCAAACAGCTTGGGAATTCTGCATATATTTGGCACTGAAAGCAGGAAAGTTAACCTTCAGGTAGTTAACCTGCCATCAATGGTCCATTTAAGAGAGGATACCATATTGGGAGCTCAATGTTGGTCTCCGTGATTTGTGTGTTAGGCATTATGACTTCAGAGTAGATGGGTCACAGTTGTTGATAGGGTGTCCATGCTGTTTGGCTCAGCATTTAGCTTTCATTCTGGTCAGAATGACCATTCCATTCACAGGATGAGGACAAACACTGATGTGGCTGAAGAAAAATGGTAGTGAGTAGCCATAGATTCAGGTATCCATTTATTATCAGAGTTTCCACATTCTTAGAGGATGCTCTCTGGCAGGTATTCATGTCCCACATACACGTTTTCACATTGCTCTTCATTCATTCCCATTTGCCACTCTTTCTCATCTGTCCTTATTCTACTCTTCAATCTTGCCCCTTCTATTTTCTCCTACCTAGCAACCATTCACTCAGGGCTCCCTCCCTGTGTAGGTTTGCTTAAGGCCAATTTTCTCCACAAACCAATGTGAAAGCTTCAATGGAAGCTCTCCTCGCTGGAGGATTTTTATGAACCCTCCAGTGTGGGGCTTGGTAGGTGCCTGCTCATCTGAGAAGCACAAACATATTATACTGACAAATCTGTGAAATACGTTCAAATTTTTTCCTCTTCCATCAGGTGAATAGCAAGAAACAAACCATAAAGTTGAGGTATTTGTTCAGGGAGTAAGATGAGAGGGAGGCACTGGTGAGACACAGGAGTTATACACCATCTGTACAAGTATTTTTCCTGCGCCTGCTCAACCAGCTTGACCTCATCCTGGATCTAACATTCTCATTGCCTGCCCTGGTTTGCAGCTGTGACAAGAATGAAAAGCAGCTGGATGACTATGGACACTTGATGTCCCCCTATGCACAGCCATATAAAGTCCATATTAAGACTCAGGAGCAGGCCAAAATGTCTTTTTCAGATTCTGAGCTCTCAGAAGGCAAGGATTTCCTCCAAGCCCTGGGAATTTCCACCAGGACTCTTACTGGAAGTTTCCAGAGACTCCTCAAATCAACCTTATCCAGGATGAATTGTTCTAACATTATTGAAAGTGCCAGGGCTGGTAGAGTCACAGGTTCACATTGTCACCTGGACCTCCTAGACAACTCTTTCTGTTCTAGGACCTATTGGAAATCAGTGAGATTCTGGTTGTGTTGTCTGAGTGTTGGGTCAGTTCATAATAAATTCCTGTGCTTCTGTGTCAGAAGAGTCCCGAGACAGGAGAGAAGAGATAGGAGATGAAGCACTCAAGGAGTGCTTCTGAGCTTATCCAGCAGAATGGGTGTCCTAGTAATGACTGGGGGTGGGAGCAGGGAGAAAGAAGTGGTCTGCAAGAGGTGCCCATCTCATTGTGATGTTGAATACGTATCTTTGTTCATCTTAAGTATCTACTTTTTTTTTTTTTACACTATTACCTTTCCAATCTTTTAGTGTTTAAAAAAACTTTTTATTTTGTGTTGGTATTTTAAAAGAGCAAAATACATAAATGCTTCCCATTGTATATTAGTTATTTTTCTCACTTCACATATGCACACACATATATGTACACCACAAAATCACAAGTAAGCAGGCACACATGTACCGACTTCAAAATAAAATTGTGGGTACAAATATATGAGAGAGAAATGCAGTTACATCAAGTAATTTGAAATTTACACCAACTTCATTCATTAGATATCCTGGATATGTTAAAGAATATATTTTTTAAACTTTCTTATTTGTAAGATATAGATAATAAAACTAATATGTATAGTTTACTGCAAAGAATAGCTTGGAGCACACTCATGCACCAAAAGGTAAAGATGAAATCTGTGGAAAATTTGTTAACTAATGAAATTGAGTATAAAATTTTATGTGCATCATTTTTAGTAGGCCTCAGTTTGAATGATTATAACAGAGAATACTAAACTTATTTTAGTATTTTTCCTCCCTTTTTAAAAATTTTTTTCTCTCATTTATCAATCTTCCACAATGTATATACTAACAGATTTGCCTAGAAAACAGGAACTCTTAAATCCCTTTCCTCTACATCCGATTTCCTTACCAGGGTGTAGTTTTTTTGTTTTTTGTTTTTTTTTTTCATATTAAATCTGGTTTCCCCTGTTATTTGTTTGTTTATTGCCTTCAGTTACATCTCCTGCAAAAGGAAAAGTTGAAGTTTCAAAAGATGATGATAAATTTCCAGTAAAAGAAAAAAAAAATCTGTGTTTTATATTTTACAAAAAGAAGGCAGACATTGGGGAAAAAAAAAAGGATAAGTGTTTAAGAGGTATCATTTTCTTGTTGCTGGGTATGAAACACCTCAGGAAGGCAAAGTTGATTCAAAACCTTTAAAATTCCAAGGCAGTTACATTTTGCAAAAATCATCTTTCAGCTCTTCCATCTGAACCAATAATCAGACGTCGAGGTTTCATAGGTTAGCCTTCATGGCCACATTGCATATTGCAGATGAAAAATGTATTTTGCAGCACAATCAAAATGATAAATTTTTTTCAATATGCTTCTTTAAGCTGCCTTTGTTGCAAAAGACAATGGTTTATACAAACTGTTGTGCTAAACCTATATTAGTCAAGAAAAGAGACAGAATTCATTCTTTTGAGCATTTTAAACCTTTGTTTTTCTCGTATTCCTAGATTTCCATGCCTTTGTTGGATTCCAGTGAAGCAGTCAAATCTCTGAGATGGAACTATAGCACAGTAATTTAACAATTTTAGTACAGTATTCAACTTTCTGATGGTAAATTTAAAAATACACCAGACATAAAGAAGATCTAGCTTTCAATTTTGATTTTCTGTGGAAATAATACATAATTTAGAATTTCAAGATGTTAGGGTCTTGGACAAGGTAATTTAATAAGAGGTTCCATTTCTCCTGGGTTAATTCAAGCTCATGATATCACTTGAGACTGTGTTTGAGGGGTTTGAATAACATGAAGTATGTAAAACAATTAGAATAGGTGCTCATGGGGAAAAATGAAAATGGATATTGCTATTATTTATTAATGTTGGTATTGTTGTTAAAATGGTAATAATTCTTTTCTTTCTTTCTTGAAAACAAATACAATTTCCAAGACATATTATTACAGCTAAAATTGGTCACTAGAGACATGCCAAAAACATTTCTTACAGATAGTGTAATCAAAGGACGAAGGGACCAGATATTATGATAAAGAGTTGGTAGAATAGTCTGGAAATAGATGTGATTAAGATGAACAAAGATTTAAAATGTCATTATGTGGAAGGGAGAGGAAATTTAAATTCTATGATTCCGTATGGCATAACATGGACCTACGGGTACACAGACTGAAAGGTCTCTGTGGATGGGAAAGGCTTTACCAATGCAAATTATACAAGGAACCAAGTTGATTTTTCCTTTGTGTATTAATAATGCAGGTCTAGAATAACTTTTACCGTGGGAGAAAGGAACTACTGCAAACAACCTGTAGATGACAAGAGAGGTGAAGCAATATTTCATTTCTCCCCATCGGCATACCCTCTTGAGCTCAACTGCAAGGGAGAAAATAAAAGAAATTTGTTTGTTTTTATGTTCAATTTCCTGCTTGGTAGGTGTCAAGAACAATAATTCTACACCTCAGAAGGTTTGTCTATTCATTCGGCCATTCAGCATGATTTATCCCAGGTCTCACGCTTGCTTTGGATACACAAAGGTGAGTCAGTCATGGAACTTGCTCCTGAGTGCAGTCAGGAGGGAAAGATGGAGTTGTAAACCCGTAATTGCAACATGGGAAAAATGTTAAGAGAGATGTGAGCCAAGTTCCATCTGGTCTGAAAAAGAAAATCAGAAACAGGACTAGCCACAGGCACTGGGGATTCATTCAGGAAATGTACTAAAGCGAAGATGTTCATTATATAGTATGCTGAATGATATACAGTTTTTCTAAAGTGGCCAGAGTGGCATGCATTTCAAAGTGGAATTGCGAGAAACAATATGGAAAGATGAAAAAGAACTGGAACATTCATGTATAGCAAGCAGTTTGTCAGCTGCTGGGCCAAGGGGCTCTTTGGTGAAAGAGCAGGAGATTTTCTTACAGAACAAGGCAGTTCCCTGACAGGAAAGGCCTTGAAGATCAAAGCAAATAGAGCAAATAGTTTGGATTACCCTGCATGCTCTGAGAACTTGACTTTTTAATCCTGAAATGTGGCCATAGCATAGGGAGGTCGAGAAAGAAGGCTGGGGAAAGATTTTGGAGTAAGTCAATGTAATACAGGTAACTGGTGATGAAGTGGCAGTCAAGGTAGCACAGGAAGGAACTAGAGGATGGGACTCCCGATTTTCACAACCTATTTGCCCACAGGTAAGACTGCAAGATTTATGGGGTGAAAGAAAAAACTTAGATCGAGATGAAACCAGATTAAATTTGGTCTTTCTACTACCTCACTGTGTTATCTTACACTGGGATGGTTTCTATGGGTCATTTTTGCTTTCATATTCTTTGATTCAAATTTTTCTGATGAAGGATGTCTTTACTTCCTAATCACTAGCTAAATTTATTCCTTAACTCCTTGAATTTAGGCGATCAGTACAAAAGACACTTTTTTTAAAGTACATGATTTAAAAACGTATGTCATTTTGATCTTTCTTAGCATGCCTAATTTAGCCCTTTCTAGTAGATTCATTAAACCATTTTTGCTTTCAAAGGATACATTTTTATTCTCTCTCTCTCTCTAACCCTTCCTAAATGGCTGTTAAGAAAGTGTATTTCTTGACTGTAATTATTAAAGAACAACTATTCAATTAACAGAATATATTTAAAAACAAAAACTTGGACCACTTTCAAAGCAAAAGCCTGCTGTACGCAATCTCAGCCCTCCTCCAGGAATTAGCAACTGAAGTGCTGACACTGTACATGCATATTTACTTTTGTTATCCCCCAGAATGCATTGTTACCATGGTAACTCATGTAGTGCTGCTGCTACCAAGAAACAGAAGTTCTGAGTAGCTAAAAAGAAGAAAAAAAAAAAAAAGAAGAAGAAGAAACAAAGAAAAATAATGGGGAATTACTGTAAACACAAAGCCATATTAACATACCACCATGTAACTACTGAAAATTACTTCAGGAGGATCTAGAGAAGAGAGAACACTCTTCAGAGAGGACTTCAATTCAACATGCTGCTCCTAATTGTCCCTTGATCAGAGGAAACATAGCAAATAGGCTTATTGGTCATCCCACAAATTGTTCAGTTTACTTTATATTCCAAGAGAAGACACCTTGAATATTTGGCTTAATATTTTATGCCAAATAGATATTAAAAATTTTGCAAAGAGATATTAAAAATTCTGAAATAAATAAGTACTTGAATGGAAGTAATTTTAGGATGATGCCTACAAAACAGAGGTGAAAAGAGACTCTTTTGGAGTAAAAAAAAAAAAATGTTCTTCCTAATTTTTAATGAATGCTGAGAAGAATATGGGAATCTAGTAACATCAAAAATCCTGAGTGCTCCCCTAAATTCTTTTGATGCAGTAAATCTGAGATGGGACTGAGGACACTTTAGCATGTGTTACTATGAATTTAAGGTGAACCTGATGTGTTCTATCTGTGGACACATTCAGGGAGAGCACCAGAGTAAAAGTTGAACATTCTAAATTCGCTCTATTTTGCTATAGGATTCTTTGGAATCATACAGAATTTCTTAGTGTTCTTGTCTCCCAGAGGGGGCAAAAAAGTGGAATTTCAATCATTTTCAAAGTAGAGGACTCCAAGATCTTTATCTCTATTTCAGTTAAAATAGCTCTGGTTTCATTTTTAACATTTGGATTTTACATAAAGTATTTTTCCCCCAAAGGAGGTTTCTGTTTCTGACAATAATTTGCCAGTGATGAACTGAAATGTAAAACAAAACAACTTTGACAATTTCAGAAATATGTTTCCAAAAGAAGCATCTATGTTGTAGAAATTATTCGATTGATGTAATTAATGCAGGCAGTCTTTCAGAACTTTCTAGACAAAAATAAATTATATTGGAGGATGATCAATAAACTTTCTTTACAAATTACATTTATCAAATAATAGGCAAGTCACTACATGTTGCTTGTTTTAGAAAGTGCGGATAGGTATATTATCAAATTTATTGTCCCCTGGTCCCCAGTAAATAGCATTTCATTCCTCATCTTATTACAAAATAGGAAAAGCAAAATTTTATTGTTGGGTACATTGAAATATTCTAGGGTACTAAGGATAAAGATTGAAAGAGAGTTTCATTTCTAATTACCTAGATTAAAAAATAGAAAGAAAGGAAGGAAGGAAGAAAGGAAGAAAGAAAGAAAAAACACTGAGCAAGTTAATCAGGGTATTATTGCAGTAACAAAAATACCTGAGATAAACAGATTATAAGGAAGAAAGGTTTTATTTTTGGGGGTGGAGGTGATATTGGGGATTCAACTCAGGGGCACTCAACCACTGAGCCACATCTCTGGCCCTATATTGCTTTGAACTAAAAAATCTTCCTGCCTCAGCCTCTCAGGCTGCTGTGATTATAGGTGTGCACTGTGTCTGGCCAAGAAAGGTTTTATTTAGTTCATGGTTTCAGAGTTTTCAGTCCATGGTCACTTGACCTTGTTGCTTCTGGGCCTTGGATGAAGCAGTAAGCCATGATATGAAACACGTGGTAAAACAAAGCTTGTCATCTCTAGTGGTGTCTAGACAAAGAGAGTAAAAGTAGGGGCCAGGACCCAGGACCCAATATGTCCTCCAAGGACACACCCCCAAATCACCTAACTTACTCCCACTAGGCCCCACCTCCTACAAGTTCCACCACCTTCCAATGATGCCACAGGGGGACAAAGCCTTCAACACATGGACCTTTGGGAGACTTCCATATCCAAACTGCAACATTGAGTATAAGAGAAGAAATGCAGCCAGGAGTGGTGGTGCACAACTGTAACCCTAGAAATTTGGGAGCCTGAGGTAGGAGGATTGCAAGTTCAAAGCCAGCCTCAACAACTTAGCGAGACCGTGGCTCCAAAACAGGGCTGGAAATGTGGCTCAGTGGTTAAGTGCTTCTGGGTTCAATTGTCAGTACCAAAAAGAAGGGAAGGAAAAGAAAGAAATGCCAGTGAAGCTCAGTCATTGTGTGTTGCATTAAAAAAAAAAAAAATGACTGGAAACCAGCATCACCACCAAAACCAAAATCAGTGGCTATTTGGTAATGTGCTTTTGCTTGCAAAGTAATTGCTATTTTGCATCAAAGTAAGGTCTAAATGTACCTGGGGATAAAAGTTGTCAAAATTGGATCAGGGTCCATACAAGTGGAGCTAATTTCTTCTTTGCATCAACTATGGGTTTGATTTTCACTTTATTGTTTGATTTTCTACCCTTCTGTCTCCTCTCTTCTCTTCCTGTTCTCACCAACTACAGTTTCCTTATTTGGCTCTTCTTAGTCGTGATCTTTCCTGCAGGTTTTGTCCGTTGCTCATATAGTCAATGACCTAGTAAAATGGGTTGATCCAAAGATTACAGTGGGTTTTCTTACTTACAAGAACTTCAAGCAGTCAGTGGGCTTCAAGAATGAATCGCAAGTGGACGATGAACCATGTTTCAATGACACTCATTCTTCACGATTGTTATGTCTTTTTCTTTTTTAAAGAAATCACATTTATAAAGAATTAATAGTTAAAGATCATTTACAAGCATAAAGCACTTACCCGTAGCCCATCATGTTAAACGAAAAGTAGATTTATTTTAAAATTTAAGTAATAATAGATCAACAAGTGGATTTTTAGAATTTCATTATTTTATTGCAAGGCATGCACATGTAAATAATGTGCACTACCTCTGTCCCTCCTAGGGTTACTCTGTTTAGTTTCACACACTGCTATGGTTTGAATAAGGCCCTCCCCAAACTCCATGTGTTAAAGGCTTAGTCTCCAGGCAGTGGTGCTGTTGGGAGATGGTGGATCTTTAAGTGGTGGGGCCTAGTAGGAAGTCCTTAAAAAGGATATTGGGACCTGGAACCTCCTCTTTCACTCTTTGCTTCCTGGTGGCCAAGATTTTAGCAGGTTCCTCAGCCCCATGTTCCTGCCATGATATGCTATGCTGCCACAGGCACAAAAGGAATGTAGCTAACTGATCGTGGACTAAAACCTCCCAAATTATGAGTCAAAATAAATATTTTTTTCTCTGTTTATGTTGATTATCTTGGCTGAATTTGATATAGTAACAGAAAGCTGACTAAAACACACCTTTTTTTTTTTTTTTTTACATGTAGTCCTAAAAATACAGAGGAAATACAAGGGGATAGCAACCAGGCCTAAGATAAAGAAACATGTTCAGAGAGAATAAACCACTTTCCATGGCTGAAGCAAAAGTGTTGATTAGATGACCACTCAAATCTAATTAATATTGGTTATATCAACTATCAGCTACGTAAAATAGGATACTAAATTTATATATTATGTAGGAAATGTAGTACTGGCTCACAATAGATTGATTTCATTCAGACTTTGAAAGATGTGTGTTGAATAACATAAAGTAAAGAAAAAACATGTTATAATTAAGATACGAGGTGTTCCCCAAAAGCTAGTGTAAGAAAATGCATGAACAAAAAGTTTAGAGGTGAAATGATTGGGTTATGAGAGTTTTAACACAATTGATGCATTAATCCCCTGATGAGGATTAACTGGGTGGAACTAGAGACAAGTGGGTGGTGGCTGGAGTAGGTGGAGAAGATGAGGAGTAGGTGGGTCTTTGGGGTCTGCTTTTGGGGTATTTTGTCCTTGGTGAGAGAAGTCTCTCTGCTTCCTGGTGGCCATGTCCTGAGCCACTCTTATCTACTTTACTCTTTTGCCATGATGTTCTGCCTTGCCTTGGGCCAGAGCAATGGAGGGAGTCAGGCATCTACGGTGGAGACCTCTGAAACCCTGAGAGGCCCTAATGAACTTTTCCTCCTCTAAAATTGTTTTTGTCAGGTCTTTTGATTAAAATGGAAAAATAGCTCATTAAATTAGATCATGAACAAATAAATGAAAGTGAGTGTTTCAGAAACTCTTGGTGGAATCATGAGGACGGGACAGACATTCAATGTTAGATGAGGGTTTGCATGTGGGCAGACAGTTACCAGTCTCACAGTGAAGCTTTCAGAAAAGCTGTATCCATGAATAGCTTTGGGGGGTGGGGGTGGGAAACTATAGCTAGCAATAATAGTAATGACTAACAAAAGTCACAAGAGCCTCTCTGGGTTTGTGTTTTTTTATTGATCTGTTGAATCCTTCATTTGTTTGCCTATTAATATGCCAAGGATTTATCCAGTATTTATCTAGGTCAAAATAATTATGGTAATGAGAAATAGGATGAGAATGTAGTGTAGGAAGGTAAACTGAGTCACCTGCTGTCCTATTAGAGGGAAGTGATTTAGGAAACTGTGGTGATAAAGAAAATGGGCATCTGCTTACACCTAGGGGACAGGTAAGGCTTTCTTATGGGGGTGAATTGAAAGAAGAGTAGAAATTGACTGATGAGCAAGGGGTGGATACAAGAGTAAAAATGGAAATAAGAAGAAACAATCTAAACAAACACGCACCCTACAAAAGAAGTAGGGTGATTCAGATACTCAAGGACCGCCAAAGAATTGAGTTAAAAGGAACAGGAGGCCAGAGTCAAATCGAGTAACTTCTGTTTTATTATAAAAGCAATGGGAATCAAGCAGTGATGTGGAACTGGGAGAAACTGGGTTTTCATTGTGAAAAAGGTTATGATACCAGAGCCAGGGAAGGTGGGCGGGGATGTAGGTACGGTAATGGGGTCAAGGATGGGAAGGAAGCAGGAATGCATCCTCCCCCTACAGATACTTAAGTACATTTTTACTTCTTTTGTGAAATGCCACATGTAAATGCAAAATAAACTTTCAGGGGCCCACAAGAAAATAAATGATCTTCTTCTTCTTATTCTTCTTATTATTTTTTGTCCTCCTTTCCCAAAATGGTGCCCTGCACACTGTGGAACAAAATGGCGTGGAACATTTGTACACCGACTCCATTCACACCACAGAAAAACTAGAAGACTTTTTCTTTTGTCTGTTTCTGCTTCTGGAAAGATATTTCCTTTCCACCTGGCCTGGAGGGAACTGGCCCTCCTCGAACAGGAAAAGTGACCCTGGCCTCTGGGGAGGCAGGATCTTTGACCTTGACACTGCTGCAGCCTTTGAATGACTGCCAAGACGCAGCTGGAGTACCCTGGGGAGACTCTGCTGGACAGAGAGAAGATGAGGAGGGATTCTTTTAACGAGTGCAGAACTATTTATCAGTGCAGAAACAGACAAGTCAGAAACCATTGCAGTGACGATTAACTTCAGCGATCAAGCTAATGACGGCTATCATCTTACTGAGGATTTTTAATAGTGGAGGGCATTAGTCCCAATACTTTTTGGAGACTTTCTTATTTTTATTCTGATAACTCGTGACATGCCATATCAGAGCCCAAGTGAGAAATACTTAAGATACTTAAATCAGAGTAATTCGAGCAGAGAGAAACCAAAGCACATTATACCTCAGATATAGGGTCGGAGAAATATATAATTCGGGAATCCCATGTAAATGAAAGCAGAGTAGAGGGACACAGATGCTTGCATTGAGTCAGAGCCCCAGAACACAAATGGGCTGCAGTAATTCTTCAGAGAAGCAAAATTAATAGGCGATGCCTCTCTGTATCTCCCAATATATAAAACATTATATTATATATTATAGTAGAAAGAGAGATTTATAAGATTCATTTAAGAAATTTGTAAGACATATAAATATAGACAGCTATAGAGATAGATATAGATGAGATATATAAAGAAATTTATTTTGAGGAATTGGTTCATGCAACTGTGGGGGCTGGCAAGTCTGAAATATGCAGGGGAGCTCAGCAGGTTGCAAACTCAGACAGGAGTGGATGTTAGAGCATTGAGAGTGAAATTTGTGGGGCAAGCTGGCAGGCTGGAAGCTCAGGTACTATTTCTGTGGTCTTGAAACAGAATTCCTTTCTAAGAGGCCTCAGTTTTGGCTCTTGAGGCCTTCAACTGATAGAATGAGGCCCACCCTCTCTATAACGGTTAATCTTGACTAAGCTCCCAGTGATGTTATGTATTTTTTACATCTCCAACTACCTTCACAGCTACATCTAGACTAATGGTGCATAAAACAACTAGGCACTGTATCTTAACAAAGTTGACACATGAAACTTAATCGTTTCAAGTACCCGGACCCCTCTCTCCTTCCTCCTTTTGGTCTCCTGCTAGAGCCTCCTATTACTCAGCAGGAATATCACCCATCAGTCAAGGGTTAAGAAAATCCCCCAATATAATCCGGGAAGGCTAGGATTTTTAGGACATACAGCCTCATCACTTCCTCTCTGCCACCACTGATTCCATTCACACATACACAGGGAGGAAATATTTTTTGAAATTTTTTTCTCATAGTTTTATATTCCAAATTTTTAAATTTTGTTTTGTTTTGTTTTCAACATCAGGCACTGTTAAAGCTCTATGGTAGTTACAAATACATAGCTTAAATGGGTGAGATTAGATAATTCACTAGAGTTAAAAAGCCAGAGTGGTAGATGGTAAGATTTGTTCCCAAGTCTTCAAGCATTAATTTCCTTGGTATGTTATCTCCTTCCTATCAAAGTATCTTGCACATGACTCTAGGGTATCAATAGAATGAATTGGACTTAGCACCCCTGAGTATATTTGGAATCAGCACATTTGGAATCAGCAGGAATGGAAAAGTGCCTCAGAATCCAAAGCTTTAATTCTCTATTTCAACAATGTCTCTTATTAATGAGTAATAAAACACGAAGTAGGTGTTGACACCTGGATTTAATTTGTGCAACCTATTATGTTTCTTCACAATAAAGTGGTATATCAGTATGTGTTCACTGATAGCAAATGAGGATTTTTTTTTTTGAAGAAGGTGTTCTCTTGATTAGTATGATTATCTGCCACTCTTATCTTAGCTATTTCAGACTTAGCTTGCTTTATTATTTTTTTTCCAGATTATTCCTAAGTCTGGTGCTAAACAGTGGTGTGTGTGTATATATATATATATATTTTTTAACAGAAAGTAACTCTTCACATCCAAACTCTGTTACTTGTCTGAATACAGATGCCTACTGTTCCAAGGCTTCATATTTCTCTGCTTGCTTTGTTTTATTTTGAAAGATATGCTATGTTGACTTTATTTCTGTTTGAAAATTCATTAGCTTATCAACTTTATTTTATGATAATGGAGAATGGCATTTGATACTTTCTAATTTCTTACTTTCTTCATACAGTGAGCACAGGATGAGATAAGTGTTTTGCATAGCGATTTCTAGAGTATAAATCAGTTTTATCTCAAACACCTTCAGATCAGGGGTCACCACAGTTATTCTAAAAGAAGGTAAGAGTAAACATTTTAGGTTTTGAAGGCCTTGTGATCTCTTTCACAACGATTATACTCTGTCACTGCAGCATTCACGGAGCAATAGAAAACAGAGAAAAAAAATGTTCATGGCTTTGTTCCAAAAAAAGACTTTATTTAGAAACACTAATTTGAGTTTCATATAATTATCCCTTTTAAAAAAATTTAAAAATCATATAAAAAGTAGAAACTATTGCTCTTTCATAATTGCTCTTTCTATTAATTTTGGGTGGACTTGACCCCTCACTGTTTTGCTGACTCATACTTTTGAAAAATCCCAAAGCACTCCTCTAACAGAGATGCATAGCACATCTATCACACAATTTTTGAATGCAAAGATTAGAGAGGTATCTATTGTGCAATTTTCTACTGGGTATTTTCTGAGCTTCCTCAGTCTTCCCAGATGACTGAGAGCACTAAGATATCTTCCTCTCCTTTACATATTCCTTGAGGTTTCACTGCGGATCTGGGTATGTAACTTAGAAGACTAATGAGAGGTTGTGAGCAGAGCTTTTCATCTGCTGTGTGGAACACCCTGAAGTTGGCTTCCACCTCCTACCTACTCTTGAAGAGTTTGGAATCTGGAGACTTCTTGGTCACAACTTTTATTTCTTAAGGAAAACAAAAGTACAGAATGAACAGCTATAAGGAAGTTATAAACTTTTTTTCAAGGATTTCCAAATAGAAAACCCTAAAGCAGTGGTTCTCAACTTTAGCAACATGATAGTATCACCCAGAGAGACTTTAAAATTCCTAACACTGAAACTACAAGCCAAGACAATTAAATCAAAATCTTTGAAGGTAGGATTCAGGCATCAGTAATTTTTAAGACTCCAAAGGACAATTGAATATATAAGCTTGGTTGAGAATTCTTTTCTAAAACAAGGGTGCTGTGTTCAAAAGGACGAATTGTAGCTAACAACACACACAGTGTAGGAGATATAACAGGTTTCATACATGTGTAAATACACACAACACACACACACACACACGAAAAAAAAAAAAAAGAAAAAAAACCTCAAAGACCCAAGGATTTTCATGTTTTATAATGCAGAACAATTTCTCTTGATTTTCCAGTATTTTATTTAAAAGTTAACATCTTTAGAAATTATTTACATCATCACCCCCAGAAATACTTCCCAAATATACATTTCTGAATCCAGAGAATAAGAAAACATATTATGTTATGTTTATTATCTATCAACTAATGCAAGCAAAGGAAAACCTGGCTTTTGATTTGTTCATGACTCCATATCAGAACATTTTGAAAATGAAAATGTGTTAGTAAAATTGATATCTATTGACATAAATTGAAAAGTTATCTAATGTCATGGTTTTTGTGTCACAAAATGGATTGTATTAGTTTGTTTTTTGTTGCCATAGAAAAATACCAAGGTTTGGTAAATTATATAGGAAAAATGTTTAGTTATCTTATGATTTTAGATGCTGGAAGTCAGTCTGGGAGGCCCATCTGTCCAGCCATTACTGAAGGCACCTAGTTATAACACCACATCTCAGATGGTATCAGGTGGGAACCCATGTAAGTGGGGATGAGTCACATGAACATAAGAAGGCAGGACAGAAAGCATGAGAGTGAGGAGGGATCAGGCCTACTGTTTTATTACTATTTACTCTAGTGGAACTAATTCATTATTGTGTGACTTGCACTAACCCATTCACGAAGGTAGCAACCCCTTGACCAAAGTACCTTCCAATAGATCTCACCTCTCAAAGGTTCCATATCCTCGAAATTACACTGGGGAAGAATCAAGATTCTTAGCACATGAGCCACTGAGGAATAGATTCTATGCAATTTATAGCACTAGAGAGTAGGGTGGTCAGATCTCTGCTTGAGAAGGAACACTATTCACTCATGAGAAGGATGGATTCAAGGTGGGTAAGTTCAAGGACAAAGCAGAAGTCAGGAGAAAATTATAATTTTTGCACTATGGAGCAGATGAGGAGTACATTAGGAAGCTCCAGGAGAAATGAAGTAGCAAATCAAATTTCAGTGAGACTTGATGAATAGCTAAATATGAAAAAAACAAAACAGAAATTCCCAAGCCCCTTGGAAAAATTGAGGCATATAATTTAATCATGTGATGTATACTAGAATGTTCTCTGCAAGCTCTAGTTTTGTTGACAGCAATTGAAAATCTAAGTACTGCCACAGAGAAAGTGCTTCAATAATTCAATCATCAAATTAAGAAATTTGGTCCTAAATGAATCAGAATCAATATTCAAACTTATTTTGCAAAATGGCTGGACACTCCAAGTTATGTGAGTAGATTATTATTTAAGATGATTCATTTAGATAGCTTTACGCTACAAGAAAGTTCACAAGAATATCAAGAATCTGTCTAGAAGACGCCAAGCAATTTGTTGTGCCTCCTCCTGAAACTCACTTTAAATATGAAGTAATGTTTATTATTTGTTATTGTCATAAGTATACGTCTTAGGTTTTATGTTATCTAGATCCCTTGGATCTCCTTTAGATGGTGAGCTTGAGCTTTTGAAGCTGGGTAGTATCAGGGTAATTAGAATTGTGGATTTCCCTAAGAGGCAAAATTGGAAGCTTCCAGGTCTTGTTAAGCCTCAGGCAGGGGACTGAAGCCTTCACTTCATCCTGGTAGGGAAGGAAGATATCATTTTTTAACCCAGAAACAAGGGTAAGGGTCTCTACACAAAGACAGATGCTGGAATACATGGTTCGATGGAGTCCATCCATGTAATACACCACCAAAGTTTCTATTATAAATAAAAATTTTTTACATAGGAGAATTAAAAATATGTGGCATTATTTATTACTAATGGAAAAAAGAAATTTGTAGAAAAGAACATTTAAATGGGACAATAATATCAGTTTACATTGATAATTAGTTCATGATGAATAAAAAATAATAGTTAAATTTTACATGTCAAATAATATGATGACTTTATATAAAGCAAACTTTTTAATGGTTCAAAGAAAAATTATCTAACATTGCAAGTATGATGGAGTTGGGGGTGTACCTCGGTGGTGGAGCACTTGTTGGGCAGGAACATCCCCTACCCTGGGATTCATCTCCAGCACCACACACAAAATGTGAAATTATCAAAACCTACTTTTCTGGGCCAAAGGAAACAAAGAGGACTCCATTACATTTTTAACATAGTAACAATATGAAAAGAAAAAAAATGCTCTCATACTATAGCACATTTGAATAATTTTTTTAGGCTTGATCATTATTACAAAAAAAATTCAAGATATTCCCTTTGGGCCACCTCTCTGTTCCTGGGTTCTGTTAATATCTTATTTATTTTAAGGTAAGTAGTTGTTTCCCCTGATTCCTGTCAAAGATTTGGCATTGAACGGAGACCTCTCTCTACTGTTAGGAGAGATTTTATTGTTCCCATTGCCTTATGAGTTTAACACGAGGAAAACATCCATACCTAAAGAACTGTCAGTAAACTGCAGGGGTCTCTTTAAAAGAATATCACAATAAACTGAAATCCAATGGTACTGCTTCATGGTAGGATACATTCTCATTCCAGCCTGGCCCTGCCCACCATCTACTTCCCAGGTTATGGGAACTCTTGTCTTGAAATGGATGTGGGAATTGGGGCAGTAATTGTGTACTTGTGGAGAACAAAAATGGCTCTGGAAATCAAGAAGCAGAACTCTTACAAATGGAGATGATGTAGCCAGGATTTCTAATGGACAATGTGTGCTTTTGGTTAAGAATGAGTGCTCAGTAACAATGTACTTTCCCTTCTTCCCCCCCCCCCCGCCCCGCACCCCTATCTTGCCTCTAGACCTCCCTGTGTTTTGTTTTTGAGGTGATTTGTTTGGATTTCTGTCTCCTCCTGGTTTGTAGGCTCTTTGAGGCAGAGACCATAATTTATTCATCATTCTCCACCTGATGTACAGGTTTCAGTTCTTGGTGTATTGGAGGCAAACAATGAATATGTATGTGCCAGTTCCCATTTTCTTCATCAGAAACAAGACAAAATAAAACGGAGACCTATATCCTACTGCAGCAGAATAGGATCCTCATAAAGAAGTTTACTAAAATCCAAAGACATGAAAATACTTTCCAAATGAAAGGCGGCGAGTGAATAAAGGAACAGCAGAGGTCAAACTTAGAGAGCTATAATGATAGGTTTGAAAATCAATGAACCTTTAGCCAAAAAAGGTCCTACAGCTTGAAAGATAGAGGCTCAGTTGCTCACAAACATGACGAATTGAAAGCAGGGCCACATTCATGGGCTTATGACCTGTGCAGTCATGCAGAAGTCTGGGCCTGGTTTAATCCTCTGCTTTCTCTGTGTTGAAGTTCATAGTATTTGGTGTGTGTGGGGGGTGGGGGAGGCAGGAACTGGGAGTTGAACTCAGGTGCATTCAAACACTGACACACATCCCCATCTCTATTTTGTATTTATTAGAGACAGGGTCTCACTAAGTTGCTTAGTGTCTTGCTGTTGCTGAGGCTGGCTTTGAACTCTGATCCACCTGTCTCAGCCTCCTGAGCTGCTGGGATTAGATTAAACCTATCATTTCATTTTGTGCTATAAGGTCATGTGTGTGCTGCTACAAAACTAAGTTTTGAGAGAAATAAAAGTACCTTAATTTTCCCAAAGTTCAACGCTTAGGATTTTGTGTCATATTAACATCCTGTATACATGCACACATGCATGAGTTCACACATGTTATGGATTGAACCCATGGTCTCATTCAGGCAAGGTGTGTGTTCTAGTACTGAACTACAACCTTATCCACAATGTAGCAATGTTTCTGATAAACTTATCATGTCTACCTTTTGTGTGCTTTCTTTGAAAAGTAAAAAAAACAAACAAACAAACAAAAAAAAAACAACAACAAAAAACTGTGCAAATATAATTCTTCAGTCCTTTTTATTTGGCCTTTTATCATAATTGTTTAGTTTTACAACATCATATATAAATGACTAAATGGTAATCCAATTTAATAAATGTATTTTTAACTTTGTCATTCAGCATTTTCAACAATTCTTTTGTTCTTATTATTTTCCTGCCCCAGTGATTAAGCCTGCTTTTGGAAGCAACTGAGATTTATAAAAACAATACAGTGGAGAAAATGGGACCTTTTTTTTCTCACAGAATTAAAGTTCATTTACTCCCCACATAGTGAGAGTAATATTTGTAAAATAGCAAATAATGTACTTTGCATTAGACACTCAGTATAAATTATTTGATTGTTTTTCAAATGACTTTGATGTCTGTGTCAGTCTCAATGGCATTTTTAAATCAGGTCTCCATAGGTTCCTGTGAGTTCCAAACCTACTTTGATCAGAAACATCTAGGAAATTGCTTTAGCAACTATTTTGTCATGTTTTTTTGAGACCTGGATTTGTTTTCTTCCAAAGCTGTCAGGAGGCCCAGGCAGGTTTATAAATAGAAATATCATGACAACTGCCTATTCACTGAAAGAAATGTATTATGTGTGCCTTAGCTGTAGCATACATCCTCTGTAACATTTCACATGCTGGCCACAGAGAAGGGAGCCACTTTTCGTTTTAAGAAATAGAATGCCAATCAAAGTCCAACCAGTTTTTTGGGAAGTTGATCCTCTTGTTTTTAAATTTGGTGTTATAATTTACTGGTAATTCTCAGGTCAGATTAAAATAATTTCTGGATGGTAGCATAAAATTATAGCAAAATGGGAACAGTCCAATAGATTGTTTGAAGACATTGAAGAACTAATCATTTCTAAGGTATATCAGACAGATGACTTCCTGTACAAATGTAGTTATATCATCAGTATTGTATTCTAACACCAATTGCACATATACCATTTCAAAGATCTGATATTTCTTAAAAATAATCTGGAAGATTCAATTGGCAGAGTGTGTATCAGTTATATTTCAAAAAGAATCATTCTGCAGGGAGCATATTAGTTGATTCTTGATTCCAACCTCATCATTATACTAAGCAATCTACAAAAATATTCATTGAGTTCTTGCTGTGCACCAAGGGTTATGTTATACTCTTTGTATTTATTATTTCATTTAATTCTCACAAACTTCCTGAGAAATGAATGCTATTTCCATACCAATTTTAGAAGTAAAGAGTTCTGATTTAGAAATAAAAAGAATCTTCCTCTCCAGCAGCAACAATAACAACAACAACAAGCATGAAATGATAATGCTTGCTGATTTTTTTTGCTTAGATACTTTGCCTATGGCCAATTTCAAGCAATTTACATGATGTTACTGAATGTAGGATGGGTAAGTGGTGTCCACATTCATCTCTTGCAAGCTGTTATCATCAGCTCCAGCACAGGACTAGCTGTGTAGTTATCAATTACAACATTTCACTTTCCTGCTAATAATATTGGAGCTGGGTCCTATAAACATTTCTCCTTTCCTATTTAACTCTGTTAGTCTTTGGTGACAGACAGCATTAGAGGGACAGACCAGGATAGGAGGATTGGTCTTTGTTCCCTGGTACCCACATGGAAGCCAGTAAATTGACAAACAAAAGATTAGCAGCTCTGGCAGAAAGTCCTCTGCCTGTTGGTGAATAGTTCCTACAAACCAGCTCTGACCCACGCCTTTAGTCTTCAAAATTCTCAGTTCTTTTTTTGTTCACTTTTCTGCAGCTTACATATATTTTCTGTTTCCTATATTTGCAATTTTTGATCTTCTTAGTTTCTTCTTTACCCTCTTATAATAATAAGCCATATACTAAATTCATCACATCATCACATCGTTTATATTACTAATGTGGTTTCTGTTTCCTCTCTGGACATTGATTGACATATGACCTTCATAAAATAACCAAAGATATAAATTAAAAAACAGGATGCTAATCTCTGACCTTTGATTACAAGTGTCTTAACATTCCATACAAGGATGAAATGAAGCCATTCTTTGTGCTCTGCCTCATTGCTCATAGCATGAAAGATTAGTTCAAATCTGAAATTAATAATAAAATAAAAATAACAATAATAATCTTGCATTGTTTATTTCACATGAGAAAGGTGTCAATATCATCTTCAATCTTCTCCTTTTAAGTAGACAGTCATTTTAAAGATAAAGAAAACGAAGCCAAGGTATGTGCACCTAACAGACAACAGAGATGGGCCTCTAGGTCAGTACTTACAATTTATTCCCTTGATAATTCCATTCCATTGCTTTAACAAAACATCTTTTGCTATAATTTTATTCTTTGTTTTCAAAATTGGGGATTGAGCCCAAAGGCACTCTATCATTGTGCGATATCCTCAGCACTTTTTTAATTTTTTTTTTATTTTAGGACAGGGTCTTACTAACCTGAAGAGACTGGTCTTGAACTTGTGATCTTCCTGCCTCAGTCTTCGAAGTAGCTGGGATTATAGGCATGCAACACTGTGCCCTACTCACTACTGTCTGTAAGATATTAATTTCAAAGAAATAAATGTCTGCTAGAAAAAGGAAATAACTAGATGATAAATTCATCACATTATGATTTGTTCCAAAATTATTTTATGTCCTTACATTAGATGTTCAGAATATTCTGGAATAAAAAAAAATGCAGATAGTTTCTCAGTCACTTTTTCCACTTGAAAAAAAATGACTTGGAAACTAGAAAACTTGCTACATTTGGTGAACACTGGAATTTTCCCAGCTAATGCTAAGAATAAAAGAGCTGCCAAATTCTTTAATTATCCTTAATATTCAATTCTCAAGTATAATGAATTCCACTTTCACACATATCTGAGAAAATTACATGGGAAAGTTAATATATTGCCTTTCACTAGGTTTCAGTGAATACCTCAATGTGAGAGCAGGATTGTCTGAAATCATTGGCAGACTCACATTTATTCTCACAGCATTTGGATCAGATGTCAACCTTGCTCACGTCCACTGCTCTGATTCTTTCATACCGTAAATTAAAGAGATGGGCTTCTAATGGCACTATATATTTACAGTATGATCCTGTTTTTAGATCATGGAAATCCTCGTATGCCTTATAAAACATGTCATCTACTTCACCATATTTTCCAAAATTCTTGCATTTAAGCAGAGGCACACAACTCTGACAGGGGCAGACAGAGTGATTTATCTTGTTTCCAAAATGAAGCACTGAGGCAAGGTGGCAAATACCTGTAACCCTAGTGGCTCAGGAGGCTGAAGCAGGAGAATTGCAAGTTCAAAGCCAGCTCAGTTATCTTAGTGAGGCTCTATATAACTCAGGGATACCTTGTCTTTGCATAAAATATAAATAAGGGCTAGGGATGTTGCTCAGTGGTTAATCTTGGTATAGTTACCAGTACCAAAAAAAAAAAAAAAAAAGAACCATTGAGAACCCAGCAGTTTTTTTCCCCATGGTGCCATCAAAGTATGTGCTCTTGGTACAGGTACCACAGGGCTTCTCAGCCTTCATGCTATTGACATTGTGAGCTAGAAAAATCTGATTGGGGGGTGGAGCAGGATGGTTTTGCCTATTGTAGGATGTTCAGGAGCATCTCTGACAAGTACCCTCTATAACCCTCTAACATTTTCTCCAGTTGTGACAATAAGGAAATATATTCTAACATTGTCAACCATTCTCTGGGGGACAATTGCCCCAATTTGAGATATCCTGAACTACAAGATGGGGCTACCATCCACCTGGTTCTCTGAGAGACTAAGTGGAGTGAAGTTCCTCAATCATCTGTAATTTGTAACATTGTTCAAAGTAAAACACCCACACATATATACATACATTCAAGTAAATAAGAAAAACAAAAATAGGAAAGTAAAAATTTTGTTAAGCCAATGCAATTTAGGAGTTGTTTCTAAATGCTATAGAACATATGCTAATTAAGGCATATCCTGTACATTTTTTCCATTCATTTATGTCCATGGCTTTAATTGCTCCTTAATGATTGACTTTTTATATTTTATACACAATTTCTTCTCTAAAATCTATGAGCATTATCCACCTTCCAGATTGACATCACCCATTAGTGATTATAAAAACCATAAACTAATGTATATTCTCTTGTGATGTGAGCTAACTTAGAAAACTAGGAATCATCTTATCATCTCTCTTTGCCTCATCTGTCAATAATTCCCATGACTTTTACTTCAAACGTATAACAAAATGCTCCTTCTCTTCTCTCTACTTCCTACTAAACAAGAATTATTGTATATGGTCTGGATTAGCACACCAAATTGTCAGTTCCAAAATCATTCATGTGATATGTTTTCCACAAAACAGATAGGACAATTGATTAAAAATGAAAATCTGTCTACAACATTTCTGACTATAACTCTTAAATATTTTTAATTTTTTTAGGCTAAAGATCAAAACACGTGACTTCTGGGGAGTGCTCTGACTCTGTAGGCTTATTCCCCATCTTTTCCCCTATAAGTCTCTAATAGTCACCTCGAGGACTACTTTTCTATCCTCAAATTTGCTAAGCCTTTTGTCATTTGAGGTCACTGTGCAGGTCTTTTCCAATACCAGGAGTGCCCTTAGCCCAACACAGCTATCTAGCCAGCCCCTAAACATTCTTCAGATTACAGTGCCAAGGTTACCTCTTCAGGGGAATCTTCTCTGAAATTCTCACCTCACGTGGTTAACACTACTGATCAATGACTCCTCTCAAAACTGGATCATTTTCCTCAAAAGTAATTATGTCACTGAAGTTATTTATCAACACCTGTTTATCACTAGATTATAGACTCTCCAAGGAAGGAAACCCCTCTCTTTAGCCATTTCTTTGTCTTCCTGACACATTATACCTGTAATCTAGGTATACTGACTGCCTAGATTACAATAGTCTCTAATCATTTTTTGATGGGAGCAAGTAAGTAACTTAGTTCATTACGGTAACAAGCAAAATTTTATTCTGTAAAGGCAGGAAAAAATCAGAGATTTCAATCCATGTTTCCTCACTTCTGTCACCCATAGGAAAAAGTAAAATTTTCAGCATTAAAGGAATGTCGGTTATTGAATGTTATGTAGTATATTTATCTGATGTTTGCTACAAAGACAAAATTTAACAGAATTCTTGAAAACCCATTTAGGTAAAATCCTAAAGAACATACTTATAGATAACAAATCATAATTCTGCATTAATATGTTATATACTTTCAGTTTTGTCAGCCCACGTTTCTCTGAGTTTTCAGTCTTATTTGTGTGGGTGGATGGGCAGGTGTATGGCATCATGTGCACATCAGCATTGGTACAAACAATATGTCCATGCTGAGTAACTATGCATATCTAACACTAGCAAGGCACTTAACACCAAATTAATTTCCTGCCAAAGCCCCTGCATCTGTGTTTCGATTACTAAAATTCTAAATTTAGTGGAAAATATAAGAACATTTTCTTATTATCATTGCATTAGTATTTCTAGGGCAAACAAGAATAACAACTAAAGTGGTTATTAGGGAAATGGCATTTCAGTGTGAATTTATGCTTACCAAATATAAGTGTCTTATTCTGATGGCATTCATGTGATTGGCTCTATTTTGGGGACAAGCATTCCAAGATATAAATTTTCCCTTCAAACACAAATATACAGTAATAGCTTCCACTTAGAATCAGTCTTTTTGTCTTCAACTAGACTACAAATTTCTTAGAACTTAACATTCAGGCATTTTTATGAAACATGCTATTCTCATGTGGATGTTCATCTTAAATATGTATGAATGAAGATATTTATGGTTAACACTACTGATCTCACAGGACCTCCCAAGACCCTTTCTGGCCACCTTTTGGTCCAGAAAAGGCATGCCCTCCACCTAGCCATCCACACTAATGAGCTGGGTCTCTAATGCTCCTTTTTTAATGAGGCCCTCCTTTGTCAGCCCAATAAGTAATTTATGTATTGATTTCAAGTAAGACTTTCACCAAGACTGATAACAAGGTTGCTTGTAAATGAATTCTTCTCTTAACTCTGCAAAAATTCATTTTGATCTTTTAATGAAGGATTAAAGAATTTCCAAATGCTTTTGAAATGTGAGGGAAAACATACATAAATACGGGCATTCAGGATGCTTATGTTTTTTAGAAGTATCTTTTTTATTAGTAGTATATTACTTTCCGATCTTGTATTATCTCCACAGAAGGCAGAATGGTATCATGAGAGGTAATGCACCTCTTATTCTGTTTCTATCTTGCATTTTTAATGCTTTGCCTCTGCATCATCAGATTCTGATACTACTGTATCTTGTTGAAGTAGATTAGCAACCTTGAGTGCCTCTTACTAAGCACACCTAGAGTTGAAAGGGTATTGATCTCAAAGCAATTCCATTAAGTCAGTATGCAAGTTAAACCTGAATTTAGATGTTCTTATTAAAAAAAATCAATTTTGTTCTGCATGCAAAACAGAACAAAAATATCTACATTCTATGTTATTGTAAACTAAACACACACACACACACACACACACACACACACACACACACACACACTACCCAGAGCCTAAATACATATGATTTTCCCCAAAATTA
The DNA here is from genome assembly GCF_048772815.1 of Callospermophilus lateralis. Lineage (NCBI taxonomy): Eukaryota > Metazoa > Chordata > Mammalia > Rodentia > Sciuridae > Callospermophilus > Callospermophilus lateralis. The sequence continues at coordinate 45,264,568 of NC_135322.1, forward strand.
ATTGATACTCATTATTGAGGTTTTGGCTCTAATGTCACATTTCAAGGAACCATCCCAGATGATACCAACGAAAACACAAAAGTAAGGTAAGATTGTCTGCATGCCTGCCTGCCTCCCTCCCTCTCTCCCTTGCTTCATTCCTCCCTCCCTTCTTCTCTTTTACTCTCTCCCTTTCTCATTCTAACTTTGGCCTTTTGCATTCATAGTGTCATGATGCTGTCATTCCTAGCACATGATCTCAGTGTGTACATTTGTTTATACATTTATTTTTATTAATCCATTCACATGATCATTTCATGAGTGCTCTCTTTCTTTAACCTGCTCCCTGTGAGCAGGCAGTATATGTGTTTCCTCCCCCATTGTATTCTCACAGCCAAGGAGAGGGATAGGCATGCCATAAGATTTGATTGAAAGGTTTCAATAGATGACAGAATAATGGAAGCATCTGATTTTCAGCAGAAGATAATTTGTCATCTCAGTGCTCCTTGAATTAGAATGAGTTGGGACTAGTTTAAGTTCTGTTTTAATTTCTTCCCTCATAAAAACCCTACAGATGACCCTTGCTATGTAAGAGAACAGTGTTTATGGCTACATGAAACAAAGCAAAACAAAACAGAAATGACAACACAATCAGAAAAATACTCCCTCTGCACATTGCTAACAGTAACAGGCTGCTAATCCAATTAGCATGCATGCAGTTGTGGTTTAAAAGGAGCTCTTAAATGGAAAACTTATTTGACGGGTAGGATCTAAAAGATAAGATGGAGAAAATCACTATTTTATTAGCATGTAAGGGGGGGGTATACAGTGTCACTTTTGTTGTTTGCATTCTTTTTTGTCTGCCTCCTAAACCCTGGCATACCTGTGCCTTTGATTTTGTTGTTTTTCTTTTGCTTTTTTTTCTTCTTCTTCTTCAATAGCCTTCAAGGGTATTCCTTTGACTTGAAACTAAATGACCTCTGTGAAACTGACTTCTGCTTATCATTAGAACTTGTTGACTAACATGTCTCTTTTTTTAGCAAAAATATACATAGTTTTAAGACACTGATACCTTCAGTCTAGTTCTGAGTTTCCCCCCTTAAAAAGGAAGGATATAGGTGACCCCAAACATTTCTTCAAGCACTGATATTCTGTGAAATAGCTTTATGCAATATGATAAGACAGAAACCCATGTGTAAGCATTTGCAATAAAACTGCATTGTATATTAGAACAGCCTAAGTGTATTCAACAAGTATCTATTGAAAACCTACGGATGCTATGCATGGTGCTAGGCATAATTAGCAACAAGCAAAGGAGGGAATGCAGAAGAGGAAATAAAAAAGTTTGCAGGGATTAAATAATTTCATTGTGGTCAAAGATTTTCTGTTGGGGTTGGCTAAGATACTAACCACTTTGTTCAAATACCAAGTCTCCTTTAATGATCAATTCCAGTCCCGGTTTCTCTGAGAAATCCATTGACCCCATGGTCTCTCATTACCAAGAAGTCTGGTTGTCTTCATAAATGGCAATGGATTCATTATTTCTGCTGTTTCTGAGAATCCAAGGATTTAAGCACTGCCTTCTTTCTTTTAAATTAAAATACTTTTTGGCCCCAAATACTATGTTTATCTTCGAGTTGGCAGAGTAGGGAATAGGAGAAGAAATATACAAACAAACAACTAAACAACTCTGTAAAGTTTTAGATGTGATACTGATTTGGAACCCTGTGACCATCCTCAAATAAACTTTACCTCATATGTGAGTTTTCCCATGACATATTTGTAACAAGCTCAAATGCACAATGAGATCTGGTTTTAGGGTTCTTGAAAGGGGTATAAGTAAGAGGAGTGGGTAGGATATATAGTGCATGCTGGACTCCTAGGTGGAGATAACTAGAAACTAAAACATTACTTCCCAGCACAAAAGTGCGTTAGTCTTTCTTTATCATTCAACTTTGAGCCAAATGCGTTTAAGAAGTCTTAGAATAGAAAACTTTCAAAAGGAAGTTGCTGGTTTTAGAAAGGATGGAGACAGAAAAGTGAGAAAGAAGAAAAGGGAATAAAAGAAGTGTATAAAGAGCTGGCAAGATCTGCACTGCTTCAACCATGAGACCTGGTGATCTACCGGGAGGCCCAAACCCCATGAGTTGCGTGGGCAATGGCAGGAGCAGCACAGAGAGATCAAGGTGGGTGGCTCAGCTAAGGGAAAGGCTGGAGGTTTGGCCTTGTCTTCTTACAAGTATGAGATGGGAATCCGTGGACTGAGAAAAAGCTGCTCAAGTGGTCGCTAACATGTTGGTTGAAATTAGAGGGACCTGAGCGTCACCCTCAGTCCTGGGAAGGGAAGACCACTCACCTCCAGGGACGGTTTTAAGAAGGCCTCAGAGGTGGAAAGGCAGGGAGTGATGTGGGAGACTATTGCCTTGGAGTTGACTTTGCAGAGAAATCTAAAAAATGAAAGCCACTATTTATTTTTTTTTCCATTCCACTGAATATTCCTACAGGCAATATTTGAACATCTTATACAGTTATCATCCAAATAGCAATGGAAGTCAAGGCCCACATATGTGTACCTTTAATTCTGTTGAATTCATGTGGGTCGGATTTTCGTAAAATTGTCTCCATTTAATTCAATCCTGAGCACTGCTTGGCTCTTGAGGAGAAAAGAATACAATATATCATTTTATGACCATGAGGCATAAAGACCTAGAGCCTGTTTTTTCAAGATCCCATGTTCATTATCCTCTGGGGAAAAACTGAGGTTTTTATTGCCAAATTCCCCATCTTCCCTAGAGAAATGAAGAGTGCATGCCTTTTGAACTTAAATTTGTGACCATATGAATTTGGCCAGGTATTATGTATCAGGTATTTGTTCAATAATTTATGTATTTATTCAACTACATGTTAGATGTATAAAGACAGAAGAACTAAATCCAGAAATTTACCCAATTTCAAATCCCTCCCACCTCCCACCTCCCACCAAATTTATATCTTTTTTTTTTTTTTTTTTTTAGTGCCACACAAAATCCTTCTTTAGGAAGTAAGGCAGTTAATTAGCTTACTAACCTCTACTTTGAAAGTAAAATTATCTCATTATGCCAGCCATAAGATGCTCCAATAAATTCGCCAACAAGACGTTATAAAGTAACACTGCTGGTGTTTTGTATGTATAAACACAGAAGTTATTGACCTTTCCAACTGACCATTTTTAAAATTTGGTATTCTGGAAAATTTCTTTATATAAAATAGTTTTCTGTCTTCATACTATTATTTCCTATTCTTTGAATGAAATTTGTAGCAGCTAAATTAAGCTATCTATAATGCAAATATTGTTCACACACTTCGATGATATATTTGATTTTTTAATATTTATGTATAGATATGTATATTAGATAGGAGGGAATATTTTAGTACAGAGTTATGTGTAGGTCTATTTTACTTTTATGCATGAGAGCATTTAAAGTAAGCTCATTAACTCCCCAGAAGAGAATTAATTGCAAGCGCGTTTAGAAAATAGTAGAAAGGCAATTCTGTATAAGCATATAGAGGGTTAATTTCTCATGAATGTACTTTTATTCAAGTTAATAGAGGCTTCATGGGTGTGTCAATAATAAAATTTGACTTAATGTTTCCTCAAGTATAAGGTTACATTTTGCACATTTCAATTATAATAAAAACATGAAAATTGCCAACAAATAAGACCTTGGAATAATGTAAAATCATTTATGTTTTGTCCCCATAACAATTTTCTTACGTAAACTCTTTTATTCAAAAGTTACAATATAAGGAAAAGTGTCCTTGGGGACAATATTGTGAAGTCCACAGGCTTTTTTTTTTTTCCTTCTTGAAATCTAGTCTAAGTTTCAGATTTTTATTTTCCAAACCACTCCTAACTATTATCTTCTGCCACTCATTTTACAATACCTTATGTCTGAAGAGGGTTAATGGTCCAGAGAGGCACAGTAGCTATGAAAATTTTAAGCATCAATTTGCTTACCAGAGACAATAATGCTCTGTGATTTGCATAAAATGGTTCTATCCCTCAGACCAACATTCACATCTGCTTTTGTAAAGATGAAGAAACCGGGGTTCAGGAGCTCAAAAGTTATCATGCTATTTGAACAACAGCAAAACGAAAGAAAAGATCAAAGAAATGGCATAGCCAAGAACCTCTCCAGAACTACTCAACTTTAGAGTTCTGCAGAGCTCTTCCATGATGCGTCTCCTGGAAACTACAAGTGAGGTTTTGCCGCAGAGGTACTGAAGATAGAAATAAAACCCCACAACACCTCAAGTCATAGTTTCACTGTAGAAGTTATAAACAATAACTCACCTTGTGCTGTCTTCTACAGTGGTAAATCAAGCAAGAGGGTCCTAGTATACCTCTATGCAAACAGTTTTCCAATAGATTTATGTTCAACCCTGTTATCAAAACATATGCCTCCTAGATACGTTCCAAACACCCAGACTTACAGTTAGATAAAAGACTACCCTTTTCAAAAGTGAATTTTCCTTTTCAAGACCGACCATGGTTTTATTTTTATTTTATTAAGTTTATTGTTAAATTTTAACATGCACATAAACACACAGAAGGACACATGTATGTATTTATTCTATGTAATAAAATTATCCACAGTTTATGTAATTTGATAAAACAAACTTCTTTTCTTGACCTTTTGCCAGGTCCCTCCAGGCTACTTATGTTCAGCTATCACACACTTGCCCACATATTGCTTCAGCCCCAGGTCTTTCTTCCTGAATGTGTCATTAATCACCTTTCCTGCCATTTGAACTCACTATATTCTTTGCCTAGAATACAACTCCTCCCATCTCTGCACATGGCTATCTCCTTCTCAGCCTAAACACCATCTACTTGGAGAGGTTTTCCCTGATGGTCTAAATCAGTTTCTTGGAGGTCAACTTGTAGAATAACCTACCATCTCTGTCTGTCTTTGCCCACATTCCTAAACAAACTAGGACAGTGAGTCACTATAGATTTATTAAAGACATACTCCCCAAATATTCTGAGTGGGTTGTTGGAAAATCAGGAAATGGAAGGAGAAGATGCCTGGTGAGTAAACTCTAGTAAAGGTAACTTAAACCTGATCATATAGGGGGACTGTGGAGTATACATTAGATTCTGAGTATTTTCCCCCCAATGGAGGCAAGGGACTTTAGTTTCTATAATGTCACACACTACCATAATCCCACACTTGACCATCAGTGTCAAACTGGTCTTCTGGTGTTGGAAGTGAAAGATTAATTTCAGGGAGTTCTTCCTTTTTGAGAATGGAGGCACAGCATTTCCTTTAATGTGAAGGTCAAGGTGTGGTTCATTAGAAGGCCAAGGGCATTGAAACTTACAGGGGACACATCAGCAACCTTGTCTCCCACTCCCCTTTACTGGTACAACATACTATATTCTTTACTTTTGTTGAGATGCCTGTCAATACGTAGCATGATCTCATGTGTGTATGGAAATCTAAATCTATATCTATATCATATCCATATTTATTTCCATATCTGTACCATTTCTATATCTGTGTGTATATTTTAGTTACTTTTCTCGTTCCAACAGCATTTATCTCCAAGAAAAAATTAACCCTATCTTATTCACCATCCAATAAATACTGGAAAAATCCATAAATTAAACCATAATATTTCAGCAAAATAAGAAAGTAGAGTCCTTGTCTCAGTGACTCAATTGCTTTGTCTCGTAATTCCATTTTTCATTTATTTTTATTTTGCTTTCTTTTTTCTGTGTTTTCATTACAAAAAGATTTGGTGTCTGCTCTGCCATTCTTCAAGACTCTCTTTCTTCTTGTTAATCATTTAAATTTTTTTTTCCTTTAAAAATATTTTCACTCCCTGAGTTAGCAGAATTTAATCCTTAAAAGCATGAGCTTTGGAGCATAATGGGGAATATGAGTGAGATTCTTCAGTACATAAGCTCTGAACCAAGCAGGGACACACAGATTTAGAACATAATCAACCCTCATTAGGGGTCTGACTTTGGACAAACTTTACTCCATTGTAAAATGGGGGATATAGCATCCATTTCATGAAGTTATGATGGACATTAAATAAATTAGTATCTATATAACCAGATAGTGCCTACTATGTGGAAAACACTTAAGAAATACCACTTATTACTAATTGTTAATAAAATGTATTACATATTTTATGTATTGAGACTGTCATTTTGCATAAGTTATGATTTTTTTCCTAACAACTTTCAGAAAGGATCCAGGGTAGATTGTAGTCTGTTTTTTTTTTTTTGAAGTTTCAGTTTCAGTTGTCTTAATAATTTGCATTGATTAAATCATTTTTTTTCAATAAGCATTAGAGTAAATTTCTCATGTAAAATGCACACACACAAACATACCCAGAGGCAGGCACATGTACACTCATGCATTTAAGACACCATATAAAACGTCTATGTATAGTTGACCAACCTCTTGGGAGAATCTTGGCCAGAATTCATTGAAATCATTGTAGGGTCTTCAATGCATAGGTAAACAGAGTGATTGATGGGACATTGACTTCTCATTATCATAGCAAGTTTTTTTAAAGCACTTAACAGTTCCCTGGGTGGTTTCTACAGTTAAGGTGGTTTTATTTGTAATCTCAGAAATGCATTACTATACAGACTTAAAAGTGCTTTAGTGAATTCTAATGATTGGTGGACATTTTTATCACTATTTAGAATACATCCTTAAAAATTATTTTCATTTTTCATTTCATGAAATAGATAATCACTTAATACATAAATAATACTTTTAATTATTTCTAATACTATTTGGATTTGATTATCAAGTAAGCAGACTTATTAGCATATCAACTTTACTGACACAGTGAGAATATATGTATGTATGTGCATATATATTTGTTTTGTCTTTTTTTTTTTCCAGTACCAGGAATTGAACCCAGAGTTGCTTAACCACTGAGCCATATCCCAAGCCCTTTTCTATTTTTTGAGACAGATTCTCACTAAGGTGCTTAGGGTCTTGCTAAATTTCTAGAGTTGACTTTGAACTCACAATTCTCTTGCCTTACTCTCCCAAGCTGCTAGGATCAGAGGTGTGTGGCATTGCACCAGGCAAGTGGAATGTTTTTAAAGAAAACAAAACAACAGAGAGTGACAAGTAGAAACAGTTGTTTAGATAAAGCAGAGCAGTGTCTGTATTTTTGCAATGTAACCTTAAAAAGGAGAAAGGAATGATGGAAAATCATTTGGATACCATATACATTTTTCCCCCGGGTACCAGGGATTGAACTCAGGGGCACCGAACCACTGAGCCACATCCCCAGTCCTATTTTGTATTTTATTTAGAGACAGGGTCTCACTGGGTTTGCTTATCACCTTGCTTTTGCTGAGGCGGGCTTTGAATTTGTGATCCTCCTGCCTCAGCCTCCAGAGCAACTGGGATTACAAGCATGCACCATTGCACCTGGCCCCATATACTTTTGAAGACATGTTTATTTCAATATACAGATAACATTTGAAAATCTGCATACATAGTAAATCTGGACATAGAACCTACCCCATCTCTAACTTTCTCAGCTTAACAAACTGTCACCTATCCACACCTCAATTTCTTCAATGATAAAATGGAGATAAGAATAGCACTTAATTTAAAGAATTTTATAAATGATAACAATGGGTGAATTTTTTGAAACTACTTAAATGGTTTGGCAGAGCATTTAGCACACAGATGTACAAAAAGTACATTTAAAATTAAACTATTATTAATATTAGCATATCATAATCCTCTGGAATTTATTTTATTCAATCGTGTGAATAGTCCTAAATATGTAATTCTAATAAAATAAATTTCCTCCTGCCAATTTAATAGTATATATTTTTTATTGGTGCTTATTCACAGAGTAAAGTACATTTATAAAAATAAAAAGTAAGATAAAGAATCATAGAATTTTGGCATTTAACCTTGATTTTACATTGTTAATTTTATGCCCTTAAGAAACACAGCCAATCTATGGTCTATCTGTCTTCCATCCAAAAGAGATAGTGATATCTCCATGAAAGAATGGCTATAAGATTTAAATGAGATAACACTGTAATAATGGGAATTCTTGGCAAAAACCCATGGAAAAAGTTTTAAGTATAATTCTCATGATCAATAAAGATATAATTATATTTTTAATTTTTAAATTTATTTTATATTCCCGTTATGCCATTATTTCCCTAGGATATGCATCTTTTTTAGTTAGCATTCACAAAATGTTTAAATGTTTGCATCTAATGATCTCATCTTCTGTGTTATTATTCTTACCTAATGTTTCATAGTAAGGCTGACAAATAATACTCATTCCATGCATCCACATCAACCAATTGGCAGTGGCTGCCTGACTGACACTATGGATTCTGAAGTCTTACATGGAATAGAGTTTAGTGAGTCATCACACTCTCCAGGCCAATGGGGGAATCTGTATTTATTGCCATTAGAATGCAAATATGAATTGGCTGTAAATAGAGATGAAAGGCAGAAACACCAGGAGGGATTGAGTTCAGAGAGTTGTATAACAAGGAGAACTCATGTTCAATGCATTATTTTCTATGTAGGATTTGAAATGGGACTAATCAAGAATAAGACATCCAGAGGCATCCAGAAAACAAGGTCCCAACACTGCCAAATTTTCATTTCTGCCTTTTTTTTCAGGGCGATTATAACTTTCACCAGACCTAGGAATACAAACAAACCACTTAATAAAAAGAAATGGGAAAAAAAAAAAAATTACATGTCTGATGATTTCTATAGGACATGACTCTGGAATTTCCCATAAAGACATTGTACTGCCAAATTGAATTTTAATTAATTCCTTCTTGGCATTCCTTATACTGAATTTCTTAGAATAAGATGGAAAACAATTTAATATTCATCTACAAATAAATTAAAATAATATCTCAGAGAAACTCCTGTTTTTTATGCTGAAATTCATTTGATGATAATTTAGGCTCAAACTTAAATGGTGGTATTTAAGAGCCTGGTAAATACATTCCAACAAATGTGTCTATAAACCAATTATATCTTTATGCCTCATTGATCAGCATGTGCAGAGCTGGTGTAAGAAAATGTGTGCAGCTAATCTGTATGTTGTAACTTTAAATCCTTTTCTAAAGAGCCTTGTATAAACAGGGATGGTGCCTTTTCAGAACACATTTCAATTTAAATCCCCACATAGTTTAAATAATGACGTTCTTATCCTCTGCATTGCCCACTGCTTCTTCATAGCCCTGCTACCCTGAAACCTCCAATTTTTAGTATTGATGGAGTTATGATAAGTCTCACTCTCAAGGAGTAGATAATCTCTTTGATCAAAATCAAACTAGGAAACCCCGAGAAAATACTGTCATTCGAACAGTGACTCCTGGAACAGGAGGTGGAGAAAACAAACTCTAGCATCAGGAGAAAACGAAGTGACCAAGGGAAGACATGTAATAGGACTCTTTCATGGGAAAACCATGGAGAAGGTCTGAGAAGCCAGGTTTAGACAGAACAGTCCTAAATTAAATCCCAGTCATGATTGAAAGGCTAAAGTTGGGGATTTTTTTTTATGACAGTGAAATGCATTACAATTCTTATTACATATTTAGAGCACAATTTTTCATATCTCTGGTTGTATACATAGTATATTCACACCAATTCATGTCTTCATACCTGTACTTTGGATAATAATGATGATGGAATAGAGTTTAGTGAGTGGGGATCACTTTTTAAAATGCTTCGGACAAAAGATATTTTGTATTTCAGATTGTTTTTTTCTTTAATTTTGGAATATTTGAATACACATAGTGAGGTGTCCTGGGAATGAGACCCAAGTCTAAACAGGAAATCCATTCATGTTTCTTATGCACATAACTTGCAGGTAATTTTATTTGATATTTTAAATAATTTTGTACATGAAACCAAAGTTTTGTGATATGAAATTCTTAACTAGTGGCATCATGTCAGCACATAAAATATTTTGCATTCTGAACCATTTTGAATTTCTAATGGGGGATTAGGAATGTGCAAACTGTATGGATATTTTTTTATAGTATTGATGGAGAATGTTTTTAGATGTTCGGGTTGGGTCATGCCTAATGTGTGAGATATTGTTATATGTTAGACATTGTGCCTACTATTTTAATCTATGTTACTGAAATTAATAAATCTTCAAGAAAACTACCAGAAAGTTTGTGAAATGAATATTACCACCTTATTGACAATGAAGCTTAGATTCATAAAAGGTATGAAGTACTGGTGGGATCCCAGGTAAAGAAGGAGGTTCTGGAAGGCACCCTGTGCCAGAACATCATTGAATTCCCCTGGTGCACAATTGTCAAGAAATTTGTCCCCTCACTTCTTCCTTTGAGCGTTTGGCTCACACTCATGAAGATGTAAATTCCTGATACCCAATGGCACTAATGGGAACCTCTTCTACCATTGATCAGGTTAGGTTGGACTACATTAATTGTCAGCTCTAAATATGGTAGCAAATGAGAGGAAATAAAAACAAGAGAGAAATAGATGCTTGGAAATTCAAAATGGTAGTCAAAATGAGGCTTCTGGAAAGCTACAAATAATTTACCCAAGATGAAACTAATTACAATTTTTTAGATGAAGTTTTACTTAAAAACTTTCAAGTTGTAGCCACTTCATGTCATCAAACTGTTTCTCTGTTTTCCAACCATAGTTAAGGTTTAATAGTTCACTCTATTATCATAAGCCCAACATAATCTACAAGGGTGCAGGTGATATAGGTGTAGCTTTAGCTTTTTGCCATATTCTGTGATAAATCTGTGAATTTGAGGAGATCACTTAACTACCTCTAAGCATCTATTCTCTCATCCATAAAATATGGCTAATAATAGTAATTTTTGCAAAATACTAGTGATGAGTGGTGGAAGAGACCATGTATGTAAAGAAAGCATTGACCATTGTGCCTAGTAAATGATGTCCCTCCAGTATCAGTGAAACCATAGGGATGGCAAAAATAAATAAATTAATAAATAAATAAATAAAAGAAAAAGAATACAAGAAACTCTTTCATGGGAAAACCCTGGATCAATTAGTGGATTCAAAGTCAGCATTGATTTGGACTGAAAATCAATATATTATAGCAAAACCTCAGAATATTTTATTTGTTTTGGTGCCTATGCTTATCAAACACAAATCTTGTGAATTAGGATAAGAGTCTCAGCAGTCACACATATCATTTCAGCCAAGGCACAGTCAAAATGTCAAAGCCTGTGTTTAATTGTATAGTCTGTTGAGTATGCAGTGCCAAATATCATTAATAGCCATCAAGGAAGAAAGAGTTTGTTACAAACTGACATCCCCAGGGAAACATGCTGTAAAATAGACTATCAAGCAGCCCTATAAATAATCCATGTTAACTCCATCTTCACCTAAGTCAGACAGGCCCAACCTCAATGTGAATTACATTTAATACAGCCCATCCCAAAAATGAAGTTGCAGAAGGCTATAAACAATTCCCAAGTATTAATATATTATAGATATTAATTTGCTAAGTTTAGTATGACGTGTGATTTATATTAAGGGTAAGAAAAACAGTTATCTTGTCTAATTAAAATGGAGAAGAAATATTTCCTAGAAAAAAAAGTTTTCCTCCTTTCTCTGCAATCAGTCCAAAATCCATCAGAGTACTGCACTGTGACAGTTAGAAATGATGATCTTGGCAACATCACACAGATTCTTCCTGGAAGGAATGGGTTTATCCTCAGAAACATCTCAGATCAGTGTTTAGGGAACATGGAATTTTATTATCAAAGATAGATCTAAATCCATCTGACAGTGAAATTCACACCATTTTTTTTTGAAAGGTTCCTTGCTGTTTTATCTGGGCTGACAAAAATCAGTTTTCATATTGCATGATAATGTAGAAAGAGCAAACTCACTTAAAAGGGGGAACTAATAGTACACACTTACACTGCATCCAATAATAAGAGAGGGAGATAAGCACTTTGAGACTGTTAGTTTTTCTTCTCTCTTCCACCATTACGTTTTCAAAACTGTTAAACCTCTTGAACTTGAAAAGGGAAGTGGTAGTTAAGGTCTGGAGAATGCATACTGCTCCTTTTCTCTGCTGAGTAATTATGACACTAGGTAAGTTCAGAGACGTGAATAAACCCTTGGCTGTTTATATGTGCCTTTTCCTCTGCGTAGTATTTGTATGTATAACCTTCCCCACAAGGACTGAAAATTCTAACAAGAATGTACATTTGCTTTTCTTCATGTGGGGTATATTTTGCTTACTTGAAAGACTAACACTTTAGTAATACTTTTTTTTTTCTAATATCAACCATTTGGTAGAATGTCTTAGAAGCAGATACTATTTATAGCCACCTATGTTTTATGCATCTGCACCATCTCCCATCTCATGATTAAAAGGCACAGGACCAAGAGCACATCTGGAATTCCCAAGCTACTGGGGAGGCTGATACAGGAGGATTGCAAGTTCAAGGCCAGACTCACTCATTAACTTAGAATAAAAAAAATGAACAGGACTGGAGTTTAGCTCACTGGTAGAGTACTTGCATAGCAAGTGAGAGTCCCTGGATTCAATTCTTGAATGCACTATTAAAAAAAAAAATATATATATATATATATATATATATATATATATATATATATATAGAGAGAGAGAGAGAGAGAGAGAGAGAGAGAGAGAGAGAAACAGAGAGACAGAGGTGGGGGGACAGACTTGCTTGTTTGATAAGGAAATTGTGGAAATTGTGACCTTTTTAAAGTATACTAGGAAGAAGCACTATTTTCTGTTTGTACACCCACATATATATTGAGAAATTTGAAGTAATTTTACAAATAAAATTACTAAAAAAAATCTAAAAATAAGCATAAAATATTATTTCTTTATATTAAATATTTCTATCTTGATTTCATCAAAACTTGTCCAGTGTGATTATGGATGACTTTAATCCAATTTAATTCAATACAATCTAATATAACTCATTTTTTACAATAAATATTTCCTCTCTAAATTATCTATGTTATTAATATTCTTTCTTGTGCTATATAATACCTGACAAGATACCTCTTAAAAATGGCTGTAATAACATTCTGAACTTTCTGACAATAAAGTAAAAAATAACATTATGGCACCATCTAGTGACCTAATATTTCTCCTTTTCTTCTGATGTTATTTAGCTCCAAAGTACCTATTTCTGTTGATCATATAAAGTTATATGTACTTGGAACAAATGTGCAGCTAGAAATAATTTCTCTTTACAGTTACTCATGGATAAAGCAAACTGATCTTGACAAACTGAAATTTCCAAAACAATTTCTCACCTTGTAGAGCAGAAAATGTTTTTAAGCAGTTCTATAATTTTAGACTTGGTCTACTTCTGCTAGATCCAAATGAAATTACTACAGGTAATGAAACACATAATGAAGTTACTATCCATTCATATTTGGAATGGAATAAGACAAATCCATGTGCAGAAAATCTTTTCATCCACCAATAGACCTTTTTGTAGAACACAACTGATAAAGTGGATGTTATTTTTCTCTAACAATCAAGTATATTTATCATAAAACATGAAAATACTGGTAAAGAGAAAGAAATACTTCAAATCTCAGCAGAGAATGCATATTAATTTAATATAGTCACACATTTTCATTGCCAATAGCCAGGTATTATTGGTGTAACTTAGTTATAATTGTTAAGTTCATATATGTCTGATTCATTTTAGAAAACCTTTGTCATTCTAAAGTTAGATTACAATTTAAATAGAGATGTATCACATTTTTGTGTGTGTTTCTGTGAAAATTTTAGGTATGGGAGTAATAATATCTTTTTCTTACTTTCCGTGGGATATAGACATCACAATAAGGAGCTTGCTGAAAGCATATGTAAAACCAGAGCCTTTAGGTTAGGAAAGGGAGTCCAAATAGGTGAGACTTTAAGTAAACTGGATATTCAGGGTTGCAGCTGCAGCATTAAGCACATCATTGAGGACACCACATTTTGTATTGCCTTCCACTTTGAAGTCAGAATCTGACTGTAATAGTAAAGTAATATCAGGAATAATGTATCTACTTAAAGCCATGCAAAATAAGAACAAAGTTGTAGTAAAAAAAATCATTAAATTTAAATTAAGAACTTTTATAAAAATTGTTTAAAAAGCCAAAGTTGGGAATAAGTAATTTCGGACTTTGTAAAAAATAAAAGGAAATAAACAAACAAAAAATAACCTTGCATAGAAGTAGAAAGTCTTCTCCGTGGTATCTGGCATTCCGTCCCCTTTGTATTCTCAATGGAACTGGCAATACCTGTCACTGGTGTAGCAAAAAAAAAAAAAAAAAAAGAGTTCAAAAGGAAAAAAGAAGTTGATTCATCTTGTCTGTGAATACTATGCTGCTTACCATCTACACTGAAGTTGCTTTAAGTTCTTTATTCTGAATCACAGAATGTAGTTACTGAAATGGGATCTCCCCATAACTAATCTGAACCAATTTATTTTCACTGAAGATCTTGGACATCTTCCATGTATGTTTTTAAATCCCTAGTAGTTGAGGTTAAATGTTAGTTCTGGTAGTTCCTTCATGACTCTATGTTTGTCTCTGTCCTGGGAGGTGATACTCTCTCTTATAATGACAATGATATTGTTGATGAAGACAGTATTGTTTCAAACCCTACTTAATGAGTGATATATTAGTCTAAAAAATACCACCAACAAAAAAATCCCTATAATTAAGTCAATATCATTTCCACCAGAGGTCCATTCAAGTCCTTCCAGAATCAGCAGCTGTGCTAATGAGTACCATCCCATCAATTTAGATTTGCACCTGCCTAGAAACTTTGGTATTTCTTAGTGGCAATGGATACCCTCTACTTTCCTTCTAATCTTCAAACATACATTTGTTGATTTTGGTTGTTGGGTACAATGACGCAAGGTATTTCCACTATTTGGGCAGGGTAGCTAGGTTGCTTCCTCATCTGATCAGAAACTAAACTCCCTAACACCTAGTAAAGGTGTTATGAGCACAAGGGAGAACCATTGCCCCCAAGTGGGCTGATGCCTCTGATTTTGCTAACATACTTCTAGTCTTCTAGAAGCAGAGGGGGTCAATTTGAATGCAAAATTATGGCCAGCATCAAGGAAAGAAATCTCCAGTTTGAAGCTTCAGAAAAAAATAGATGCCAAAATGTGTCCTCCAGAAACAGAAATCAAAAGCAGACCTGGAGTTGTAAAACCAAATCAAGTTCACTGTGTTCAGTAAAACGAGTGAGAAGAGCAAAGCAAAAGGAGAAGTCACTGCTGCCTTTAAGCACACCACTAGGATAAAACTAGTACAGTAGGCTAATGAGACCATCTATCACTGTGGTTCAGTAAACGAACAGGAATCTGCAGAGCACCTGAGTTTGAATTCCAGGCTTCATACTTTCTAGCTATGAAAATTCTGGAAATCCATTCATCTCTATAAACTTCAGTTTATCTGGTGAAATGAATGTTCGAATTAGAGCAATTATTTAGGGAATTATGATGAACTATGGAATGAGATAATACAGGAAAAAAACTTGACACAGATGCTTGGACCTAGTAATTGCATAATAAAATGTAACCAATCTTAGAAGCTGCTTTATAGGCCCCCATCACCAGTCCACGGTCATGGCCCCAAAACAATTGTACCCCATAACTAAGGAACATTTCTTGAAAGAGCAGAATGAATGCATGGGCATTCTAGGGAAGTATAATAAACACATTGGTGACATTACATGGCACAGTAAGAATTTGGAATTACTGGAACTATGGCCTAATGAATAACTATTCTTTGAAGCTATTCTTTCTGCTCTTCATCATTTTTTTAAAATATTTTTAATTGTATATGGACACAATACATTTATTTTACTTATTTATTTTTATGTGGTGCTGAGGACTGAACCCAGTGCCTCACACATGCTAGGCAAGTGCTCTACCACTGAACCATCATCCCAGACCCCTTGTCACTTTTGTTGTGATCCTTTCACCTCCCCAAGATAGAGTGAAGAATGGCAGCAATACCTGCTTTGGGAATTCTGCTGAAGTGTAGGTATGTTACCAAGAGGAAATTTGAAAGAATGTGAGTTTTAAAAGCCAGTAAGTGAAGAGCACTAAGCTAATAAAAAAAAAAAAAAACTGTATGGTTTCTTTTGTTGGTTTGTTTGTGTACTTCAAAAATAAACAATAGCCAGTCTTGGTAATGTACACCTGTAATCCTATCAGCTCAGGAAGTTAAGGCAGGAGGATCGAAAGTTCAAAGCCAGCCTCAGCAAAAGCAAGGCACTAAGCAACTCAGTGAGAGCATCTCTAAATAAAATATAAAATAGGGCTGGGGATTTTGCTTGGTGGCTGAGTGCACCTGAGTTAAATCCCTGCTACATCCCCCACTCTCCCCCAAAAGTAAACAATAATAAAAATAAAGCAAATGGCTGATAATAGGGAGGAAGATGCCAACAAGTGGTTAGTGAGTTACTGGAGTAACTCAAACTTTGCTCAGAGCAACGACTATTGCCTGGCTGTGATTTCTCTGTGATGTTATAGGAAATAAAGGGAAAAAAACCCAAAGTCACCATCAAGATGAGAACCATATCTGAATAGAAGATTTGAGATAATTCTACTGAGGCAGAAATTAAAGAGAAAGCCTGGCTATTGACATGTTGCACATTGAGTATGCAGGTGACAAATGGTGAGAGGCAATTTACTCCCCAAAGTTGCCCTGAAATTACTGGTTTATAAAACTGTAAAGGCAGGACATGTATCCTGTATCTAAAAACACATATCCTGCTTTAATCTCCTTGTGCTATTATGGCAAAATACCAGATGCAGTCATTGATAAAGGGCAGGAATTTATTTCTCACAGTTCTGGAGGCTGAGAAGTCTATAACTAAGGTACCAGGAGGTTTGGTTGTCTGGTCAGGCCACTCTCCTCTTCCAGGTCAGTTCACTGGTGCTGCGTTCTCTAGAGGGTCCCCAAGTAGCAGAAGATGTGAGAAGGAGCAAGCAAACCAAGATCTGTGGGAAGCCTCTTCTATGTAAGCCTCATCTCATTCAGGATGGAGAAGCTCTTATGGCCTGCGCATCGTCTGGAGGCCCCGTCTCTTAATAGCTTCATCAGGTTTCAACACCTCAACACCTGAATATTGGAGGAGACAAATCCAAAACATTGCACATATCTATATATATTGAGAGAGAAAGAGAGAAATTCTCTTTAATACACCTCACACTGATTACATGATTTTTAATTTTAACTCTTTCTACAAATTCCAATAATATAATAGAGTATTTTAAGCATTAACTGACTCCAAGTGAAGTAACTGGAGGTAATTAATTTCCCTCTCTATCAATTATCATTAATGTGTTTAGTGCTAAAATTGTCTGTGGGTAATGGAAGGCACTCTGTCAATGGTTAAGCCATGTTCGCCCCTACAGGTTATCCCCATGAAGTAAGGAATTAAAAACTTCAACATTTGTGTCTAGAATGATTCTGACTTAAATCAAAAGGACTTACTTCACAATTGTCATGATGTATCAGTTTACTAGATCTTCCATAAGTACAACAACCAAAACTTAGAGTATGTGAACAACAGTTATTTGTATTAGAATCCTAGAACCTGGAAGTCCAAGGTCAAGGTGCCTTCAGGGTTGGTTTCTTCTCTAATCTTTCTCCTTGGCTTGCAGATAGCCACTGTTGTGCTATATTTTCTTATGATCTTATTCTATGTGTCTGCTGTCTCCCTGTGGGCTAATCTCCTCTTACAAGGAAGGTAAACAGATTAGATGTGGACCCCATTCAAAGTCTAATAATTACATAATCACTTTTTAAAGACTCTTATCCGAATGGAGCCCTATTCTCAGTATCAGAGGCTAGAGTTTGAACATATGAATCTGGGGAACAAAATTTAGCCTATAACATTCCATCAAAACTCTGAGCCCCCAAACTATCTGTCTTTGCATGCAAATTTCATTCATCAACATCCTGAAAACTTTCAGGCTCAACCCCTTCTAGCATCATTTCTGAATCCTGAATCTTATCTCAACATCATTTAAGACGTGTTCAGAAAAAAATTCCAGTTACAATTTATCCTGAAGTAAAATTCCTCTCCATGGATGAACCTATGAAACTAGATTGGATCTGCATCCAAATACAGTTGTGGGATAGGCTTAGTTAGACAGTTCCCTTCAAAATGGAAAATTCAGAACAAAGGAAAGATCATGGTTCCCAAGAAAGTCCCAAGTTCAGCAGGGAAATATCCTCTTTTGGGGGGGGCTCAGGGTTACCAGGGATTGAACCCAGGAGCACTCAACCACTGAGCCCCATCCCCAGCACTATTTGGTATTTTATTTAGAGACAGGGTCTCACTGAGTTGCTTAGCACCTTCACATTGAACTTGTAATTCTGTAGCCTTAGCCTCCCAATTTGCTGGGATTACAGGTATGCATCACCACACCTGGCCAGGAAGAATATTCAATAAATTTAAAAGCAAGAGGAAATTTTTCTCCAGGCACAGTGCTTACACCTGTAATCCCAGTGGCCTGGGAGGTTGAGGTAGCAGTATTGCAAGATCAAAGCCAGCCTCAGCAATGGGGAGGTCCTGAGCAACTCAAGGGGATCCTGTCTCTAAATAAAACACCAAATAGGGCTTTGGATGTGGCTCAGTGATTGAGTGCCCGAGTTCATACCCTAATAATCTTCCTCCCACCCCCCCAAAAAGAATATTCTTCTTTGGCTAAAAGAATATTTACCAGTGAATCAATATTCCCTTGTAGTCTTTCTGGGGATGTGGGGTGGAGACAACTTCACACTCCTAAGCCTTGGGCAGTGGTCTTGCTCTTTCAAGTCTTCATGGCAGTCCTGTGCCCAAAGTCCTGGATTACAGCTTTGAATCTGAGCGGGTGACCCATTCTCTGCAGCAAAGGAGACAGGTTTGCCCATGATTAAAGGGATGGGTCACAAAGAAAAGAGCACAATGATGCCTGTTGGCCACTGGGCACACTTCTGAGGATGAGTTCCCGAAAGCCTTATTGCTTAAGAAAATATAAACAGAATTTTCTCTTTTCTGTTACTTCTGATGAATGATCCAAAATAACACATCAGCTCAAAAGCTGAAAATTAAATAAAAAGTAATTAATTGCACAAATGATATGAATGCTCTAATTTTAGATGCATTTAATTCTGATGCTTCAATTATATATAAACACATATACAAAGATATTTAAATCTATGTAGCATCTCTGATTTCCTCTATATCATGTTTCTTTGCAGATGGACTTTCACTCTGTTTTGGGCAAAAACAGCTCTGGAAATTTCAGGGTTTTATCTTACTGACTACAAGCTCTGAAGAAAGTGAATTCCATCTTCTTGATCATTTCATTACAAATCTAAGAACTTACTAGATTCACAAGACCATTGCCCAAATAAGCGCTGTTATTAGGGAATGAAATACATAGATTGTTGTCTGTATAAAAAGAGATTTCTTTTTCCTCCAAAGAAAAGCCAGTCTATGGTTACCATAAGAAGAAAAATGAATTCATCAGTTTGTTGACATTGATATAAATTTCTTTTTCTTATTTTTCTATAAATTCTATGTATTTATCAAAGGAGAATTGCCTTACAATATACTGCTTATTTGTAGGAAAAAATACTTCATAGGAATAAAAGAAAGGGAAAGCAATTAAGAGGAGGGAAGGGTTGGGAAAGAAAGAGAGAATATAAAAAGAGTGTTTCGTGACAATGTTCTTTGAATCCCTTAGTGCAGTATCTGACTAATTATTTCAATATTTATTTTTCACTTTGTTTCTCATTTTTTTTTTATTTTCCTGGGTGAGATAATAGGATTGAAGGCAGGAGAATTTCTGCTCAGTTACTCAACACAAAGAGTCTGGATAATGCAATTATGATAACATAAGAATGGAATTGAGAGTTTACTGACACATGGAATTTGATTATCTCTTTTATTCACTTGATTCACCTGTTTTATTTTCTTTTCTCATAACTGAACCAGGAAGGAGCAGTCATCTCTAGAGAGTAGTTATTACATTTTTGCCTAATATTTTTAGACTCAAGTAATTCACAATTCTGATAAGGTTGGGGGCTTTCAAGATGTTGAAATGATTGCCAGAAATGAACTCATTTAAAGAGTCCCTATCCTCATGTCACAAGCCATTAATTCAAGAAACTAATGTCAGATATTGAATATTTACCTAACCATCTAGAGCCCATTATTATAATCACACCAAGCCATGTGGCCTTAGATGTTTATGGACAAAATCATGTGTAAGACCTTGCTTTCTCTTCCAAATTGCAACAGCTCCCAAATTGCTGCTAAAATGATAATTTTAATGGATTCTTTTTGGGGGGTGACTAGACAGTAGATCCAAATAATATACTAAAAAATTCAAAGATAAAAAAATATTGAGTTCTTATTTACATTGATCCAATGTCAAATAATTCCAAGCTCTCCAATGGTCTCAAATATAAAGACCAATGCCATAAATGCAGATAAATTAAATATTTATGATTAGACTAAAATAAATGTTTCATACATATTGATATCCTTAAGTTTGAGATTTAAATAAAATGATACTTCTGTTTTTTTTTAAGTAAAAAATTAACTTGTCGTATATCTAAGTTGGGTGCTTAAGGCTGAAAAGTAAAAGCATTTATTCTATTTATAATATAAGGTGCTTTCCAGAGAAGGTTAAGTACAGGTTGGGAGCAAATATTTTAGGAATAATTAAAGCATTAAGTGTCATGGGGATCTAATTTTTGAGGTTCTGTGTTAGAGCAGACTTACAATAGACGAATCCTTAGTAAAATCCATAAATTTAGGAATTACCAGGATTTAAAAGTAATGGAGCAAATATTTATGCGGCGTTTGCTCTATGATTGACATTTCTCTCATGATTTATAAGGAATAACTCATTTAATTCAACTATTATATGTTTTTTTGTATCTGCTTATGTTAGAGATGAGAAAATCAGCATAAAATCTCAGATTATCAAATAATAACAAGCACAAAAAGAAATGAGCATCTATTATGAGTAAAACACTTTACCAGTCCCAAATGTACAAATGTGCATGGTTTAGTGATTTAATAACCCATACATTTTTAATCTCTAGCATGTGCCAGACAGGAAACAGAGCGCTGGAATAAGACAAGAACCCTGACCTTAAACTATTTAGACTATTGAAAGTGAGTTGTATGTGTAAGTAATTTCAGAACAATATCACAGAAGTGTTATGGGAGATAATTTCTGAAACCCCAAATGGGTCAGTTACATTCAGGTAGTTTTTTTGAAGGAGGTAACATTGGAGCTGAGTCTGAAAGGATAAAGCAAATTGCATAAGGTGTAGAAGAAGGATTTTCTTATTCATATCTGTCTTTCTCAACCTCAACATCAGCGACATTTGAACTAATCAATTTAGTTGGACAGTTGAAGGAGGGAGGCTATGTTACACACTGTGGTAGTATGTTTGGCAGCGTCTCTGGCCCTGCCTGTTAGATGCCGATAAAATCTCTCTAGTTTTGACAATTGCAAATGCCTCCAGATATTGCTAAGTGTCCCTTCCTATGGGGTTATAATCAACCCTGACTGAGAACCACTATTCTAAAGAGAAATAAAATATCCCAAATCAAAGACTACCAGAAACAGAAATATAGCATGATCAAATGTTCTACTGAAGATAAAAAAGGAGGATGCTTATAAGGACAGAGTGGCAGGGTCTAGATAGGGTCACACTGAGATGGCTACATATAGTGACTTAGATTTTATTTCATAGGCAATAGGAGTCAAAGAATAGTGACATCATTGGCTTGGTTATCTGAGAAGCCAACATAGGCAACTCTGTAGACAATAGTTTGAGTTGAAGAAGTTTTATTCTTTCTTTCCCTCCAAAATACACTTTCTGAAATATAATTTGGAATTATTAACTTTTTTCTTATTGTGCCCCTTTATTATTCTATGGTTGAATGGAACAGTGTGTGTACCTACTAGTTCAGGCTAGATTGGTCTTTGAAGGTTTGAATATCAAGTACTTAACTGTAAAGCATCATCATCATCATTATCGTCATCTTAATCTATACATAAATACATAAAAATATGATACCAATAAAATATTAATAATCTTTAAAGATTCATGAACTTATTTCATGGATATCTGATATATAACCTAGATGGTTAGGTTATGTAAATATGAAAGTTAAATTTCTTTATACAAGAAAATTCTAATTGCAAGTACAGTGTATATACTTGCTAGTGTTGACTCCAAATTGTATTTTCCTAAAAATCTTTCTAAAGTCCTGTGTTCCCCTTGGTATTATTCTCAATGCAGCCTTTCTTTGACAATTTTCCAAACGTGAGATTTCTTTCTTCTTGCCTCTTCTGAAGATTACAAATGCCATGACCCCCGATGATCCTGCACAGAGTATTTCTTGTGTATATCATGACAACTGTAACAATGCAGTCTGTCAAACTCACCCCGGTCTAGAAGCCACCAGAGAGCATCCCAGGAATTTTGATATATGCCGCATACCTTTGGCATGCAACTTTTCAGCCGTACAATTCTCTGTGGTCAGACATTTTGAAACAAGTAAGAATACAACCCGAATTATCTGCCCAAAATAATATATCACTTAATTATAAAGGGAAGTCTAAATGGGTAGTGTGTGTGTGTGTGTGTGTGTGTGTGTGAGAGAGAGAGAGAGAGAGAGAGAAGAGAGAGAGAGAGAAAAGACACTGGGAAATTATATAGAATTGTCCAGGAAAATGGACTTTATCTGTTTTTTTATTTGTTTGTTTGTTTTAATCATATCCCATTGTTTAGTTTTTCTTGTAAATAACAGAAGAAACTAATTCACCCATACCCAAATACATTGAGGTAAATTATGGACTCAGTGGAAAAGACTCTTCATAATTAAATATAGGAATAACCTTAGAATCAGAAAATTCCTTCTCAAAACTCCATAACAGAAATCAGAATTCATGGATTCCATAGCATTTTTCATAAATGTTTGGATGACATTCTTTCCCCGCTCCCTGGGAATTGACCTTCAGCAGGAGCTCATCCACTGAGCTCCCACTGAGCCATAGTTCCAGACCTCAGTGGTCAATTTTTTCATGTGGACAAAAATACTCCTCAGTCTGACCTGGTGCCTTTTCCACCAAACTTAGGACCAAGTTCATGGAAAATCTTTTTTTTTTTTTTAACTTTAATTTATTAGTGGAAGGACGAATTCCTAGCATTCTAGAATGTGTTTGTGTTATCCCTGTATTTACTATTCCAGTGTCATATCACCTCTCAGTTTGGAAGAAAAAAAAAAAAGAACAAAACAAAGAGTCTTTCATGTCTTATTTAGGTCAGGGTTGAATAATGAGCCTAATGTTCTGCTCATCAAAGAGATAGTTGGATTTAAGAGACTTTTTAATTATTGCCATTCTCAATGATTTTGTACCAAAAGTGCATCAGGTGTTATACATTCAATTTAAAGGAATGGCAGATATTTCCAGAAAAGGGAACTCTACCTGTGTCTCCTCCTCTAACACTGACTTGCAGCCTTCAGGAGAGGCAGTGTCCCTTGTGCAACCACCTCTGCTGTCTCTGCTTCTGCTACTCATTTTTTTTTGTGTGGGACAAATGTCTCCTATTTAAAGTGTGAATGTGAAGGATGCAGTGGCACATGCCTGTAATCCCAGTAGCTTGGGAGGCTGAGGCAGGAGGATCGTGAAGAAGAGGGTTAGTAGCAGGAGAATAGATAGGAGGTAATTTGGAGTAGACAATTCTGTGGGAAGACAGTAGAGTACATAAAACAAACACATGTGTTTTTAGAAAAATACAGGATGTTAAAATAGTGTAATTTGGAGGGTGAAGGAAGAAGAAAGAAAAAAAAGAAAAGAAAGAAAAAAGAGAGAGAGAAAAGAAAAAGAAGAAAAAAGATTAAAAAAAAGGGCTTATGCAATTTCTCTATTCTCTACATTATTCAGGTGACTCAGTCGTCAAAGTCCTATTTCATGCAAAGTGCTTGGTTTTACATATGTTGGGGATATGAGGGTCAGAGGATAGAAGGGTAGAAGAGAAAGAAGAAGGGAAAAAAAAATTACTCTTAGAGATCCCTTTCTTTCTCTTCTTATCCAGTAGGTGACTCTGCCCTCAGGAGGGTGTAGGTAACCAGGGTGTGAAGACTGGACCTGGTATGGAGCATCTGGAAGCAGGGAGTGCCACCCACCAGTCTCAGCAGGGAAAACCACTCATGTGACCACTCGTCTGACTTGAGTCCCCGGTGTCCTCTCCCTCTCTTGTCTGGAGATTTCCCAAATCCTGATCTCTCTGTTATGCTCCAGACTTTAGTCCCTTTCCCCCTCTTATTTATCAGGTCCCAACTGCACCGACCTCTCACCCCCAGGTTCACACCAGGCAGGCAGCACCCTGTTCGCACTGCACTTCTGTCCACTTGAGAACTGATTGTGTGTTGGGTGGCCACTGTGCCGAGTTAACGTCATTGGGGAGCAGGGAGGAATTAGAAACCAGGTACCTGCTAAAATGGCCATCCCATCTGATAGCCACGCCCACCACAAAATGGTGAGTAAGGTTTCTTAAGATGGAGTCCGTCTGCTTCCAGCACTGGAGTGTCTAGTGATGTCAGGGGAGCTGGCCCATGGCCTTGTGCTGTGGGTAGGTAGCAGCTGAGTGACCTGCGTGGGAGTGGAGCAAAGACTTGGCAGTCTGCAGATGTGTTGATAGGTGATTCTGCTAAGGCGCTTGCTCAGTCTTGTGTGAACTGTAACTTCAGACTTTGGGTCCTGCTCCAACACTGAGGCCCAAGCCCTGTGCGGGGTCACAGCACTGTTGATTTCTGCAGAGAGCAGCTGGATAGGGGTCCTCTAACACTCTCAGAGATGCAATATTCCGACTAGGTGAGATCCGGATCACAGAGCAACACAGAATGCTGCCTCCCTCTGGTCCGCCATCTTGAAACTCCAGATTGTATTTTATTTAAAGAACAGGTCCCACTCTGTTGCTGAGTGCTTTGATTTTGCAGAGACTGGCTTTGAACTCATGATCCGTATGTTTTGATGGTCTGTTATTAGGTACATACTCACTTTGCTGAATCTAACCTTTCATAAATATGTACTGTCCTTCTTTGTCTCTCTTAACCTTTATTTGGTTCAAATATTTTTAGTACAATATAGCTATAAATATCTTTGCTCTCTTTTGGTTACTATTTGCAACCAGTATCTTTTTTTCATCCTTTATTTTTCAATGTAGCTGTGGTTTTGGATATAAAGTGAGTCTTTTGTAGGAAACCTGTAGTTGGATCATAGTTTAAAAGCATTCTTCCAATGTTCAGTCTTTTGGTTGAAGTGTATAATGCATTTACATTTAAAGCAATCACTGATGAGGACAGATTTATTTCTGTCACTTTTAAATTTGTTTTTATATTACTTATAGCTACTCTATGGTGTTTAGTTCCTTTGTTCTTTTTAGTGAAAACTTTAATTTCTTTTATGTTTTTTCTTTGGATGTTACAAAATTAAAATCTTATAAATTGTGTGCCCCAAACTGCAAACTAATAATTTTAAATACATTAATCTCTTATGGAGAAAACAAAATGTGGTGTTACAAAACTCTGTTATGATAAGGCTAGTTTTTATAACTATCTATGTATTTACATTTATGTTTATTTCTTCACAGGGCTTGGAGGTACTCTATAGTATCCTTTCATTTTAGCCTGCAAGAATCACTTAAGCATTTCTTGCAGGAAAAAAAGACCATCTTTTGTTTACCTGGGAATATAAAATTTTACCTTTTTTTTTTGCTGGATATTAAATTTTTGGTGCAGCTTTATCCTTTCAGCAGCTTGACTGTATAGCTCAATGCATTCTGAGAAATTTCTAATGAGAAATCTCATATTACCATTTGGAGTACCTTGTATGTAATAACTCACTTCTCTCTTGCTGCTTTCAAGATTGCCTTTGTCTTTGTCTTTTTAAATTTTGACTATAAATGTTGGTGTGAGTCTCTTTGATGTTATCCTACTTAGAGTTTTTTGAACTTCCTGGACTTTTATCAATTTTAGTGTTTTCAGCCACATATTTAAACATTCTTTCTGCTATTTTCTCTTCCTTTTTCCCTTCTGTGTCTCTCACACTGTGTAATACTGTCTCACAGTTCATTTAGGTTCTATTTTCTTTTCTCCAGTGTTGTGTCTTTCTCGCCACTAGATTCAATAATTTTCATTATCTTGTCTTCAACTTTGCTGATTCTATCTTCCACCTGCTCAAATCTGCTTTTGATTCTTGCTATTAAAATTTCTATTTCAGTTATTATAATTTCTGGTTACAAAATTTCTCTTGAATGTTTTTATTTTTTTCTCTCTTTAGCGGTGTTTCTATTTTGCTTATGCATTATTTTCTTGACCTTGGTTGCTTCCCCTTAGTTATTTGACAAATTTTAAGATAGCTGCTTTAAAATTTTATTTTTAGTTTGCAGTAAAATCCTTTCTGGGGACAATGTTTATTGACTTCATATTAATTCCAGTTTCTTAGTGTAACGTGACATTATTGATGAAAGCTGGATATCTGAATCTAATATTATGATAAGTCAGACTCCTCTCTTCCTCAGGATTTTGCCATTTTTGGTTTTGGCTTTGTTCTTTTGAAAAATTGTTGTATGATGTCTCTGTGCCAAGGGTGGCTTTTAGTATAAATCTAAGATATTCTTGACTCTATCCTGAGCCTGTGCCTATTCCTGGTGTATACAGTCATTTTCTAATTTTTAATATATATTATGTTGCTTTTGAATGCTGTGATTTTTTATGACTCCAAAAATGAGATAAAAAGGAAAAATGAAGAGGTGGCTGCCCATTAAGTCTCCTGAAAGTCACTTCTGACAGAAGAGGGGAGCATTTGCAATAGTGGGACGAGGTACAGTTTAGGGTTTCTGTGTTGGATAGACCTTCTACACTGCCTATCCAACCAAAACTAGATAATTGACTTTTCTTTCTGGAAGTCAGTCTATCACAGTACGCTTTTTGCATTAGATATGTTTGACTTTCCTAATGTTTTTGGACATTCTGTTGAGGTTACTAAGGGTCAAAGTTCTTCCAGTCTTTTCACATTTTCACCGGAAGTAAATTTCATACTTCTGGGCTTCTTGAGAGGAAAAAAAAAAAAAAAAAACATAACCAGACTAGAGCTTGGACTAAGGAAAGAGCAAATTGAAACAAAATCTGTTATATGTGAACACTTGTGCCCAGGGATATAGGTTGGTGGTAGAGTGCTTGCCTAAGCATGCACAAGACACTGGGTTCAACCCAAGCAATAAATAAATAAATGAATGAAAGTCTGAACAGTCATAAACTTAATTTGAGAAGATGTGAGATGAGATGAAAAGATTTTGTCTTTTGATAAAGTCTGAATATTCAAAAATAATCTTCTGCCATCTTTATCACACATATTCAAGACTTCAGTCCTTTGTGTCTTATAATTATGTAATTCGATTATACATTTCTAGATACTTTGGCATTTCTAACTGGTAGATTTCCCAATAAATAGAATCTAGTAGTGTTATAAAAAATACATTTTTGAAAAAAATAACAGAAATAGTGTTTACAGAGGAACTTGTATGACCAGAGAGATGTTTAAGGAAGTAGCAAACTTCATTTTGCTAAGAAATTTTTAAAATATATAAAAAAGTTCTTTTAAAAATTTTTTAATAAAGATCTTTTGAGCGCCTTTCAGTTCCATAAAATAGAAATCTAACAAATGACTCCATTCATTTGCATGATGAATGACTATTCACATTTCGTCCTTTCATTACTTCTAGCAAGGCAGAAAATAGCTCTTTTGCATGCTTCTGTAGAAGTTGATTGTTTTTCCTTTTTCTATGCTTGTTTAGGGTCTGCATTCTCAGTATGAAAAGATGACAGCTATTGTGAGTACTTAAGTGATAATTAGTCCTCTATGACAGTTTATTATGTTGCCACAGCTTATTAAAACTCTTCATTTTCATACAATTATCAAATTCACCACTGGAAGGCCACTTTCAAAATGAAAATTTGCATGCAGTTGCTAATTCCTTGAAAAAAAAACACCTGATTTTTTTTGTAGGTAAGATCAAATGGCAGAAGTAGGAGACACACATGCATACACACACACCACACAGGTACATTTAGAAAATAGGATGTGTGTATATATACACACATACCCACATAGTATTGTTTTCTTCTATTTCCTTTATAAAAAAATATATATATATTTTCATGGTTACTGCAAGCTTTCTAGAAAATGAAATTAAATATTTCATCTTCTCCATATGAAAACAATTTTGAAATTGTTTTCTTTTTGTGGTTCCTGTGTGTGTGTGTGTGTGTGTGTGTGTGCGCGCGTGCATGCACGCGTATGATGCAAGCATGTGCGTACTTAGCTTTAGCTTTGCAACATTACTCATATTATGCAGTTTTAACATTGCTTACATTTTCACAGGGTACTATGATAAGTTTTCATGCATAAAATCGATAATTCTGCAACTATTTTATATGTTGGGCTAAAAGAATTAGTAATTTTTAAAAAAGAAATAGTCATTTTTTGAAAAAAATTTCTTTTTTAATGCAAAGTTTTAATTGTGTATGCATAAAGAATTAAATGGAAAACCAAACGCTAGCTATTAGGAAAATTGAAATAGTTTTGACTCTTATACCTAATAATAATGATTCATTTACATACTTATTATCCTATTTACTTATCAAACATACAAACTGCCTATTTTTGCCCAATACTGTTATAAGTGTTTAACTAATTAGATTGATTTAATTTTTATAACAATTTTGTGAGACATCACTTCTATTACCATGGTTCCACAGGTGAATAGCTGAAGTGCAGAGAAGTTATTACCAAACAACACAACTAAAAAAAAAATGGCACATGTAACATTAGAACCCTGGCAAATTAAGATGTGATTATCCTCTATAGTTTATTAAATTGGGGTATTCCATGAAACTCCAGTGCTCTTTTGTTTCTCTTAACCACTTTAGTGTTCTTTTAAATGGGTTCTTAATGTACATTAACACTTTTAACAAAATAAAACATGAACATTTCAATTTCTAGTTTGAAATTTTCAGCAGATGTTCATGGTTGTAGAATAAATTCAGCAATTTGCCTGCGGTTCATAAGCTATCTTCATTTGATACTTCCCAATCTACCTCAGTTAGGAATTGTTTTCGTCAGTGTTTTCTTCACTGTGACCAAAAGACCTGACATGAAATATTGCCCAAAGACATGTCCCTAGAGACCTGTCTCCTTTACCTATATCCTACCTGCCTACTGTTACCTTCCAGTTAACCCCTATCATGGATTAATCTACTCACTAGGTTAATGCTATCATAACCTAATCATTTTACCCCTGAAGATCCTTGCATTGGGGGACACCAGATATCTAAATCATAACAGGAATGCATTCAGTATCAAGCAATAGAGAAGTCATATGCAAGGGCTGAATATATCAGGTGAAATTAAAAGTTCAGCAGTTCATAAAGTGAAGGCAAGAATTCTCATGAAATATTTTTGTATGTGTATTACCTTTATCTCATGTTTTCAACTCACTAGTTACCAGATGGCGGCCCAGTACCAGACATCACATCCATACTTGTAATAAGAATCAGGGATAGGGATATAATGTCAGCAAAGAAAACTTACACCATATTCATAGGCTAAATCATATCAGATGGCCACATCTATCTTCAAGACATGTCATAAAAAAATTTTTAGCTCTTTTTTCTTAAGCTTCTATAAAGAACATGGGCAAGATAAATGAGATTAAAAACAAAAATTAGGGGAGCCAAACCTCAGCAGAGAAGTTGTCATTGATACTTCGATTATTAGTCTTTACGTCATCTACTGTCTCCTGATTTTTGAAATAATCAATTTCTTAGGATGGGTGGAGAACAGTTTCACTGAGAAAACATTTCATATCGAGACACTACACAAGAGGAGGACAACT
Source organism: Callospermophilus lateralis (assembly GCF_048772815.1). NCBI lineage: Eukaryota > Metazoa > Chordata > Mammalia > Rodentia > Sciuridae > Callospermophilus > Callospermophilus lateralis. The sequence goes on from NC_135322.1 coordinate 45,294,570, forward strand.
GTCTCTTTTCCCAGGTGTACCCCTTTACACTGGGGGTAAATGTGCACCTGGGAGGAGGTGGTAGGAGAGAGGAAGAAAGGAAGAGCAAAGGTGTCTTTGTGTCTATGAGGGAATTAGTGCATGTAGCATATATGGAGTTATTTTTCTTTAATGCAATTAACACAATATTGGCAATGATAGCTCTAACATTTTTAATAGTTTGGGAGGTCTCAGCCCAAAATATGCCATTAACTCTCTGCCTACAATTGTATAGGAATTCTACTTAAAGTCATTAGAATAGTAAGGTGTTCCCCTCCTTGTCTTTTTTTATCTTAGAAATTCCTTAGAGAAAATGTTGGAATAGCATTTCTGTCAACTAACATGAAAACACTCAGTGGAGCAAAATTACCCCCATATAGCTGTTAGTTTAAGTAGCTAAATAAATTTCTTCAAATGATTGTGCATGAGTCACTGGTTTGTTCTGCTACAGCAGTTATGAAGGATAAATTGAAAGGGGTATCTTGTATTATTCTTTAAATTTAATAAGATAGAACAGTAGGTGATATCTAATGTTTATCTTTATTTTATGTCAATCATTATGCTTATCTGTTATAATATAGTACTTTTTCTCAAAAACCTTCACAACAATTCCATGGAAGTGTTTTACAGTAATTTTATAGATGTGGAAATTAAGGCAGTCAGAAATTATCCAAGGTCACAAGCTGCCAAGCAGTTAAACTGACTCAAAAGCTTATATTGTATCACATTATGTTTCTTGGGGCTATCTTACAAATTACCACAAGCTTAGTGCCTTTCCTGACATCCTTGGATCCTGAAGTCTGAAATCAGGGTGTGGTAGGGCTGTATTACATTGGGGTTCAAGAAAAGAATTGGTTCTTTGTCTTTTCCAGGTTCTAATGACTGTAGCATTAACTGGTTGTAGCCACTACACTAAACCTCTTCCTTCTTCTTCCCATGGACCATGGGCTACATGTGTTTTTATGAAAACTACCTCTGCCTTTCTTTTATAAAGATACATGTGGTTACACAAAGGCACCACCTTGCAGGAAAATACCCACCGTTTTACCACATCAGTCAATGTTCACAGGTGCCATGACTTAAGCAAACATGTCTTTAGTAGGTCATTTCTTAGCTCACCATGCACTTGTGGTGAAGAATCCTCTACACTTTCTTAGAAAGTTCAGGGTAACTCAACTAAGTCTGGACCGTATATAATGAGATAACAAATATATTCCTTAAGGGAAACCAGGGCAATGGGAATTTCGTATGTACATTGAATTTCAAAAGTATTATAGGAAGCTATGGGAAAAACAACTTCATTTTGGTACTTTACAAGAAAACACAAAGAGAACGTGTTGTGTTGCTCCAAATCTCTTATGATAGCATGTGGCTTAGAGTCAGGCCAGGGTGCTATGTGAGGGTGTGAGCCAACTTGGAAAAGGACAGGAGGAAAACAAGCATTTGAAGACCCTGAATGTCTGTAGTAAAGAAGGAATTCTTGAGGTGAGATGTGAGGATTCCACCTCCACAAATTAATCAAAGACAAAGCGGGGACAAACCTAATTGTTCAATCAACCTAGGATGCATTCTTCTCACTCTTTCCTGGAAAATGAGACATATGTAGACATTCCAAAGAAAGAAATAAAGTGGAAGTGAGTTCACATGTACTTTAATTATATTTTTTAAAAATATATAACATATGTTTTGTCAATGGCTCTAAATTATGGGCTGCTGTTTAATTAGAAGTCTCCATTTCTTCACTGTGATATAGCCACATTTTAAGAAAGCTACATGGCAAGATTACAGTATTTATTTTTCTAAGATGTCTACTGTCCTTATTTGTGTTGTTTTGTTTTATTTTTAATGGAAATTTTCATTATCAATGAATGCTTTCATCTAACTTCTCATAGAGACATGATGTAGATGGGCCCTTTTAATTAGAACCCAGTTCAATTTGAAGACATTTTTTATAACTTTATTTTATTTATTCATTTTTTTAAGTAGTGCTGAAGGTCAAACCCAGTGCTTCACACATGCTAGGCTAGGGCTCAGTCACTGAGCCACGACCCCTACCCCTTGAGGACATTTTATAGATTTGGACAACTATACTCATATACAGCTACAGGAATACATGAATACCTTCATAAACACTGAGGTATTCAGATGATACAGTAATGGAATATGGGTTTCCAACTTTAAACAGGAAAAACAACAATTTAATTTGTTTTTTAATAGCGAATTATTTCATATCACTACAGGCTTTACCTAGATTTTTTTTTTTCCTTCACTAACCTGTTTGTCTCTCACCAACCTTCAATCTGTCAGTCTGTCATTTATCTATCAATCTATCATCTATCTGTCTTGTTAAAACATCTATGAAAGTGAGAATTCTATGAAAGATTCCCTAATCAGTCAAATAGTTCACTTGCATAATTTTGGTAGAAGGCATTCAGAACTAGTGATTAAAATAAATATTCTGAATATTCTGTGAATTTTAAAAACTTGAGTTAATCATAGGATTTTCAAAAGTGACTATGATAATTCACTCATAAATATCAAATATTTAGAGCTGTATTTGTAATGTGATGTATTGGGTATCTAGAAGAATCTAAAAAGGATACATATATGTGTGTGTATGTATATATGAATAATCTGTGTGTGTGTATATATGTATGTGTGTATGTGTGTGTGTGTGTGTATATATATATATATATATATATATATATATATATATCTCCATATCTTATGTCGGTTCTCTTTAAATAGTATTAATGAGGTATTTTTTTGTATCATAGCCAGGTTGAAATCACTATTTAAATTAATTATGACAGCCATATCAATTAGACATAAGAGATTTCTAAAGCTAATTAGAGTCTGAGAGTTTTTAATTTGACGTCTGTCTCTGTGTAATATGTGCTTTATGCATTAAATTAATGAAATTAAGCCTGCATCATTATAAATTTCCACTTTCATAGTTCCATAAGTTTCACAATTACATGCCATATTTGAATGATAATTGAATGAAACTAAATAATTCAGTTCGCATAAGCATTGGTAGGGTTTTAAGAATATATCTTTTACTTTTTACTCTCAAGTCTTCCCTAACAGGAAATACAAGGACACAACTTGTCGCCAAAAATAATACCTTGCTGTCATTTCCAAAATAAGGACTCCTTAATGGAAACTGCAAAGGAGATAAGACACAACAGACATATAGTACTATATTAGAAAGCAGAATAATATGTCAAGACCAAAATGTATGAAAAGGGATGCATATACCGTGTATGATTTTTACAAACACTTCTGTTTAAAAGAAACATGTTCACTTGAAATGATTATCGGAGGTTTTAATCAGGAAAAATATGAAACAAGTTTTAGTTTTGAAATAAGAACTTGTATTTTTACATATCTATACATATATATAAAGGTTATATCACCATATAATGTTGTAAATTAAGGCTTTAACATATTCTGTGAGAATACATACTTAAAATGAAGAAAAGAATTAATTTACATGCAAATTGAACTAAAACATGATATATGAGAGGACTGCAACCCTTCCTTAAGATGTGCTTTTGACATTTGTATTTTAACAGGCAATTAAAATTTAATTTGTCCTATGATGAAAAGCAAATCCTTTTATCCTATTTCAGCAGTCTGAAGAGGTACCAACTCTATTACAATAGAAGACTGTGGTGGAAGGTTTCCTGTGCCCTGGTGACCCTGTGGTGTGAAATTAATGATAATCCAATCAAGGCATTGACATAAAAATAAGTCTGCACATAAATGATTATGAGAGGAAAGACCATGTCCTGGAGAAAGGGGTCATTGGTCATGAGGAATTTCAAATGAAAGCTTCATTTGTATTTTTTTTTTTTTTTTTTTTTTGCAACAGCTAATGTGTCCTAACAGCATACCATTCATTTGTTAAAATAGCTTCTTGGAGATTCTGCCAAGGTAAGATAGGAAGAGAAAACCTGGTGAGATGTCACCACTGAGGAAAGGGATAAAGCAAGAGGAATTGAAGAAACAAAGAGGTGACAGATGGACAGGAAGTTAAGGAAATGCATCTCACTAATTAATATTTGTCTACTAGAAATCTACTTGGTGTATATAATTCTGTGTAACAATTTACTTTAGGATATTTACTTTTTTTTATTATTTAGAAATGGACCAAATAATCAATCAAGTATAAGTCATTCATCGATCCAAAATATTTATTATACTTGTTTGACCTCAGGTTCTCTCAAAGAAGACTGAGGATTTCACTTAGGCTTAGAAGCTAAGGTTAAATGTAAGTTAACTTAGCAATTCCTCGAAAGAAAGAACACGCTCTAGAACAGTTGCTCAGAAATATGTGAGGACATTTTTCTTAATTGCATAATGATTGTGGCCCTCCACTCTCTTCAAATTGTGGGGTAGCCCTATTAAATATTTTTCCCCAAATTCAACACAACTTGAGAATATCCCACCAAACATTCATTTGAGAAGGAAATATTTATAGTCATTTGTCTATAATGTAACTATTTTTCATATAAACAAAATAGTTTTACATGGATCTAATATACAGTGAATTTTAGATGAAGACTGTATAAATACATTGAAGGGATTTTTTGAGGTTTAGCAAATGTTACTATTCTAGGAAATTATTTTATTATTATTATTATTATTTTTACTAGCAATGTTACTATCCTATTTTAATCAACAACATGATACAACTATGAGTCTGGGTTTGTAGCTGTTGTAATCATGATCTTTCTGTGTTTAAAGTTAAGCACCCAGCTCCTTTATCCTGTTTTAATATTGTTATGATCAATCATCTCCATATTAAAAAAATTACAGTAACTTATTTTTCTTTCCTTCATATGGTAGTTAGGAGATATCATTTTTTTATTTGCTAAATAAATGAGGTAGAATATTTTATTCATGAATATTTTTTATCAGGAGAGCAGAGCAGAAGATATTAAACCAATATAATCTGTATGTAAGAGGGTGATGGGTCAGAAAAGGCCAAGATATGTGCACTGGGTATAAAGGTGTAAGTGTAAGTGTCCTGAAATGGAATGCCATAGGCCAGGGACATCTCAAAGTTGGATCCTAGTGGTGAATTCAACTTCATGGAACAAGGGGTGGTTTCTAATAGCCATTGAATCAGAGTACATTAAAAACAAGAGGGTATCAATATTTAAAAATTGGAAAAAATATTAAAGAGATTGGTGTTATCCAAATTCAAGAGTTCAGCCTATCTCTCAGAACAATTTTACCCAAGGAAATGAAGCTTTCTGGGTAGCATTTATCCCATGTTATAAGCATGGTGTTGAAAATTTTAATATGCAAATGTATATGATAGCAACTAAAAATCAGTCAGTACTATATGAGGGAATTATATTTGAACTTTAATAAAACTGTCAATTCTTTTAAATATTGGTGTCACTCAATTTATGGAGTCCCTTTACTTTAATAATATAGGACATTGGAAAGAGATGTATAAAATACACTGGATTTTAAATGACATATGGATATAACTCTAATATGATGATGAAAGTAAAATGTTTGATACTAAACTGAGTTGACAACTTATCAAGAACTGAGTTTTGGTACTGACAAACCCCATGTTACATTGAACAATATGATGTAGAGACATTTTAATAGTTGTTAGTAAAATCTAAATGTTACTGCTTGTTCATTTTCTCTTTTTAACCAATAAAAGTATTTTGAGAAACATTGTTATACTCATTCATCAGAACTTAAAATGCTTCCTGGTCTTGTTTTACTGATGATTTGGTCTTGTAACTTGATTCTTCCAGAAAACAGTTGCTGATATGAGAATAAATATGCTAGAGGAAGCCAGACAGCCTTGGACTGAAATGATCTTTGTCCCCTGTGAAAGAGAAGTGAGAGGGGGAAGAAGGGTTAGGGATAGTTATATTAGCATTAGTTATATTAGCAGTCATGGCTCTGACCAAAATACCTGACAAGAATATCTTAGAGGAGGAAATTTTTTTTTTTTGACCGACAGTTTCAGAGATTCAGTCCATAGTTGGTTGATTCCATAGCTCTGAGCCAAGGTGAGGGCGGACATCATGATAGAAAGGCATTGTGAAAGAAAGCCATTTAGTTCATGGTAGCTGGGAGACACAGAGAAAGAACTAGGGGCCAAGGACAAGATATATAATCCCCAAGGGTACCTACTTCCTCAAGTCATGCCCCATCTGCCCAGTTATCACTCAGAAATCCACTTCAAATTTTAATACTTCAAATGGAATAATCCACCAACTAGGTTTTATAGTTCTCATAATCTAATAATTTAATCCTGAACATTCCTGCATTGTCTCACATGTGAGCTTTTGGGGAACACCTTCTATCCAAACTATAGCATATAGTTCCCAGTTGCACTGTAATTCCGTAAGACTTTTGGCTAAAACAGTTCTTTATGACAAAATTGGTCCTTAGAAAAATCCACATATTTTTGGAAATTGTTTTTAGGCATGATATTTGCGTTCTGGCAACATTCATTTGAGGATACTTTGCTATTGGAAGTCAGGACAGGGTAGTAAAGAAATAGTTTTATTAGAGGGAGTAGATTAAGACTACTCTGTATGTATACCCAAGGCACTCAAAGTGGGTTCAATTTGCGGAGGGCATCTTTCTGACTTTTGTTTTGAGAGCAATAATTTTGTTGCCCGAAATCTCCAGATTACAGTTGATGTTTTCGTTCTCTGATCCTTTGCATACAAAATGAGTACAAATGTGGCCTGTGACACTATTTCTTAGACTCTTTTAATGACTGTGTGATGTGCAGGGTTTGCTTTCAATAGAAGCTGTAGCCTGCATATACACTTGCCTGGTGTGCAGTTAACATCCAGGGGCACTCAAGGTTAATTAGAAATGGTAATAAGTTTAATCATGATGAACTCATTTGGTTCTGATGCGGATGTCACCTGTAATTCCATAAAAATTCCATTGTAATTTAACATTAATTAATGTCCACTTATCAACGAGTGTTACAGCAAATTAGTACAGAAGTGACAAGTTATGTGCTTAGGAAATGCTTAACAGAAAAAAAATAAATAAATAAAACAGCATTTACTAGGTCATCTTAAAATATAGCAAATTGAGACATCTTTATTATTTAAAATAAGAGATTAAAATCAGGTAAAGTGGTAATAATTAGGCAAGACTTTTGATAAAAATTTGTCTGAGAACTAATGGGGTTACAGCAAACATTAGGAATATAGATTTGCTTGGATTACCATTTTTTAACATAAATGACAGAGAAGAGATGGAGCTGTTCTTCTCATTTCCCTCTAATAAGAGAGCTGCTGAATTTTCAATAATCATCATCATGAAGCAATGGTCTTATTCATGTAAAATAAAAGTATTTTTCTCCCTATGTAAAAATGCTATTAGCCATATTTGAAGGCATTATACTCAGATATCATTTTTCCATTTCCGTAAATGACAACCATTAAATGCAATCGTAGCTACATGACAAGACTATTTTTATTACATCAAAAGGAAGAAAGGGATTAAAATGAATTTATTCAAAGGTGTGATTTGTCAATTTTTTTTCCCTTATCAAGGCACATACGGGACAGCTTTAAACCTAAACACTGAGAGATGACCTCCTATTTGAATAAGTTAATGTGATCCAGTGTTCTTTGGGAAGTACTGAAACCTCTCTTTTCTATCCAGAAATCCCAGGAGGAATTTTGGCTTTTAGGAGGTCAGCTGCAAGTCTCCATTTCTTTTCATCATTTTTTCTTTTATCATTTGGCAGTTCTTGACAGCTCAGAGGATCTTCTAGGTATCTGTGGTGTGCAGTAGAGGATGGAGAGGAATTTACAGAAAGAATTTCTTTCTTATTATCTAGATCTTTTAGAAGAACATTACAACTCTTTGGAAGGCTTTCTTCTCAAAGAGAGAGACTAATCACTATAAATGTAAAACTAAAATGCATACTTTAAGGAAAAACATAAAGCTATCAAGTTTTTGCTTAAGTATTTCTTATATTTCAGTTACAAACATGAGTACATTAATTTGAATATGTTCTTTTAAACATGAAATAATTTTCAACTCAGAACAAAGACACACTTATTAATGTTTTAGTGTAATTTTTTAGATTTATTCATCAAGCCAGTTTTAATTCTACGAATTTATATTTCTTGGCCTTGAAGACATACTTTTTGTCCTTTATGCTCAATCATATTATTGTTTATTCTCAGAGAAATGAGAAAATATGTGGATAGTATAATAAAATAACTACAGTAAATATTGAGCAAGAAAAATATCTTTGTTTTTGCAGGTATTTAACATGACAGATAAAGCTGGAACCATCATTACTTAATTACATAGAAATAAAATGTTAATGTTTTGACAGGCCAATCAGGGGCAAGTGAACTGGGAATTCCCTGAGGTTAGGGAACAGATCACTCTGTTCACCTTTCAATTCTAAGGTCCCAATGTGGAGCCTGGCACTGATGCGGTACTCAATAGATGTGTGTTCTCTGGATGGAGACTGGAAATTAATTTAGTATTGAATGTTGAAGCAGAACTTGAGTATTGAACTTTCATCAACTGAAATATATTCCCAAGCCATGTTAATTTCCCTACTTATCAGTTATGTCTCTTCTGCTCATCTGCCTAGGTGTTAGCATTTTTTTCAGCATTTCTGAAGGCTTGATGCTTGAATGAATGAAATAATTCATCTCCTCACATCATCGTAGACTTTGATTTTTTTTTTTAAATTCAGGTACCTCTTATAGTTAGGTTGAGCAAACCTTAAGTATATAGCTTAATGAATATTTATGTACATTTATATTTATGTAACCCAGAGCATCCAGACTATTTCCATCACTTTGATACACTTCTTATTTCCACTCTACTCGGCTCCAAAATGCTACCACTGTTCTCATTATCATTATAGAATAATACTAATCACATATGAGTTATAATTCTACAAATGAAATTGGATATCCAGCCTGTTTCCTTCAATATTATGTATGAGAAATTTATGCATTATGTCATTTATAACATCTGTTTTCATTATTATTTAGAATTTATTTTATAAATATATCACAATTTGCTTATCTTTTCCACTGTTTTTCTCATATATATATATATATATATATATATATATATATAACAATACTAAATGGAGCCCTAAACACTCTCTTGGATATGAACCCAGGTGTGAAGTAACTGGGTTAGTTTTTGATATGTATATACATATGTGTGTATATATTTAACTTGTATTTTATATATTTTTGTATATATAAATACTGACATCTTCGTATAAATATGCATGTATGTATCTGTCCATACATTTACTTATTTAATATGTACTAGCTGATTACATATAGCCAATTTATCAAATTAATTGTACCAGTTTCCACTTTCAAAACTAATGAATGTGTTCTTTTCCATATCCTCACTAACATTTGGCAGTGGACAGTATTTTTATTTTTACTTATGGTTTAGAGGTGAGTGGCATGTCATTAAAAATTTTTATTTGAATGTATTCATGGATTAATCAAATATATATTTTATATATTTATATATATATTTATATATAATATATATATTAATCAAATATATAGAAATGAGGATCTTCACAGTTTTTGAGCACCTCTTATGTTTGGAAACACAATTACCACTCTATTGCTTTTACTTATATTCTACTAATACCTCTCTAATATGATTTTCCCCAAACCAGCATAATATTGCATTATATTTCTTTATAGAATCCTCCTAGAAAGCTCAAAATCCAAATAATGCCGAATAGCTGCTAAATACAATTTCAGACTCCCCTTTCTCCTTCTGCTTAATTTAGATATTCTCTGATCCTCATCACTTTGTTTTGAGTCTACTGATGGGCTTCACATTCTGTAATCTAGTTAATTCTCTGTTTATTTATCTATTTTCTCTGCTAAAGATACTCACTGCTTGTGAGTATAATATACAGGTAAAGACAATCATTAGAGATAAAGGTGTCTCTCCCTCAGTTCCTTTTTTCATCTTCTCTATAGACAGGCAGAGTACTTGTACATGGTATGAAGAGAGTCAAATAACTTGGTGAACATTTGTTGCACAAAAGCTTCTAAAACCTGTATCATGGCAAATATTTGGCAAGGCAATTGTTTTTAGCATTTTGTAACATAACATAATACATAAGCTTTATATGTAATAACATTACATTTAATAAAATTCCATATCCCATCTTGACTGGTAACATGAACTATAATTTGTCATTCAAATTAGGATAATACTTAAAGTAAAAAAAAAAGACTTATTAAGACAAGTTGTGGTGATGAGAAATAAAATCTGATTATTTATAGGAAAGGACACAAATGATAAGTGATTTTTGCTTCAGAAAATTGAATGGGATTTTCCTCCATGCATCCCAAACAGCCTTGACAAAGATAAGCTGCAAACATTTCTTTGATATAGCATGTTCCTCTAGCTACTTAAAGGGCCATAATATCTCAGACCTAGCAAGGAAGACCTTTAAGGGAAGCTTTGCTGAATGAGCCACCAAAGAACACAGGGATGAAAATCATCCAACATAAGATCCTGTCAAATAAAACTTAAGGTTTGGCTAAACTCTCCCACTCTGAAGATTCCATTGGATTTGATTGTTCATCCCAATCAAAGTTATTAATTATATGCTTCAAATCTTCAGTTGTTTGTCTGAATGTCTGCTAAGAATATATAGTAAAAGATCTAGATAAGAATTGTTAAAAAGGGAGATGTGTGACCTTTTTAGAGAGTTAGTAATTAAAAATTTGGAATATACCAGTCTTTGTGCAATGGTCTAAGCAAGTAAATCTAGGAACAAAATTCAAAAGACAAGCTTTCTAGATTTTACATATAATAATAATATTAGTTGTTGTTATTATTATTATTACAAACCACAACAATAGCAACAACTATAACAACAACAATAATACAATTAAAATTATTTAAAGAACTATGCAAAGCTCATTTGGAGAAAAAAAGAGTTAAAGAAGTTAAAGCAAATTGCTTCTCACTCCAGAGTCAGACAGCTCTAGGGAAGAAAATAAAGAAGAAATTCTGGGAGCACTTTAATATAGAAAAAAAAATATTCAATATGCCCAAGACTCCACCTGGGCTCCTAGAGGTTCCCCAGTGGCCACTTCCCATTGTGAGCATTAGCAGGTCTTGTTTTTATCTCCAGCTGCCCAGACAGTTTTTGCTTTCATCCAGGATTGCTCCATATATTTTTTTCCTTCTTTGTGACCTCTCAGAAACCCACACCTATTTTGTAATTCTTCGAAAGCCTTGCAATACATTAGTTTTCCATTTGTGTTTCCTCTCTAGACTTCGAACTGTCAAGGTGGATTGCCTGGTAATCATCTTATTTTTGTGCAGATAGCAGTGTGGGCAAAATAGTATGAGGACTGAATAAGTCTTTGCTGGAATAAATGGGAAAATAAATGAATTAACTTTCCCATAATGGGCATTCCTTTCCGTTTATTATTTAAAAAAAAAAAACCTGAAGAAAGAGACCAGATAATTTCTAAATATACCGCTAACGTTTGGCATGTCAGCATTCTCTAACTAATTTTAAAGACATACAATTAAAAATAAAATTGTCTGCTTTAATTTTAAAAAGGACTTTGAAAGCCCCCTCTCTCCATTTTTCATTTACTGTATTCACATTTTTAACCCTTGTAGTTATACATGAATATTAGAGAGCATATTTTAAACGAAGTATATATAACTAAATGAAAAATGCTAGGAAATACAATTTTCAAATAAGTTTAGAGTGTTGCCACATTAAAAACAGTCATTAATTTTGAACAACGGGTCGTTTTATGTGAGTGACACATTATCTTCAAATACTGAGAAATAGAAACAGCATTTGTATAATTTAGATCTTATAGCTTTCTTGTGAATTATTTCATTGATTTTCAGATTTTTTTTAGAAGAAAAAATAAAATTTTGTTGTTCTTGAATCAAAGATGTGATCTCAATACAGCAATCAAAGTAGAGTTACCTTGGATAGAAAAAGAGTGGGAATCTACTGGGAGTGGTGGTGCTTACCTATAATCCCAGCACCTGGGAAACTTTAAGGCAGGAAGCTTGTAAGTGCAAAGCAAGCCTCAGCAACTTACTATGACCCTGTCTCAAAATAAAAAAATGAAAAGGCTGGGGATGTGGCTCAGTGGTTAAGCACTCTTGGGTTCAATCACTTGCGCGCGCACACACACACACACACACACACACACACACACAGAACAAGAAGGAAGCCTTGAATCTCTAATCACTAGATCCCTAATTCCTTCAAGAGACTCTGATATGTGAACTCTAGGGCTCTGCAGAAGTCAGTTTAAATGTCATTATCTCTAAGTATCTATTTTATTAAATATCAAACTAAGGTCAGAGAGTTTACATACAGTGCTCAAGGTGACAATGCCTATGTATAGTGATAATGGGAGGAATCCACATATTCAAAACTCCTTAGTTCACAAAAATCAAATTTGAAGACCTTAAAATGGAATCCATTCTACTTTTGATAGAGAGGGAAATCCTCATCATGGTCTATGTGCAAAATCGTTCTTTCCTCCCTCATCCATGCTCACTACTCTAGAGAAGAGACTTTAATTGAGCAAATTGTTTCTCCTTTATTTCCATTCTTAAAAAGTTATTCCTGGTAGGAAGTGTTTTCTTGTTTCTGTTTCCTAACTGGCTTTCCTTTGAGCAAAAATACATGAATGGATAGATGACAACCAAATACATATTTTCAGTGTTCTCTAGGGAATTGGTTTTAGATCCCTATGCAAATGAGATACTCCTAAATCCGGTTCTTTTGGGATATTTAAGCACAGATGCTGTGGCTTTTTCTCTTATGCTTCAAACTCTAAGCTGTGTTCAAACAGACTAGATCCTGCAGTTTCTGTTTTCTCCTAGGGTGATCTTCACTACCTATCATAAGCTGTAAATTAAGCTTTGCTTCTCAGTGGTTGCTGTTCTTCAGTTAGGGTGGGGAGATTGAGTGGAAAAGGAGCAAAAGAGAAGGAGTGGCAATTTTCATTTTTACTTCCTACATTAGTAATTCTTCATTACAAATTTTGCACTAATAATCGAGACTCATGAATCTTTGATACTTCAAAATTCCTGATAACATCTCACATCTGTCTTCCATTGATAAAAACCTGGATGATAAAGGTGGAATAGTTAACATTCATTTTCAATGGTATAATTTCTGTGATGCCTTTACAAATAAAATGATTATTGAAATATGTGCATTGGAGTACTCTAATATAAGATTATCCCAGTAGGAATTAATTTGCCTTTTGTTTACTCTTTTTAGCAAAGAGATTACCAGCAGCATTAAGTCAAAGACAAAGACAAGATGGTAGAAGACAGGAGATATTAAAGATATTTTCTTTACTCTCTAGAGAAGTATATGAATGGTCTTTTATTTTAGTTGTATGTCAATTAAGTGAGTATGCTTAATTTTACTAGGATATATGTAAAATCCATTGGAGGCAATGCCTCTTTCTGCAAAGAATACAGTGAAAATAGCTTTATTTCTATCAAAAATGAGAAAGAAAGGCCAGTTCTTATCAAAGAGTTATTTGGAGGTTGTAGCAGGCAGTTTGCACCTGTCCATGTCTCATTTTCATTCTCATTTCATTGCATGCTGATGACTTAAAACTCTCAGCACCTGCAACTTCATTCTGGAGGGTTTTCCTTGGCTTTGGAGACTGCTCTACCATATGCATGGCAGACTGGAAGTAGTGGAATACTAACACCACCTATGAGAGTTTGTAGCCAATGACTGACAGAAGTCGTTGTTTAAATATCTCAATTCCTTCAACACTAGTGTAAGTGGGGTAACGCTGAGGCAAGAATCTGTACTCTCTCTCCATTTTGCAGTAGGATTAAGCTCTAGTTACCTAGAGTGATCACTTGTTCACCATTTTTAACTTCCTCTATTCTGTTTCATTTTCTTGCACACCTATGAATGTTTATTGGGCTAACTACTAACAACTAACATTCAGTTCCTTTTTTTTTTTTTTTTGTAGAGTCACTTTCTGAGGCAGTTCAAATGAAAACAAAGTTTATAATGTTTTAGCATCATTCTGTAAGGTTTTTGGTGCTTGCTCAGTGGGTAGAACGAGGGAACAATGTCATTCTATGGGTTTTGAAAGAACAAACTTTGTCACCTGAGTCTAGAATGTTCCCTGAGAAATAGCTCTTGTGTTTATAGCCTGATAGAACGGTAGCTGGTTTTAAGGGTGACTCTAATTACAGCCGAGCCCAGACCAATTTCAATATGAGGTACTTTTAATTGAACTTCATTTAAGAGGAATAGGAAGATCACATTGCTCAGAAGAACAGTTGCCAAAATGCTGAATAGCAGCTGGAGATTGAGCTCTACTCACTGCCATGAATTGCAGTCTAACTTCTAGCATGTCATTACTCTCATTGGACAGCTTCACCCATTTGGCTTGTAGCTGCTTTTAATAAGCCTAACTGTTGGAAGTAGAAGTCCATCTGATGAGATGCTTTCACTTTGAGAGATGCTAATCTAGCACCTGTGGATGATGTGTAATTCAGAGATTTCTCCAAGTTTTTGATTTTCACACTGAACTCGCCAAGTTCAGTATATACTCTCGTATCCCTCACACAACACATGACACGACAGGAGGTTTTTCTGTCTGAAAATAAGAGGGATGCTCATAGACTTTCTGTATGCATGAAGGATATAGAGAAGAAAAATCTGATTAAAAACTTCTTACTGGTATCAGTACTTTGTGAAATGATTCTGGCCATTCCTTAGTATGTATACAGGATGTAATTTGTGTCCCAGCAAGTACTTCTGTGCACCTTCCCAGCTCCAATTTCTACTGAAAATGAATCACCTAGTGTTAATAAATGTCTGTTTTATTCCTGAGATAATTTGCATCTTTTAGCGATATCAAATTTATGTAAAGGGGCACATATATTTATTCAAACATTCCCAATGGGTAGTTGATTCTTATCTGAATTTTAACCATTTATATCAAATATTGGTTGAGCACTTACTGTGTCAGTCACTGATTTATTCATAACAATGAAGGTCACAGTGCCCCTCAGTTCACGGAGCTTACACATTCCAGAGGTGCAAAACCTTCGCAGTTACTGTTTACTATAATTTAGACAAAAATAAAAGCGATGTAAAATGACAAGTGGTTAAGATCAAAATCTCTTCTGGGTCTTACTATTGTTGGACCATAGTCTTAATTAATGTATTACAAGTTTTTGTATATGAATGCCTTGGTAGGATACACAGATCATGACTGAGTTCTTGTGGAAGAACATCATCTTTACCACGATCCCCTTCAGCTCCAAACTGGTCAATCTGAACAAATTCTAGCTCCTAGAATACGTTTTCATGATTACCTGTCTTTGTGATTTATATTTCTTTTGTTTAATTTCAATGATGACGTGACTCCTATTGTTAGCAAATTACTATTCAACTTAGGATTTTCAATACACTTTACTTACTAGACTATGCATTGATCCAACCTTTCAGTTCCACTCCTTCTGCCCTCTAAGCAGTTTCCGCTTCTTTTTTTCCGGTCACATGACCTAGTGCACAACTCATTACTGCACACATAGCACTCATTTGAAGTTATGTGCAGGGTTTTGATCTTTCTTGGACTGTAAATTCTTCAGGGAAACACTTCTTAAACTTCAATGCATATAGAGAATCATCAGAGAGACATTGTCAAAATACATGTTCTGATTCAGTAGACCTGGGGTGGAGTCTGTGTTTCTGCATTTCTAGTATTCTCCCTGGTGATGTTCATATTAATGATAGTGGTCCCTGGATCCCACTTTGAGTAGTGAGATGGATATTAAAGTTACTTATTCCTATTAGTATGTCAACTGCCTGGCATCAAATCTAGCACTTCATAGGTAATAAATGGTTTGATCCATGTGCTGTAATCCTTTCAAAGAACTCCAATACCATGTTGTAAAACTCCTTGGAATTATTTATTTTCTCTCTGAGACCTCCTTGAATATTGTATATACATGGGCTTTCTATAATCAGAAAGATATAAAATGTGTTGGTGAAGCTGTAGCTCAGTTTTACAAGGTGACTGGTCAGAATTGTAAATTAAAAGGTAAAATGATTCTGACATATTTAACTTTGGAGGCACAGTAATATATTAAAGAAACACATTTATATATTCAATATTGTAATTAAATTTTAACTCATAAAAAATAATCAACTCGCTACAGGAATAGAACATTTTCAGTTAAAAAGCTACTTATCATTTCTATAGCCATACAATGTTGAATGTGCTGTTTGATCTTTTAACAATTTCATTTTAAAATATTCACAAAAGAGTGGTAATTAAATTACATGGGTGCCATGGTAACCACTGTATTAAATATTCTTAGCCTAGTGCTCTAGCATTTTGGTAAGTAAAAGGGTATTCTGTTCTGTGACAATTACAAACCGTGGGTGTTTAGGTCAACTTCCGCCAACTTGTCAGAACAGGGTAGGTGTTTCTGAGTGAAATTGGACCAGGGATAGCAGGCATTGCTCAGGTACAAAGGATCCTACAGAGGGTAAAAACTGCATTGGACTGAGTACTAGGAATCTACTAAGATCTAATTCAGGCTCAGCCATTGACTAACTGTATGCTTTTGGGTAAATGGGTACGTTTTCATGGTTGTAAGGTCCATATGTATAAAATGAAAAGGTTAAACACAGGACTAGATGTTCTAAAACGTCACCTAGTCCTCCTTTCCTATTCCATGGAATATTTATGAATTAATAAGCACTACTGATTTTAGTGCACACAGGCAACATAATTTCTCTATTGGTTTCTTAGTACTGCACTTTAAATTACCACTTACTGGGAGGCTTAAAACAATAGATTTTTTCTCTCATAATTTTGGAGACCATAAGTCCAAAATCAACATGTCAGCAGGTTCATGTTCACTGGGAAACTTTTAGAAGAGAATACATTCTGCATTTTCCAACTTCTGGAAGCTCTAGACATTACTATACCTGTGGTCACATAACTCCAATCTCCATTGTTGTCCTCACATGGTTATCTTTCCTATTTGTCTCTGCTTTCTCCTTTTCTTATAATGACCATCATTCTAATGGACTAAGTGTCCACCCTGTTACAATTTAGTTAATATCTTCAGCAATGACTTTATTGCCAAATAAGTCAATTTTGAGGTATGTGAGGTTAGGACTTCAGCATACCTTTATAGAATACAATTCAATTCATAACAGCATTCTTTTGTGTAATTTAAATAATAATGTGCTTCTTTCTTCCAGGCTACAATCTGTTTATAAACTGCAAAGCAAAATTATGAAGATTTCTTCATATATTGTCTGATTCTCTAATACATTGTACTGGGAAAGGGGAATATATTCAGGGATCGTACTGCAATACTGTGACTATAGTGCTATAATTTTAAGCAAGGATACCTACTCAGGGAACAGGACAACATAATTCTTCAGTGTTTTAGGAGCATGCAGTACACCTTTGTGATGCACTAAATTCCAACATTTTGAAGCATCTAGTCTCATCACTTCCGAGGTATTCAATCTCCATATTGTTGCCCATTTTCCACATAATGTGTTTACTACAATTTCTCATCTCTGATTTACTTTTTATAGTTGTAGAAGGTTGCTTAGTCATTACTAGAAGTAAGCCAAAAGTAAGCCAAAAGCCCTCCATTACAGATCTCCATGTGAGTCAATGGCTAAATGTCCACATGTCTGTCTTCTGATGAGGCAACCAGAGCTATCGTGCTCATAAATACACCATAGATTGTTTCTGTTTTCCAAACTCATCCATTGTGTTTTATTTTGCCATATCCTTTACTTCTCTTTGTGGGGGTCATCTCAAAAACAAACTGTCTTCATTGAAGGGGCTCTTAGAGTCTGCTTTAGGGAAACTCAAGTTAACAAGAACAAGTAGATAAGAAGGTAATATATGAAAGACTCCTAGTGGAGGAAGGGAAGGTCATAGAATGAATTTAGCAGTCATATATGGGTGCAGCAAGGACATAAGGGAGAGTACTGGGAGATGAGGCAGGGTTACGAAGACTCATATGATCTGCATGTCAGACGTGAAACCTATTCTTCATTTAATAGCCACACATTTTTTTATGTAGATTGTAGGCATGGAGTAATCTGTGTTTTAGAAGTAACTCTGAGAATCCTGGAAGCCTACAGGACCCCAAACATACAAAACCGAAATAGACTAACTCCAAGACACATAATTATGAATATATCCAACATACAGAACAAGGAGAGAATATTAAAAGCTACGAGAGAAAGAAGGCAGATTACATTCAGGGGTAAACCAATTAGGTTAATGGCTGATTTTTCATCACAGACTTTGAAAGCAAGAAGATCCTGGGACAATGTATTTCAAATGCTGAAAAATAATGGATTCCAATCAAGAATACTGTATCCAGCAAAATTAAGCTTCAGATTTGACAATGAAATTAAAATATTTCACGATAAACAAAAGTTAAAAGAATTCACATCCAGAAAACCAGCACTGCAAGGCATTCTGAGCAAAACACTACAAGAAGAGGAATTGAAAAATAGCACCCAAAACTAACATTGGGAAGTAACTCAGTAAAGGGAAGAACAAAAAAAAATATAACCAAAAAGGAAAAAACGAGCCAAACTAAAATAAACAAGTAAATAAACATGACTGGAAGTACAAACCATATTTCAATAGTAATCTTAAATGTTAATTGCTTAAATTCACCAATCAAGAGACATAGGCTAGTAACCTGGATTAAAAAAACAGATCCAACAATATGCTGCCTTCAGGAGACTCATATGATAGGAAAAGACATACACAGGTTGAAAGTGAAAGGCTGGGAAAAATCATACCACTCACATGGTCCTCGGAAGCAAGCAGGAGTGGCCATAGTCATATCGAATAAAATCAACTTCAAACCTAAGTTAATCAAAAGGGATAAAGAAGGCCACTATATACTGTTAAAAGGAACCATCCACCAACAAGACAAGACATAACATTTATCAATATGTATGCACCAAACAATGGTGCTGCAATGTTCATAAAACAAACTCTCCTCAAGTTCAAGAGTCAAATAGACCACAACACAATAATTATCAGTGACTTCAACACACCGCTCTCTCCTTTGGACAGATCCACCAGACAAAAGCTGAATAAAGAAACTATAGAACTCAATAACACAATTAATCAACCATCATCAAGTGGATACACGTTCTTCTCAGGAGCACATGGATCCTTCTCAAAGATAGATCATATATTATGCCATAGGACAACTCTTAGTAAACATAAAGGTGTGGAGATAATACCATGCATCTTATCTGATCATAATGAATGAAACTGGAAATGAATGATAAAAGAAGGAAGGAAAAATCCTGCATCACCTGGAAAATGAACAATATGTTACTGAATGATCAATGGGTTACAGAAGACATAAAAGAGGAAATCAAAAAATTCTTAGAGATAAATGAAAATACAGACACAACATATCGGAATCTATGGGACACAATGAAAGCAGGTTTAAGAGGGAAATTCATTTCCTGGAGTTCATTCCCCCAAAAAAGAAAAAACCAACAAATAAATGAACTCACACTTCATCTCAAAACCCTAGAAAAGGAAGAGCAAAACAACAGCAAATGTAGTAGAAGGCAAGAAACAATTAAAATCAGAGCAGAAATCAACGAAATAGAAACAAAAAAAAAATTGAAAAAATTGATAAAACTAAAAGTTGGTTCTTCAAAAAATATAAATAAGATCGACAGACCCTTAGCCATGCTAACAAAGAGAAGAAGAGAGAGAACTCAAATTACCAACATACGGGATGAAAAAGGCAATAACATAACGGACACTACAGAAATACAGAAGATAATTAGAAATTATTTTGAAACCCTATATTACAATAAAATAGAAGATAGTGAAAATATCAATAAATTTCTTAAGTCATATGATTTGCCCAGATTGAGTCAGGAAGATACACACAATTTAAACAGACCAATAACAAAGGAGGAAATAGAAGAAGCCATCAAAAGATTACCAACCAAGAAAAGCCCTGGGCCGGATGGATATACAGCGGAGTTTTACAAAACCTTCAAAGAAGAATTAATACCAATACTTTTCAAGTTATTTCAAGAAATACAAAAAGAAGGAGATCTTCCAAATTTATTCTATGAGCCCAACATCACCCTGATCCCGAAACCAGACAAAGACACTTCAAAGAAAGAAAACTACAGACCAATATCTCTAATGAACATAGATGCAAAAATCCTCAATAAAATCCTGGCAAATTGAGTACAAAAGCATATCAAAAAAAATAGTGCACCATGATCAAGTAGGATTCATCGCTGGGATGCAAGGCTGGTTCAATATATGGAAATCAATAAATGTTATTCACCACATCAATAGACTTAAAGATAAGAACCACATGATCATCTTGATAGATGCAGAAAAAGCAGTCAACAAAGTACAACATCCCTTTATGTTCAAAATACTAGAAAAACTAGGGATAACAGGATCTTATCTCAGCATCGTAAAAGCTATATATGCTAAGCTCAGGCTAGCATTATTCTGAATGGAGAAAAACTGAAGGCATTCCCTCTAAAATCTGGAACAAGACAGGGATGCCCTCTATCACCACTTCTATTCAATAGAGTTCTCAAAACACTGACCAGAGCAATTAGACAGACAAAAGAAATTAAAGGCATAAAAATAGGAAAAGAAGAACTTAAATTATCACTATTTGCAGATGATATGATATTATATCTGACAGACCCAAAAGGGTCTACAAAGAAACTACTAGAGTTAATAAAATGAATTCAGCAAAGTGGCAGGATATAAAATCAACACACATAAATCAAAGGCATTCCTGTATATCAGCGACAAATCTTCTGAAATGGAAATGAGGACAACCACCCCAATCACAATATCCTCAATATCCTCAAAAAAAATATAATAAAATAAAATACTTGGGAATCAACCTAATAAAAGAGGTGAAAGATTTATACAATGAAAACTACAGAACCCTAAAGAGAGAAATAGAAGAAGACCTTAGAAGATGGAAAAATATACCCTGTTCATGGATAGGAAGAACTAATATCATCAAAATGGCAATATTACCCAAAGTTCTCTATAGGTTCAATGCAATGCCAATCAAAATCCCAATGACATTTCTTGTAGAAATAGATAAAGCAATTATGAAATTCATATGGAAAAACAAAAGACCCAGAATAGCAAAAGCAATTTTAAGCAGGAAGTGTGAGTCAGGCAGTATAGCGATACCAGATTTCGAACTATACTACAGAGCAATAGTAACAAAAACAGCATGGTACTGGTACCAAAACAGGCTGGTAGACCAATGGTACAGAATAGAGGACACAGAGACCAATCCACAAAATTACAACTATCTTATATTTGATAAAGGGGCTAAAAGCATGCAATGGAGAAAGGATAGCATCTTCAACAGATGGTGCTGGGAAAACTGGAAATCCATATACAACAAAATGAAACTGAATCCCTTTATCTCACCATGCACAAAAGTTAACTCAAAATGGATCAAAGAGCTTGATATCAAATCAGAGACTCTGTGCCTGATAGAAGAAAAAGTTGGCTCCGATCTACATATTGTTGGGTCGGGCTCCAAATTCCTTAATAGGACGCCCATAGCACAAGAGTTAATAACTAGAATCAACAAATGGGACTTACTCAAACTAAAAAGTTTTTTCTCAGCAAGCGAAATAATAAGAGAGGTAAATAGGGAGCCTACATCCTGGGAACAAATTTTTACTCCTCACACTTCAGATAGAGCCCTAATATCCAGAGTATACAAAGAACTCAAAAAATTAAACAATAAGAAAACAAATAAACCAATCAACAAATGGGCCAAAGACCTGAACAGACACTTCTCAGAGGAGGACATACAATCAATCAACAAGTACATGAAAAAATGCTCACCATCTCTAGCAGTCAGAGAAATGCAAATCAAAACCACCCTAAGATACCATCTCACTCCAGTAAGATTGGCAGCCATTTTGAAGTCAAACAACCACAAGTGCTGGCGAGGATGTGGGGAAAAGGGTACACTTGTACATTGCTGGTGGGACTGAAAATTGGTGCGGCCAGTTTGGAAAGCAGTATGGAGATTCCTGGGAAAGCTGGGAATGGAACCACCATTTGACCCAGCTATTGCCCTTCTCGGACTATTCCCTGAAGACCTTAAAAGAGAGTACTACAGGGATACTAACACATCGATGTTCATAGCAGCACAATTCACAATAGCTAGACTGTGGAACCAACCCAGATGCCCTTCAATAGATGAATGGATAAAAAAAAAAAATGTGGCATTTATACACAATGGAGTATTATGCAGCACTAAAAAATGACAAAATCATGGAATTTGCAGGGAAATGGATGGCATTAGAGCACATTATGCTAAATGAAGCTAGCCAATCCCTAAAAACAAATGCCAAATGTCTTCTTTGATATAAAGAGAGCAACTAAGAACAGAGCAAGGAGAAAAAGACTAACATTAAACAGAGCAGGAGGAAAAGACTAACATTAAACAGAGACGTGAGGTAGGAGGGAAAGGGAGAGAAAAGGGAAATTGCATGGAAATGGAAGGAGACCCTCATTGTTACACAATGAATTGTAGTAGATGGGGTAGAGAGAGAAGATGGGAGGGGGGGTATAGTAGAGGATAGGAAAGGTAGCAGAATACAACAGTTACTAATATGGCATCATGTAAAAATGTGGATGTGTAACCGATGTGATTCTGCAATCTGTATTTGGGGTAAAAATGGGAGTTCATAACCCACTTGAATCTAATGTATGAAATATGATATGTCAAGAGCTTTGTAATGTTTTGAACAACCAATAAAAAAAATAGAAGTAAGTGTGAGGAGACATGGAAGGCAGGAAGACCAGTTAAGATGCGCTTTTAAGAGCTCAGTTATAAAACAATAAGGAAGGAATGACAGAGGATCCACCATGGGGGTGACAGAGAAAGAGAGAAAGACAAAGAAAGAGAGAAAGTTGGGAAGTTTTCCTCAAAATCTTGCTCAGTGGCTTTCAACTGGGACTAGTATCCTTTATTCAGGGAATGTTTAGAAGTGTGTTGGAAGGGTGTATTGGAGAAATGCCTGGCAAGAGGGATGTTATTGATATTCAGAGGAAAAAATTCAGGGATATAATGTCTGTGGTGGTCCTGTCCATATAACCATGTCTTTCTGATTGAAAAATATGAATTTTATATGGTTGAAGTATGTAATTTTGTATTGTCTGAATTTGAAGGAGAATAAAATATTCTATTAATAAATTGCCTATATAAGGGACAAATATAAAGTAATAAGCAAAGCCATTCAAATAAACCAAAATTTTTTTCAAGCAAAGAGAATAGGGATTATATGATTCATCCACAATTTCTGCATGAGAGGGCTATATTAATTGAAGAGGAAAATTATTGCCATATCAGTCAGGATGGATTTTGAATTATGTGTCCTATGGATTGTAAAAAAAATTTAAATTATATCTCATGTATCTTCTGTCCACTTTTAAAAAAATATACAGTTGATTAATAGGAATAATGACTTGCTTTATTTGATTCACATATTTTATTTTTACTATAGGCATTTGATGTAGAGTGGTATATATTATAGGAGAGGAGTCAAACAATTAAAATAGGTTCATGGAAGACTCAAATGTGGGGAGCCACAAGGAGATACTGTGCCTTCCAGGCCTGATGCACCACGGGGATCTGAAAGATCACTGTAGTCTGGCACAGTAGAGCCATGGCTCATGGCTTGGTCTTTTCCCCCGCTCGGATAGCAAGGCCCGTCTTCTGAGTAGGCATACCCCTGGGGTGGAGCTACACTCACCTATTCATTTGTAATCCTACCCCTTTGCCCTGTTTGGGATAGAATGTTCCATGGAAACTCCGTTTGTGTGTCCCCTTCTCTTGCTCTGCCTTTGGGTGAGGCCTTCCTAGTTGTCAGTCAACTTGATGACAACAGACATCAAGAAGCTAGACACAACCCCCTGAAACCTGACCCCTTGCCTCATTTGAATGGCTTCTCCCCAATAAAAGGGTTCTCTCTCTCTCTCTCTCTCTCTCTCTCTCTCTCTCTCTCTCTCTCTCTCTCTCTCTCTCCCCGGACCCTTAAAGTCAGAGGAGCCATCACAGGACCCAAAGAAAAAGGTATCTCTGTCCCTTGTGTGATTATTTTGTGCAGCCCAGTTCACCTGGAGTGACCCTGAGTGTTTTAGTCCTGAGAAATGCGACATTGAAATGGTTAGAGATGTCTGATATTCGAATGAATGGATCCGAGATGTAGATATAAAGAATGACTGAGAATGTAAATATCTGAGTAGCATTTTCCAAGAAACAAGCACCAATACCTGGCTTCCTGGTTCTACTGCTCAGGGTACTATTGGTTTAATGCCGTGTGAGGCTAATTATGATTATGAGCAGAGCTTGAGTAAAGAGGAGAACGAAGTCAGTATAAAAACTTTCATTCTGAGTTTGAGGATAGAGATATGCATCCATTATCAGATTGTCATCTTTAGAATATTCATGATGCTCTAGCTCAAAGTGGCTCTATCTTCTCTATATTGACCGAAAAGCCCATGCCTTTATTGAGAATGTTTGTAGCAAAATTAGTCAACTCCATTCAATCTTCCCACTAATTCTTGTATAACTTACTGTAGAACCTGTGCAAGGGTTGAAGCCTAAGAAGACATCTGCAAGGGGAAGAGAATATAAGAGAATAAATCCTGGATGTTCAGTAATGTGGACTTAAGTGGAATTATGATTCTTTTTCTTCCATGCTCCTTGGTATACAATTTATTAACGGTTCTCAGTGTTTTCTTAGTTGCTTTATACAATCAATGACACAACTTGTTGAAACTTTTATCACCTAATTTTTAAAAATATTTATTAATTTTATCTTTAAATCATACATAAAATTAAATATGCTAATAGAACAACATGGAAAGTTTTAATGCAATGTTTAAATGAAAATTAAACATATCCATCTCCTCAAACTTTTTTCATTTTTTTATGTTGAAAGATTTTCAGAATCTTCTACATTTTTGAAATATATGCTACTTTATTGTTATCTATAGTCACCCTACTGTGTTACAGAACACCAAAACTACTTTCTCCTGTCTACTGTAAATTAGTTCCCATTGATCAACTTTCCCTCACTCCTCTTTCCCTCCCTAGTTTCTGATACCCACCATTCTACTCTCAACTTTTATGAGCTCAACATTTTAGATTTCACATAGGAGTAAGAGCTTTCTTTGCCTGGTTTATTTCTTTTAATATGGTGATCTGCTGTTCAATTTGTGTTGTTGTAAATATACAATTCCATTCTTTTTATAGCTAAATAGCATTTCATTGAATACAAGGGTCACATTTTTTTTTATCCATTCACCAATTGATGGACACTTAGGTTGTTTCAGATTTATGGTTATTTTGAATAGTGCTGCAGTAAAATTGGGCATAAAGATGTGTCTTTGACATATGAATTCATTTCCATTGGGCATGTACCTAGTATCAGGATTGCTGGATCATATAGCAGTTCTATTTTTAATTTTTGGAGGAATCTTCATACCATTTTCCATAATGATTGTATTAATTTACATAACCACCAAGAGTGTGCAAATTTTCCATTTTCTCTACATCCTCACCAGTACTTAATATCTATCTTCAGTCTTTTAGATAATAGTCATGATTACCGGGCTGGGATGATATTATCTCATTGGGGTTTTTATTTGTAGTTCCACAATGGTTAAGAATTTCAAGCATTTTTCATGTGCTTATTAGCCATTTGTATATCTTTATTTTAATAAATGTCTATTTAGGTATATTGCCGATTTACAATTTTTTCTTTGATATTGATTTATCTTTATATCAATTCTTGTTAAATGTTAACCTTGCAAATATTTCCTTATATTCTGTAGGTTGTCTCTTCATGTTTTCTTCCTTTGCTGTACAGAAGCTTGCAGTCTGATATAATCCTATTTGCCTATACTTGTTTTGGTTTCTCATATTTTGAGGGTCTTCTCCAAAAATTGTTAACCTCTTCCAATTTCCTGCAACATTTCTATCTTTTTGAAGTGATTTTCATGGTTTCACATCTCATGTTTAAGTCTTTCATCAATTTTGAGTTGATGTTTGCAACTGATGAGAGAGACAAATATAGGTTTTATTCTTCTGTTTGCTGATATCCAACTGGACCAGAACCAAATATTGAAAAGAATATTCTTTCTCCAAAAGCATGTTCTTAGCAGCTTGCTTGAAATCAGTTGACTAGATATGCAGGGGTTTACTTCTTAATTTCTTAGTTTATGCCATTGGCCCAAATTGTATTCATGCCAATAACATACTGTTTGATTTCTCTAACTTTATAATGAATTTTGAAGCCAGATGTATAATGCCTCCTGCATGCATTATTCTGTATTGCTTAAGATGCCTTTGTCTGTCTTGTTTTCTTTTTTCTGATTCTATATAAACTTTTTTTTTTCTGGTATGGCACTGATATTCTGATTGGGATTGTATCAAAGACCCCATGAAGGAAGCTAAGAGTTCAGTCTCTGCATATGATTGGGATTGTATCAAAGACCCCATGAAGGAAGCTAAGAGTTCAGTCTCTGCATAGTAGGTGCTCACTAATGCTGAATCACATTGCATGTTTTACAAAATATTTAGAAAGACTGAGTTTAATTTTGAATTTCACGTGGCATGCTGAGGATTTCCCTTTGTCTGATTCCTGTTAAATTTAGAAGCAGTTAATTACAGTCACAAAGCTAGCAGTCTTTGACACATGCCATATGTCTATGTGTGACCTACAAACAAGTTTAGTACCCAGTAGTGACCAGATGCATTCCTCACAGTGGCATAAATGTGGTTTTTAGGAAGAGGTCACAGCAGTATCTTATTGTGCTGTATGAATCAAGTCACAAGGCCAGCTGGAAATAGAGATGCTGAGTGTATGATCGTGTGTGATGTTAGGAATTATATTTCCAGGGCTTCCCATCATTCCCCCAACATTTCCAAAGAATCAAGAAAGCCAGGATTATTTAAAGTGTAGAAACTTGTTTTTTTCAAATGACCCTAATAATATGGAATCTATGGATATTTGAGGAGTGTTAGTTTCTCTTATTTTTCCTTCCAAACTTGGACCTTCATTCTGTCTTTATATTAAGTTCAAGGAGATGAACCATTCAGCATAGTCAATGTAAAGTAGCAATTTTGCTTTTATGAGGAAAAGCAGCAGGTTTGCAAAGCACATAGTAAGCATGAACCTCCTAGAGCTTTATCACTTACTCTAGGTAAACAGAAAGATTATTGTTTGTGCAGCATTTCACTGTTTACAAATCATTTCTGATACTAATTTTCTGTGAAGAAATTAGGACTCATGTTAGAAAACTGGGGTTCAGAACAGTAGAGTGAACACATCAACATCCCTAAATGCCTCAAGTTCCTTCTCATTTCAAGGTCTTAACACAGGCTGCTGCTTCCTCTACCTGTAATTTACTCTTTTTCCTCTCATCTCTCACCAATGTTCCTCTTTACATAGTTACTGCCTTCTTAGCCTTCAGAATTCTACTTAAAAATCATGGCTTCAAAAAGCTGTCATTTCCTACCCACCCCTACAATTTTACATCTGCCATTTTTACACATTCGTATAATGCTTTTCCTTCAAATACACATTCATATAATACTTTTTATTCAAAGTATAATTATGCCACATCATTTCATAATTATTTGAATGTGTATTTCTCTTTCAGTTATAAGCTCCCTGAATTTAAGAATTCTATATGTTTCATTATCCACTGTAGCTCAAGGCCCAAATTAGTGTTGAGCACATAACAGATACTCTCAAAAGTATTTGCTGTATGAATGAAGGGAACCAAAATCCTGCAATGCTAGTCTTCTGGATCTATAGAGGAATTAGTAGAATTTTAATGGAATTCTCCATTTAGATCCTAAGAGCTAATTATGATTCCTGGAGCGTGTGATTATCCATTCTTTACGTGGTTGTCATTTAAGAAGGTAGCGAGTCGTTCTACATGTTAGAAAAGCCATCTCTCATATACGAATCATCTTAAATCTCTCCAAAATAATAGAAATTCAGAAAACTAACTACTTCTCATTGTTTTTTTAGGTAAGGAAATTGAACTTCAGTACATAGTATCCATGTTCTTGATGTGTGTGTGTGTGTGTGTGTGTGTGTGTTGAGAAAGATACCTCTCTCTCTCTCTCTCTCTCTCTCTCTCTTTCTCTGAGAAAGAATGTTGAGAATATATTGAGAAAGCATCATCTCCGGGGCCAAGCAAAGATGGTAAAATTTCACCACCTGGTTAAGGTAAAACCTGATATTGATTCATAATTTTCATTCTGTGCTACTTTCTCAATAATACAAAAAAAAATTTGGCCAAATTACATTGCTATATTGTGTGCATGTACAAAAGAGGTAACAACAAATCCCATGTTATGTAGAATTAGAATATGCCAATAAAAAATATGGGAAAAAAAACGCAAGTTAACTGTTCAAATGGCTATCCCAAGTTAAGATTATATCTTTTATTCCTCCTTAATTTTGTTAATTAAGTACATTAAGAATAAATTGAGCCGGGCATGGTGGCACATGCCAATCATCCCAGTGGCTCAAGAGGCAGAAACGGGAGGATCGTGAGTTCAAAGTCAGCCTCACCAACTTAGCAAGGCATTTAGCAACTCAGTGAGACCCTGTCTCTAAATAAAATATGAAAAGGGCTGGGGATGTGGCTCAATGGTTAAGCACCCCTGGGTTCAATCCTCAGTACCAAAAATAATAATAATAAAGAAAGAATAAATAGAATCTAAATGGTGTGTCCACATTCTGTAGAGTGCCTTCAAAGTGACTGTGCATCCTTCCTTCTTCCTCATTTTTCTGACCAGAGCTTGAGCAAGCACATTGAACTATGGGCAGGAAGGTCCATAGCTTATATTGAAGGGAGCATGACCACAAGTGAGAAGAAATAGAGGTTTAGGCTCCCTTGGACACAACTCGCCAGTCCTGGACTTTCCTTCTTTTATTATCCTTCCTCCTTCCCTTTATCTCTCTCTTTCTTTTTTCTTTCTCACCCTCTTTACTTCCCTTCTTTTATTATTTCCTCCCTCCTTCTATTTCTTTCTTTCTTCCCTTCCTTCCTTTTTGTTTCTCTAATTTAAAAAAAAAAAAAAAGTATGTGGGAGGGGGGGAAAAACCCTGAATTTTATCTAGGTCATTTTTTTCCCTTGCAGCTGAATCTAAATTGAATATTCCAATAGTCAAGTATGAAGTGAACACTAGAATATTATGAAAGAAAACTACGAGGAAAAAGTTGTGAGCGGAAATATTATGATACCCCACAATATGGCCCTTTGGCAATTGAGAAAAACCTCAGAAGAAAAAAGATCACTCTGATCTTCTCCTAGCTCTCTCCCCTGAAGCATGTCTACAAAAGGATCATTTGACCTACCCCCTTGAAATCTGTCATAAAACCACGAAGCTACAAGGATTTCCTTATAACTAAGAGACAAGAGTCTTAACAAACTATATCATTGTCAAGTTGCTCCTCATTAATTACCATCAGATCACACCTCCTTTTGTGTCCAATCATTCCCAGATTTTCATCAGTCTTTGGGTTTCCATTTTTTAAGTCCCCCCTTGTCACAACAAACATTAGTTAAATGAAACTGTTATGCTTTTCTCTTGTTAATTTGTTTTAGATTATAGGTGTGTTAGCCATGAATCTTGCAATGAGTGAGGATAACAAATTGCTTTTGCTTTCCCTATGAAGCCCTAGTTGGAGGTGAGGCCACAAAGGCAGCTTTGGATCACGCAGTGACTTTCAAACCATGCTGAGGAGTTTGGATCCTAAAGAAAACTCTCTGTCACAAATAGACCCTAACCTGCAATTATAAGTCTGTCTCACATAATGGTAAGGATGTCAGTGAGCTTGCAAAAACATCCCTTTGACTCTGGCATATGGCTCTCTCCCAGCATTCAGCCCAAAGGAGGATGTCTTTATTCTTTCTTGAAGCTTAGACATTCTGCAATTGTGCTTGCCTGCTAGAAGCTGACATGAGAGTTAATTGTTATTTATATTGATGGCAGTCCGAAAATCAATCTGAGCCCACTGCCTCTGCTCCTGAGTGGCTGCAGAGAATGTGACACACAGGAAAAGTCTAATTTAAGAAAGGCACCTGTCAGAATATCGAGCGCCTTGCCCTAAGGATAGCATCAACCCTAGAGAATTTAGTCTCCTGATGTAATCTGTCTAACTTGTCTCATTCGCTGACTATGTTGACATGAAATGCATGGCAGAAGAATAGAAAGGGAAAGAAGTTGCAGAAATTTTTATGACTTATTGACAGTGTATTCAGTGCTGTACAAAACTAGGAAGAAAGGTCTTTTCAACTGGGATTGAAAACTCTGAACAATCACAAAAGGAAACAAAATACATGTGGATTACTATGCAGTTGCTTAAACAGATTATCCAAAGGTGTGCATAAGATTTCTTTCCTGTGAAAATAAGTAATTTCTAGTGAATCTTACCTAAAAAGAGAATGCCCTTTCATAGGGCAAATACATTTCAGATGGCTCCACTTTCATGATAAAACATCTTCCTTTCCCTCATTGTCCATGAATCTGAGAGCCACACATACATAGCAAATGAATGCAGCTAGCTCTAAGATGCTACGGATGGTGGTGATCCACAAATAATGGAAGGAATTATTAAAAACAACAAAAAAGAATATTCCTGCTGATAAGAATGCTCTTCTAGAAATGTTTGTGGTTCTTATTGACTGGATTTTCTTACAAATCTAGTTTACATATTGAATGTCCTGATTTATAATAATTTTTCACCCTGAACAAGAATTCTTTTTTCTCTTAGTCACTTACAGACTCATAGGAAAAACAGAATCTCTCAAATTAGTAAAAATAAAGTAAAAACTTTACTCTTTAAAGTAAGTCAACTCAAGGAATTCTTCACCCTTCATATCTATGACATTGAATGTGGACATTGATGCCTTCTAAATCTTGAATATTAGTCTGCTTTTCTTTTCTCTATATATAGATATATAGATATACTGATAGGATATTTAGATACAGATAGGCAGACACAATACCTTTATTTTACTTTTATGTGGTCCTCTGGATTGAGCCCAGGGCCTCATGTATTCTAGGTGAATGCTCTACCACTGAGCCACAATCCCAGCCCAAGCCTATTTTCTTTTAAATTGGTTTATGACCTTGAGTTTTCCTAGTATCAGTAGGAAACATCAATTCAATGACTTCCATTCAACTTCTCCAAGTTTCAGTTTAGCTTGGTGTCCTTGAATATTCCATAATTCCTACTACTGGCTAGGCCTGGAACTGCATCTGGTTACTGTTACCTTTGAAAACTGCTATCATTCCCAGGAGAAGAGTCCTCATTATTACAAAATAACAGTTCCAGGTAACAGCATGTGTGTGGGCTCTCCTAATGTCATATATCATCATATCAAAATCTGGGGACAGCATTAGTGAGAAGCAGAAATAACAACAGCATGAGAGCAAATGAGGACTGAAAGAGACCAAGGAGAATTAAAGCTGGAGATGTAGACTGCCCACAGGTCAACAAGAGGGGAGGAATCATAAAACAGGAACTCTAGAAACAGCTCATGACAAGTAGAGAAAGAAACAGTAGGAGAAGCTGTTAGATTAGAAAGGAATGTAGTTTGTCAAAAGCCAAGTCAACTATAAAAAGAGATAAACAGAAAGGCTTTTGCAGCAATATGACCTTAAAAACAGTCAAGTTCTGCCTTTGCTAGAGAGTTTCTTATTAGATTCTAGTCAACTGAATCAATGCTAGAACTCAGGGCTTGGGGGAGGTTAGTCCAATTGTGTTAGAGAGGTAGTAAATTATTTGAAAATTTGGATAGGATAGCAGGGGCTTAAAGCTAAAATCAAATTCTGATAAAAGAAGAGCTGCAGACTTACCTTTGATAAGACTTTTTATTCACAGGTACTGCTAAATGCCAATGCTATGTTAGGCATAGAATCATCAAAGATAGTTAAGAAATACAACCTAAGTTTTAGGAGCTACTTTATTATTAGCAATAAATTTTTGTGACCACATGTTTGATTGACCCATATTCCTTAGAAGTCATTATAGGGGATGGATTTGTGATAAATCTGAATAGAGTAGGCAATAATAATAATATTGGTAAGAACTAATAAAGCTTTGAATTGGATCATGCCAGACTGGGAGTGCATATGTGTATCACATTTGAGAACCATTCTTCAGATTACATTTATGAAATGGAGGGGAAAAAAAGAATGAATCCTACATTTTTGGAAACTGAAAGTTGCTTAGGGTGTTATATGTAATAAGGGTCAAAGGAAGAAGGGAACTTTCTTTTTGGGAGCAGTTTTGAGCAGATAAGGTCTCTGATATGCTGTCTTTATGTAACTGTCAGGTAGCCAGACTTGTCAGTCTCATGTGGTCCATGTGGTCAGTAGAACAACTCATCTATGAACTTTCCTTTGTTGGCTTTACATAGATTGGACCCAAAGAAATACCAACCAAAGAAAATGTTATTCTTCTGCAGGCAGAATAATCTGAGTATCACAAAATGAAAACACAAAACAAACAAACAGTAATGCCTCAAAAAAGTAAAAATTTTCCCCCATTATAAAAAGAATAGTTTATAAGACATCTGTTTAAGTGGTATAAAACAAATAAAGACCATATGTATCCAGATAAAGTCTATTGGAAAAGCATATAGGTTTAATTATATGGATCATTTAAGAGTTCATTGCCTTAAAGGTATTACAGGTGTATGAAAAACATATTTACCATTAGAAAGCACTGGATCTGAAACTACTATCTTCAGTTAACAATTGGTATTCATCTTATTATTCAATTCAACAGAATCACCTCATTTCCTCATCTAGAAAAAATTTTAAAGATATATATATATATTAGTACAGAACTCCCAAGGTCACACTACTTCCTATATATAGACAACATTATTCTAAACAAATTAAAATTCATAGCTTTGAATTTTTGAGGTAGGGACTTTTAATATCTTCATTTTAAAGATGAGGAAATTAAAATAAAAATAAAACATTAGCCAAAGTTATTAAGTTGTAAGTTTAGAAAACAAATCCCAGGGCTACTCACCTGAAGAACACAAATTCTTTTAATTTTGTACCAGAGTATGTGCTTCTTGAAGGTAGGGATGCATTACATCTTGATTAGATTTTTACACTCCTCCAGATTCTGGTACAACAATTAATATAGATTAAGAACGGATAGTGATTGCTGGAAGAATAAATTAAAATTACATTATCTAATTATTACTTCTTACCTTGTCCAAAAGTCTGGATTTCTTTGAATAGAGAAATGATATAAACCAATTTGTACTATAAAATCATAAAAAAGCAACCCAATTTGAAGATGGAAATTAAGAATGATGGAAAATAAGAATAGTTACAACAGTTCTTCAGACAGAAAAACTCCCAGGTATCAGTATCTTAATGAAATGAAAGATGATTTCTCATTCACTGATCAGTGAGTGGTTTTCTTTCAATAGGGAATTCATAGTTCAGGACTTCATCATGGTTCATCTGCACTATTTTCCAGGGTCTTGAACCTAATCTGGGTCTTCTGGGAATGGAAAGAGAGAATAGAGAAGGTGCATCTCATGTCACTGGTGACAAGTAATCTCAACTCCCTGTATAAATGAAGGTCCTTTGACAACTGTACATCTACAGATTCTTAAGATTAAGAGCATGGTGTATATTTAATTACTGATGTGATATTGACAGAGTATTATCCTTCCTAAAATGTGTTCACATACACATCAACACATCAATACAGAGCAGCAACGAGTCTTTAAAATACTTATGTTCGTACTGTATTCAATACTTTTGAGGACTCCACTGATACCCAGAATATGGACTCAACTAATAATGTGGTGAAATACTGTTAGTCAGACCAAAAAAAAAAAAAAAAAAAGTAGTTGTCAATTCTACACTCTGAAATCAGGGCAAAAGTTCTCCAAGTAAAGTGCTAAAAAGGCACCTTATAAAATTATAAACAAAATTAACATGTAGATAACTAGAGGAAAGAGAAAGAAATTCCAGTATGTAGAGTGTAAAAGAAAACCAAATCATATTTTATCTCTTCCAAAAATCACTACTTTTAATCAGAAGCCAAATCTTTTATGAGCATTTCATATATGACACTCTTCCTAAGTGACAGAAGGCTTTTAGCCAATTGGTGATAAAACTGAATTAATTAAAATTTACAAGATCTCTCAGAGTGTTCAAACACTATAATTTATTCATCTATTTTGCAAAAAGTTTGGTATAATTGGCACCGCTTCATCATTTTATCCCATGGGCATAAAGAAATACCTTTCTAAGAATGTTTTACTATAACTCAGTACTAATTTTAACTGCTTTTTTAGTGATTTTATCCAGTTGGCTTAACATTTAGAAGGAATATGGTGTTATCAGAGAAAACTATAACACAAATCACAATTGTCAGCTCATAGTTCTAGGCTTTAACAGACTAAGATGAATGACTTTGTCATTGAATAAATCATTACTAATCATAATTTGTGTATGTGCTTGGACTGTTCGGTTGAGACTGGCGGTACTATAGTCTGCCCAGAACTAATTGCTATAAATGTGCCAGATGTTGTAAAAATCTGGACACATTTGTGATAAAGCCGAATGCTGCAAATTTGGTATGAAGCTAGAAGTGCATGATTTAAGGGTGTAATCTATATTTCTGACATTACAGGTCAAAGATATATAGTAAGTATAGAGAGCCTTTATTAATATTGTAAAAGGTTATTTCCCTCTGCACTAAAAACCATTTTTTTTTCTTTTATGTCTTGATCCTAATAGATCTGGGCTTGGCTATAAATTTCTATGCTCCCTCAAAGGGCATTAGTCTGTAGAAAAAGAAGAAACCAAGGTTTGAATTAGAACACTGTTCTCTTTATTTCAGACATGAACAGAGACCCCTGCCTTTTTATGTTCAAAAATGCATAATAAAGTAGAATGTTTCTCATCTTTAAGACTACTAAGATTATTAAGACAGGAATAATATGTTAGGAGTATAAAAAAATGCTTTGGCACTTTCTGTTTCATTTAGAATTAAGCTGCATAGCCCCACATTAAATAATAAGCAAACATTACTTAGAGGTTATGGGTATCAATATTTCCATTTTCTATGCATTGTTATGGTAATAAAGCCTTTTAGTCAAGGAAAATATGAAGCCATAAAACTTAATGCTCTATTTGAGGAGCAATTACAGCAAATTATAAGCAACTTGGTTTTACAAAACTGCAATGAATAAAATTTTAAAGTATAATAATATACCGTAAGCATTTATATGGCTGATACTATCCATTTATTTTAAATGCCAGTCTTTCAAAGATAATTACCCCAAAAAAGCTGGAATCCTGAAATAATTATCATGTTGATTACTTAGAAGCCTAGGCATCAAATAAATTTGAGACTAAGAACTTTTAATAGAGTTCTGCTATAAAATATCAAATATTCTGTCCCATCTTATTTAATACAATAGGGACATTTGGCATACTTCAGAGTAATTGTGTTTGTGTTTCTGTGTGTGTGTATTTGTGTGTGTGTGTGTGCGTGCATGCACACACATTTAATTGTTTTAGCAAACAACTGTATATTTGCTATTAACTATTTGTAACTAATATTCCAGAAGATTTATAAAAGTTTAATCTTTGTATTCACGATATTTTCCAAATTAAAATCAATATGCTTTGAGTTCCACTAAATGACTAAATTCAAGTGTATAAGAACTATTAAATATAGTCTATAAAATTCAACACATATGGAGTGTTCTTATGTATGCTTTCATTGAACTAGAAAAGATGAACACAATGTAATAAATTATATATTTTTATTGTATATTATTTAAGTTACACACAGAAAATAACTCATGTCAACTTTTTAATTGAAAACATTTCTTAGACCCTTTTAATATCTGTACAGTAATCTGAGTGATAGTAGCATACAATTGTCATTTAATTCTATTCTTGCTATTTTTGATTAGAATAACAAGCCAATTACTTGAATATTGTTGTTGATTTTAGTTATGCATTATATATTTACAATCTGCAAAGATATCTATTATGCTTGCTTGCCTATTCATCTTTGTTTAAAAGATGTTTTATCTTTTCATCTAGCCACATAGATTATTTGGATGATTTGCAATTAATAATGAGATAGTTTTGCATGTTGCTCGTTTATTTAATAACCTTTCAATACAGCTATAAGAAAACTGCCTCACAGTGGAGTGAAAATTGAGATGTACAGGATGAACCCTTCCAATTCTCCAAAGTTTTCTACAGAGCCTTTGGTATTCTGAATACATCCTTATGGATTGCATGAATGAGTACAATGTAAGAATATCCTGTAAACTTAAAACCAAGCACCTGCCTTACCATTGCATTCTCTTCTGATTTGTTAAAATGGTACCCCTGAATTAGAAGTTGCTGGCAACTTGACCCACTGTCAAGCACTGATGATGGACTCAGAGATGGGCACCTGTTCATCTCACTGATGAAGTAATCTGACTAATTGTTTAATTGACTTTCACCTGAAAACAGAAATAACTGAACTAGGGCCTACATCTAAGTAGTATTATTTCTGAGCTGAATTGTTTTGGGGAATGAGATGAGAGTCAGAAACATGGGAACCCCAGACACACAGAGATGGAGAAGAAAATATTCAAAAGCAGATTAAACTGTACTCTGAGAGCAGACAAACACACAGATGACGAGTTCACATACCCATATACTCAGAATGAAAAGTTGGACCATGCAGTCTTCATAGGTGGGCACTAGGAAAGGGCTTAAATTTTTGAATTTTACATTCAGATTCAACTTCCAGGAGGTATGTTTTCTGTTCCATTAATTTACTGGGATAGTCTAAAGCATTGCATTTTGTCTCCTCATTTATGCTTTGAACTATAAACTATTTTCAATAGATTTATTTAACTTGCAATCCAAGACTTCTGCATAGGAAGAAAGAAGGAAAGGGGCAGAATAAATTAAAAAAAAACAGTGATAAATAAAATTATAGCATTGCTGGATTGATTTTTATTGAACTGACCCCAGGCCCTTGGAAAGAATGATAACAGCATCCTGAAGGGTTCTTGGTGTCCCATGGTCCTGGTTCCTGAAAGCCATTAAATTTTACCAGGAACTATTATTTAGTATACCAAGTAAGCTCCCTGTACTATCTGCCTGGACCATTAATATTTTTCTTTATAGATTTGTTTTCATGGCTGAATGCTATAAGTATTCAGTACTCACAAGTTCAAATAGATTATTTGAAGAATCTAATAGCTGATTAAAAAAAAAAAGGGAGAGTGGCAGGATACCAAGAGAAGTGAGTGGGAGAAATGAGTATGAGGATCAAGGGTGGCCCATCTCTAAGAGGAGCAAAGGAGACCACCAGTAGATGAAAAGGGAAGGATAATGCAAATTCTGGGGACAAGGGAACAGCAGTATAATTTTCTCCAGCCCCTCCTTTTATAAGTTGAAAATTCATTACCAGGTGGTAGAATCAGTCTCCACAGAAATGGCCCTTGTTGACCAAGTACCTTGATTCTAGAAGGTTCAGTGTTCTGAAACTTTCCATTGAGCTCTAATGTGTGTGTGTGTGTGTGTGTGTGTGAGAGAGAGAGAGAGAGAGAGAGAGAGAGAGACTTAACAGCCTATTACAGTGTTCCCCCTACTTCCCTTGAGGAGTCCTTCTATTAGTCAGGATTTTTATCTTAAAAAAAAAAAAAATTCTTAACCAGCCCAGATTCCTAATATAAATTTTCTTACTTCTCTAGAAAAACTGTAGCATTTATTATTGAGAAATAAAATTGGAAATAAAAACCACTATAAATAGAGAATGACTTTGTTTTCCATTTCATTTTCTCCAGCTACTCAGGAAGGTGAGGCGGGAGGATTGCAAGTTCAAGACCAGCCTTGGCAAATTAGCAAGACTATCAGAAAATGAAAAATAAAAAAGGTCTGGGAATATAACTCAGTGGTATAGCACCCTTGGTTCAGTCCCCAATATGGCAAAAACAGGAACCAAACACACACACACACACACATACATATTGCTGTATAGAGTATGTAACAGTGTGTGGAATTGTGTTTTGTAAGAATATGTATAGTAAGATAAAGTCTAATCATAAAATCTTTGTACATTGAGCTCTCTCATATCATTGTTTCAAGGAAGAGCATATTACTAAAGATCTACCAAAAATTGGAAATAAAAACCACTATAAGTAGAGAATGATAATAAAATGATAATAAAACCAAATTCCAAAACAAAACTAGCACTCAATGTTCTATTCCGTCCATATGAGAGAGAGAAAGAGAGAGAGAGAGAGAGAGAGAGAGAGAGAGAGAGAGAGAGAGAGAGAGAGAGATTTCCTCTGGATTCCTGTTTCTTTCTCACATCTCCTAAATCCTCCCTGTACACATGACCCTGCCCGCTACCCCTGGAGCCACCAAGAGGACTGTGTATACATTTTATTGGGCAGAGAGGCCAGTGAGTGTTAACTGTGTGCAGGTCACATGTTATCAGTTTACAAGGGGAAAATGTTCCATACCTGGGTCATCCTTTCTACAGTCACAATGTGACATCGCTACAGTCACAATGATACAAATGGCTCATGTATATTTTCTTACATAAGAAGAGTTAAAGAGAAATTGGGGGAAACAGTCACAACAACTTCTGTAAAATGGGGAAAAATAGTTACCTAGTAGGTTACTTTGAAAATTAAATAGGTATATGAAAGGAAAGAGCGATTTACCAAGTATAAGGATATATTCATTTGATGCTTCTTTATTCAGTAAGTGTTCAATTTATGTTCGTTTGTTGTTTTAATTTTATATTATTTCATTTTGACACATAATATACAGGTTAATAAAGCACAAGAGGGACAGGAATAAAGTAAATATTTAGTCAAAATATGTCTGTGTCAAATTATAATTAAACCATAATCCATTTTTTTTCCAGGTGACACTAATTTCTGGTCAATCTTTTGGCTTCTTAAATCATCTTTAAGAGCTTAGATTTTAGATTTTTAGCTTCTGGTGGAATCATACATAAGTCTTGGCTTGTACATGATACTACTTCCTTAACACTGGCCAAAGCTGTCACTCTATTATGTCTGCCATTGAGTCAAAACTTGTTACATTTTTTTTTCTTTGTCCATCCTATGGATATAGAAGCAACTAGAAGTTTCCGGAAGTTCTTGATTATCTACTCAAGAGACCTAACTAATATTTAAGGCACTGGTTTCTTCCATTTCAAGTAATTTAATTTTCCATTGCTTAGAGATAGAAATGGTGAAGAAAAATAGTGAATCTGATACCTGATACGTGTAAAGATATTGCAAGATGCCTCTGATACAGTAAGGCCTGTTTCCTACCAATCTGTCATCCTAACATTATAACATTTATTGGTTATTAACCTGAAGAGACATGCATTTAAATCTGAAAAAAATCACAGTGGAGGAATATACACCATTATGATGTCATTACTTATTTTTCATCTCTGGGCCTTCTTTTGATTCTCATTTATAATGAGAGTAAATTACAATGGCTAAGGTTAATGAGACAATTAACTTTATACACGATACCAATCACAAAGATTGTTTTACTGTAATTAACCATGGTGACTTCTAGCTGAGTTCTTTATACTCATAAATATATATTTTTTTTTCAGGAATACTCATAGCTTAAGGGAATTATTTTGAAAGTTTCAAAAGCATATCAAAAAATCCAAATGTAGAAATAATTAATTAAGTTTTGTTATGGAAGATGAAATGAGCAGGAATCATGCGAACTGCAGGTTTGCGGTAGTCAGCAGTATATCGGTTTCTGAGTAGATACAGGCATTCACATGAGAGCTTTTAGTGTGCTTCTAGAACCTTCCGTTTGACCTTTTCTAAAGTGTATTTTTTCAAATGTGCTTGTTTTCTGACTGATGTATTCAAAATGCTCCTTTTCTGCTGACAGTGCCCAATTTTGTTGCTTTATGGGGATGCAGCTCAAGAAATTTGCAAAGACATGACCGATGCCCGTGCACAAAAATGGATTTCAGAAATTGAAATGCTGTAATGTTTCTTGTGTTTTCTACCCTCACAGGGCGGCTTGTCAGCACCTCATGCAAATGAATTTCATCTTCTTAAGGACTCAGCCCTTTAAAGGTACACTGCCTGTCAGGATTTCAATGGTTTTGGTGGGACTTTACCCTCTTATATTTTTCCTAGGACTTTAAGTGACTTTCCATAGGAGCTCAGAGAGGATAATGAGTCACTTTGGCAAAGGATGAGGTGAGCAACTCCTAGCTGAAAAACAAGTTTCTTCTTTTCTTTTAGTCTTTTTTTGAAAATGGATACATAAAAAGATTACATATTTATGGGTATTTAAAAAAAATCTTTAAACTCATCTCTAGAGGTTCTTACTTCTTTTATGTGATCTGTCAGCGTTGAGTGAGGCAGTAATTAATTTGCTTCCCTGCTATTGTAGGAAATTTCTATTTCATTTAACTTTTTTTTTGAGCATTTCAATGCTTTCTTCTTTCTCTTTTTCCAGAATGACACAATGACATATCTCTGTACACTGGTGTCCTAATTAGTTTATCTTCTGACATAGTTTTAATTAGCTTTATGATTCTTTCTGGCTGACTTTTTCTCATTGACAATTGCTTCTGTGCTTTAAAGAAAATGGTGACATTTTGCTTTATAACCTCATTTACTATGTGAATTCCCCCTGCATCTAGCAAAAGGGAGAGAGAGAGAGAGAGAAAGAGAGAGAGAGAGAGAGAGAGAGAGAGAGAGAGAGAGAGAGAGAGAGAGAGAGAGAATGTTTTCATTTCTGCTAACAGGAAAGTAAAGTTACAGTAAAACAATGGATTTCTTCCCTGCTCAGCCCCTTTTGACATCGGGGCTCTGGATAGCCATCTGAAAACGTGGAGAGAGGCCATCACTCAGCCATGTGGCTTCATTGCATTCTCTGTCAGGATGGGGAGTTCTCAGCAATGTCTGCAGACTGATAGAGAACCACTTGGCCTATGGGGAGCTGAGCTTGGTAGTTTTGTCCTCGTCCTTGTTATTTTTTGATGTCAGTATATAGCCTTGTGAAGATTTTCTTATATTATTTTACAAATACTTCTCCACTGTAGTTTTTCTGTTCTTCTAAATTGGAAATACACTTCCAGTTCTCTTCAGCAATTACTGAGTTTCCCTGGTGGTTCAGCATATACGAATGTCTGGCAAGATGGTGAGCATTTAATATATCCAAAGTCTCATTCCCAAATTACCTGAAAGATGTAAAGTAGTAATTTGGGATTTAAAATCTGTTGTACAAAACCATTTTCATCCATTTTTTTTTCTTCCTGCTATTAAATTACATTTTGAATCAGTTATCAAAAACCAACATATAATCTCTAGCTCCCACTCAAAACTTTTTTAAGTACAGGGTGATTACAGGGGAAATATTAGAATAAGGAATATCTAGTTTATTTTGTCAGTAACTGAATAACTTGTTCATTTTGAAAAATGTAACTAGTATACTAAGAAGAAAATACCCAAACCTTTAAGATATGGTTTTTGTCTACTCTTCCAATTTTCTGAATTGGGATTCTAAATCCCATTAAAGCCAAATGAAGGGACAGATTAAGACATGTCATAGGAATTGGCAAATCCCAGATATTTAAAATGAGATTTTATATATGTCATAAGGAGGTTACTATAGTATAAGAAATGATATTATTTCCAGAACAGCATAAGAGATAACATATTTATAACATTGTGTTTGGGGGAAAATATGATTTTATCTCTGCAAAAAGTTATCAACTAATAAACTTCTGCTTAAGAAAATTAAGCCTAGAATCTGCTGAATAAATCTTGGTTCTATTGTCAGACTTGCTCTTTACTAACTGTGATCGTAGGGAAGTTAGGTAATCTCCTGAAGCTTCAATTTTATCATTTAGGGAATAGGTATGATCATAGGAAAATTACTCAGTCTCTCTAAGCCACAATTTCATCATTAAGCAATGGGCATGATTATAGCATCTACCTTAGATGCTAAAAGATTGTGAAAGTAGCCATAGCATGCCAAGAATTTAGAATAATATCTTAACAAAGGATCTGTTATAGATGCTATTATTACATTCACATTAGTATTAGGGCACTTAGATTTGGTAAAAGTTGGATTAGAATCAATCTGATAGTGTACCACTTGTAAGACTTAGGCTTTTTGTTCATGGCATAATGGATGATTACTTTTTGACTTCGCAAAGGGGACTTTTAAAAAATTTCTTGATTACTTTGATTGATTCAAGGCCATGACACATTGAAGAGTTCCTATAATTGCAATCGAACAATGCCAGTCAATCAGTCATGCTTCTCATAATATCTTGCATTTTTTAAAAGAGAAAAATGCTAACTTTTTTTTTTCTTTCAGGGCTCTGCAAAATTCCGTTGACATCTGAAAAGTTAAGAAAATTTGTCTTTCTCCGCCCTACACTTCAAATAGAAAACTAATGACTTCGCAGTCAACTGATAAGAACAGTGTCATTTAAAGTCTCAGATGAAACAAGAGGGGCAAGCGTGGTTGTGGATTCTCAGTTGTCAAGAGGCTCCTAGGTGGCAAAGCTCTTAATACACTACCTTACTTCGTCAAAAATTTTAATACATCCAGCTGGAGTCCTGATAAGCCTCCAGGTGGATCTTGCATGTTCCCACATAATCAAAAGCACCTGGTGCCATAATGACTGAGTTAGAGATTGGCACCCACCAGTTGCCCCGTGTGAAAATGTCCTCCAAAGTCTGATTATTCCAACAGCCAGGTGCTCCCAGTCCCTGCTAATGACAAAAAAATGTCCCCAGCCTGGTGCTGAAGGCAGTCCTCTCCAAGGTCACTCAGCAGTGTGTCTTGTTTCTCCTGTGCTTACCACTTACTATTGCTTTTAAGCACCGGCCAATTACAGCTACCTGGGATGCCAATGTCTTCCTGAGGTTCCCTAACAGAGACTGCTAAACATCCTTGTCAAAACGATGGGTAAATACATCAATTTTTCTGAAGTAAGGCATCTAGTTCAAATCAAAATTTGGGTTGTTTTTATTTTTCTGACTCAAGGAATGATCATCAAGTGAAAATTATATACTATCTTCCGTAACCCTCTCCTTTCTCCCACTTTCTTGGTTTTCTGCTCTCCTTCTCTGTTGAAATTATTATTGGGATTAAATGTCATACATGTGCCAACAGATAGCATGCAAAATAAATGGAATGTATGAACCAATAATAGACTTCAGGGTATGGTTTTGAACTCCAGCCATATTTGGCACTTACTAGTTCTATAATCTTGAATCT
Source organism: Callospermophilus lateralis (assembly GCF_048772815.1). Lineage (NCBI taxonomy): Eukaryota > Metazoa > Chordata > Mammalia > Rodentia > Sciuridae > Callospermophilus > Callospermophilus lateralis. The sequence continues at coordinate 45,338,065 of NC_135322.1, forward strand.
ATACTGTTGAATTTTCCCCTCATTTTGTACACATAGATAATCTGCCCACCCACAGAGGATTATTGTGATATATTTGTATGTGCATAAGTGTATGTATTTATGATGATTTCATAAGGACAAACTGCTGGTGTTAGGGTCAGAGCGTCTGTTTAAAAGCAACTACTTATCTAATTAAGATATTTATTCCCACATGACATCCTGCCACCTTACAAAAATAATAATAGCAGAACAAACTACAATTTTCTTTATTGTTACAGTATAGTTATACATAATAGTGGGGTTCATAATCATACATACATGGAATAATTCAGTCCCTAGTACTCCCCTTTCTGTCCCTTCCTCCCTCCTTGTGTTCCCTTTTCTCTACTCTATTGGTCTTTCTTTTATTTAATTACAGATTTTTTTTAAAAAAATGGGTACTCTATAGATATCATAAAGGTAAAATTCACTGTGGTATATTCACATAGGTACCTGGGATGGTTTGGTCAATTTCATTCCACCACTCCTCTCTTCCTCTCCTTCCTCCTTCCTTCATATGCCAGAGTCAGAAAGTCAAGGATGGAATGTTCTTCCTCCTATGTGAAAGCTAGGCCAACACAAGCAGGGAAAAAGGGAAGGGAAGGGGGAAGCCTATGACAATAGAAGAAAGATAAGTACAACTACTATTTTTTTTTAGTTATGTGTTTTTGTGTGTAATGGTATTTGCATATATGTGAACTTTCTTCTGTATCAATGTAATCCAGGTGCCTTCACATCTGGATTCTTAATAAAAATACACAGGATAATGTTGAACTGGGTTTAATTATCAAAACTTTATAAAAGTTACATACATTTTGAAGTAATATTCTACTATTGAAAAGAAAAAAAAATCTGGAATTGGTAATTGACACATTTCTATACAAAATTTATGGAAGGTTTCTGTTGGATTTGTGTGTGAGTGTATGTGTGACAATTATTTAACCCTTTAAGATCAATGCTGCATTTTTCCAGTGGAGCCACGGTTGATCTTGGTCTGGTTTTCTTCCATGTCAGTGAAGATGACAGATGTAGATATGGAATAGACTGAAATTTGATTTGCTCAATGAACGTGCTCTGGGATAACAGCAGCACAATTAGTTGAGAGTTTGGTGAGGAATCAGCTTGAAATAGTGGACCACAATCACATCAGAAGAGACTGACCAACTGGAAAAGACATGGAACACAAAAGGTGCTTATTACAATTAGAAAGCACCAGACCTGAGAGTTATGGGGTGATAACTCCAGGTGCATGCCACGCGTGGTCAGAGACAAAAGCATTTGTGGTACTGCAGCCCAAGGGCAGCACAATTCTCAGCATGGCCCTCCAGAACCCACAGAGAGTGGACTACCCCTATGCCTATACCACTGCTGTCTAGCATGTAGCTTTTCCACAAACCATTGCACTGGAAAGGGCTCTGTGATTTTGGTGGGCTGCCTGAGGTTCACTCCTATCTTGCCTCGCTTAGAGGATTCATCCCAACTTTCTAAAATTCTAACTATATTGCTTCCCTAGACAGAGGGAGAAAGATCAGGTATAGTAAATTTATGAACATACTTTCTGAATTCTAAATGCCAGCAGATTCTCTTGGTACCTTAAAATTCACGTTTTGGGCTTATTTTTAGAGATTCTTAAGGTTTATCACACCTGGCATCAGCCATAGAATCTGATTTTAGATTACTAGGTGATTCCAAAGATCAACTTGAGAATGCTCTACCTCAACATATTACGCACAGGTATGAAACTTAATGACGATGATAGCCATCAGGATAGTGGGATGAGGATGATGATAGTGCTCAAAGTAGAATATACCTTAATGAGAATTTGGACTAACATCCCCCCCAAAAAAAGTGCACTTTAAATCCAATTAATTTTTTTAAGAAAACTTTACCTGGATGAAAATAGCTGAGTCCCTCTTTGAACTTCCTACATTCTCTTGCATAATTCAAATTCCTTCAGTGCTTGAGGGGAAGTGGTTGGACATTCAGAGATGAAAGACAGAATTTCACAGGTAAAATTATTTCAATGAAAACTACATCAATACCACTGGAAGAACTATGTGAGATGGCTGCCCTACTATCCTTGCCATACCGCCCTTGTAGTTGGCTGAAAACCAGGTCATGAAGTTGAAACATCTGCACATGGATCTTGAAGCAGATTCAGAATTGTTCTTTTTACTCTTGCTCAATATGTTGAGAGATGTTAAAGAAAAAAACCAGCAGCAGACATAGACTGTAATCTTGTCTCATAGACTTAAATTCTCATTCTCATTCCACTAAATTTAGCTGGTTATCACTGTGCAAAATGCTCCATCTTTGAAAGTCTGAGTCTATTCTTTCATAAAAGAGACATGATAAGCTGGGCAAGGTGAACATAGTGTGGGCCTGTCTTTAAAAAATTTTAAAAAAATTAAAAGGGCTGGGGATGTGATTCAGTGGTTAAGTTTTCCTGGGTTGAAAAAGAAAACAAAAGACATGATAATTACCATTATGATTTAGATGTGGTGTCCCCCCAAATATCACATGTGAAACAATGCAAGAAGGTTCACAGGTTTGTAAGAGTCTTAACCCAATCAGTAAATTAATCTGCTTATAGGGATTCATGAAATGATAACTGAAGTGGTAAGGTGTGGCTGGAGGAGGAGGGAATTGGGGCATGGCTTTGGTGTGTATATTTGTGTCTGGAAAATGGAGTCTCTCTCTCTCTCTCTCTCTCTCTCTCTCTCTCTCTTCATCCTGATCACCGTGTGAGCTGCTTCCCATCTGCCACATCCTCTACCATGATGTTCTGCCTCACCTTGAGCCCCAAGGAATGGAGCTGCCTTCTATAGATGAAAACTTCTGAAACCATGAGCCCTCAAATAAACTTTTCCTCCTCTATAGTTGTTCTGGTTGGGTCCTTTTGGTCACATCAGCAAAAAAAAAAAAAAAAAAACAAAAAAAACAAAACAAAAAAAAAAAACCTGACTAAAACAAATACTATCTTAAAAAGTTGTTGAGAAAATTAATGGTGAAAAACATTTTTTTGTGCATCTACGTAATGCCTATCACTGTCTCTAGTGTGAGTGGTTGATGAATAAATATCAAAACTCTCATTTCACTTGTGAATTCCACAGGTGTAACACAAAATATTTGTAATTATTACAAGGTAAAGATAATGAGTAGCACAGCATCAGAATGATTTGAGAGTTGGCTGGTCTGCTGACACTATTGGGCTAATAGTCACACTTGGGTCTATTGTATGGTGGGCCACCTGTCCTACAGATCACATTCTTTTTAACAGGCAGAGACCATGAAATGGTGAAACTCAGTTTAGAAAGTCACAGTACGGAGCACACAGTCATCCAGAAAGCACGGCACTAAATTTTTGAGAACTTTGAATTTAAAGAGGCACATAAATAAGAGGAATAAGTAAAAACAAACTACCATGAAGTTTCTTTGTCCTCTTTGATCATCTGAGCAAATGCATCTTTACTGTATTAGGCAAGAAGATCTCACCTAAAAATTTAACAATCAAATTTAACAATATAATTCATTTCTAGAAAACTGACCTTGTTATTGGTACCAGCCCCCAAATTTTAAAAATCACTTTTTTTTTTTTTATTTTGGATTCCACCTAGGATCCCTTAAGGGCTGTTTTCTAACATACATTTTTATTTCAGTAACTGAGTTTTCTTCACTAGCTCTGATCTGTTGTCTGTAGGCCCGTGTTTGAAGATTCTTCATTTGTTCTACTCTGGCCGGATCCTGGACTTCAAATCAAGTGGGGATACTATGCATATCATGACTTCTGAGAAGATATTCCTAGGTTGTGTCTCACTCCTCTAAAACTTAAACCTATTCTCTGCACCCTAAGTCAGTTTTTAAGTTTTTGCTTCAAACCAGACACTATCACATCCATGCTTTTGAAGATATAATGTAGATTAGTGCCATTTTCAATCCCATTCAGAAAAGTTGTTCCTATAATACCTGCTCCCAAGCATTCTTTTTGAGACCTTACTTCTCTATTTGCCAGTGAGGTTTAGTTTTCAGGACCCACAAAGACTATCACTCCTAAATTTTAACAAATTGAAACTAAATACATGTTCCTTCTTCAATGAGAACATGAGGGCCCTACGCTTAGTAAGTAAATAAGGTGATGGTATGCTAAAGTTTTAATTTCCCATAACTATGGTGAAATATTCATCCAATAATCATTTGTCTATATATTATAGAGACCCTCAGCCTTTATCAAGCCCACCACCACCACCACCACTTATAAAGTAGTTAATAGCTTCACATTGTCTGTACCTAAGATCTAATCTCTTCAACAGAGAATTCCCAGCATTTTATAATCATATGCAATCTACTGGGCAAGATGTTACAACCATCCTCAGCCACAAAATAGATTTTCAGCTACTAAATAATTTATCAAGGACTTAACATAATGCACTGTCTTATGTCTCCACAGTTAGTTTTTTCTGCCTTAGATGCCATTCTTTTTTTTTTCCTATCTAGCATATATCTGTTGGTGGTATCACATATTTTGTCATTATCTCTGACACTTTGAGTCTATCTGCAATTAGCTTTTCTGTTTATTTCCTCAACACTATTCCCTACCCACTTCAACTGACTATTTTGTTCATTCAACTCCATTAAATTACTTCTTAACACATATGTGTTCCACAACACTTAGAACATTTGAGATTCTGGGGAGGTGTGTTAAATCTGCTTGTATCTCCTGAGCCTACTTCTATATCTTACCTAGAGTAGGTAAGTATTTAACTGATATTTGCTGAGAGATGGCATAGATGGGTGAGTACTTGATCAAGCTAGTCTAAATCACAATGGAACTTGAGAGAACATCTATAACCAGAGGTCCAAATTAATCCCTAAACCAGGACCTGCAAAAAATGTTTGTACTGACTTGTTTTTTAGGAGCCTCTGCATTGCATCTGCATTCATTGGCTGCCCAGTGGTGTGTGTGTGTGTGTGTGTGTGTGTGTGTGTGTGTGTGTGTGTGTATAAGATATATATATATATATATATATCACTCTTTGTATGCTCTGGATCTTCTAAATTCAAAGCCAGCAACCTGGCTGAAAGAGGCTGAACAATCGTGAATCAATGCAAAACAAAGTTGCATTTGTTTGTGGGGTCTTTATTGTTATTGCAAAACCAGTTTGCACATTTAAATCAAAAATGATAGTGAAATAATGTGACGGAACACAATAAGATCCTGGAAGTTCATGTGGAGGACTGAATTGCACCATATGGCTTCCAGTTCTGTACCTAGACCCAGTGGGGTGCATTAAGAGAACCATTTAGGCAGAGTCCTGTTGTGCCCAGTTATAAAAGGGCATATGGTATATTATCCCACACTGGAGTAATTATGAATTGCCTTGTGTCAATCCCTGTTTCTCTCAAAGTTTTGGGTTTTGGCACAGAGGATACTTCTGCAGGGATTTCTTGCTAGACTTCTGTTGCCTTTTTTTTAAAATTCACATCTGTAGAAGTTGAGGTTCTTGACACAGTTATCTTTTATGACAACTACAGTTTTTAAGATGAAAAAAATAATGACAGTAGTTCCGAGGGATTTCAAAATTTTCAGTTGTGAAGAAGCCAAGTGATTCTAGCAAGTATTTACTTCATGTCTTGTCATTAGGGAGGAGTGTGGCAAATGGAAAGAGATTCAGTGTTTACTGAGTAGGAAGGAAATGATCTAATTGAATATCCAGTCATGATTGCTGTGTGCTGAACCCTATTCTAAGCATGTTGCAAAATTAGTCTAATTTCAGCTTTACAATGTGTTGAATCAGCAGGATTTTTACCATGTTATTCATCTCCTGATAGGGTCAATTATTCAATTATCTATTGGACTTGTTATTTATCACCTATTTCTGTCACTTTTGTATAAAAACTTAAATGAAGGTATTTTTTTGAATTTTGTTCAATAAAGTACCTCATTTGTTAGACCATTTTCATACAAAATCATAATAACTATTTGTCAAGTGAAAACATTATATCAACTTTGCAAAATGAAGAAACTAGGATCCGAGAAATTAGGTAACTGGATGCATGAATAAGTTGTTCATGAAAATAAAAAAAAATTATTTTTGTTTTTTTTTTTTAGTTTTAGGTGGACACAATATCATTATTTTACATTTATGTGGTGCTGAGGATCAAACCCAGTGCCTCGTGGATGCTCAGCGAGCACTCTACACTGAGCCACAACCCCAGCCCCATGAAAGGAGGATTTTAATCTTTAGGTGTATTTTTGAGACTTATTCTTCATTCTGGGATGCTCTACACATGTCTCAAAAAGAAAATATCTGGACTTTCTCCCAGGTAGATCACCTACTGGCTCTTTGACCAGTTATTATTATTGAAGAGGCAAAATTGAAGAATAGAAATGAAAATATAGTAAAATGATACAGATTTGATGACCACATGGACATGACCACACATAATACACATGAGTATATTTTGTTTAATTTTTGTGTAATAACTCTAAAATGCTGGCAGTTTAGCTATCATTGTCTATTTACATATACCTCTATGTATCTATATTTATAACAACAGACCTACAAATGGGTGTAAGCATGAATGGACATATTGCCATACAAAAGTCGAATCTATATAGCTTATTGAATGTACCACTGACTTTCACACATATTAAATATGCCCAAATTCTGCCTATGTTAAATAGGTATAGTGGAATCTCCTTCATAGGATTGATAGGTCAATCAAATGAGAAAAGGTAGGTAAACTGATGAGGATAGTACCTGAAATGCAGTCACTACTAAATCACATTTATTCCTTTTCATTCCTATCATGTTAATTAGTTGTTCTTTTTTTAAATATGATTTCCCTCACTTTGCAATCAGTATACTTGATTAAATTCATTCAAACTTTGATCTAATTTCTACCCCTATATTTCCATTAACTCATAGTTACACATTTTTTTCTTTAAACCGATTCCTTTTGATGTTCTAATTTTGGCCAGTTTGATTCTTTGTGTATTTTCTCAATTGATTAGAATTACAAACAATAAGCAGTTGCCTAGTAAATTTTCAATCATCAAAGTAAACTCACCGTTTATACTGAAATAATATTCTGAAAATAATGATAATAATGGTTGATTTCAAATATTAAGTAATTGGCCACAAGCTAGAATAAAAATTTCAAAGATTATAGTCTACAGACTTTATGCTTATGATTCTATTTTTTTATTTTAAGTAATCATCTATGTAATGTGTCTGCAGGTATCTGTGTTTATATGTGTGTGTGCATATATACATATAAGCACTTAAATATATTTATATAAACTGGTAATTTTTCTTCTTTTCTTCAATCTGAAAGAATAAATGGTCAGCTTTGAGAAAATATTACCTACGAAAGGCAGATAAAAGTGCTGAGCATGTGGAAATGCAGACAATGCGCTGTTAAATGCACTTTTCTTTTTTAAACAGAAAAACTAATTTATGATAAAAGCTGTATAAACCTAAATATGTCCCCAAAGTTAAGTTCTTGGTAGATCTTAAATGTTCTAAAAATGGCCTCTATGTGACATTTTTGCCCCACTTGTCAATTTCTTCTTTATATGATTTCAGCAATTTTAGAGAAGGAATATTGCTGCTAGGCACTTTTTCAGCAAGTTTGGACATTTAAACTTCTCTGCCCTGCTGTTTTATGTCATCGTCAGGATTTCGAAAAGCATGAGAAAGGTGAGGTGTGCTTTAACCAACTGAATCTAGTAGCCCCTTTAGAAGACCTGTGGCCAGAAAGTATATTCTGCACTAATATCAATAGCCAGTGTTTACAAAACACCACAATGTGTTAACATATGCTACATAATTGAATAAGCATTTGAATATGAGAGAAATAGTCCACAAATGGAAATGTATTTTATATGATGTCATGACCCCTTAGCCATTGGAGCCCTTTATTACTAAAGCAAGAAAATGAAATGTTAGCTTCTCCATGGGTGGAATTTTGGCAATTACTTATATCTGCAGACATATATCTGCAGGTGCAACCCAGCTGGTTAGGCGACAATTTGTTAATGTTTGATGCATAACACACTAAGTACTTTAGCAATTAGAGACCTGATACACCGATTAATTAGGGTCCCCAAATTAAGTCAGGCAAGAAATGTCATTATATTCAAAGCATAAATGTCACTAAAGAAGATTTAAAAGAAACCACCAGGGAAATAATTTCTAAATTAATATAAAAAGGACTTTGCAAACTGGTGACCTATTTTGCAAACTTTGTCAATTGGGCGAACATGTATATCCTAAAAATCATGCATTTTCTGATTTTGCATCAGCACGAAATCTTGAAATAGATAGAAATTCTCAATTATCTGGATCCTTACAATCTCTGGAAAATAAAAATGAAGGAATTCTTCACTTCCCCATACCTACCTCATCTAAAATACCCAAAATTTTAATGGCTATTTGATGATCTACATTTCTAAGGAGAAATTGTTATAAATATACTTTGAATTTAGAAAAATGTTTACTCTTCCATTCTAATTGCCTTCCAGATTATATCAAGATTGCCTGAAAAACTGCCAAATAATGTAACTGCCTCAAGATTACCAACACCTTAGTTTTCTGCCAACTTTAACACAGGATTGTTTATTTCTTTATCTACCATAGTAAGACAGGTGGTCTGTTGTATTTAAATATGTTGGCTGCCAATTTCTTCACAGAACAGTACAACAGACCTCTCTCTTGCACATATCAGTTGCTTCCCTAGCATGATCTTGTAGCATTGTCAGGCTAAAATATATCCTTACTTGTCAGAAGTGAGGACAGACAGGGATAAGGTAACATAGAAAAAGATGGTGAGCAAGACTACATGAACCATGCATGTGAAATTGTGATACATCTTTAGAAATAACATCTACAATCAACTATAAAACAGGGTCATATTTATACTGCATTTAAGTCCATATAGTGAGTCATTATTAGAAAAGAAAATATTCAGATCATACAATCAGATCTCTTTTGAACTCCAAGGATTTAGCAATGATCTCAAATGAATGTGTGTTAGAATAAATAGGAAAATAAATATGAAGTGGTAGTGGACATCACCAAGAAATCATAGAATGAGAGTTTGTTTCAATTACCTCTTCTTCACCCCAATGTTAAAGGAGAAATACCCAACCGAGGGCAAGGGGATGGCTGAACACATACATTCTTAGCATCTGATCCTAGATGGATAGAATCCAGAACAGATTATAGCTACTTATGTCCAGGGGCAGACACTAACCATGGGGGAGCACTAAGGAACACATGAACCAGCACAGACTGTGGGAAGCAGACATTGTGGTCACAAAGGAGGTGAATCCCCATTCTCAAGAGAGACTATATTTGGCTTCTTTGAATAATTCCACAGGCTAGCTGGGAACAGAACCCTGATACTCAGGAATAAGCAGCCACACTTCTGGTCCATGATGAGGAAAGTTGTTTGGCTGAATGACCTTATTCACAAAAACACAGAGGGTAAGGGTCTTTCAGTGATACCATTGGGAATATCCCCATTTTATCAGATACCAAAGCAGCACATTAAACTGAATCTTAATTTTAGGGCCAAAGAGGCAGTGTATCATTACATCAGAATTATCATCAATTTTCTTGATGGCAGAGACAGTGATAATATCATATGCTAGCACTAGCTCCTAAGCTTTGTCATTTTTTAAAAGTAGCTGTGTTCAGGATTGTCTGTCTGAAACTCTACTGTGCTTTCTACAGTCTAAGATGTGCCGAGTGAAGAAAGGTTGAGGACAAACTGTGAGTCCTTGGGGAGACTTGCTTAGCTTTGGATGGTTTAATTTAGATTCCTTATCAGATAACAATGTGTTTTTGAGTTTCATTTCCTTTATTTTTTTGATGACAGTAGAACTTGTGTGGGGCCATTCCACTGACATTAAAATAGCATTTCCACTGACACCATAATGGCTCAGGCACCTGCCTTGACACAGTAATGACTCTTGTGGGGCCGTTACACTGTCTATGGAAGTATATGAGACACTTCACTGATGGTGTAACAGCTCTGGTACTTGTAAAGAGATGGTTATAACGCCTCTGGGGTGGTTGCCATGACACTGCAGGTATACGAGGTACCTATGTGGACACTGCAGCAGAACTTTTACTAATACTTTAAGTAAGCCTATGAAAAATATACACATATGCACATTGTTACATAAACAGTTTGTAAAACATTTTTTTTTTTTACACAGAGGTGAGCTCTTGGCCACCCTAAAATAATATTGATTAAATGCACATTTATCTAGATTTTAAATTGTAATAAGTTTCTCTATAAATATCTATCTATCTATCTATCTACCTGTGTATGCATATTTATATGTCCATGCATATACATATGTACTACCAGTCCTTGGTATCCACAACTTCATGTGCAAATATTCAGCCAACCTCTGATTGAAATATTTCAAAACAAATTTGCCACTATACTGAACATGTATAGGCTTTTTTTCTTATCATTATTCCCAAAACAATATTATGGAACAACTATTTGCAGAGCATTTACATGCTATTAGCTATTATAAGTAATCTAAAGATAAAAGTTTCAGGAGAATGTGCTTAGGTTATTTGCAAAAACAATTTCATTTCACATAAGGGACTTGTGACCCAGGAGAGTTTATTATTGGTGTGGAGTCAAACAATCAATTCCCAAAGGATTCAGTGGGACAACTGTGTATATCTATGTATATACACATGTTACAGATGCATATATGTATTACATTATTACATGTACACATAGGATATATGATATACAATATTATACCACATAAAAATGTTTCTGTCAATGACAGATCACATATACAATGGTAGTCTCATGAAACTGCATTGCTTAGTGATGATAGCCATGTCAGTTTGTGTAAGTAAACTCCATGATATTCTCAGAAGGACAAAACTCTCTACTAATGCTTTTGTAAGAATGTATCCCTATCATTAAGTGACACAAGACTTTATATAGATAAGAAAAAAGGGAGAGATAGATAATAACTATACAAATATCATGTGAATCAATGACATCAAAATTTGATGTTTATGAAGAGAATACTAAAAATCTAATTTACTTCTTCTAATTTTTTAAATTCTACAGGATATATGGTGGAAATGTGAAAAACACTGAAAGTCACTGTGGTGGGCAGAATTCTAAGTTGGCCCCCAAGATTCCTGTCTTTGTGTGTACAAACCCTATATAATTCCCACTCCTTGATTGTGGGCCAGATCTCTGAAAAATGACAAAGTTAACACTGTTTTTTTCTGGGGGTGAGTGGAGGGTGGTACTGGGGATCGAACTCAGGGGCACTTGGCCACTAAGCCACATCCCCAGCCCTATTTTGTATTTTATTTAGAGTCAGGGTCTCATTGAGTTGCTTAGCTCCTCACTTTTGCTGAGGCTGGCTTTAAACTCACAATATTCCTGCCTCGGCCTCCAAGCCACTGGGATTACAGGTGTGTGCCACCATGCCTGGCTACATTATGATTAGATTAATTTATATGTCAAGATGAAGAGATGTTTACACCTGAAATTAAGATTCCAAATCAAGTTGATTTTGAGTGCATCCAAAGAGTCATTTTCTTGGAGGGTATCACTTACTGAAGTGAGTCTCTTACATGGAGGACTGGGCCTTTGTTGAAGAGATTCTCCCACTGGCAAGGAAGGGGTTGGGGGATCCATGTTGTGAGGGAGCCTGTATGAGGGCCTTGCAGTAATGCTTCTTGGTTGGAACCAGCCAGAAACAAGGGCCAAAGGACTATACAGAATTTAATTCTGTTACTGACACATGAGTTTCCAGAGGATCCCAAACTCCAAAATGAAATGCTCCTATTGTCCAATACCTAAATTTCAGCCAAGTGAGACTATGAGCCAAAGGACCAGGGCAAGAGTGCTTAGAATTGACATCTATAGAAAGTGTGAAATAATAAGGGTATTACTTCAGGTGGATAAGTTAGCTGTGATTTGTCCTACAACAATAGAAAACTGATATAGTTACAAAGTTATAAAATTACATATGTAATTCTTTAATAAAGTCATTTAGTATATTAAGGCATTTTTTTATCAATTCTTAATTTCACTTTTTCTAGTATTTAAAAAATGTGAATGAGGTAACCAACTGTATAGTTCTGTATTCTTTAAAGTTAATATGTCTATGCATACTACTTCAAGCTCTTCTGTGCTGTGATTTTTATTTTAATATTTATTTTTTAGTTGTAGTCGGACACAATATCTTTAATTTATTTATTCATTTTTTTGTGGTGCTGAGGATCGAACCCAGGGCCTCCCAGTGCTAGGCGAGCGCTCTACCGCTGAGCCCCAGCCCCAGCCCCTGCACTCTGATTTAAAAACCTTTTTCTTTCTTATGATGAGACAAAGAGCATCCATGGTGAAAGACATAGAAAATGAAAGAGGAGATTGAAATCATTCCTATAGCTATGACCTGAGAGAACCAGTGACAATAATTCATTTGTATTTTACTTAATGTTTTCTTATAGAATCATATGTGCTAATTACAAAGACTTCAGGAATTAAACAACAAGAAGAAAAATAAAAGACAGTTAAGGTCATCTGCTATCTTACCCATCAACTAAACTTTGTTAGCATGTTAATATTAAGTGAGGAGGAAGGATAATTGAATTGATAAAGGTGCAGGGATTTGCCTGACTTAAGCAATTGTGTTGTCAAAAGAGAAATAAAAGGCTAATTTTAGTTCTCAAATGTGTATATACATTAGAATTATTGGGTGAAATTAAAACAAAAATCAGGTGCCTATATCTTACCCCCAAATATTTTCCCTTATTTTGTCTAGAGTGCAGTCTTGTTGGTTTTGATTGTCTGTTCCTTGATACATGGGCTTTGACTCAAACCTGGATGAGAATAAAGAGAGACAGCAAAATAGAAGGTGCTGATGGGAAAAAAAAAATCAATGAAGACCTGTCTGTGGAATGAGGATCTCATAAAGACATAAATTTAAGACTAAGAATGGCAACAGTAGAAACACTATATAGAACTTCCCAAACTTAATATGGGTACAAATTTTCCCAGTGTATTGTTATAATGCACATTATAATTCATGAAATCTAGGATGGGACTTGATATTCTTCATTTCTTCCAAGATCTCAGGACTAAATTCTAAATAGTAAGGCAATGGAAGACATAAACCATAAGGCCAGAAGTTGTGATTAGAAAGCAAAAAGCTTCAATTAATAGTTTTAAAGGTGGAGCAGTTCTGGTAGTGGTGATTTTTTAATTGTCATTGGATGAGATAGAGCAACAAGACTTAAAATAAGATATTTTGGAGTTTGTGTAAGTAAGAATAGAATATGGATAAGTACAAGTGTGTTACTTGGCAAAAAAAAAAATAGGTACTCAGAAACTTTCAACCCACCTATTTCATCCTGCTGGTATTTTATAAATGCATGGGACGCAGAGGTGATCCAGACCTCCTGAATTTTCCTTTAGAATGTTGATTATATGGAAATGAAGGTTCCAGATGTTGATATGAAGTAGTATCTGCAGTTTCACAACAACATATACTTACCATCTAAATTATTATAACAATTACACCCTTTGACAGGCAGTTTGTGAAATCATCATGTAATAATTTCCATTATTTCCAGTTGAGTGGTTGTTAGAAAATGATGAAGAGAATGGCTTTTGTTCGTTAACCATAGCAGGGCTTATTTAATTTTCCATTCAAAATAGCAAGCTAAAATAAACACACCTTGCAAATTTTGGTTTCTAAATAAATCCCTATTGCAATGTATTTTGAAGTCTCTCTGTGAATTTCCCAGTAATAAATACATAATACATTTGTTTAAAATGAGAGACACAATATTCCCTACAAGTTGACACATTGTCTTCTAGAATTTTCTATCTAAATTTCTGCATACTCCTCCATAAGCAAATATACATTTGAAGGTTAATTTATTGGTTAGACTAATTGCAGCATTATTGATGGCTAGATACCAGACATAGCATGGTCAGCTTCACATGGGTTTCCTTTTGATAACACCATCATATAAATTAAGTCTTAACAAGAGCTCTTGGAGTGTATAATATGGAGTTTCATTAAAGATAATTGGGATGCAGAAAAAGGTCTTTCTCTAAACAATTCTAATTGTAATAATTTTGAAGCTACACAGGGGGACCCATAGAATCTGTTTGTTTTTGAATCTGTAAGTATGTGCTATGCTTCACTTAAAGAAAATTTCTTCCAAACAAAGTGTGGTTTAGTTGAAATTCAGATATATGAATCTAAGTAGTTAGTAAACGGTCATGCTTATTCATGAGATTGGGAAATAAATTTTCTGAGCCTTATTTTTTAAATTGGTAGGAGGGGAGTTGCAGTATAAAGACTGGTTGTAGCATTGGTATTAGATGTTTTGTGTAAATGCCTAGATAAAATAGGTGCTCAAAGTTGCACTGTTTTGTTTTGCTGCTGTTGTTGTTTACATTGCCCATATTAACAAGGACCTATACACATCCTTCTTGAGTTAGAATGTTGCAGTGGGCCAATAGAGCCAATATTTGTGGAGCTGATACCTGAGATTCTGTCATCATCATTAATTGGTATCTGCCTCCACAACACACCTGCATATAGACAGGGAGTCTTTTCTTTCCTCACAACAATTTCCATGAAAGAAAATGCCCTTAGGATACTTGAAAATGCACAAGAATAATTTTTAAAATGTCATAATACTATTTTGGTACAAAATTCTACAATATATATTAAGGTGTTCAAAACTGTGATTCAGTAAACCATCTACTTTGACTATATCTTTAGAAAATATTCTGAAATGAGGATAAAAAGACATGAATAAAATTATTCATTGCAACATTATCAATACTTGCAAGAATTTTAAGACAATTTAAATGATTTTCATTTAGGGGATTTTCCGTGTTTTAGAATTTCATTTAACTATCTAAATGATGCCTATTAAAGCACATAAAAAGCACTTCGAAATTTATAGTAAATTAATAGGTGCAGAAAGTAAGAACCAATCACTTATGCCTTTTAATTTTTTTGAGATTATTAAAACATTAGAAATAAAGAAACTCTCAAAAATATGATTGCTATAGTTACCTCTGAGATTAGTATTCTGGGAGATATATGAGAAATAAAAATTTTAATTTTAATAAAATCATAAGGTTACTATTCTATCAATAAGGATTATCAACACATAAAGAACATATACCTTCATGTGTATCATATTGTAAATTATGCATAATAGATATTTGTATATATGTATTTATGTGACTAAGTCTATTCATACTGCTATAACAAAATACCTGAGACTGGATTTTTCATAGGGAAGATAACATTATTTTACCACAGTTTTAGAGGCTAGGAAGTTCTGTTGTTGGAAGTTCTGTGTTCTGTGCTAGAAGATTCACTATCTGGAAGGAATAGTTGTCTGTTTCCAGGATGGCACCTTGATGCCACATCTTCCCAAGGCAGGGTGGTAAACATTGTATTTACATAACATGAAAGTTGGAGGGCAAAATCTATCTTCAACTGTTTTATAAAAATGGATTTGGTCACACCTCCCAACACTTCAAACACTCCAAATGTTCATATCATCATCCTGGGGGTGAAGTTCCAGTTCATGAATTTTGGTGGGACACATACTCAAGCTATAGCAGTGTGTGTGTGTGTGTGTGTGTGTGTGTGTGTGTATGTGCAAGCTTGTGTGAGTGTGTGTATAATAAGTCAATCTATCAATCTCTCGATATATCTGAACAACAGAAGAAAAGATTGAAGCTTTTTGGTTTCATTTACATTGGAGAGATTATTAGAATGTCAATATGATATTTTATTTTCCTATAAGGTTGATGGGGAGTAATAATTTAATTAAAAACTAATTGACCATAGAATAAATTTAAAGGCAAATCCAGGAGTTCGTGGACTATCAGTGCAAATATTTAACCCCCCCAGGATGGAGGAATGAGAGAGGTGCTAGGACACAACCAAATGGATGGCGCTTTCACCCCATCATTTATGGTGATGTATGTAACCTTGATTCCAGATATTCAAAAATTTAAACATTGGTAGGTAAATGGAAAGAGACTGCTATGGTTTGAAGGTCTCCTCCAAAATGCATGCTGATGTTTAATTTCCAGTGCAATGGTATTAGGGGAAGTAGGACCTGCAGAGGTGTATAAGTCATGAGGGCTGAGCTCCATGACAGACTGAGGCAGTTGTTGAGGAAGTGGGTTCTAAGAGCTTGTTTATTATAAAACAAGCTTGACCTTCTCTTGCTCCTGCACTCATTTGAGGTGTCCAAGCTCGCTCCTGGTGCTCTCACCACATGATATTGTGCCATGTTATGATGCAGCATAAAGGCCTTAGCCAGACACAGGCACCTAGATATTGGACTTCCTAGCCTCCCAGCTTTACAAATCAGCCAGTCCATAATATTCCAAAATAGAAGTAGATAATAGGCCAAGACAGATAACCTTTGTCAGTTTTTCAATTCCAGAAATTATTGGAATTTTAAAGTGCACAAACACATACAACATATTTGCAAGATACTCTTTGAAATCCAGACTTGTTTTAACTATACTGCACAAAATGTTCTCAAAATTCATTCCTTTTAAATCATAAATTATAAACATTTAAAAATATCTGTTATTTTCCTTAAAAGGACAAGAACAATTTGTAGGTAGAACAGTACATAGGTCAAAGTATAGACTTGCTGAATTTTCACAGTGAAGACACCAGGTATCATGCACACAGATCAAGAACCAACATTAGCAGACCTCAGAAGCCTCCTTGTTCTCCTTTCTTATAATTACCTGTTTTAGGAAAATGATGTGCTGAAAATTAAATGCCTCATCTGCACTTGTATTTTATATGGATAGTATTGTATAATACTCTGTTGAATGATCTTTTTTCATGCATATTATGAGATTCTACATATTTCACATACTTAGAGATAATTCTTCTGTCTCCTATTTGATACTTGATTTTCTCATTTTATTTTATTTTATTTACTTTTGTTATTACTGTGAGCATAAGAGTTTTCTCTTGTGTTTGGCATTGTCTCATTTGCATTCCTGTGATAACCAATTAACTTAATACCTTAGGGTTATAGGACATTCAGATCCTATGATGCATACTTTTGTTTTGGGTTGTAGGCTTTTTTTAATAGGTAAAAATTTTATGGTGATAATTTATAGAAGTTCCTGTATATCTATGTATATAGATATAGGTTTTTTTTTGTTTGTTTGTTTGTTTTGTTTTTTGGTAATGGTGGTTGAACTCAGGGGCACTCAACTACTTTACCACATTCTCAGTCCTGTTTTTTTTTATTATTTTATTTTATTTAAAGGGAAGGTCTTACTTAGTTGCTTAGCTCCTTGCTTTTTCTGAAGCTGACTTTGAACTTGAGATCCTCCTGCTTCAGCCTCCTAAGCCACTGGGATTCTGAGTATGCATATTTTTATATGAGTCTGGATGTATATTTTAAATTTCTTTGGGAATCTTGGGAATTGACTTGGTATTCTCTTAATTCTATAGCTTGGGTCTTCTTCCAGATTGCTAGATATTTGTGTTTTTTATATCTAACTTGCAATTAAAACTCTTCTTTGGCAATATCATCTCACTGAGAGTATTCCTTTTTCTCTTCAAGGTAAATATTGCAACCAACTAATCACCTCAATCCAAGCAAGTGTTGGACTTGTATGAAGTTTCCATAGGACTCAATCAACCCTTGTTAAGGTCAATCTGGGCTTCAAACCGAGTATCTGTCAAGACTGTATATTTTGGGGCTTTGGTTGTAGCTTAGTGATAGAGCTCTCGTCTAGCATGCATAAAGTACGGGGTTCGATCATCAACACCACATAAGTGTAAAATAAAGATATTATATCCACCTAAAACTAAAAAATAAATATTAAAAAAAAAGACTGTGTATTTGGCCCTTAAAAACATCGGAAAATCAGCTCTATCTTCCCAGATTTTCATCCTAGCTCTTTGGCCTCCTATTGTATTCCACATCTACCAAATGTCTGATGGGAGAAACTGGTAGTGTGCTTGAGAGACAGGTCCTCTCCCAGGCTGACTCTGTTCCAAGCTTGGTGGAACTGTTCAGGATTTCATTCTGCATTGAGATGTCTTTGGAGTACCTTCCACGCCTCTCAAACCATCCCCGTATTCAGTCAGTGTACTGTAGAGAAAGTTGACCATGTGCTTCAGATGAAGCCCGTCAGTTTTTGATGTGTAATCTAATTCTTCACAACTCATGAGAGCACTGCTAGTTTGTCTTCTCCCGGCTTCCCTGGGCCAGGGAAATGTGGAGAACAGGCATATGCCTTCACGGGCAGGACAGGCAAAGCTGTTAACCTTAGACTCTGGGGTTCTTGCCTAGTAGTGTTGGTTTCTGGAATCTTATCTCTTCCTGACTCTGTTACCTCATAAGTCTGTTTATTCTTGTTGTTGACTTGACTTTAATTTAATCAGCAGTTCTTAGTTCTGCAATGAAGGGTTACTTTGCCAGAAATTAATATATCCTATCTGGAAAGAGAAGTCCTCATCTACTTTTTAAAGAGTACATGTGTGTGAGATAAAAGCTTGGAGAGAATATTAATATGCAAAATATGAATATAACACTGAAGTAAAATACTTTTCCCCCATCTGTGTGACATATATCTTAAGCCCTCCAGTTGATACCTGAAATTGCAGATAATATTAAACCCTACACAATGTATAACTATGATTTTCTTACACTCTGTAGTTTTGCCAAATAGTGCCATAGTTAATCTTCCTCTCCATGTTTTATGCCCTGGTAATTTCTTTGCTTCACTACTCTTCATTTTGGGCCATTATTAAATAAAAGGAAGGCTACTTGAACACAGGCACTGTGAAATAGTGCTGTAACAATTGAGCTGAAAACCAGGACAGTTACTAAGTAATAGGCAGGTAGTATATACTCAGTAGCTGCATTGGACAAAGGGATGATTAACATCCTGAGTGGGACAAAGCAGAATGGCGTGAAGTTTTATGACAGCACTCAGAATAGCACTCAATTGAAAACTTAGGAATTGTTTATTACTGGAATTTTCCATTTAATATTTTGAAGCACAGTTTACCATGGAAAATTGAAACAATGGAAAAATATAGTGTGGAAGGGAGGAATAATATATATGTGACTCAAATAAAAGTATTGAAATAATAACTACATTTTTCTTCCTTGGCCAAGTCAATAATTTGGAAATCTTAGAATGGAGACAAATGGATGCTGAGTAATAATTATCCTTGTGTCCTTAAAAAAATCAAACACCTTTTCTGAGCCCCAGATTTCTCATTTGTAAAACAGAATAAATAATCTTCATGTTTTCCTTATGCACAGACCATATTGAAAGCAAATTCATCTGATGAGGATCTCCTCTTTTAAGATATCATGCAATGGTAAGTAGTAGGTCAAGTACTATGTTAGCACACTGTTAGTTAATCTTGGGTTTGCATGAATGGCTACACTGAGTTATAGTAGATGAGTTTGCTATTCACACATGCAGTAAATTTAATGACACTCAGGCTATTCTAGTTTGATTTTATCTGTGAGTCTCCATACTTCTTTGAAGATTTTCTTATTATTAGAATTGATAACATTTTTAGGAGATATTAATTTCTAATTAATTAAAAGAGCAGACATGTGGTGAAAGCAATGCATTTCTCAGTTAAAAATTAACTTGAAAATATAATCAACAAGGAAACATTCTTTTAACACAATCATTAATTTTGTTGTGTTTTTGTAATAGTATCTTAGAATTGTACCACCATTATAAGATAATAAATACTTTAATTTCTTTATGTCAGTTGACCTGTGCCTCTCTATGCTTTTATCCCTATTCTACAAAATGAAACAAGATTACGACATAACTAGAATGTGACCCCATCCCTCAGTCACTCGCATTCCAATCTCACTACACTTCTAATAAATAAGCTCTCAATTATAAGTAGGCATAAGAAGTGCAGGCCAAATATTTTTTACCTATTGTTTGTAGAAGGAAGCAAATATTAGGAAGTTCAACCCAATATTAGAAAGTTTGGAAAATTTTTAAATCCTAAATTCTAACATATGAATTATATAATCCAATCTATTCATGTTTTCCTTCAGTCCATATGCATGCATCCTGTAGTTACAGTCAAACCACACAGGCAGCCTTCTATTTTTCAGCCAATTTAGAGCCATTTTTATTTTTCCACTTATGTATGTAGTCTTCTGACTTTTATTTTAGAATTTACAGAATAATCATTCAGAAGGTGTGCTTTAATTTATTTAACCCCCTTCTACCCTAAAGTTGCTGCTTGTTATTTTAAAGTAAATTGCTCATGACAAATAAAACATTGGCCAGAAGATGATGGAAAGGCAAAGAGAGTAAACATTTAGATGGCACTTGATAAGCCATTTTAAATTTAAGTCCAATGGAGAAAAGCTACTTGAAATTTTGCTAAAAATATTTGCAAAATTTTCTTCCTGTTACAAGTGTCATCTAACAAAGAATTTAGAGACCTAATGTGATAGCACTCATTCTATTATTTCTCAGGATTTCTTTGGATAAAGATTGTGGGAAAAGTCTTGCTGAAGGAAGTAGTGCAACCCTCTTACACAGTTGAAGTCAGACAGTGGTCGGAGCTGGGTTTTCTTTCTAGGCCTCTTCATAGTTTGGACATCCTCATGCTTGATAGTCTCAAGGCACTCAGAATACTTATGACTACAGACTACTTACTAACTGCTTCCTCCAAAATGGAGCATCCTAGCAAATGAAAAACAGACAACAAGTGAAAAACAGGGCCCTATGTGAACATGGTTACAAATGAGTCACAAGTCTGCTCAAACACAAGGGAAAAGGAAGCAGAGGCCATCCCTTGAAGGGAGAGCAGAAAGGTTCTAGAACATGTGGGCACAAGCTGATTTGAAAAACTTGCCTCTTGGGGTCAATGTATCAACCCGAAGAAGATACACAAAATTTTGGTTATTCAACCACCATCACACATTGGCTATACATGTCATCTCTAATTACAGCCTCATCACATAGCCATTGCCAATGTTCATCTAGATGCTCAGAAAGAACTCAAAATATGGTTGAAAATCGGTCTACCTTAGAATGATGGTTTTCATTTGATGCTTTTCATTCGATGAACCTTAAAGTTTTATCTACATTATATTAAAAATGCCTTGTATACTAATTATTAATCTTATTTTTTCTTTTATAAATTAAAGATTTATGTATTTGGTTGTTGAGAACTTAATATTCTTCTGTGTTGGCATATGTGTATGTGTTCATTTTCTCCCCTGTGTGTGTGTGTGTATACACATATATATACACATATATAAAGTATATTTTTATGTATGTTACATATTATATACATTTCTAATACAACAATATCATCCACAGCTAAAATTATTATATTTTTGATACTACTATAAATCCTTTAATTTGTGCACAATTATCAATATTTGAATTGTTCAGTAAATATTCTTTTCCCTTCTCCTTCTAATGTGGACTCACTTTAATACTCTGGCCCATTCATTTCAAGCTGTCAATTACATTGATATGGACATGACTCTGGGACAGGTATTAGTATGCAGTCAGTTTGCCATGGCACTGACTATACAAATGATCCATCATACACAAGTATGTCCCAGGCAACCACTGTCTCTTCAACTGGGGCTACAGATGAATGCACACACAGGTGGAACAAATCCAACCTACAGGCTGAGCTGAGTCCATCTAAAGAAGCCAAATCATTTATTGATCTGCATAACCCAAAGACTAATATAGAGATGTTTCTGTGTAGACATTGAAAGAAGATTGTTTATTGTGCAGCACTATCATTTCAATAGCAATTAATAACCAAATCTGCATATCAGTTTTATTATATCCACAAATCCCATTTTTGTCTATTAACCCAATTGACTCAATTTATTAATTAAATAAGCATCACAAATGTACAATGAAGGCTCAAATGTAGGGAAAATGAGACAATATGAACATTGTTGCCGTTTTTATTGTCACTTATTGTATTTACTAAATTATGGATGAAGATGTGCAAGCTTCCCATTAAAAAGCTATGTTGGTGTGCCAGCTGGCTCTGGGCCATAATTTAAGAGAATAGTAATGAATGAGGCAGAGAAGTAAATGGCCACCATCTGTGTAAAGCTCAAGTGAGCTTGTTTGGACAAGGCTCCAGGGTCAAGTAAATGAAACGGACTTTAATTTCAAGATGCAGCTGTGAGGGAATAATTTCCCCCTCCTGCAAGCTCTGATACAGGTGTGGAAGTCAGCAGTATGTTTTCAAATGGGATGGGATGCAGTTGTGTCTTGAAGGAACTAGCAGTTGTCATGTCTGAAGATCCATGTGAAGTGGCCCCTCAGCAAGTATCAAGAAATGGGAAAGTATTATGAGAGTCTGTCTGAGCCAAAGGAGACAGCATGGGGGTTATACGACAAAAGGTATGTTTCTGCAGGGCTTATTAGAACATGCTGATTCCTTTTTCTCTGCAACCTGGATTACTAAGAATGATACTTTACTGAAGTGCTTGAATTGCTAGGGTTTTGTTGCTAAGTATTTAAATTAAAGGAGAAAACACAGCTAAGCATAAGGATCCTAGTGATTAATGTTTCCCTCCAGGGCAATGGGGCTCCATGCATTTTGAAAAGACTTGCATTTGCTGGGATATATTGAAGAGTTTTTAAAGGAAGGCAGACATCATATTTCAGTTCAAAATGTCAAGAGAGCAACATGGGATTCAGGACCATCTTCTACTATGACTCATGCATATTTGGAACATTTGACATGGAGACTTCTGATTTTTTTCCTCTTAGGTGGTGTGACCAGCTTACTGATTTGGGGAACAGTGAATAGCCTGCTCAGAATAACAGTGACCTTAAAGAAAACATCTGTATATCTTAAAATGTCCATGGGATTATAGTCTAATGGCTGGAAGGTATATAGTGAGATGGATAACAAATTAAATGATCAATAAATGCCAGATAATAATAATCACACATAAAATATCTTGGAATTGTTTCTGCAACTTGACAGTATAGGAAAGATATAAATAAACACTTGGTGAGAAAGAATTCATTTTCTTTGACTAAGGCATGAGGTAGTTTCTGGTGAGAGTAGGTGGAGTGGGGAGTGTGGAGAGAGTAGCCACTTTGAGATCCCTAAGTGGGAGGGTTGGGGAGCTGTGGGGTGAGTTACTAAGCTTAACAGAAGGAAGGGCAGAGCATTAACAGGGGATTTACAGACTTTCCAAAGGTCCAGGTGTGCCTCTGTGGGGCCTTGCTCATCACTCCCCTAACACTGTTTGACTCCCTCAGAGCATGAAGCTGTGTGTGCCCTGGTCACTGGATAAAAATGTCCTAGAGGGCAGCACTCTTCTCCCTCTTTGCCTTCTCCATGATCAGCACAGCCCCCTTCTATCTCACAGGTGCTCAGTGCGTGCTTGTGGATTTGAGGAGAATGAAATGGATTGGTATTTAGTGAAATGAATCAGGACTGCTATAGCCATTATATTGGGAAAAAAAATTAGTTATGGCAGCCAATGAGAGCACGAACAAGAGAGAAGGCCATGTTTATTATTGGTATCCATGTAAATCGGTTTAAGCTGTTTGCAGAAAAATTGTCAAAAAAAAAAGTTTGCATATATTAAGACACACAAACCCACTGGCTAGCAATATTGCTTCTTGGAGCTTATCCTAAGGAAGTCATCCAAAGAAGAAAATAAGTTTGTACAAAGATGTATCCAATGAATATACTTTCTAAAATGAGAAAAGAATTAAAGTACTTTTATCAGGTAGGTCATGGAGCATTGAAAATAAATGTGAAGAATGTACAAAATATTGGAAATGTTTGCATTAAAAGATTAAAAGGAAATAAAACACAAGTAAAATTGTATGCAAGTGATCTTTCCAATTATGCAAAATTATGAAATAGGTATGCAGTGACTAAAGGCAATCTACTACAGAAAAAAAATAAGTGAATGATAAATAATTTTATTGTTTAAATTGTTACTATGTTTTCCAAGTTTTACTTAACCTACAATTTTACTGTGATAAAAATAATTGAATACAAATTGTTTTTAAAAGGTATTCAATATTTTACACATAGAATAAAGCACTCCACTAACTGTGGTGTTTCTTCCCTGAAGGATATTAAAATAAGAAACACATACTATCAAATTATTACAACATTTTGCTTAATAATCATGTACTAGAATTCCACACAGGAGCGATTTAGAGGAGGAATGCATGGGTTTTGCACATAGATGGGAAGACAGGGGTAAGCAGAATGAAATAAGCAAAGAAATATCAAGTGAATAGGATCTAAGAAGATAAAACTTTAAAATTCCAGGCAGAGTTAAGTGGTTGTGTCCAAGGTTCCAAGTTTGCATCAGATGGACTGATGTTCGAAAGAAAAATAAAATTACAAATATAAATAAAAATAACAAATTCAAGTACAGGATTGAAGGCCTTATAGAAAATGTAAGTAGATATAAATCTTCATTCATGGATTTAATTGTAGAGATAGTGGAAAGATATTAGAGTACTTTGAAAGGGTAAATAAGTAAAAGAGAATTAAATATTAAAGGAAGAAAAAAAGATGACATATTCTACTAATGTATCAATTTCTAGATTTATTTGCACTTCTACTCAGGATTTCTTTTAGGCTTTCACCATTCACTTTGTGCTTAAAAGATTCATATAATTTTACCACTCATTTAACTTCATCAAAAATAATATTTCCACATTTTCTTTAAAAAAAAAAAAAAATATATATATGTATATATATGTATATATATGTATATATATATATAAAGCCTAATCCTAGATATGATGGCAAATTTTTTTTAAAAGAAAGGAAAGGCAATAACATACATTTCCAATTGACTTCACTTTGTGTTTAAAAATGTTTCTTCGTTGTAATTCATATGAGTCGATTATTTATCAATTCAGTAACGATTATCAATATCAATAGATAGGGAGTGAAACACAACAGACTCAAAGATAAGTGGTTTGAGCTTTACCATATTGAATCAAGGGTTAAAGTACAATTAAATATTAAATATGAGCTAATGATTTATCCCAACAGAATGAAATGAACATTGTGCATTACACTATGATTTTCCTACTGTCCTCAAATGATATAGGAGAGAATTTGTAACCCTTATTTTCTACGTAAGAAACTGAATTTCCAAGAAGGGAACTAGCTTAAGCAAGATCACATATGCCTATGTATAGCTTTTCCTTCAAACTCAGTTCCTGCCAACCACAAAATCCAATGCATTCTGATGGTAAGCTCACTGAATTTTACTATAATCTGTTTAAATTACACAAAAAACACTTACACAGCACCTGTGCCTTGGTAATTTAGAGGGTATTAATGGCATTATCCTAGAGATGGATGCACAACTCAATTTATTAACTTGAAAATTATGGAATGTGTTATATGCTCCAGAATTTGGAGTAAAGAAGATTAAAAACAAGATCTTGTGCTTGTAGACCTTTAGGCTATTGGAGGGAGCAATGTATAAATCAAGTTAGAAACATCTTGCTGTGTATAATTGAGCTAACATCATACCAGTAAGATTTGGTCTGATTGTTTATATTGGATGAATGTTGTTCAGGAGAGAGTCATGATTTCCACTCCAACACTAGAGAAACATAAAGAACATGCTTTAGGAGGAAGAGATGCCCTATCATACATGTTCATATTCTCTGCAATATCAATTAGTACTTCTGATACATGGTCTGAAGCAGGGCCCTGCAGTATGTCCCTCTCCTTTTGACAACATTAGTCCAGTAAAAAGGGGAAAATGTCATACTCTCTGATGAAAACATAGTCCCTTTACTGAGTGAGATTAGTTCATATGTGCCGACAATCTGTCACTCTGTATCCATTTTAGGAATAACTGGAAATGATTCTGCTAGGAAAACATTGGATGAAGAATTGGTTTTGGGATACTGGTGCCTGCCACTCACAAGCGGCATCCCTTTTCAAATCTGGGTTGCCATAACAACCAGATAGCACTTTTGGTCCCAAACACAACAGACTCCTTTATGGTGATGATGATTATTAGTCAGTTTTGCTCTCCAGGGCAAAAATCTGATTTACTTTCCCTGAGGAAACTCACCATATGACATGCAAAATGTCAGGGAGAGAGAATAATACAGACTGGAAGCATGAAATAAAACATGTATGGGAAACCACACTCTGTAAGCCCTTTATTATTTTTAAATTAAAAGTTGTCAGATTATTCAACCCAAAGTGTGATGTTAGCTGTGTCATGCCTGTGAGCTACATGGTAGCTATTGTAAAGGCAGCACTTGTAGATTATCTATGATGGAGTGTTGGATAAAATGTGACACCTGAAAACTTTGAAGATACATGAAATCTTGACATTGTGCTGCAGACCTATTGATGCAAGAGGGAAAATATATATATATAAAGGAGATGTTTTCTCTCGTACTCCAGCCAGAGTGAGACATATGCCTAGCTTCCTTTGCACAATTTAAGAATGGAAGAAAAGCAGTTTCACTCCCAGAATACAACAAGAGATCACAGTGACTATGAATGAGGTATCCAGCTCCAAATGTACTGCTTCTGAAAATAAATAAATAAATAAATAAATAAGCAGTTTCCTTCCCAAACTAAGGCAAACCACTATGTTATCCTTTAATCACATTTGCCCTTCAGGCTGATCCAGAAGAATAAAACTCTTTGGATTCTCTTGCATAGGGAAAAAAAATGCACATGCTATTCAAGCCAACTATTTCATTGTGGCATGTTTATCAGTAATGTGCCCCTGCCCAGCAAAACTGTGTCCTTGAACCAGGGATATAAAATGATACTATTAAGGGAGCCAAGCCAAGTCTGGTCAAGGAAAGCCATTTATTTTCACTGACCCAGCTGGACAAGTGAATTTAGGTTCAGCAGCTTGGCTCACTTGAGAATCAAGGACTGCCATCATGCCTGTAATTACAGCAGGAAAGTGAATTTCAAGAATGAACAAGGCAAAAGAAACAGACTTCCCTGGCAACACTATCCTTCAGTTCAGGGGAGTTGCAAAGGTGAATAGAAAGCATTTATTTTAGGTGACTTACATAATAAAACACTTTCTATTCATGTCATCGGTTTTTTTTTTTTTTTAAAGCATATAGAACACCCCAAACTTAGTGGATTGACATAATTACCATTACTTGTTGGAAATTCCATGGGTACACTGGACACTGCTGGTTTAGGCCATCTGGGGCTGAATGGTCTAAAATGGCTGGTTTTAAATATTTGGGACATTGGTTAGAACTATCAAAGTGTCTTATCTGATTTCTCATCTTTCAGGAATTCACTAGAGTGTCTTTAAACAATTAGGTTAGATTAGAAAGTAAGAAGTATGTTGAAGGTTTCCCAGCATTAGGAGAGAGCAAGTTCCAGTGCAGAATAACTTGTGATTTCTCTCAGAGTCCTCTCATTGAGGTACAATTCTAAAGGTGGAAATGTAAATAATAACTTGATGAGAGGTAAAAAAATAAATAAAATAAAATTCATGAGACTTCATTTTCAATGCACTTCCATATACTTACTATAATTGAGGATTACAGAATTTTTGGTGCTTGAGAATATTTTAGTTGGATTTCTATTTATTGTTTTCTTTTGAAGAAGATGAATGTTTTAAAATGTATTCAAAAGTGAAAACAGCGGCAACAGCGGTTTGACACATCTATTCTATAAGATCTCAATTGCATGATTTGAAAATTGAGCCACAAAGTAAGATCAGTTGGATTTATATTTGTCTTATTTTTCTTTATTGTTCTACATGATAAAATAATTATGTAATCTGATTTATTTCTACCACAGTGACCATATGTTTTGGCAAGATATGAAAATATCTAGGAGGCATAAGGATGCAACATATTCTTGCCCTAATTTGAGACTCACAAAAAATATTTAGCCTTACTTTCATTAACTTACTGTGTTCATAAGCAATGTAAGAAAGACTATGTACTAGGCAGTTTAACATTTTAAAAGGTGTTATTACCTACTATGCAAGTCATGTATTCCACAACAAAACATTATTCCAAAACTTAGTGGCTTAAAACATTATTTACCATCACCCACTATTTTGGTAAAACAAGACTTAGAAGTGACTCAGCTACAAATTTCAGTTAATCTTATTATGCTTATTAGTGCATATTAATTACACGAAATAATGTGTTTTTTTGACATTTGCATACATATTGTCCTTGGATAATCCTTCTTATTATTCTTTCTTATGGCCTCACTCCACCCTTGCAAGTCCCCTTCCTCCCTTTTATTAATAGTTCTCCTTCTACTTTCATGTTGGAAACTTGAGTTTTTCTATTCACTTGTTCATTTATTTATTTTTTAGATTCTACATATGAGAGAAAACATGCAATACTTGCCTTTTTGGCTTATTGACTTAAAATGATGATTGTGAGCTCCATCCATTTTCTTGCAAATGATATGACATTGTTCTTCTTTATGGATAATTATAATCCATTGTATATATAAGGCATTTTTCTTTATCCATTCATCTGTTGATGAACATGTAGATTCATTTTGTAACTTGATTATTGTGAATAGTGTCATGATAAACATGAGTATGCAGATGTCTATTTGGTATGACAACTTGAATTCCTTCCATGAGTGATAGAACAAGACGATATGGTAGTTCTATTTTCAGGTTTTTGATGTTTGTTTTTGGTGGTGATGGTGGTGCTGGATTTTGTTGTTGGTGGTGTTTTTTTTGTTTTGTTTTGTTTTAGTACTGGGGAGTGAATCCAGGGTCACTTAAGCACTGAGCCACATCCCCAGCCGTATTTTTTTTTAACTTTTCATTTAAAGACAATGTCTCAACAAGTTGCTTAGGGCCTCATTAAGTTGCTGAGGCTGGCTTTGACCTTACAATCCTTCTGCCTCACCCACCCAAGATCTTGGGATTACAAGCGTGCACCACCACACTCAGCTATTTTCAATTTTTTGAGTAAAACTCCAAACTATTTTCCATACTTAGCAGTATCACTTTCTGTATAGTCTACTGGTCAAGACAGGTACAAAATCCAATCAATTTCAAACAGAGAAAATTTAACTCCAGTTCAACATGGGAAAGTGACAAGGGTCAGTCCTCATGGAGGACTGAAAGAAATTCTTCATTGGTTTTGGAAAAGTATAATGTACCACATGTAGGGAAACTTCAAAAGTTCTGATAAGAACCTTTTTCATTATTTATCTTACTTTTCATGGACATAGATTTTATTCTTCCTTGAGGAAATCTAGGGCATTATTGATAGTTGCTCATTGAACTTTGGTATTATTTTGGATTCAACCAAAAGAGGAACCAGATAAAGGACTTGAGTTCAAATATCTTATCTTGGAAATAATCCAGATGACATGGATTGAAGGGAAATGGAAGAAGGAAACCATAACAAGATATGGTCCAGTGGAGCCCAGCTGTAGATGACTAGTATTTTCAGTCTTGTTATAATCTCCTGACAACACTTATGAACTCGAAGAATCCTACATCTAGAAGATGGAAGAATGAAAAATGTATCTATCATCATTGATTTAAGTTTAAGAGTCATTAATTCTTCTATTTTTCCATTTTGCTTATGTATGAGTTTCTGATGCATTTCATAAATGTCCCCAAAAAAGAATGCTCAGAAAAGTGCCAAATTAGAAAGTAAGAAGTATATGATATAGGTTCATGGTGAAGAGCTCTGAGCTGCACTCCAGCCAAGTTGGTAGAAGACTGCTTAGAACTAGTTACTATAGTGATTCTGTCCATGGAAATGTACAGGGAGGCGTTCCCCTGGTGAGAAAACTCCCACTGGGTAACACTCACCCTATTTCCCATCCTTAGAAGGCCCTGCAATCTCTTAGGATCTAGTAATACAGCTAATATATGTGTCGTGTCTAGCTGGTACGGCAATGCCCTGAGAAGTCTCTGTGTTAGAGCCTCATCAAGCCTAGACCTTGTTTGCAGGCACATAGCTTCTGGGAATAAAGGAACTTGCTTCCTTAATAATTAAATGTTTCATCAAGCTCTGGTGCTTCTGGATCTCTGGCCTAACAATAACTTCAGACAATGGACTTTCTTGAGAATTTCACAAATCTCCTAACATTGCATATTGTAACTACAGTATAAGCAACCTTACTGATACTCAAAACAATAATGTAGTTATAGTACTAATGATCTAATGTAATCTATTGGTATAATTCAACATGGCCACTTGAACAAAGAGCCACTCTGCCACATTCCCTGCCTCTGCACCTTGTCTCTGTGTCACCCTTTATTTATTTCTTTACAGGTTACTACAGAAATGGCTGGCAAAATAAATATGACTGAGATAATTTGTGCCAGAGAAATTTAGAAACACATTCATTCAAACTAAAGACAATCAAATACTGAGCACGTACTCTGTGCTGACTACAGCCCTTAGCATTTGAAGAATATAAAAGGAAAACTTTCACACATTCTAGTTTAGTAAAACTATAGGAAATCAGCTCATTACAGCAAAATAAAATGAGTTGTTAGTAAATAGAAGAAATAGAAAATAAGATGTGTTAGTCAGTTTTTCATCACAGTGACAAAAATATCTGACACAGGTAACTTAGAGAAGAAAAGATTTATTTTGCCCCTTGGTTTCCCACATTGCAGTCCATGGTCAGTTGGCTCCATTACTTTAGGACTGAGATGAGGCAGAACATCATGGCAGAAGGTCATGATATTGGAATTCTATTCAACTAATGCACTCCAGGAAGGAGAGAGAAAAAGCACAGAGGAAACAAACTGTGGGGAAGATAATATTTTCCAGTGCACATCCCCAGTACCCTGCTGCCTCCCCATTAGGTTCCACCTCCCAGAAATCTATTCAGCTATCAATGGATTCATCCATTGTTGAAGTCAGAGCCCTCATGATCCAACGCCCACTTGGGAACACATGATATTTTGGGGTACTTTCTGGATTCAAACTAATAAGTCTACTAAGAAAGATCATCTTCACTATATTAGGCAGCTTTCTGACCCAGTGACAAAATACCTGAAAACAACAAGAAAAACGCCTTAGAAGAGGAAGGATTTATTTTGACACACAGTTTCAGAAATTTAAGTTCATGGTCATCTGGTTCCATTGTTTCTGGGCCTTTGGTGAGCAAATACATCATGGTGGAAGGACGTGGTGAAGCAAAGCTTCCCATCTTATGGTGGCCAGGAAGCAGAGGTGGTGATCAGGTGGGGAAAGAAACAGAGAAAGAGAGAAAGGCAGAGTAGAGGACCTGATACAAGATACAACCTTCAAAGACACATTCCTAATGACCTACTTCCGACAAGTAGATCCTGCTTTCAAAGGTTTTCAACAACTCCCAATAGTACCACCAACTGGGAACAAAGTCTTCAATACATGAGCCTTTGGGGGACATTCCAGGTCCAAACTGTAATACCTGGAACAAACTTTGAGGGATTTATGTTTGAGTAGATGTTCAACAAAGAATGATTAGGAGAAAAAAAAATGTCATAAAGATTATAGATGTAAAAAAGCCAAATTTAAAGCTATGATAAGCCCCCAGACAAAAATTTTATACATAGATACTTTGAAAGGGAAAAAACTTAGGTATTCACCCAGGGTCATAGTACTTTTCAGTTGACAATTTAGACAAAACCCAGAAATCTTTTGCCCTCATCTAGTTTTTCTTTAGCAGTTTTTTAGACTTACAAAATACTAGTTTCCAATAATTTATTTTATAACAGATATCATTGCTCTTCTCATTCCTGTTTCTTTTCTTCAGAGTCTATGCTCATTAATGCTCATTAATATGTTGAACATATTGCTTTCTTTGAGTTTTCTTTTTTATTGAGGGAATTGTAAATTTAAACAAGAATTTACAGTGAACATATTTTTACAGTGATTACTTATTTTATAATTGATTCCCCTTTGATGGTAGCATGGCACAAAGTCTAGCTTTTGTTTGTTTGTTTTTGTTTTTATTTTACTTTGCTCTATTAAATTAATGTAAAATCTATTTTAATTTCTACATAAAACAGCAAACTAAGACAACTCACAATTGATATGTCTGACAGAGGAGTTAGAATAAGTCAAGGACAGAAAACCAAAAGAGACTTGGTAAAGACCCTGGACTGGGGAATAGCAAGCAGCACATTTAGGAAAAAAAAAAAAAAAGTGTCAGCAAAGTGGAATGGGATTCTGATTCCTCCAGCAGTCAACACTTTGGAAAATCATTTAGGACAGTTTTCACAAGATTTCTCAAGTATCCTAAGCAAATATGTGAGAGAAATTACACTAATGTTTTAGGAATGGATTTTCACCTTGTCTAAAATAATTCAGCAATTTTCCAGAAAGATAGCTTTGTTAGGTCAAATATTTGATTTTTCTAACCATTCTCTCTTCTCCCATTTTGGGGGATAATGGATAGCTCATCTTAATAAAATACTCTAAGAATATACTAGGGATGGATCATTTTAAAACAAAAGAATGGAGAGGCACAACAGGGCATTGGGGACATCATGGGTTCATTGAATCCAATGAATTCACCACTTTTCTGGGAGTATGCCCAAAAGAGAAGTATCTCAGTCATTTATATTTTGTTTTCTGAACATCTGTGATCTTCGGAAAAGGAATAACTCTACCAAACATGGAAAGACTGACGTTGAGATACTGAGAAAGAAAAAGTAGGCCATTGGTTATGATGAATTCTATAAATAAAAAGTGGAGCAAACTGAGATATGTATCAATAAGTTTAAAAGAACATTGAATGACATATGAAGCACATGCATATAATGGGGGAAAAACTGCTTTGGGGTGGAACTATTGGATAGAAGCTATTTTATACAGTAGAATAGGAAATCAAAAGGCAGAATAAACTTGTGCTTTTCTAGTCTGGTAAAGCCTCCTTGGTAAACTTTGTTTTCTGTCACCTTGAAGAAACAGAGGCACATTGGGAACATGTCAGCCTTTCTAGTGCACAAAACCACACACCCACTCTAGATTTGAAAATCACATTATTCTCATTTGTGATTAGTTCAACACACCTGCCCTGAGTATCTACATCAAGAAGTAGCAAGTGATTATTAAAATCCAGGAGTTGTGCTTGAGACTTTGAGATTCAAAGATACAATGAGTATCATAGTCCCTGCACTTACATAACTGACCACCTATTAGGAAAGGTCTAAATTTTGTATTCAATGTGCTATGCCTTATGTAAAAGGTAATCAAAATTGCCAGAAGAATTTAGAGAAAGGAAGACAAAGAGAGAAATTCATATTGACAATAAATTAAGGTCTGAGTCTTAAAGAATGTGCTGACTTTATCCAAATAAATATAGTTTGAAAGAACAACCCAGGCTGAGAGAAGAACATGAGCTGATTCAAGGAGCCAGGAAGGAGAGTGGTGCTTATAGGATTCTATAAGTGCTCCCACACTGGAACTTTAAAATATAATGTGGGATGTAGCAGCAGCCATAAAGATGAAGGACTTACCAGTCATGCCAGTAGGCTCCAAACTTGGGATTCCATTCTATAAATGTTGAATTTTGCATTTAGATGTGTAGATTCAGGACATTCATGTCTGGAAACCAGAAACAATACAAAATTGTCTCCAGTGAGCCACATGAATAATTGAAATAAGTTAGTAAAGGTGCATGAATTTGAAAAGCATTTAGGAGGAAAACTTACCCTTATGTAGTAGTTGATATGAAATCAGGGGTGGGGAAAGCTTAGCACTCAGCACAACGCTTGCAAGTAGGTCCTGATATGAGCAGCAGAGTCCATAGACCTGGCAAAGCCCAACAGTCAACCCAAGGACATAGGATCCAGCACCTGGAAGCATAAGCCTAGAGACCTACTGGGAGTATGGGCTGCCCACATGGTGAGATGGCAACAAATTAGAATAAGACTTGGCCAGTGGCATGTTGGTGAGGGCTTACATGAAAAGATGTCAACTTAGGGCTGGACAGCTTGTCTTTATCCCTTAAGGCTACCTTCAAATCCCATTTTAGACTTACCAAGCATCTCTACCTATTCACAGGGGAAAAAAAAAAGAAAAAAGGATGGGCCAAGAAAATGCCAATAATATATATTACCTAAAATTGGCAATAAATATATATTACCTAAAATTGAATTTAAATATCTGCTTCCTGATGGAAAATGGATTTTAGATAGAAATTATTTTCAACTGAATAAAAATTATAAAATGATCTATAATGATTTCATATCATTAAGATTAGAAAACCCTTACCATGAATCATCCATATTTCATAGAACTGGGATAGACATTACCAAGAGAGAAAGGGGGATCAAGGTAGACCTTCCCTTTGTTTTAGGTTTGGACACTCAATATTTGACTTCTTTTGACCCTCGGAATCAGAATGGATAAAGGGAGTGGACTGTAATATATTTTGCCAGGCCCAGACTCACAGCTAATGAAGCAGAATTTCTCAAGAAAGGTCAGTTCCCTGCTTTTAAATTAGTTTCCAGCCTGGGTGTAAAACTCACTTGAGTTTAGAATCACTGAAACTGCTCTAAGCACACCCAAAACATCACCTGAAGGCATCACTTAAAACCCACAGGGCACTTGAACTTGAATCAAAGAATCGCTCCAGGCTGTTCTTTATTCATCCACATGAAGTCCTCATGCATCACCTCTCCTACCTCTCTGGACAAATCCCCTGATCCTCCCTTTCTCCCCTCATCTGATTGAGTTTTAATTTGGAAAGTAAACTCTGTTCACTTACCTTCACTTTTGTCTGGCAGCCCCTGTGCCTCAGTCTTGGTACACCTCCATGAAAAAAAAAAAAGACAGTCCAGCCTCGATCATGCCGGAGCACAGCCCCCTTTAACACAGACCTCCATCCCTTCCAGTTCCTGGATGTGTCCTTCTTTCGTTTGCAAATGAAAAGAGAAATGTTCCTTAGATATAAAATTATTAAAACACAACTGAGTATTCAAGTACCCATAGATATAGGGTTATAATTAATGAAAACCAAGACCTAGGACAAATGACCAGCTGTGCGGCCTTAGGCACTTATTGGGGGTTCTCTGATCCTTTGTTTAGCCATCTTTAAAGTTAGATTAGAGCAGGATTTCTGAACGTTGAAAGTTTTTAAATACAGAGCTGGATAATCCTGTGTAAAGGAGTGGAGACAGTCCAGTTTATTAAAAGATGTCAGGATTACCAAAAGTATCCCAGGCATTGTCCAATGTTTACTGGGTCAGGAGTGGAAAGCCCCAGTAGAGGACCATGGGATGAAAGCTTCCCACTCTACAGGACTCTTGAGACATTGAATAAGCAAATGTACTTGGAAGTGCTGTGGCATTGTAAGTAATCACACATGGGGTTGCATTAATAACAATTAATACAATTAATATGGTTCAAGCTATTTAACCGTTGTAAGACATGAGAGATAAAGATATGACACTTTTAAGAATGCCAATTAAAGAGTCATACAAGCTTAAATTATTTATTTATTTGTTTGCTTGTTTGTTTGTTTGTTTGTTTGTTTTGGTGCTGAGGTTTGAACCCAGAGGCTCTCTATCCCTGAGGCTGGCTTCAAACTTGAGATTCTCCTGCCTAGGTCTCCTGGGTGTTTGGGATTACAGGACTGCTGGTGATTCTAAAAATTTAATTTAACCCTCCTGTGATCTTGGTCAACATTCCAGGCAGAGAGCAAAAAACCTGATAAATACCCCTTAACTTATCTGAGCAGGATACGTTTTAACAAATAGTTTATGGCTCTGTAAGTGTGTATATTGTTCAGATTCAATTACCAGTCAGTCTTTAGGGTTCAAGGATAGGAACATATTTTAAATGAATAGACCCTCTGAACTTATTGGCATTTCCATAATATTACTCAGTAAAACAAATGCTGGAAGTCTATACTTTTAAACTTGCCATTCCCATTTTAAAATACTGTAGCCAAAATAGCAAAGCAAATAGAATGAATCTAAAGCCCTATAAGGAGTTTTCTTCAAGAGACAAAATCATATTTTAGTTTCCTTCCATTTATATTTATAAATTTCTATTTCCTGCTAAAAACATTAAAATTCCACCCTTTTCTTTATTTTTTTTCCCTTTATCACTCCTCTGTCTTCCCCCAACCCTCTTGAGACACACACACACACACACACACAAATCTACACAGGTCCACATGCATGTACCTGTGAACACATACATGATTTTTAACCAGCTCCCAAATATTAATTTTATGAAGAAAGGCACTTTGTTTCTAAATTTAGTGACCATATGGGTCAACCGCAGCCTTTAGCCATTCTACCATTAGCTCATGTCTATAATCCTGTTCTGCCTTTTCCTAAATATAGACCTGTGAAGTTACCATACAACATCTCCATTTCCTCATCTCTAATGTGTAGGCTTTCATGTCTTCTTTGAAATATAGATGCGAGTACTGAATAAAAAGAGCAATATTTACACTGGATAAAATATATTTGATATTTTTAAAAGGTCAATGTCCTTCCTCCTCTCATTCTTTTTCACTCAGTCACTGAATTTATAGCAGAGTGTGTATCTTGCCTGTTGCTCCTGCAGTTAAGTGAGGAAGGAACTTTTAATAAAATAGTTATGGCTTTCTTCTCTAATTCACAGAAGAGTTGTGCTGCTCTAAAGGCAGGGGAAATATCCATTACAAAAAGAAATCTATAAAGTTATGGATTGGAATTTCCACTGGGGAAAATGATTTCAATTCATGCTTAGGTTGGCAACTCCTCCATTTAGTCTGACTTCCCCCATAATAGAGGCTGAGACAAAGTTTCCTCTGAGATTGTTTTTATAGAAGTGTGATCTCACAGACCTGGAGGGAAATGCATCTAGAAGGTGGAAATAAAACTCCTATGGACTTCCTGAGAAGAATATTGAAGTCATTTCAAGGACATTATTTGAGGGGCAGCAAAGAGGGTGGAGGTCCTTTTCTTCATTGGTAGAAGTTTTACTCATGATGCTTCAACTCTTTCACAGTTCTGATTGCTTTTCACAGCTGTGAGTGCCAAGGAGATTCTCTGACATACCACAGAGTAGGGACAGCAGAGATGTCCATGAGGTAATAAACATCTGCATGAAGCTGGCCAGAAAAAACAGAATGGCCCACTTCAACAGCAGCTGGTACTAGGGGTGAGGCCAAGAGGGTCTTAAGACTTGCAGAAATGGTATTCATTGGAGGGATGATATTAGCATGTGTAAGATCAACACTTAATTATAGATATATTAGTGTATCTATAGATAATTACTAAGGTTCTACCATAGGCAAAGGGTGTTGTGTGTTCTAAGAGAGTGTGTTGTGTGTTCTAATGTGGTTACCAAAGGAGAATTGACTTCTTCTCAGCTGGCTTCTATAATTCAAGAAAAGTCAAACAGTTGGTAGTCAGTGCTAAGAGTAAAAATTTGTCAGGGAATCAAAGTTTTTTTTTTTTCATTGTTAATCAAACAGATAAAAAATGTCATTGCTTTCTACTGCATAATACATGTGATTTAGGTCATCATCTTGGTGGAGCAGATTACAAATTTTGGTAGAAAAGTTTTCCACTAAACTGATATGGAAATAAATAAGCTGTGTTAAACAGGGATTCTGTGGCTTGGCTCCAGTTGATAGATTGCTGAATCTGCTGGATCTCCTACTAATCTGTTGGCTGTGCAAGTCCTTTCCTCTTTACCAGATTCCTGTTTTCTTTGTTTTACTTGATTCAGACTTTTGAATGGTTAGCTATTGCAAGCACCACTTTTGGCCTGGTGTGAGAATCTTCTGCCTACAGAGAGGAGTTCTGTTCCTGATCACCATTAATAATTCT
Source organism: Callospermophilus lateralis (assembly GCF_048772815.1). Lineage (NCBI taxonomy): Eukaryota > Metazoa > Chordata > Mammalia > Rodentia > Sciuridae > Callospermophilus > Callospermophilus lateralis. The sequence goes on from NC_135322.1 coordinate 45,375,942, forward strand.
TTTAGTTCTTTCCCCATCTATTCATTTCATGAAATGCTCCTTCCTCAGCAAACTACACCCTAATAATATAGGATGAACCTGGGTTTTCTAGTTTTCTACCTACTAATTAGAGGAACAGCTTCCTCAACTATGTTGGTGACTATGTGGATACTCTGACACAATTCAAGCTTCACTCCTTTAGATTCAACTATTCTTTAAAATAATGGTGGTAGTCCAAGTCTGAACTGATATTGGATATATAATGTATTGGGCCACTTATTCGCCTTAATTTAATAACTCCTCAAAATTAATCTTCCAGTTATGTGCTATTATTTCTACCCTTCTTCTTAGTAGTAAACTGATATAAATAAAAGTCAAGTGAGTGAAACACAAAGAACCACACATGTATCCAGGATTTGACACCCTTTCTATTGACTGGAGTGCCAAAATGCCACTTTCAAGATTTTTTGATCCTTGAGCTCCTGGTAGAAGTATGTTTCAATAGAAGACTGTGAGCTTTCCTTAGATTAGGCAGCTGTATTCTAGTTCTCTTTCTTCTTTTGGAGTGTTGAACATCCTGAAGGAGAATAGAAGGGTATTCTATTCTCTCCTATACTCCCAAGTTCCTGCCCCCAATACCATCTTGTTTTTTTTCCCCTAGTTTTTATCTAATATGATGTCCATTCCTCTTTGGATAGAGATCTCACTTTATAACCATACTTTCCTTGTCATTTATAACTTACATAATATTTAAGCATAAGGCTTCTTTGCATGTGGTCTAACATAACTATTATGGGCCAGGCTATATGGGCGATGACCAAACAGACTCTATTTTACCCTGAGACTCTATATCTTGTAAGAAATGCTTCTCCCATGGGAAAGCCCTGCCTCTGTACCCATTAATAGTTACCTAGCATAACATACTTAGCAACACAAAATAGCAGTCGTTCTCTTTGTTTTCCATTTTTCTTGGGCAATGTACCTTGTCTGAGTAACCATTCTCTAACTTGTACTCAACTAGGGTCATTTTGACCCACTTCGCTTCTGCTTGCTTGCTTCTATGCCAACCTGGAAAGGCCTGTGGGAAATACCAATGTACCCATTGCATTGTCTCACACTAACTGCCCAGTTCAGCTTCTGTACCTGCTTGCTTGCAGCTACGTCAACCCAGATGTGTTTTTTGCCTTTAAATATCCTAAAATGCTCAGGCTTGGGACTGTTCCTTACAGAGACAATTATGGGTCCTGCGGGGAGTAGTTTCTGGCCCCCCGCCTGCTAAATAAAGACTCTTCAATTTGGACAAAACTGAGACTTGGTGTGTTTTCTGAGCAACCTGCCCCACAACAATGAGATTAGGGACAAATTATGCCAAACTTGAAAATAAAACTGGTGACTATGTGTTCTTTCGTGGTCACAGTTGGCATGATGTAACAGGCTACCTATTATAGTCAGTTGTTTTTTTTCCTGTGACTAAAAGACTAACTAGAACAATTTTAATGAGGAAAAGTTTATTTAGGGGCTCATTGTTTCAGAGGTTTGGTCCATAAACAGCCAGCTCCATTCCTCAGAGATTCAGTTGAGGTTGTACATCATGGTGAAAGAATGTGGCAGAGGTAAGCAGCTCACATGATGATCTGAAGCAAAGAGAGAGACTCTCTTTGCCAAACACAAAATATATACCCCAAGGGCATATCCCTAATGACCTACCTCCTCTAGCCACAACCTACCAGCCTTCACTCACCACTCAGTTAATCCCATTAAGGGATTAATTCACTGATTGAGATAAGATTCTCCTAACCCAATGATTTCTCCTCTAAATCTCGAATTGTCTCACACATGAGTTTTTCGGAGACACTTCACATCCAAATACAATACTACTTCAGGTATTCTTTGATTCTCTTGGAGAATGTATGTTTAATTGACTTTGTATTTGTAATTGCATTCAAGTATAAAAATAATTAAGTTATATGTTAATTTATAAATTTCACTCTGTAGAAAAGAGAACCCCAAAATTATAATGTCATGCCCTAAAGGGTCAGCAGGCAGTTTTATAACTGTTAGTGATTTTTTTTTCTTTTCTACCATGCTTCAATTTTTCTACTTTTTCTTTCTCAAGGTATATATAAACCCTTCTTTCTTATATTCTGTGAGAACCATGTTTACCATTTTTGCTGGTCCCTTCATTAATTAATGTGTTTAATAAAAATCTTTGAAGTATGTTCTTTCCCTGTTTGTAATGAAAACCCTGGTTTTACCTTTTATAAATTTCAACTTTAACAATGATTACTTTAATGTTTTTTGCTTTCTCGTTCACTAATTCATTCATACCTTCTGTCATCCATTTCATGAATTTTTTTAGCAGCTTTGTGCTGAATTTTGTTATGGGTGCTTAGGAATACAGCAGGAAGAGCAGTAAATCTCTTCATTCTTTGAGGTGAGAGGCAAAAATATGAGCTACAGGATATTATAAAAAGTTAGGAATATTTATTTAAGAGTCACAAGTCCCATTTTTACCCAAACATCACCTTGGAAGATAATAATCAGGTAATTATCAACATTTGAACCATAAGTAATCTAAGTGTGTACCTTTTTTATCAGAGCCAATTATCTTCATTGCAACCTGTTCCTTATGTAATTTCCATGCCCTTAGTTTTGAGAATGAAAATACCTGGAATTTTTGCATTTTTGAACATGTATATTCCTCAGATTACTTTTAGGAAAATAGTCAAATCATAATTTAAAAACAAGGTTTTGTCTGGGGATATGAATTCCAGTTTTTTTCTTTTGTTTTTATGTTTATATTTTTATTACCTAAGTATTTAAAAATGCAATATTGGACAAGTTACATTTCATCTCATTCTGGTCCTCAGCTATGTTGGTCTTAAAAGATCAGATTGGACAAGATGACAGCTGATGTTTGTTCCAGCTCTAAATTCTACAGACAAGACAAAAAGTTAAACATATAAATATCATTTCAGGATCTAGTATTCGTTACACTTACTGCATACTTTAATTTATTAATATTAGAATTCATTAGTGATTACTAGAATTAATTAGTGCAGCAGAGATTATAAACTTGTACCAAATTTTGTTTGGTTTTGTTTTATGAGATGTGCAATAAATCAGGTCTTCTACCAGTTAACATTCTGTTGCCGATCTTTCTTACATTACTGCCTAATGAAAAACAGCTAATTAATATGCTTCTAATAACTACTGAACCATATCCTTGGCACCTAAAATCAACATTCACAAGTAGCTGGAACCATGAGGCACAGGCATGCCTGTGACTTCCAATCTTCAGGGAAGGCTGTGAATTACATATAGTATCTAATGAATTATTTATAGTAGTAAAAATGAACTGAAACATGCCTATGAGCCATGGGGAACAGTGAACTGTGATGGCACTCGGAGCACTGGGCAAAATCTGACTGCCAGGCCCAAGATTCACTTTGAAATTCTTTGTATGTGATGTGTGACTTATTCAGGCTTTAATCTTTTAAGGAAAAAAAAAATAGACCTTCTGTCTCAATCCATTTAGACTGTTATAACTAAATACCATAAACTGAGTGAGTTATAAACAACAGAACTTCATTTTTCACAGCACTGGAGCCTGGGAAGTTCAAGATCAAGGTTCTGGCAGATTCAGTGTCTGGTGAGAACCTGCTTCCTGGCTCAGAGATGGTGTGCTCCAGCTGTTTTCTCACATGGAAGAGGAGCTGGTGAGCTCCCTTATGTCTGGTTTATAAGAATACTAATCCCACTCATCCACATTCAGCCTTCAATAACTAATCTCTTCCCAGAAAGCCCAGCTCCTAATACCATCAGGCTGTGACTTGAGGTTTTAACATATGAGATTTGAGACACAGAAACATTCAAATGTAGCATCTTCTTAATTAATTTCCTGTGAGTCTACAACCATTGGAATTTTGTGAAAATAGTGCCATGTTCTTCAAAGTTCTCCATTTATTTTACCCACTATGTTTTTTTTTCCCTCACTATATTTAAAAGAATTCTTTTCCAAAATGGACAGGTGGGTGATGACTTGTTATGGGGTAGAAGTTTAGATTCAATTTTTTAATGTAATTGCCATTATAATTATTATTCAGAAAATCACATCTAAAACAAATCTAAAATGGAAAATATCTCAACTGAAAACTCCTTCAGTATATTGGAAGCTCAATGAGGACAGATGATAAAATTCCCTTTAATCCTCCTCCCATTACTCCATACCTCTCCTGTTATACAGTGGACACTTCTTATCTATCAAATTTACTGGCACATTATGGAAAAGGGCCTATCTTGATTTAAGGTGTAGTAGTACAGAGGTAAAAATGTCAGTCCTTTGATAGAGTTTAAATTTTAGTGGCATGCAATAAATGGTTGTTGAAAAACATGAGCGATTCTAACAATAGATCTTATTTACATCCTAAGAGCTAAAAGGAATGCCATATGTCTTATTCCTCTCTTCCTTTCCTACTGTCTTCTTTAGGATCTGATTACATAGTCCTTTTTGTTGTTCATAATAAGCTTTCTTTCTCAAATGTATTTGCCCTTCTCATATCCATTAAAATATCCATGATAGCCTTTAAATATGTGTATATATATATATAAATGCATCTAAATGCCATCTACAGACCATTTGTGCTTATATATACTACTGCCATAGATGATTCCCTATGCCATGGGACAGGAAGATAATTGTAATCAAGTCAGATTTGGTTCCTATCCTTTATAGAAAGAATTTATTTTTGTGCTTAAACATCTATTTTCTCATTGGTTTTAAATCAAGTATCCTCTCTTCAGGAGTCGCTCCCTGAACTTCCTTTCTAATGCAGGATGAGTCAAATATTAATCCTTTTGGGCTGAGGATTTAGCTCAGTGGTAGAGTGCTTGCCTCACATGTGTGAGGCCCTTGGTTCAATTCTCAGCACCACATAAAAATAAATAAATGAAAAAAATAAAGGCATTGTGTTTTCTACAACTAAATAAATATTTTTAAAAAATATTAGTCCTAAAAATATCAGTGCTCCCATTGGTCTCTGAGCTCAGCTGCTTATAATCTAATGTGTACTAATTTATTATTTTTATTTTCTAATCTGACTCTCTGAGATCTTCTATTCTTCCCTTAAGAGTAAGCTTAAATCATCTTTTTGAAGTTATCTTTGACTGATTTCCAGGTTAATTGATCTCTTACAATCCAGTGCAGACCCAAGCCATATCACATAACATCCTTCTTCATTGTTTTGTTTAATGGCACATTGGATTTGGTTCTGTGTCCTAAGAACCCAGCAAAGGATATGGAATGCATAGGTACTCAATGAATGTTGCCTGGATTTAATTTTAGGATCAAAATTCCATGTCAGTGCCCATCCAGATTTGTTTTTCCCCACATATTTTTGGAATCTGACCATACTCACCATTTCACTTGGAATAATGGTTTCCTAAATATTTAATAAAATCACAAATATTCTTCTTGCAGTGTTTGCTTGTGTTGACAGCTGCAAAACTCAAACTCTCCATGATAATATTGCATGGCCATGATTTTACCTGGGATTTCCTCCTTTCTGAGAAGTCAGACCAGTAGGTCCTCACTTCTCCATGATCCTATGAATGGTAAAAGCAGTCAGCATCTGATAGAGTCTTGTTTTTTTTTTTTTTTTTTTTTTTTTTACTGTAAAAGAAGGTTTGTTTTTTCTCCAGTGGCTCAATGTGAACAGAAAATTGTAATGACAATAGTTCCACAATTATTTGAGCATACAATATCAGGGGTTTTTTTTTTTCAAATAAGTTGAGCATTTTATAGAGAGAGATGTCCTTGGCCACTGGGAAAAGATACAAGGTCATTTTGCAGCCAAATGAATATGCTTGAAATGACTTCTACTTCTTCTGCTATCATTAACTCACCTGGGGTAGATAAAATCAATGAATATATAGCCTACAGAATAAACGTGCATTTGTGTCAATGTGAGGCAAGCCATGTGAGGATTTCAGTTAGTTATGCTGTCCTGGAGAAACAAGAAGGGGAATGGGCAGGTTATGGCATGAACTTCAGGATCTGCATTCTTTATCAGCTGTAAATCTGTGAGTCATTTCTGTATCAATAGAAATTGATCCCTGAGTTCTATTTTTCAATAAAGAATTCAAGGTGCAGAAGAGTGCATGTAATATGACACCATTTGTACAAAAATAAGGAAAAATAAGTTTGCTTGTAGGTGTTTAATTTTCTTTGAAGGATGCTCAGTAAATCAATAGCAATGGTTACCTCTATATAGTAAAACTGGTTGTCAGGAACACAGAGATGGGAGACAAATTTTGCCTGCATTACCTTTTTTGCTTGGTGAGTTTTGAGCCACAAGAATATATATTTGTTACTCACTCAAAAATAAAGTTTTGAAAATCTGGCTTAATAAAAAGATGTCTGCATCCAGTCATTTGAGAGGATTCTAGGTTTCAAAGCAGCAGGATCCTGGCATCTCTCAGTGCATTACACATTTCCCTTTTCTTCTTTTCAGATGTCACCAGAGAATTCTTCTCTTTTACTGGTTATTACCAGATGGACGCTAGGATTCCCGCTGCCTCTGGGGCTCATGTACATCATAAACCTCTTCACATACTGATAAGCACATGATCAAAACATGAGCCCCTCCTCTTCTCTTCCAGAACTGCCCAGAGGCCAATTAGGCAAAGATTTCTTCCAAAATATTAAGCCCTTATGACAGAAGTTCAGACAAAAATCTCTACAATTGATTTCATAAGTCATCAAATATATATTGAGTGTCTACTGGGCATGGCTGAGTAATTTACCTTTATGGTAGGAGTTACATTTCACTTACCTTGAAACCAGATCAATAAGTTACAAGGAAAGAAATGAGCGTTTGTGAAATCACTACTACATGTGGAACTTTGGGATAAGTGCTTTCCATTCATAGTTTTATGAATTATAACTAACTCACTTAATCCACTCAAACTCATCTGAGACAGGTGTTTTTATTCTCCTTGTTTTATAATTGAGAGAACAGATACAAGGCTACTAAGTAACTCATCCAGATATCATCCCCTCTGACTCAAGGCTGTTTCTACAAAACTCCTGTGGAACTGTAGAAAATGGTGTAAAGATAATAGAAGTTTAAAAGCTCATTTCTTTGTTTCAGGCTTGTTTGATTAATCCTATACAGCAAAATGTCACTACCAAATGCAAGATGTATTTTTCAAAATGCCTTAATCTGTTTATTCATCACTTAAGGGTACATTAGAGAGACTGGAAACTTGATCTTTATTTTCCTACTAACAGATGTTGTTACTAAGAAACATATAATTGAGCACTTCGGGGCAATTATTTTAAAATATAATGCTCACCTTTCCAATAACTTTCCATGTGGTTTCTTGAAATTAAGACACATTTCATGTTGACTCATCAAATGGCCCCATGCCCCCTCCTTTGAGACAATCCTACCTCAAAAAGTATGGTTTTAAATTGCCAACCCAGTACAAAGACGAAGAATGTCAGGCCTCCTACATATTCAGAACCGTCTGTCACTGGGTCTGGAGCTGCTTACTGAGGCTTTTTAAGCCTCTCTCCGGTGTTTCTTATCCTTACATCAGGTGATTGTTGCATTCATAAAGCATTTTTCTCCTTTTCAGAAATTCTGGGATCTTAAAGAATAGCTGTATCAGATACGATTTTTTAAAAATAATTAAATACTGCAATTACTTGATTTCTGCAAATGTACTGCTCTCTAACACATCTTTAAATCTTTATATCTGATGTCCCCTGTACCTAGCATGCTGCTGAGTTACCCACCCACCTCCTCATCTCTTGCCCATTCTTATTTCTCCTTCAGGATCCATCTCATCACGTCTTTTTCTCTAAAATATATTCTAATTCCACTCCACCCACTAGGAAGAGTTATGAATCTTCCCATTGTGACCACATTGAGCCTTATAAAAAAAACTCTCCGACAATAGTCATTTTCTACATTTGTCCTATTGGACAAATGCCATTCAGAAACTGATGTATGTACTCAAGTAGGGATTAAACTATGCTATTTAAATAAAACTGTGCCTAGTACAGAGCTTCCTTTGAACTTGAATACATTATTCATGAATGAATATAAAGACCCTTCCTTTATTATAACAGAAAGCTAATAAGCCCCTATTCTATAGACCACTATGCTGAGTATATTGTGAAACCCAGATACACACAATGTCTACACAGGAGGGCTCAAGAGCATCAGTGATAGATCTACAGAGTCCTGCCCCATTGCTTATTCGAAGATGTGTGGCAAATTAATTAACCCCATGATACAGCTCATCTTCGCTAGGGATGTAAAGATAATAATTGCATTCTTACTCCACAGGGATGTCCTGTATATTTAATGAGATAAATGTATATTAGACATTTATAATGGGTCTGTAACATAATAAGCATTAGGACCTTACCATCTGTTTGGAAAGGGAAGACAAGATGGAGGAAACAAATTTTCAGTGTAAGGCAGTATGTGATAAAGAATTTTAAGTCACTCATGCATTTTTAAAAATCTGAAGACTGCATATGAGAGTTTTAGGTCCCACAAGGTCATGACTTGTTTGATACATGGCACCTTCTCAAAGCATCAGTCTTTTGTCTTAGACTAGCAGTTCTCAAACAGGACTGTCTATCCAAATAGGAGTAGTATCATCTGAAAACTTGTTAGGAATACAAAACGTCAAGCTCCACTCCAGATCAACTGATTTGGAAACTCTTGGAACAGTGTGCAGTGTGTTAAGTTTGAAAGCCATTGCCCTAGACAAAGTTAATTCAGCATAAAAAGAAAAATGTAGCTCATGTTCAAAGCCCTCCCAGCAACATGAGATACACTGTTTTTCACCAACTTATATTTACCAATCTTGCCTATCAGCCACTTTATAGAATGTACGCATTTCCCTAGATGCCCATTGATTTAGCCTTCCCCTCCTATCCAAAGCATTGGGATTATACTCTTCAGGACTGCTTTGTGAGATATTTTCTCCCTAGCTTGAGTTTGTTCCTGTTCTAGGAATCACAGACTTACATTAAAAGAAATAATATGATGTTTATCCTATTATGTTGAAAAAGTTTAGAAAACCATTTATTCCCTTGCATAATGTATCTACTCAAATCAGGCCAAAGTTCTCCTGGTGGTAGTGGTGCAAGGCATGCTAACAATGAAGGCCAAGGGCATAAAAGAAGAGTCTGCTTTGATTCAGCAAATCTTCTTCTGCAATGCTAATCCACTGTCCTTATATTGAAAATGATTCCTTATATTTTTTAACCTGGTTTTTCATATTCTGTTACTTTCTTCCTTCAATATCATTGGGCTCCAGGGTAAAATTTTGTATTATCGTTGTTCAAATAGTTTAGGTGTTACAAGGGAATTGTAAAAGACAATTGAGAACTTTGCTTCTAACATCTTGGCTGGACAGCATTGATTCTTTCAATTCCTTTGGGAAAGAAAAGGCATATGGGTAGTTGAAGCCTAGATCCACCCTGACCATGTGCCTCAAAGGGCTTGATGGGGTTGAAGATGTAGCTCAATGGCAGAGTGTAGGCTTGGCATTCACAAGGTTCTAGTTTCATTATTAGTAAACACGCACACACAAAAAAGTTAACTGGAGTCTCCCCCAATCTTTTCTCACGTACAAATCCATGATTTCCTTCTTTCTTTAAAAAAGAGTTTTAGAAAGAGTCAGCATTTCTCTGTACTCACTGGGCCTAAATCATTGCTACTTTCACATCTCTCTGTTCCAAAGGTCTTCATCTTTTTGAAGGACACATTATATGCAACTTGAAAACTATGTGCTGTTATCATTATTTCTTACTGTGAAAATGTGCTTTAAAATAACATGATGTTTATCCTATACTAAATTTCTTTTGCCTCAAAGTGTTGTACTCAAAAGCTCAGCAGCTCAATTGTAACTGGAGTTTACAAGTTCTACTCTCTTAAGAAGAAGAAGAATTGAATAGTGAATTCTGAAATACACAAAGATGTAAAGAATGCAATTTTTTGCTTCTTCAATAAACTGAAACATTTTACTAAATCTGCAGGGCATTTGATGATCTTATCATTTTTTTAATTGGAGAGAAAGATAGCATTTAATGTTGTACATTTATTTAGCAAACTTCACTTTAGATATGGAATCTTTTCATTACATTCTGAACATATAGACATCAGAACAATCAAAAGAAAAGAATAAATGCAAAACTAAATCTTTGCATTAAACTTTAATATATTATGTTTTTAAGTTGATTTCATTTCCTAAAGGAGTTGATCAATTATCATTAGAATGTGCCTAATTTGGTAAAGACAGTTCAAGTAGCTTAATTAATTTTCATTTCCATTTCCATTGGAAAACATTTTAGTTGTTCATAACTTTTTAGATTAATCACCAAAGGAAAGTGGGGATAACAGATTGAATGAATATTATCTCAGAAAATATATAACCCACATATTCAGGTAGCACAAAGCAAAAGGTTAGCTTAGTTAGGCAGGTATATTAGTTTTAAAATTTTTATTCCATTTGCACATATATTTTGAGCTTCATAATGTACTGGTAATCAATGCTATGAAAGTGCAGAAAGTTTCTAAGCTATTCAGAGCCAAAAATTGTAACCTGCATTTCATGATCATTATAATTTCTTTTGGTTCACAGGACAATACGTTATGCTTCATGTCCTTGGAGAGAAAAACGAGTCAATATTCATTTTATTAGGACCTCAATCTTATGAAATAAATGCACAGTCTCCACTGGAAAGTCTTGCAAAAGTAAAGACAATACATGAGAAAAGTTATCATGAGGAAGCCCAAAGCACATATGTATTCTTAATTTACTTATTAGTTTATTAATTGGATTAGAGTAAGATTTTTCAGGAACTTGTTTACAAACTCTTTTGATTCAGATTTAATTTGGCTTGGCCAGAAATGATACATATTTTAAATCACACATGAAAGTACATTTGTTAAGTGTCAGAGCTGACCATTAAAAAAATCTATATTTGAAGAGGTACTTACAAAACAATTTTTAAATAAGAAAGGAAAATTTTAAAAAATCATAAGCATCTATCAAAAATGCATTAAAGGAGTTATATATTTTGGGTCATATCTGCTATTTAGTGGCTGATCTTTAATATTAAAAATAAGTATTTCAAAATAGGAAACCAACACATTTATATCCAATGTAGTGCACTTAGAAAAAGGCATTAAGTGCTCTAAACTTATTTATTAGCTTTTAAAGTAGTAACAAAATTTCTGAGAATCTATTTTTAGGAGAACTCCAAAAATAGCTTTTTACAAAATAAAATTTTTGTTAAAAAAATTAAGTAAACTGCCATAAATATCCAAAGATAAATGCATGCTGAAATAACAATCACCTATCTGTTTAAAATTATATTCAGTGATTGACAATGGCAATGCTACAATTATTTAATATGAAAATATATTAGGTTGATCATAAATTTGATTTACTCAGGGAAGTCTCAATATAGTATTTTGTAGACCAGTTAAAATCTGATGAATACTGTTAGTTTTAGTTTTTTTTTCTTTTGAACTTCCAAGGATCAATTATATTTTCATTGTACTTATACAATTCAAAGAAAAATGAGAATAGTATGCAATATAGTGGCCTAATTGAAAAGGACACATGTATGTAACAATGATAAAATTAGATTTTTAAGAACAGAATCAGAAAGAAAAATATTATAAATCAAAAGTGATTGTCTTTGATATGTGGCTATCAGTAATTTCCTCCTATATTATATTAATCTATAATTTAAATATTTTCCACAATGTGATTGAATTACAATAAAAATTGGCATTAAAATAATTATCTTTCATTTAAATAACAAAAAGTAATTTTAGGTTCACAGAAAAATTGGGTAAAAAATATATTTTTCATATATTACTGTCCCCATACATGATCACCCTACCCTATTTTCAACATCCCTCAACTGGTACATTTATTACAATTGATGAACCCAGATCACCCTGTAATTATCACTTGAAGACCATTAGTTTAAATTAAGATTCACGCTTAGTATACATTCTATGGGTTTAGACAAGTGTATGATAACATACATACACCATTATGGTATAACACAAAGGAGTTTCACCTACCTAAAGGTCCCATGTTCTCTATTTATCCCTAGCCTTTTTTAACACCTGGAAGACACTAGATGTAACTTTTTTCATAGTTTTTTTTTTTTTTCTTTTCCAGAATGTCAGATTGTTGCAAGGATGTTGTATGTGACCTTTTAAGACTGGTTTCTTTCACATACTAATATACATTTAATGTCCCTGTATGTGTTTTACACTTTTTTTTCATTGTCTGGAGGTACCAGAGGTTATTTATCCATTCATCTACTGAAGGACATCTTGGATATTGGTTGCTTCCATATTTTGGCAATTATGAATGAAATTGCTATAAAACATCTGTATGCAAATGTTTTGTGTTTATATGTTTTCAACTCCTTTAGGTGAATACCAAGAAGCACAATTACTGGAATATATGGTACAATATGTTGAGTTTTATAAGAAACTGCTAAAACATCCTCTGAAGTGTTTGTACCATTTTGTCTTCCCACCAGCAAAAAATGACTGAGAGGTCCTGTTGTTCTACATCCTGACTGGAATTTGTTATCAGCATTCTAGATTTGAGTCTAGGTGGTGTATGTAGCCTACTTAATTTCCATATCCCTAACATATGTTGGGGATCATCTTTTCATATACTTAGATGCCATATATGTATCTTCTTTGATGAACTATTTTAGTATTTTTTTTAATCAGGCTGTTTATTTTCTTCTTGTTGACAAGATTTTTAGCAATATAAAATTTGGACAAAATTCCTTTATCAGACATGTCTTTGGCAGATACTTTACCCCAGGCTATGACTTGTTTTCTCAGTCTCTATACAGTGTCTTTAACAAAGCAGATGATTTAATCTTAACAAAGCCCTAATTATTGATTATTTTACAAATTGTATCTTTGGTTTTGTGTCTAAAAGGACATTACCATACCCAAGGTCATCTAGACTTTCTCCTATGTTATCTTCTAAGAAATACATAGTATCATGTTTGGCATTTAGATCTGTGATCCACAGATGACTTCCATTTGAAGGTGAGAGTTTTCAGGAAGAAGTGACATTTCAGAGGCCTTTTTTATTATAAGATCTGAGATCATGTTGATAGCTAAACCCAAAGTACTTTCAACTATGGTAGAAAGATTGTTTAAAATAATGAGGTGGACAAGAAATATAGGAGATCCCAGGAAAATATGACAGTTAACCAAAACTTTTGAAAAAGTAGTAAGCAGTATATTGCAGAATAATATTATCATAGGCAGTGAATGACAGGAGGAACGTTTTCATGAATAATAGGCAAGAAAATGGAAGTCATAAGATACTCATGATGTCCTATACAAATTCAGGAAAAGGGCAGAAAAAAAGATTAATACACAGCTGCCCATATTTCATGACTAAAATTATTTTTAATATTGTTATGTTATTTTTTATCCTAATTTAGACTTACATTTACTTTAATAGGCCCTACATGAAATTTATCAATGTTTGAGTCCACAAAGATGATGTAATATAACCCTCTATAAACTGGACATTTTTCTCAAGTAGAACATGTAAATGTTATTTTACTGAGGAATATAATAAAAATACAAAACTTGTGCTCAGACTTTAGTTTTTTATATTTCAATTATACTCTCACATTGTCTCAAATTGTATGTAGTTTTGTTAGCCTTCTCCATCATAAAAACTTTTTGCAGGTAGCATTTAATATTTAAATTTCTCAAAAAGTTTAAAGAGCAGGTGCTGTGTATAGAAAATAAATATCTTATATTTTAAAGTAGATAAAATTGTGTATAATTTTTTTATGCTTTTGGACCTCTTCATATAACTTGCCAATAATATTTAACTGAAAAAATTTTACAGAATAAATATTTTGGTGTCTACATTTACATTTTATATTATAGGTGTCTAATTAAGAAGATTTAAGGGAGGCAAAAGCAAATACAATTTTCTTTTGCAGTTTTTTTCCCCTAAAAAAGGGTATAAGTGTATTGAATTCAAATTAAATCCCAGTACATGGTTGGGGTTATTTTTATTTATCAAGAATATAATATTGGCTATCGAATTGTGCTTGCAGAGATAAAGGTATCTTTATTAAATATCAAAGTATTGAAAATAGCTAATTTTAAACGATTGAATTATTTTCTTTTGGGATTCTAAAAGTTGCCTTGAGAGTGGATTTTTTATCCACAAAAAAATAACTACAGATAGTAATATTTTCATTTATTTTAAAACATATATTTTTTACACTTCACCATTTGTTTATTGTATTAAAAAAACTTTATGCAACTTGGCAAATGCAGACTTCATGTTTAAATAATAAGCTTTATTTACATTTGAACATGTATACTTTTTCTGTGAGGATATAATGATTTGGAATATAAACTATGTGTTACAGTTGAGTAAATATTGCATATTCTTAAAGGCTTAAAAATGTATTGAGTAATGTATTCTTAGACACTAATTAATAAAAGATACTAGTGAAAATTGGGGAAGAGAAAACAGGAAATCTTAAGAAGATAAAACAAATGTATATACAACCTAATATGGAGAAATTCGGCAGGATGTACTTACTTCTATGCATTTTTTAAGAGCTGCAATACAGAAAGTTCAATCTTAGACAAATAACAAGGAGAGATTGCCTATAAGCACTTCCTATGGACAAAGTTCAATCAGCCAGTAAGCCTAGTAGGAAGCCTAGTTGATATGGTCCATAGAGTTCAGCAACCCCAAGACATGTAGATGGAAAAGAGAGGCATGTCAATCTGAAGAGGTATTTAGAAAACATCCAGCATTATAATTTCCTCCAAAATGTTTTAATTGAATTTGTCTTATCTATATGTGAATGTTTGCTTCATATAAATTTAGACTCAATTTCATAAGAAATTTAGAATTAATATATCCACATTTTCTCAAAATTTGTGGTAGATACTATTATTAGATTTATATTTAATGTATAGTTTCCTTTGTGTGGATTAAAACCTCATGATAAATTGAACTATCCATGAACCTGGTATATTTCTCCACACATGTAATTCTTCCATTTTTAACTCTTTAATTGATGTTTAAAATTAGGTCCATATAAATCCTATGTATCTTCTAATATAAATTCTTAGGTAATATTTTATATTTTGTAGGTCTGTATATACATATGTGTTTATTTTCTCATGTTACTAATAGTTCCTTGGGGTTTTTCTCTGTCTTATTATAATAAGTCCCCTCTAAGTTTGATGCAGGGGCTCACCCAAGAAGTTCAACCAATTTCTTTTCCCTTCATAGCAAGAATTACTATCTCCAAAAAATTTCTAGCATCATTATATTTCAAAAGTCACTTTTGAAAAAAAAAAACACTCAGGTGATTTCTCAGTTAATTTTCTATCTATGTTTTGAGATCTGATGGTTCAATAGGTGAAATGTGAAATTCTTGCCATGACATGTAGTTGAAAATTATCTTCCCCAGATGAGCAACATGCCTGGTTTGATAGAGAGTGGCCTGGTTTGATAGAGAGTGAACTGCTTTCTGTAGCCTCAATTTATTTCCTGAATTTTGAATAAAATTGTTATATGCATTTATGTGTGGGTATAACATCAGAAGGATGTCTAGAGTTCTGCAATCATTGGAAATGAGGAAAGGAGGCAATAATTCAGAATAGTTTATTATCTAGCCAGGTGAATATCTGTGCATTCCATATGCATGCTGTGTTCTCAAAAAATAAATGAAAACATTCACTTCTCATGTCGTTGTTTGAGAAAAAATATAAGAGTAGGCTCAGTTTGCTTGAATGTTCAGATGAAAAAATACAAGTACAGAATCAGATCAGAAAAAGACTCACCAGGAAGGATGTCCCAGAAACAGTGATTTGGGTAATATGAGTCTAATTATGCAACAGTTCTTCCAGATCTGCCTCTAGGCTCCCCACAAGCAAACATAAACATATACCAAAGTCCTAATGAGATAGTGAGCTTACTTCTCAGGAGAGCACTTCAAGTCTAACCCACTTGACATGGTAATGGGATCAAGCTTACTTTCTTAACTGGTATACTTTCACTTTACACTAATTAGCCCTTCACATATTCTAGGAAAATTTAAAAGCTTCTGTATAGATATCTCAAATATTCATATAAGTAGAGTGTTTTAATTTGATTTCATCAAGACTGGGGTGCTTGTGGATGCGTTTGGCAAGTAATGGTTTTTTTCTTGGACCTGTTTTCCTGTTCTCATTCTCCTAATACTCACTGTGTGACCTTGGGTATGGTATCATTGTTCTAATTGCAAAATGATGATAATTTTCTCCATAATGAGTTCATGTATATAAGACTCACTGGCATAGATTTGACACTCAGTACACTAAAGCTTTTTTTTTTTTTTAAATACCTTCTAAACTGCTCTACTAGCATAAAATGCCTTAATAAAAAACACCCATTGCTAGTACAAAGGCATTTTCAGATTGTTTTTTTTGCATATATATTTTATATTATATTCATATATTATTTCCACCTGTACAAGAAAAAGCACACATTAACAAAGCCATTAACAATATATATATGAGTGGTGCCCATGAGTTTCATGGTCCATTTTTTTTAGAATACGGTTTTTATGGCAGATCTAGTAGTGATTGCCCTAGCCCATCCACACAATCAGCTTTACTGCTGCTTTTCTGGGGCAAAACAAATCTTTAGTGTCTTTCATCATCATGAATATTGCAAAATTTCTCTCAGGATTCTTCCATCATGATTCAGAAGTCATTCTTCAGGGCTGCATTGAAAAAAGCTCAGCATGTTTCAATATACATGACTCATAACTACCTCAGTTACATTTCACTTTATAATTTCATGATAAATTCTGTATCCTCTTTTTGCGTACGGATGCTTTACGGATGTCAAAAAACTAAGACAATTTAAATGTTCAACGTGAGGCAAATGATTGAAAAAGTATATAACTACAAATCAATATGATGACAGTGAGGAAATAAGTAAATATGACTATTCAATGTTACATGAAACAAAATTTCCAGGTCAAAAATTTCTAAGAAAACTATTTTTTTTCTCTTTTACATCAGGCAGCCAAGGGCTGAAAGAATATATGTAGAAATAAATAATGACTTCATCAAAACAAGTTTATACAAATTGGTAGGTATTGGTATATGTCCTTTGTTTTGTCCTTTTTTTCCAAAATACCTGCATGTCATAAGATAAATTCATAGAAAAAATTATCAAGTCTCTAACTTCTTCTATGAATTATCTGTCAAATATTTTTTTCTGAGCCATGACCAGGATTATAAAAATATATTATTGATATGTTCATACTACTTGAAATTAATTGTAAGCTTAATGATTCTAAGAATAAGAAATTGAAATTCTTTTTTAAAAAAAAAATTTGTAGTTGTAGGACAGAATGCCTTTAGTTTATTTGTTTACTTTTATGTGGTGCTAAGGATGGAACCACGAGCCTCATGCATACTAGGCAAGTGCTCTGCCACTGAGCTATATAGCTCCAGCCCTGAAATTCTTGTAGTTTAAGTTGGAGAATGCAAGTTTTAGATAATTTAAGATAAAAAGAGATAATATTGAATTATTTTTGCTGTCAACCAATCTATAGTTATTTCTTCTAGGCTCCCTCAAATATTTATTCACTTTCCTCTGCTATTAAGAGAGTAAAAATATTAGTAAAATATTGGAAAAATATTTTTGAGAATTTCTTCTCCCTACTTCATGAAACTTAAGGTTTAGTCAAGATGATAAAGTGAGAGTTGACAATTTCTATTAGAATAAGTGGTTTCTAAATTAAACAAAGCCAATCAAAAATATATACATGCATGTATATACATACATACTTAATAAATATACACATATATTTATTAATAAATATATATTATATAAATACACACACACACACACACACACACACACACATATATATATCAACACATACAGGTATATTACATGTAGTCTAATTGTTCACAATCCATTTTTTTTTCCTAGAAACAGAACCTTCTCCAAGCACTAGACCTATTGAGATAATAAATCCCTAGTGGGATAAATCAGAGGAACTGGAATGTAGCCTAATTAAGGATGCAGTTGTCATCCTTCCCAAATATATGTCTCCTCTTCTATTCCCCATTTTTAATGAAACCACCATTATCCAGTCACCTGAACTGTACATCTTGTGCCACCCCCCCCCCAAAAAAAAATAGAAAACATAAGTCGATTTAAAACAGAACAACAAAAATTTCTCTGGAATATTATGTTTTGATCTTTAGAAGAAAGGGGGAAAAAAAGCAATGGCAATGCTGAATTCTACCTAGACTTCTAAGTCAGGGGCTCCACAGTAAAGCAAGGTAGTATTCATACCCATACTGATTATGAGAATGTTAGATTTGTGGTTTTCTACAGGTAGCAGCTGGTCAGCTGCATTAAACACTACAGAAAGATCAATTAGGATGAGGCAGACCACAGGCATCTGACCCATCAACACATGGCAGAATGTCAAGTGAAGTCCTGGATTCCAGCTTGATGAGAGACTAGCCCTGAGAAAGTGGTAACAATTAGTATAGATTGGCATCTGACCCCAAAAGGAGAAAGGAGATCTGTTGTGGTGTGTGGTCATGGGCATCTGCTTGTGGTAAAGGAAAACTTGAGTGTGCTGGTAAGCAAAGGGGATATTTCCTACAAGCAATCAAAAAAACTCAAATAGATAGAGAAAACATCAAACACCTGGAAGATAATCCTAAAGAGGTAAATGCAAGAAAACAAAGACGAAAAGACATTTGCAATCTATGCAGGGAGAGCTGCAGAAAATCACCTTCTAAGCATGGAAGAAGATCAGCATGTGGAAGCAAAAAATGAAGCTCATGCACACATGCACGATCTGATATGTAATTAACCCCAATCATTCTTTACAGGTGAATATTAATTCGCGTATTTCACTTGAGCCTTACAATATCCCTTTGAGGCATGTAGGGCAGAAAGAATTATTGTCCATTTAACTACTGAGGAATAAAGCCATAGAGGTGTTAAGGGATCTGCCTACCAGACATAAAAGCAAAAGTCAAATAAAATCTCCAGTCCAGGGAAAACTCCTGGTCCAGAGCCCATTTCATTACAAGACACCCCCAACTAGCATAACCCATTAGCGACACAGTGATGCTAGAGAAAGTCACAGCTAGACTTATGTCCTGCTCAGGCAAAGTAGTTAATGTTCTCTGCACAGTTTACAAAAGTCACTTCCATAATAAATGTTATTTCAGTTTTCTCTCTGGCCACGTAAATGAATAAGGGGCGATAATGACATTCTCATTATTTTAGGAACATATTTGCATTTGTAATGATACAGCTCCTACCAGGCGCCAAAACCATAGAGACAACTGTCTGAATTAATTATATTTGTTTGGCTGATTAGATAAAAAATGCAAACATAAACTGCACATCAAACTGCTTTAAGATTATTTAATCCTTCTCTTGAAAGGGAAATGGGCCTCTGAAGTTGTTCTTCTTTTAAGCTCAAAAAATAGATCATTAAATCAAGCAGCTGAAACAGTTCTTTAAAAATTACCCCCCAAAATCATGCATTTTCTCAAGAGTCTGAAATAAGCATATCAATCTACATAATATCAGGATTTATTTGTTAATTTGCAGTTATTTCCTAGATTAGCCTGCTCAATTTTCATGAGCCTGTCCTCATGCCTTTATGGGAAGTGAGGGTTTAAACTGTGTCCATTTAGCAGACAGCGACTTTCAAGTGGGGGTAAGTGCAGCTAATCCCTTTCGATGAAGTTCAGAGTGTGCAATTAGCTTTGCAGATGTGTTCTGTCCACACCTACCCTTTAATGATCACTGAGGTCCTGTTAAATGAAGCAGTACTGCTCCTCTCCTCCCTATGCACACCAGCTGACAGCCCACCTCTGGTTTTTATAAGTTCTGTAATGGAGACCAAATGTGGCTGAAACCTTTTCAAAGCTTTGAACATTTTTGTATGTCGCGCTTCACTTATCATTGAAGAATAATTTGCCAAGTGGGAGCAGTGGTCCAAAGCAGTATCATCTCTCATTTATAATACCTCCTCTCCCTTGCCCCACCCTACTTTAAAAGTAAAAGCTGAATGTATCCCTTTTCTGCTTAAAACCTTTCAAAAGATTCTGTCACTTAAAGTCCACACTTCTCAATATGACAGTAATCCATCTCCTAAAGTTTTCTTCTATTTTCTCCCTATATCTGGCATTACAAAATTTATGATTCTCTGCCTGGTTTCTATGACTGAGCCACTTTCTACTTAAGGAACTCTTTTAAAAAAAGTGACTAGGTATATGAAAAGGAGTAGCTTGCAATAATGGTTTAATTACAACATTCATTCCTCGGAGTATCTGCTATTTTCCTCCGTAATCATACACAAAGGAGAGGGGAAAACCTGGACATTTTGAGGAGAATCCAGAATGCCATCATTGTCTGAATATCTGTAGTAGCATGCTTGTGAACCATCGGCAATGTTATTTGATGCTAAAGGACACTTAAAATTTCTGAGGAACATAATGTTAAAAGCGGAAGTTACATCTCCATGATGGTTAATTTTTTTGTGTCAACTTGAATGGGCCTGCCTGAATAGCTTAAATAAAGAATTATTTCTGGCTATGTTGTGAGGATGTTGTCAGAAGAGAAAAGCTTCTGAAAGAGTAGACTAAATTCAACCTCATCAGTGTAGGTGGGCATCATTCAACACACTGAGAACCAGAACAGAAATAAGAATTTAACTATCTCTGTTTGAATTAGGATAGTCATTTTCTCCTGTCATTGGACATGGATATTCCTGGTTCTCAGCTCCTTGAACTCAAACAGGAGTTATACTGTATGCTTCCTTGGATTTCCCACTTTAGAAGGCAAATCATGGGACTTGTTACTTCTCAACCTCCATAGTCAAGTGAGCCAATTCCTTGTAACCTTTCTTCCTTTCTCCTTTATCTCTCCATATATATATATATATATTTTGCTGGGCACAGTGGTGCATGCCTATAATTCCAGCAACTCAGAAGGCTGAGGCAGAAGTATCTCAAGTTCAAAGAAGCCAGCCTCAGCAATGGGGAGATGCTAAGAAACTCAGAAGACCCTGTCTCTAAATAAAATACAAAATAGGGCTAGGGATGTGGCTCAGTGGTCAAGTGCACCAAGTTCAATCCTTGTACCAAAAAAAAAAAAAAAAAAAAAAAAAAGCACTTTATATATATTACACACATACACTGATGATCATCAACTTATAATGGATTTATAGCCCAATGTATTATCATTTGAAATGTCATAAGGAAAAAATGCATTTAATATACCTAACCTAACAGACATTATAGCTTAGTACACTCCAGAATATTGCTTATCAACTTTTGTGATCCTGGCTGCCTGTGAGCTATGGAAAACTACATTGCTATCCTGGAAAAAGATCAAAAGTCAATATTTGGAATAGTGTTTCTAGTAAATCCATATCACTTTTGCATCTTCATAGAGTCAAATACTCTGAAGTTGAATAATTGTAAGTCAGACACTTTCCATACAATAGGTTTATTGAGATGTAATTCACTTATAAGCTGAGAAATATGTACAGCAGCAGATACGGATATACAGTACTATGCAACCTTTTAGCTTCACAAATCCAGAACAAATTGTAGGGTGTGTCTGTGTGTGTGTATGTGTATATGTGTGTATGTGTCTCTGTGTGTGTGTGTGTGTGTCTGTGTGTGCACACGCGCTTGTACTTGAGTGCTTGAAAACCTCACTGACTCCTCCAGCAGTCTATGGGGCACAGGATAGAATTAACAAAGGATGCAGAACTCCATGCTTAAGATGAGATGGGAAGATCAAACTGAGTAACTAGAACAGGCGTTCCCACTGAGGCAGCACTAATAGAAGAGATAGAAAAGAAAAATCAACAAAACTGTAATCAAAATCTTTTTGCAATTCAAACATAAAGAAAAGTTTATGGAGTTAAAAAATATTCAAGTTTAAGTTCTTCCATAACACTGCAAATGCCTTAAAGGACAAAGGACAGGCTGCCACATTACCGTTCTCAGTCCCCTTCTCTGCACACAAGAAATTCACGGACCATAAAAATGAACAATAAATAATTAAAATAAATGATCTGAACTGTCATGATTTCTAGAGTAAGACCAGCAAGTAAGTAGTCTCCAATCCAGAGAGGCACCTGAATAGGTCCTGTTCCTATGGTACCTGAAAAGAATTGGGCAGATGGCTTTGCACAGCTTACTTTACAATGATTCCTCCTTTTATAAGATACTTGGCCTTTAGTGACTGGAGCTACAGCTGTCTCTGAAAATGGCAACATCTGATCCTAAGGCCCGAAATAAAAGCACTTGAAAATGTCACTCATTTAAGGTTACCCACTGGTGCTAAGAGTTTAGAGAAAAAAAAAAAATCTAATAGTCAGATCTGGTAAAAGAACAACCATGCAACTTTATTTACAAATATGAAGAAGAAGGGTGCTTGCTTTACGCAGAACGTTTTTAAAAATAATTCACATAGGTTTATCAATTTTGAAAATTTGCAGTTATATCAAGAGCAATAGAAGTGATAGAATTATTTCATTCTAAAAGTATTCTAATTAGGGTACTTCATGGTAGGCAAATGTTGTATGGCTCTAATAAATGGTAGAAGCAGGGCAGCTGGAAATTGCATCAGAGATCAATCTGTGTTCAAATTCTCTCTCTACTTCATTTTTATGATAATTATGTGATTATCTGTAAAATGAAGATGACCATGATACCTACCTCCACAAGTCATCTGGAGCATTGATAATGCATGCAAACCCTAGCATAAATATTAGATAAACATTCTCACTATGTTCAAACTTAGTTTTGATGGGTACCTTGAATTCTATCCATTAGGATATTCATGAAGCCTTGTAAATGCTCCAGGAGTTGTGGCTACCAAGATGGGGTGGGAAGAATGTTATGTGGATTAGCATGAGGAACTACAGCTTGGTTAGTGTCCCACAGTTGTTGAGGCAAGTGTGATTATGGAGACTTTGGCTAGAGATGTTTCTGCAGACATAAATGGAAAAAATGAGAAAAGAATAAGGGCTCCAAGTAGTAAATATTTAATTCTGCCTGGAGGGTTAGAAAGAACTTTCTGGGACAAGAAGAATAATGATATGTGGCCTGAACAAGTGGGAGTTTGCTTCATTACAAGAATGGGGAGTCGATTCTATCCGGAAAGAAAAGTATATCATCAAGGAAATAAGGCCTATTCCAAAAACAGCAAGTAACTGGGCGAAGAGATAGGGTGGAGTGTGTGACCATGAGCCAGAAAGTTCTGCAGATGCTCTAAGAGGAGCCTTATGCCAATTTCCTCTGTAGGAAAACCACAAAAATTTATATGTAGGGGTTAGGTATATTTTATCTTATTTTATTTACTTTTAACTTTCATATTAAAATTATATCTGACTTCCAAAAACAAAGATAGAACCTGCTCCATGTCTACATGAAGATTCACAGAATTATGTGACCAGAGACCAGCATTTGCCTACCAAGTATGAAACAATACAAATATTTTCTATATACTCTTCACCCACTTTTTCAAATACTCACATTTTGTGTGACCTTAACCCAAATAGTCAAAAAATATATTAATAAAATAAAGGAAATTGAACAGATTTTCAGATGTCTTTTAAACATTTTCTTTTTGTAACTTAACATATTTGAGTCTCAGTTTTTTACTTGGGAATACTGTCTTAGATACTTATTTTATTTTTTGTATTACTAGTGATAAAACTTGGGTCCTCACACATACTATGCAAGTGGTCTTCCACTGAGCTACATCCCTAGCTCTGCTTTGGATATTTTTTAATGAACTTAATACATTATTTGGTTAATGAACTTAATGCATTTCTTGGAACATGAAACGTTTACAAACAGTTGAGGAATAAGTGCTATGTTTTAAAGAAATGACTGTCCCTGTGGTGCACTGTTATGGTGAATATATATCCTTCATGTCTTGGTAGTAGAATGGGAATAACACATCCAGTCACAGGAAGATAGAATCTGCTCCATGTTTACATGAAGATTCACAGAATTATGTGACCAGAGAACAGTTTACTGTTAGGCTGCAAAGACATATACATTCTTTCCTAGGAATCACTGGCCTTCCTTTTTGGCAAGTATTTTGGAAGTGCCTATTCTGATTCAGCCTTTTTTTTTTTTTTTAACTCACAATAGCTACAGTGGCATTTGTAACCAGCTTTGGACATGGCTTCTAATAAAAGCTCACTACAGGGCGCTGCGGTTGTGGCTCCATGGTAGAACATTTGCCTACCAAGTCTGAGGCACAGGGTTCAGTCCTCAGCACCACATAAAATATAAATAAATAAACAAAAGGTGTCATGTTTATCTACATCTAAAAAGAATTTAAAAATTAAAATAAAAAATAAATAAATAAAGCTCAGCACATGACATGCACTCTTTTTGTAGGGGACCCCCCTGTCTCCTATGAATGACTTCTTTCCAATAGAACATTACAAAATAAATGCACTGTTTTTCTGTGATTACTTTTAAAGAGACTGACTTCTCTTTTGCTAGAACTCTCTGGTTCTCCTTGCATGCCATGCTTGCTCTGAGCAAACAAGCTGCCACATCTGAGGCTCTCTGTGGAGAAACCCTCAAAGCAAAGAGCTGAAGGAATCCTCTGATCAACAGCTTGTGAGTGACTGAGACCCTCAGTCCAACAGTTTATGAGAAAATGAATCTCACCAACAGCTAGTTGAATGAGTTTGGACAGATATCCTAAACCAGTTGAATCCTCAGATGAAACATCTTGATTGAATCATGAAAACTTGTGGAGCTGAGGACCCAATTAAATTGTACCCTGGTTTTTGACCCACAGAAATTTTGAGATGATAAATGTTTTAGGCCTTGGGGTATTGTCACTTTGCAGTAGATAACTAATATTAGTTATATACAATTTCTGTTACTCTGCAGCTATATTAATAAAAAAGATATGGTAAATTTCTAAATAATGAGTAGATCAGAAAATTTCAAGCAATAATAAGTCAACAAAGAAACAGATGAGGGCCTCTGTGATAGGGAGAGCTTCTTTCAATTGAGCAGCCAGGAAGATGATACTTCAGCTGAATCCTGCAATCCAAAAGGAGAATTGTGCAATTATGTAGAAGATATTTCCAAGTGTTTTGGCTTTAGTGTCTAGCACAGACACTGAGTGTCTAACTATGAGGAAACTGAGTCAGAAATAAGAAGCATTTGGCCCAAATCCCAGAGCACTATCCAGTCAAACTGACAATTGTACTTTAGACTTCATATCCTGTTTGTGTGTTTGTTTTTTTTAGTTTTATAAGGGGAATAAATTAATAACATAAATTCATAAACAGATAATCTCAAAACGTATAAAGAATTATTTATCAGATCATATTCAATGTGCTGAGTCTGGAAAGAAAATGCTAAGGGAAACATGTGGCAAAACAGGATGCGGAATGGAAGGAAGAGAAGGGAAGAAATAGAGGAGCAAAAAAATTCAGAAAGCAAAAGTGGGACAGAGAGCCGCGTTTCACTTTCTGCCAGAAATAGTGCTCAGCCCCTTCAGTACTGAGGAGTTTAGTACAGGTGAGGGCAGTGTGTGTGTGTGTGTGTGTGTGTGTGTGTGTGTGTGTGTGGAGAGAGAGAGAGAGAGAGAGAGAAAGAGAGAGAGAAACTAAAGGGAAAAAAATTACCCCTCTTATTTCTTCTCCCTCTCTTGCTCTTTCTTCTCTTTTCTTTCTGAAAAAAAAATATTGTTTACAAAAATTCATGACATTTGGGACCTCACAACTGATACCAACGGTTATCAATAACAAGTTCTGCTTCCTCATATATTGGAGTTTGAACACAGGATTTATTTAAAAAAGGGTTACATAGACTTCTTCCGGGAAAGAGAAAGGGGCCAGAGATGGTATCTGGGTATCCCCAGAAGCGAGGTGTTTTGCCTTTTTATATGTCTTAGGCTTCCTTTGTTCTCTTGGACTCCTCCCCTTATCTCTCTCCTTTCTGGGGAAGTGACCAGGTCCTGGAATGCTGGTGGGATGGCCAAAAGGTGGGAAACAGGTGGGCTGAAGGGGGAAAGGCAGGATGGAGCAGCCCAGGACACATTAATTAGCAACCTTATAGCTCCCTGTAGGGAGGGGCAATTCCTGGCACAAGGTTACCTTAGCTACAGGTTGGAACAAGGGCAGGTTCTTGATAAGGGTAGTGAGGAAGGGTTCTGAAGGCATTAACATTTCAATCCTTCTGGGGGACAGTCTCCTACTTCTGGGACTCACTCAAATTGGACTCCTTGATCAGACCTGACTGGATTTTCCTGTCTATACTGACTGCCTGTCTAATTCGGGCTTCATCATAACTTTGGCAACTGGGGATAGGAAATGGAACGGCACAAGCTGACATCATTTAGTTTATTAGATTTGAAATACATACCTTTTTTTACTCTGCCCATTAAAATCTTAATCAAATGGCAACTTTCATATAAAACTAGACACTAAAGCCAAAATACTTGGAATGAGGGTGAGGCAGAGGAAGAAGGAATAGATACAAGCCCTCCCAGCCTTCTTGCCCCTAGAGAGGCTCCCAGGAGCTGGTGAACTGACCCATCTGCCTCATTACCAAACTCTTAGACACTTCCCAATACCTAGGGGTGATTTCATTTCATGGGTTTTTAGAGTGAAATACTCTTCAGGAAGTCCTAACCTCTATGGGAAAATGCAGAGATGCTGACATTTTGAAGATTGGCTTTATATTGCATGTGGCACAGTGTGATTTAGGGAGTAGTTATGCAGTGTTTTCAAGGCTGTCTAGAATCTCAAATCCAGGCAGGACCACAAGTTCGGTCCCCAGCCTGTACTTCTGCTTATACACACCCTTCTCTCTTCTACCCGCATAGCTGGAACCATTTGCCTCATGAAGAATGGAAACATAGCTTACCTAGTCTATGAATCTTGAAACCTGGACACTATTTATGCAACAGAGAATTCCTAAGGTCCTTGAAGTCTGAGCATAACTTATCTTCCCTTGGAAAGTATATTTCCCTTTTCTAAATCATGTTTGCCACTTTTGCCTTCCCTCCCAGTAAAAGAATTGCTTTCTCTTCCCTTTCACTCTATCAACCAATCAAAAATGGTATTTCAGCTTAACAACTTGCTTCGGGGCAAAAATTCTCTATCAACCCACAATGAATCCAGAAAACTTTTACTTGCTTATAGGAGTGTCCATGTAGAAAACATTCTTTTCTCTTTATAATATATTGTATTGTGTATGTTTGAGGTTTACAACATGATGTTGTGGGGCACATATAGATAATAAACTGGTTGCCATAGTGAAGCAAATTAACATTTCCATAATATCATAGTTACTTTTCCGTGTATGACCAGAGCAGCTAAAAACTACTTATTTGAAAAAAAAATCCCTAATACAATTTTATAACTGTAATCCTCAAGTTATACCTCATTTCTCTAGATGTATTGTGTTGTTCTAATCAGTTATACATAACAGTAGAATGCACTTTGATACATAGTACATATATGGAGTATAATTTCGCATTTTTCTACATCATGTAGATTACATGACACTAGTCATGTAATCATGCACGTACAAAGGGTAATGATGTCAGATTCATTCTATTATCCTTCCTACCCCCGCATCCTTCCCCTCCCTTCATTCCCCTTCACCTAATCCAAAGTAACTCTATTCTTCCCTAGCTCCCCCTTATTGTGAATTAGCAT
Source organism: Callospermophilus lateralis (assembly GCF_048772815.1). Classification (NCBI taxonomy): domain Eukaryota; kingdom Metazoa; phylum Chordata; class Mammalia; order Rodentia; family Sciuridae; genus Callospermophilus; species Callospermophilus lateralis. The sequence continues at coordinate 45,403,762 of NC_135322.1, forward strand.
CCACATATCAGAGAAAATATTCAGCTTTTGGTTTTTCAGGATAGGCTTATTTCATTCAGCATAATATTTTCTAGCCAATTCATTTACCAGTAAATGCCATAATTTCATTCTTTTTTTTAAGGATGAGTAATATTCTATTGTGTATACATACCACATTTCCTTTATACATTCATCTGTTGAAGGACAACTAGGTTGGTTCCATAGTTTAGCTACTGTGAGTTGAGCTGCTGTAAACGTTGATGTGGCTGTGTCACAGTTGTATGCTGATTTTAAGTCTTTTGGGTATAAACTGAGGAGTTGGATAGCAGAGTGAAATGGTGGTCCCATTTTAAATTTTCTGAGAAATCTCCATACTGTTTTCCATAGAGGTTGCACTAATTTGCAGTCCCACTAGCAATGTCTGAGTGTGCCTTTTTCACTACATTCTCATCAACATTTATTGTTGCTTGTATTCTTGATGATTGCCATTCTGACTGGAGCCTATGAATTGATAAAAATCTTTACCCCATGTACCTCAGATAGAGCTTTACTCTCCAGGATACCTAAAGAATTCAAAAACCTTAACACCAAAAATAACCTGATCAATCAATGAACTAAAGAACTGAACAGACAACTCACACAAGAAGAAATACAATCAATCAACAAATATATGAAAAAATATTCAACATCTCTATAGATTTATTTTTTTCTAGAAAGAATACTTAAATTTTAGCCTGCATCTTCTGGCTTCTTCCCTTCTTCCCACACCCCTGGTAACCATTGTTTCATTTCCTATCTCTGTCTATTCTTTCTCTCTCTTTCTTTGTTTTCCCCCCTCCCTTTGGAGCTTGTCAATTTGATTGACTATAAATAACATTAAAAATTGTACATATTCAAGGTGTACTACTTGATGATTCGACATGTACACAGTGTCCAGTGACCCATACGCTCAAGCTAGTTAACATCTCCATTCTCTCCCATAGTTTTTCCCTTTCCTTTTCTTCAGGATTGGCTTATTTCAATACAGAAGTCTTGTCTTCTTGTGGTAAGAATACCTAAGATCTACCCTTGTAGAAAACTTAAGTACACAATCACTGAGGGTTCCCTGTAGTTGCTGATCTCTAAAACTTACTTTCTCAAGTCACTGAAACTTTGTTCCCTTACCTCTTCCGCCTAGTGTCTATAAAACATGTATTTGCAGAACCTACATAATAAATCTCAAAGAGCAGAAGTCCCTTCTCTTTTCTAAGGGATAACCAAGACTCTATGGTCTCAGGATTTTTTTTGTCAATGTTAAATTGCAGCAGGAGAGATGTGAGTTTATAACAAATATCTTTCCCTCTAGAAGAAATGACCTTTTTTGCTAAGGATTTGTTTCATCAGCTTCTGTTAGCTCAGGAAGGGTCTAAATTTCCAGAATCTCTAAAGGACATTTGGTATTTGGAATTTGATAGTTCAAACTTCAGTTTGAAAATTACTAGTGGACCTGAAAAGTGAGGTACTCCAGAAAAGAATTTAATTTATGTTAAATGTCCCTAGGATTTAAATACTAGTTTCAAAACACTTCTAGTACTAATAAATTAACACTAAGGTGAGCCAAATTCTTCCAGCAACTTTTCAATGATAATAAAAGGAATCAATATCTTATGGTCTGGCTTTGAAAAATGCTTCTGTTTCATTATCGTACTATCCACTCTTCTTTGCATTTATGAATATTCTGGGAGAAATAGGGCAGAAGTCAAACTTTTAAAAAGTTGATCTCTATTTACATTCAATTTGAATAAGCTTCTATTTAAACAGGGAAAGTAGGTTTCCATTTTAAAACACTAATGAATAAGAAAAATGAATGTAACGTTATGTTTATTCTATTTGGGGCTAATAGGGAAAGCTATTGGGGGTGTTTCTTTGTCATTTTAATCCCCAAAGCCTTTTTTCTTTTCTTTTTTTTTTTTTTTCTTTTCGTTTTTATTTAACAGTCTCCCTCACCTGCATTGGATTTGAGATATAATCATTCAATGTCTACAAACAAGTAATAACATTATTATGCATTTCTGTCCCCTTTCATTCTTTACAAGAGTGACAAATATCCCTTTTCTTGGATCCAATGGCTTAGGCTGGGCACCAGTGGAATCATTAGCATTCCATTAATAAGCAGAGGTCTCCAGAGAGTCTAGCTCTTTTAAACTCTGTCTTTTATATCTCCCACTGGATTTTTCCAACAAAAGCCTCGCTGGTTGGTATCTCTCTCATTTCACCATGCCTTTTTTATAAAGAAACAATGGAAACAAAGTCCTGAGATTAGATTGGCGATACTGAAATGATTCCGACAGCCTATGACAATGCTGCCAACCCCAAACGGGATGCTTACATTATTTATGAACATTAAATGTCACTGATTTCTCTTCACCGGATAATTTCAGGAGACAGAGCTATTTCTGTGGAGCGAGAGGGACTATTTGTACATAGGCAGCCCCCACTTTCCCTGCGCTTCCACACCCCAGCTTCCATATATCACACTGGCTCTGTGTCAAATTCTCCTCCCTGGGAAGAAAACAGGTGCACAGAAGCATGTTTCAAGTTTTACTACAAGTCTCAGATCGGGTCGCTTGATAGGGATGTCAAGTGTGTTCTAGGCCAAATGGGACCCTCTGCAATGTGAAATCATTTGGAGGTCAACTGATGAAAAACAAATCTCGGCTCCTACTCTCCTTTCAGAAGTCAATTGTCAGAGGGAAATTAACAGGAGTTGAAAGGAAAAGATAATACCCTCTGGCTCCCCGATCTATTTATTGCTTTGGTAACTGGGAAGGAGGGACTGAAATGATGAGAGGAACAAACACCATCTTATGTCACTGGGAGTATTATAGAAGGAAAGAGATCGGTGGCAGGTATTCAGGAATATTTAACTAACACTTACCATGAAGCCTGAGTCTTTTCAAAACTCCCATGGCTACAGAGTGACATGTGGATTCATTTACTATCATCTGTCCAAGTTGAGCACTACGACAGGTTTGAAAATCAAACATCCCACAGCAACAATCTTCTGGGGGACTTTTTGCTCTGTCATTCAGTTTTCTATCTTTTGTATCTGAAAGAAGTTCTTGAAATTTAGCCTTCTGATAATAGGTCAGGTGCCTGAGAACCAAAGAGTCATCCCTAAAGTGAATGTTTTCATACTTTTGGAAAGCAGCAATGTGGTACTGAACAATGCTGGTCTCTGGCCTTGAACTCCTCGGATTCAACTAAAACTCAACTTGGCAACAAGCTACTTCCTTGCCTATAGCAGGGGAAGGGAACCATGTTTCTCAGATTGTTGAGAATGATACACATGTTCTAAACATATTTGTCAAATGACAGTGTTACAACTAGTGTTGCCTTATAAAAATAAGCAAATTGAAGAGCTGACTTCTGGTGGAGGAGCTGTTGATAACTGAGAAAGAATTTATTCCTCCTGTTACATTGTCCATTGGTTCATGCAGAGTTCATTCCAATGACCTTCTGGACATAATTTATCTATTTTTTCAATTTTCACTTTTTGAAATGTTTGTTTGGTTTGGAATGATTTTCATCTCAATCTTAATGTAACCAAAATCTCTGTCCCCAGTGCCAATGAATGCCATTTTAACAATGAGGACATGGTTTTGAGAAAAAGGAAAAAGATGGTTTATTGCTTTGCTAGCAAAAGAGCAACACAGGGGACTCCTGTCCCAAAGGCTGTGACTGTCCCCATCAGGAGGGACAAGGGGGTTTTAAAGGAGTTCTTCAAGGGCTACATTCTAAGTGTGCCCTAGTAGGGGGTCCCAAGGCCCCTGATGGCCTGTTGGGATTCACTTGTTAATTTGGGAGATAGTCCTTTCCCAGATCCTCAGCAGGCATCTTCTTCTTGTAGTGGTGTAGTCCAAGCTCAATTACTAGGGGAAGAAAAGATAACACTGTTTCCCTAATCTTGTTAGGGAAAGGAAACGGGAAGAAGAGAGAGAAAAAAACAAACAAACAAACTTTTTTTTAAATAAGCCTTAGAGCAAGAAGGTGAAAAGACCACTGTTACATTAATACCTCCTATAGGTCCCAGGTTCCATCCCAGATCTCCTTTTCAGTTTGAAAACCAATCACTCAACCATGCTGATACAAACCCTTCCTAACAGGATAACTTCCTGTGTGCTGTGATAGCTAACTCTTTCTTAGTTCTGTTTGTTTATTTGTTTCCCAAAGGCTGAATTCCTCTGACTCCATCTCCTATGCAGTACAGCACAAGGACAAAGGGGGTGAGGAAGAAGGACAGCACATCATCATGCTGCCTGCCAGTGGTTGGCTATTTTCCCATTCACTTACTTGTGTTCTTACCCTTTGGCCAGCTCTCCACTCCCATTTCTTTCAACATTTCAACATTTCTTTCTTCCCTTTTATACTTTAGAACATTTATCATTCATAGATTAGTAGCTAGTGATCAGTTAACATTGTCCCACAATGGAATTTTGTGGGCCTCACAAGGGCTAGGTAGGTTTGAAGCAATGGGGATGCAGCAATAAATGAAAACGAACTATATCCCTTCCATGGTTGAGTTTAATTCCCTGGGGAGATCAGTAAAAACAAAATAAATGTATATGACATATTAATAACAGTCATATTAAATTATGACTCATAACTTGAAGAAAGGAACAAAGCCATGCAATGGGTTTATTGAGCTAGATACAAATGTGTACATTGCATGTGTGCATGGTTTGCATGTGTGTGTGTGTGTGGGGGGGTGTGTGTGTTGCAGGTGAGAAGAGGAGCTGTATATAATGAGTAATCAAAGAAGCACTTATTATAAATGGGAATTTCACTAGAGACCACTGGATCCCTGCTATAAATCAACATACTTGCCTCCAAGTATTTGACTTAGATCTGCTTTTGGTGAACCCATATTAAGACAAGAATAAAACCTAAAGGGAATTTACTTTAATGCCTTTCTTGAATGCCTGTGAAGAAGAGAAGACATGAAGAATAGAGGGTTTCGTTTTATGTAGAGTTTTTGGCAGTATGTGTATGGCAACAGTGATAAATGTAGAGAGTGTAATGTGGTAGACGTTAAAATCACATAGAAATTTTTTTCTCAAATGCATCTATTTTGTTAAATATTTGGTTAAATATGAGGAAAGAAGATCATATTTTAGAAATTTGAGACATGAAAAGGTCTAAACAAATTGTAGAGGTGAATTCACTACAGGAATATGAGTAGGATTGCCCACCACGTTAAGGTGGTCCTTGAAGTTACAGGGAGAAGATAGGTGATGTTTCACCTATCCAAACATTTCGGTGTAGATGTAGGCATGGAGAAAGCACAGAGTTAGCACTAGGTGAGTTTGAGGTTTTACCCAATGATGAGACAGACTTAGACAAGGGATGCATTAGGATGCATGCAAGAGAGTAACATAAGCGCTGGATGTCTATGGGTAGACATAGTGTAAACTATGGGTAAATAAGTATAAATAAAAATAAGTTCTGAGGCAGAAAATAAAGTAGGACAAATGAATTGTAAAATATGATGGTGTCCAAGAAACTTAAAATTACTAATAAGAAACCCGTATTATTATAGTGAGTGGTAAGAATCTGAGAATAACAAAGGACTGGAAAGCTAAAGTTAGGATGAGATTCCTGTTTCATCCCTGAGATAAAATATAGGGAAAGAACTATCAATGGAGTTAGGAGAGAATTGAAGATCAGAACTAGGAAATATACCTGTATTATCAAAATATTCTTCCCCTGAGGTCTCCCTTATGTGTTTCCTACATAGCAATCCCCAATCACAGTACATTATGTATTTCATCCCAGCATAGGTTTTCTGTAAGTTCACTACAGCTGTGACTGCTCAGGTTTGTAACATCCTGCCACCTTTTCTGTAATACAAGCATGAAACTCTTTCTAGGATTTCTTCCAACACCTATCCATGAGGTTACTTGGTCTTAAAATTTTAAAATATTTTTTTAGTTCTATAATATCCTGTCCAAACTCCTAGGTGCCCCATTATCTCTTATAGTCAATATTTCAGTTCAAGATGTTATCATTTGTGATCACAAGATGCAGTGAGAAAGGAAGGGCATTACTTTGTACTAGAACACCAGCCCTCTCAGTTAGAAACTAGTGGCTATAGGAATGTCACTCAACATTTCCAGTCATTAGTCTTCTTATCTTAAAAAAAGATAATCATGTATCTATATTGCACAAGAGTTGCAACGACAATATCATCATCTTCAACATCATCGTCATCAATAAGCTAATGCTTACTGAGAAGATACTTCTAAACATACTAGAAAACAGATTATCTCATTTAATCCTCATAAAATCCCATGAGATAGATAACGATTTTATATCCATTTTTACAAATAATTAAATTAAATATAGATCATTTAAATGCATTCCCTTAGTATATTCCTTTGGTAGATATCAAAGCCAGAATTCAGTCTCCAGAAATTCTGACTCTTGCATGTATAATTTCTCTTCTCAACATACTGCATAATACTTTTATGAAAATCCATAATGCAGACAGAGAGTAGGTACCCAATAATTACCAATAAGAAAGAGTTGGCTATGTGTGAGACATATTGCAATTGGCTTTGGAGTGATATTTTATCTCTAAAAAACCTGCAATTTTGTTTTCCATATAGCAAAACCTGTGGACAGTAATAAAACCATACAATAATGTATTTATGTGTATTTGTGTTAGATTTACTTGCCTGCAAATGAACCCATCTCGAGCCTCAAGCTGTGATCTTGTCAATTGTCATAAGCTCCATCCGAGAGAAGGGCAGGTCAGTGCTTGTCTGGATTTAGCTCTGGGGATAAGGCAGGTGCAGGTCTGGAGCTGACCTGATGTTTCAACAGGTATAATTCTTCTGTATGTGCTAGGTGTGAACAACAGACTGGCAGCAATATGCCTGTTGTATCTGGCCTCAGATTGTAGAATACCACATCCTTCAGCCTTTAATAGCCTCCTGCACCCCTCACCTAGCAAGAGGCAATGTCACTTACATAATTGTATTGCATTTGGGCTGGCCTCCCTTCCTATTGCACCCTATCTGTCTACACCTGGGCAGAAAGTGAAAGTGATCACACATGGATGAACCTCAGAACTCCTTAGTGATGGGCAATACTTTAAGGGCCATGTAGTGCTGAGGTTTCATTGGGAACTGTAAAAAGTAGAAGACAGATTCAACTCATTTGTACTCTTTAACCAAAGGATATGAATGGTGTCCACTTTTCCAAATTTCCCTTCCAGAAGGAAATTAGTAGATTATTTACTTAAAACCTTATTTTAGCATCTCCTATGTTGAGGCACAACCTTGTTTTATTTTATTTTCTCATGCTATCCTGGTAAAATTCCTTAAGAATAGAAACGCTTTCAATAAACTTCTTTTGATTTGTTCACACTTAACTCAAATATTCATATTTCCCTTCTCACAATCCAGCATCTGGCTTATGGTATGCATGTCTTACAAATGTAAGTTATGAATGTACCCTGTCAGTCAGGGTACTTTGTTCATGGATAGAAAAATGTTCTAAAATGGTAAGTGAGATAAATCTCTGGGAATTTGTTGGAACTAAAGAAAACAAAGACTGCTTTATAACCTGACCAGATGACATAAAAGTAGAGCTAATGGTGACCACTTTGCCATTCTATTTGAAAACCTGCCTTGACAGGGAAGTCAAAATGGTGAAAAGTATACTCAAAAGAGGGCTCTGAATGGTTCGGTTCTTTTTTTTTACTCTTTTTAAATTAAACAGTTTGAATTTGATTTTCCATTACTTATGACCAGAGAAATACTAAGCTATACAATCACTGTTTCAATATTGTATCTAGGAAAATTGTATAACAGAGGTGCTCAGAGACATTACTTCCACCCATCAACTCTCTTACTAAGGAATTAAGCCACAATTGGAAATTTAAGTCACACGGATTTTAACTTATTTCTTTCCTGCTACCATTTTTCTGCCATTTTTGAACTTCTCACTTTGTAAAGGATTTTCTTTAGAGCTCAAAATGAGCGGGAAATTTCCCAGCTCAAGATAAATGACCTTTAAGAAAGTCCTATATTGTTTTAACTATTTCTTCCATCTATCTAAATGTTCTTCAAATGCAATAGAAAAGCCTTGAGGATACCACTAGTTTGACCAGCAAGAATGGTACTAAGTTTTACACATCATCATTTCTACCATTGATGGTACTCATCTTTAAGCAGGTACTATGGAAAGTACCTCACTATATATTGCAAGCACTATGAAAAGTACCACACATATTTTCTCATTGAATCTTCAAAATCACCAGATATGGCAGATTCTACTAATGTATATTAGTATAAATAAAATAAATTTTAGAGGTTAAACTTTTTTTTTCCAAAATCAAAACTTGATTAATTTGATTAATTCTTGACTTTATAATATAGACTTTATATTATACCTATATTTATACATAATATACCAAGTATTTTATGTTTTGACCAGAACAGTGCTTTTCAAAGGAGTCTTGGTAAACATTCACATCTTAGAAAGTTCATTGGAGCTCAAAAGTGAGACAAAATAATTTCAAGGTAAAAAATACATATGTAATATATTGGGGTAAAAAAAAATAACTTGTTCATTCTCTAACTAATTTATATTCATGAAATATTGCATTCGATAGGAGTAAGACACACATTATTTTCAATAATGACATGGAATCTTTGTCAAGCTAAGCTAGATTATTAGAATTTCCAATAAATTGTAAAGAGTGTTTTTGTTCTGACAAAAATTGAATTACATTAGAAATGAAGTAAATGAGATAGCAATATAAGCTCCCACCTATTACAAAATTATGGAATGTAATCCAAAGGCCAAAAATAAAGCACAAGGAAAAATCAGAAAATAGTTCAAAATAATAACCATGAAAACATGACTTCAAAATTTATAAAAAGCAGACATTATTGATCTGAGAGAGATATTCATAGTTTTCAGTATGTACATTGTTACAAATTGATTATTTATAAAAATTAATAAAATCAAGAGCAAAAGTAGAGAAATAAAGAACTACAATAGAGAAAATAAGTAATCCATGCACTGGTTCTTCTAAAAAATTAATAGTATGGATAAGCATCTATTATGACTGATAGAAAGAGAGATAAAGGAAGAGAAAACACAGAATATGCACACAGTTTCTGGGTAACAGGTGTTTAAGAGTTGGTATAACTTCAACTCCTGTAGTGTGTAGGAAGATAAAAAGAAAATATTGTAAACTATTTGTACAATAATTTAATAGGTAACTATTTGTACAATTTTTACAATAATTTAAAATGTTAAAACTCATTAAAAAAGAAAATCACTAAAAGTGTCCCTCACAAAAGAGAGAGAATTAATTTCTACAAAATAACCATTTCAAATCTGTTATTGCAACATGCATATGAAAAAATTCCAGGGTGGGTTGGTTTCACTGGAAAATTATGTAAAACATTTCAGAAAGAATACTATCAAACTTATACATAATAGTTCAAAGGAGTAGAGGTGATAGAATACTGTAAAACTTGTTCTGTGAAATCAGCATAACTTTGAAATTAAAACTTGACAAAGGTATTGCAAAAAGAAATAAAACATTACAAAGATTCTTCATAATCTCAGACTAAAATATCCTTTAAAATACTTTTCATTCATATAGAGGAACATAAAAAGAATATTACCTTACAGAATCTAGGAGAGAGAACAATGGGTTCCCAAAGATGTTCATCTGCTAGTTTCTGGAACTTGCAAAGTTAGGTTACTTGGCAAAGGGGAATTAAGGTAGCAGATGGAGTTAAGATCACTAATTAAGATTGGGAAATGATATTTGATTATCCATGTGGACCAATATAAGACAAGGGTCTTTATAAGTAGAACAGGAAGGCAAAAGAGAGATTAGAGAGAAATTATCATGAGAGGGACTCAATCTGATATTGGTAGCCAATAAAGCATAAAGATCATGGAAGAGATGCAAATAAAAATGAATCAAAAGTTGAATTAATTGATTAATATGTAAAATTCATGATTCACATGGTTTGAGACTGAATATAGGAGCTTATAATAACTTTGGGTTACTTTTAAGCTAAAAATTTATATTTATTGTGAAAAGTAAAATGATAGCTTTAAATCAATGTAAGCATGTACAGATGTTTTTAAAAATTTGATTTTTTTTGCCTGTACTGAAACATTATTAATCTTATATATACCTTCACATAATACATTCAGCCAAGAGGAATTACATATGAATCTAGTATTTGTTTATTTTAGGGAGTGTTATGGTTTGGATGTGAAATGACCCTCTAAAGCTCATGTGTGGAAAGGGTAATCCTCATAGCAGTGAGGCTCAGAGGGGGGCTTTTAGTCAATGATTGGATCATAAGAGCTCTGACCTCATCCATTACCCAGTGGATCATTAATCTACTGCTAGCTCAATGGACTATTAGACTCTACCACACCCTTCCACCATGATGTTTAGCCTCATCTCTGCCCAGGGCAAAGAAATTGGCCAACTGTGAACCTGAAAATTCGAAAAACATGAATCAAAGTAAATTTTTCTGTTTTGACAAATTTCTCTTTTCAGGTATTTTGTTCACAGTGATGAAAAGCCAATTAACACAATAATTTAAAGTGATGTGTAAAAGATGAATGATAACTTTAAGAACATTGACAGATTAGAAATAATAGTAAAATTTTCACTTGATGAAGGAAAATGTGTATCTATGTTATATTTAGATTCCATCATTTTTACCATGATTCCAGTGGGAAATATTGAGGCAAGTAGTTTATTTCAGTCACAATTCAGGAGCTTGTTAGAAATGCAAATTCTCAGAATACTCCAGACATATTGAATCTGAATCTACATTTTCATAAGACTGGAAGTGCATGTATGAATTAAGTTTGGACAAAATACTATCTAGAAAATAAGTGTAGTGTAAGAGTAAAATTATTTTTAAAAGTAGGGTTATAATGCATAGCCACAGAGTCATCTTTGGTTTTGCTGCTTTCTCAGTTTCTAATCAATAATTGCAAACTAATATGTTGTATATTAACAGCTTAGAAATATTCCTAAAATTTAATGTTTTTATTTTATTTCTGAAAGTTTTTCCTAATAAACTGATATAAACATGAAGAAAGTGAAAAAAAAAGTAAATAACATTGAATACATAGGACATTAAAAGAATATAAATTTCTCAAAACAGAAAGGTTAAATATGTCACATTTCTCTAATAAATGAGAAATATCTAGCATGCTACTAGTATAGAAGTTTTAATAATAAAGACAAAATTATGAGATAAAAATGTGATATGAAAGCAAACTTACATATGTATTACAATCACAACAAATCAAATGAACCTAAATCAAAGCATAACACCGGGATATTTGAGAAGTTTATCAAAACAGAGTTTCTTTCTCTCTCTGTGAAACTTGGAGTCATTTAAAACTTTCATTACAGTTTATATGACTTTTCAATTTTCTCTTAACTAGATACATTAATTTTAAAGTGAAAACTAAAATTAATTTGGAAATCTACATTTATGAAACAAAGAAACCAAAGACTAAAATTGGGATTCCTTTTACTGAATATGAATAAACATAGATGCAATAAAATAGGGCAGGAAAAGAATTCTAAGTTGTCCTAAATTCGTTTTCTTACTGAAAATAGGACAATGAAACAGGAGTTCTGACTTGCCCTAAATTCCAACTGTTTCTGCTAAGTCAGCATTAATAAGACAGAAGGTGGCATTTTTGACATATATTTCTGATTGGCACTCATAACACAGATACTGCCCACCAATGTGTAAGTGAAATTAGCTGTTGGAGGGTCATTTCTCCCTCTCACACATAAATATGTAGTGGATGATCTGTGGGTGTAGCAGGAAACAATAGATAGAAGGAGAGAGATACATCATAAATTTCTAAAATGGCCACAGAAATTTGTGCCCCAGCTTTATCTTGAGTATCAAATGAAACAAAGAAACAGCTCTCTGTCCTACTTTTGTTACAATTGATTTTGTTTCTATAAATTATTGAACAAAATCAAACTAAGCCTTCCATTTGAATTTTTTTTTTACTAATAGACCAGATTGTAATTTAAATAAAATGGAAATATATATGTCTATTTTCAGCAGGTTTTGTCTTAACACATTCATAGGTGAATGGAATTAGTGACAAATAGATTAATTTATAGAAACATGACAAACTCATTTAATTTTTTCAGTGCAAGTAATATCATAATTCTGCATAATTTGAAATATTCTTCATAGTCTGAAATATTCACTCAAGATTTCTTTAACTTGATACAATTTGAAGTAGACAAGCAGAAAACTTTGTAACACCAAACCAGACACTCAGAGAAGTTAATTATTGAAATATACTAATACGAATAGTTTGTATAAGCTCAAATTTTAGCTAATTAAAGAAAAAAATGACAAGAACAGTACAAAGTTCACATTATTAGCATTTTTACCATGTGACTGTCACTTTGCTTCTTCAGGGATCTGCAAACAGTCAGAATGGTATAAGGAGGGTGTTCCTTCCACTTATAAGAAGAAAGCTTACTGTTCACTAGTATACCAGCAACCTTCTACATCTCAATTTTACTGTGTGTCTTGATTGCATCAAAAGTGTGTGTGCAGCAATCGACTTATACCATCTAAGGTTGTGTAAGTAAAATCTCCAATGTTTAAGCAACAAAGAAATTGGCTAACAATACCTTTCCAGAATGTGTCTCCATCTAAAGTGATAAACGGCAATGATTATATAACATATTAACAGGTCCTTAAAAAATTTAAATGAGTTGACTTGGTGTTTATATTGCAACCACAAGTACTGACAATCAAAAAGTTTCTCTTGACATGAAATTAATGTCATCTCCTTGTGCACTACAATAATTGTTATTTCTGAGCACTGAAGCCGATCTGAATTTTTTTTTCAGATGCATGCAACAAAAAAGTCCCTGCAGGTTAATTCAGTTAAGATTTCTGAAGAGTTATTAGAAAATAAGTGACAGATCTATTAAGAGATGGTGGCAGAAATTGATTGCTATTGAGGGAAGAGGGCAGAGAAATTAGTATTTTTTAAATGTTAGTGTCAGGCTGGAACTGTAGCTCAGTGGTAGAATGCTTGCCTAATATGGGAGAGGTTCCAAGTTCAATCCCTAGCAACCGAAAATAAATAAATTAATAAATAAATGTTTGGACAAAAAGTGTTGAAGTACTAAGCAATTCCAAGAAGCTAGGTAGAGAGTTATATGAAGAAAAATAAAAGCAATATAACTAAAATGCAAAAGAAAAAGAAAACTTCAGTAAGGAGCAAACTGCATGTATATGTTGGTAAATTATTGAGAAGATAGATAAGAACAACTTTTTTTCTTTATAGAAAGTTTTAGATACATAAATTCCAAAGTTATCACTTTCTATATCCTTAGTTAGAGACAAGTAGCAGGTAAAAGTTTAAAATTATGTTATATCTATATTTGTAGGCTATGCAAACTTTGGTCCAAGAATCTTAACATATTTGAAGATACCTTTACCTGAATTTTTCCTTTGTTATTTTTCTCTTAAAAACCATCTTCTCCCATAAGATATAATAACCCAGAAGGGTTTGGGTCTTTTTCTACTCTTTAAAAGATTATTATAAATGAAAAACAATCCCTGCCCCTAAAAGATCCCATTTTGATTTGATTTGAAGGGTTCTCCTTTATGGGTTTGTCCAGACTTTTTGTACCATGGAGCTCTGGGGGCTTTGCCCGGCTCGACATAGTTACTTGCCCATCTTCTCTCAATGGCTCTCATAAAAATCTCTGAGTCAGAGCAAATGGCCTATGTTCCTCCCACTGCCCCAGCCCTCACTGCACTTTCTAGGGGCTCATTGATTACTGTGGGAGCATTTGATAAGGGTCTGTGGCTTAAGCAAAACCTTCTCCAAGGAGTTTTATGTTCTCTCTGTTTTCTCATTTTAAAGGCTTGAAAAATGATTCATACACGATCCTGCCTTTGAAACAGAATCCTCTCGAGTTGTGTTTAATCTCACTGTGGCATTCAGGTGCTTTCACAGCCTGTATCTTTCGACACCCTTTGTTCCTCTTTGCAGGTACTGTCCTTGTAATATTGATAGTAAGCTGGGTCTGCTACTTTTGTTATGGAAATGCACACTCAGGCTTATATATTCAGGACACTAGATGAAGTGTAGGTAGGACTTAGTGTGCCTCACTGATTCTCTGTTTTGATGTCAACTAAGACCTTGGGACTCATTTAATTTGTGATTCATTGGACATAGGGTCTGTCACTCACAGACATTATACACTACAGAGCCAGGAGAAACTTCAAAGGAATAGCAATGTGTCCATTAATTCTAAGATGATCAGGCAAAATGCTTTGTCATTACTTTATACACAGATCTACCTTCATTTTGTGGAGCCTTCATTCCTGTTAGATTACTGTTTATGAAAGGGGTGGGAGGAGCTTTTAACCTTCTAGTTAAAAGTATTCTTGTTACTTCTGATTTGAAAATAGGTTTTTCAACTTACTTAGTGTTCAGGTGTACAAAGGCTGAAGCATTTCAATGGCGTAAGTGGGAAACACAGAATTTAGCCTGGAATACTCAGAGATCAAAGTAGACTCTGTGGCTGAGCTAGGCCATTCCCCTTAGTGGCTGTGTAATTTTTCATCAGGATCCTTTAACCCCACAAATACCATTCAGATGACATTGTAGATGATGAGTAAGACAGATTAGGAAAACAGAAACCAGCTATGAAGACCACAACATTTCATTAAACCTTTGTGTTTGAATCAGATATTCATATTACTTAATTTAGTTTATTCATTAATTCAGCCAGTATCTGGGCATTTTTCATGAGTCAGGCACTGTTGTAGGTTCCAGATTTTCTATTAAAAAAAAAAAAAAGACAAATCTCTGATGTCACAAAACCAACTTACTAGTAGTGCCATTGGTTCATGGTTCACATTTTGAGAAAGATGAACTGATTCAATTTATTGTTTCAATGATAACAGAAGGCCTCTGAGAATAGTCATTTGCCTGAAATCGAGGAACAGATTAGTGGAAAACCCATAATCAGATCCTCATGTCCCAATGACTACCTAATATTCCATAGTAGGGGTCAGATAAGTGTGTTCGATGGGACATATCTACCCACTTTCTTTTTCTATAAATAAAGTTTTATTGTAATAAAATAAAGCCATTTGTTTCTGAATGGTCAGCATTTGCTTTTTCCCTATAAAAACAGAGTTGGGTAGTTGCAGTAGATAACCATATGTTGTGCAAATCCTATTATGTTTACCAGGAAGCCCATTACAGAAAATGTTAACCAACCAGTTTGTATAATAGAGGCATCCCTACTCTTGACATTCTCTTTCTAGAAGGCAAAACCTGAGGAGGTATGCTTGTAGGCATAGTCATTTACCACCTATGTTGCAATGAGCAAGTCAATTAACCTCTCTGAAATTCAATTCCCTCATCCGTAAAAATGGAGATAATAATTAGTGCATTGTTAGTAGTAATGATTAAATTAACTAATGTGTGTAAAACGCAGAGCTGGTAAAAGAAGAGAAGGTGGTTATTAACATTTCTACTTGGATGGCTGCTTCATGAGTTTTCTGATCTGTGAAGGGTAAGGGTACAGGTGAGAATGTGTTTCTCTTATTTTTGTGCCTGAACAATAAACAGTTTCCTGGGAGTTTTTGGACACAAATCAATGTGAGGTTTACTCAGGAGTAAGCAATGAGCCTGAGCCTTAGTGGTCTCACAGCTCAATAGGAGACATCTTTTCATATAAATGTGTGGATTACTACGATGAAGAGTCCAAGTCCTGGGATTGACTTAATGAGAAAAGAGAAATGAGGAGCAATTACATTTCTATTAAGTGGACAATGATGCCCTGGTGGCTGGGACCAAAGCATCTTTCTCCCTTTTAGGTATGGTTTTAGAAACACAGCATGTGTTTATTTATTAAATAATGATTTGTTCCTGCCTCTCAAATCATCTGTTTCTCAAGATTATTCTATGATCACAGAGGACCAAATTCCAATTTATCATGGAATTGTTAAACTGCTACAAAGGCAGAGGTGTCAAGTGAGGTTGACTCTTAGCATCCTGGAAACATGAGTAAATCCTAGGGAGTCTTTGGAAATTCTCAGCGGGACCCACTGGCCATCTGTAATGATGGAATTGAAAGAACCACGTAGATAGATTGCTATATTTTATTCCAATCTTAATTATTATGGTTAAATTAGCTAATAATTGTCCAGTACTTACTATGTCCGAATATCTGTGTTAAAGGCTATATAAACTTTATTCTAACTAACACTTATAACTGTCTTAGGATGTAGGCATCATATCACTCTTATTTTACAAATAATGAAATTGATTTTCAAAGATTAACACTTTTGTGCACATGGTTACAACACTACCCTGGAGGAACTGAGGTGCATACCTTGGTCCTCCTGTTTACAGAGAACATTCTAGATAAGTCCTTGCATTTCAGTGCAGATTTGTATTTGTGCCTATACATGCTTACCCTATGAGGACTTCTTTGACAATACTTTGACAATACATTATGGCTAATGTATTCTAATTCTATCCAAAAATCTACTGATATTATTAATAATGCACATACTTTAAGTGGATACAGCATTTCTTAAGAGAAAAAAAATACAAAAAACTAAAAACAAAAGAGCCCACCCTCTATTGAGGTTTACTTTGGCACACTTACTTTTACTTATTTTTTCCTATTAACATCCTCTGTGCTAATATAATTTATATACAAATCTACTGTTTGCATAAAATCCCTGGTATTTGCTCAGGCGTTTATTAGATATGATTAATGGCCAATATGTACTGTACATTATCCATATTTTTAAGGCACATGACAAAAAGCTGTGCATTGAATCTTCACAACTCTGTGAGTTAAATATTATGATTTCTAGTTCCCATGCAAGCAAAGAAACAAACTCAGGAAGATTATTTCATTACATTTATAGCACCTAAAGTGGAGTTAGCATTTATAACAAACTGTTAAATTCAAAGTTTGTTTTCATTTAAACACTTTTTGTTTTTACCTTGAGAACGCACGCCCGCCCCAGTTAGTTGTCTCCATAGACTCTCTTTAATATGCTCTGAAAAATACTACGGATCTCTTATTCCTAGGGGAATGTGTCCTCTCTGCTTGGTGGTTTGCAGCTCTCTGTCTTTATTCCATCTGCCTGTGATCATCATTGCTAATATTTTCTTTCTTTCTTTCTTTCTTTCTTTCTTTCTTTCTTTCTTTCTTTCTTTCTCTTTCTTTCTTTCTTTCTTTCTTTCTTTCTTTCTTTCTTTCTTTCTTTCTTTCTTTCTTTCGTACTGGGGATTTAATGCAGGGGCACTTGACCACTGAGCCACATCCCCAGCCCTATTTGGTATTTTATTTAGAGACAGGGTCTCACTGAGTTGCTTAGTGCCTTACCATTGCTGAGGCTGGATTTGAACTTGCAATCCTCCTGCCTCAGCCTCCCCAGATCATGGGATTACAGGTGTGTGCCATTGTGCCTGGCTTGCTAATATTTTCCTCCATCTCTTCAGCACTGTGTCTAGGTGTGGTGAACTTGAGCCTGTTTATTTAACTCACTTTGGTGGTCTATATAGTAACTTTCATTGTAAGTCTACATTAAAAGATCCTCCTTTATGAGACTCGAATACTTTCTTTTCTTCACTATTTACCATCCATATTAGCTGCTGCTACATAGGAAATTTTGCTCTTTTGTTTAAATTTTCCTGTGTTGAATGATTGATACCTTCCTAAGCATGTTCTCTCCAAAGAAAATCTTTGAAAGACACTTAGTTGCATGCTACTGGCATTCAAAGGATTTCTTTCTTTCTTTTTTTTAGCCTCTCATGCCAAGGCTAAATGCTATCTATTTATTTTGTTAGGAATAGGGATTTCACTCCATGTATTAGTTCTAAATTCCTTTAAAGGAATCTCCCTTCTTAAGAATTCTCACTAATTCTATCAGAGCCAAGGTAGTGAGTATTCAGGAAGGTGTTCTGAGATGGAAGTCACAATATTTGGCCTGTGAATTGATGTAAAAGTTAAATCCATGATGCATAATATATTTATCACAGCTGGTTAAACATGTACCAAGCTACCCTATTATGAATTAGAATGCAAGCAATCATAAACTGCTGGAAAATTGGAAGTATATGGTCACAAAATGAGGAGTCCAATCAATTAGGAGTTAGTGGAATGTTCCATGAGAGGAACAGGCTGTTAATAGAGATGTGGAAAATATATTTTAAGCCCTCATTGTGATTTTCATGAAAAATGATGCGATGAAACCCGGCAGGCAAAGCCTTAGGGAGAACTGCTCTCTGCTCACATCTCCCTCCTGAGGCAATCTTTAGGGAGGATGATTCCTGTTGTTAACAGCTGACACTTCCAGCAGATTCACTTTGCAGAAAACATGTGTTTTGAATGGTCTTGATTTCAAGTGCTCTTTGGCTTCCTCCTTATTCCATGAAATTCTACATATCATAGCAAGAGAGGTTTTTATATAAGTTTCATTGAGCTAAGAGGGGACCCGTAACTCAGAGGCAAAAGGTCATCCCTCTTCCATTTTGATTTTAAGCATATCTTTATAACTTAGAGGAAGAAAAACACCCTTTAGGCTTTTTTGATCATTTGTTTATTTTATTATTATTATTTTTCACTAAGAAGAAACAACTTAAGTTTGTTCAGAAAACTTAACCCTTTAGCCACCTGATTAATGATTTCTGAAAAAACAGTTTAATAAATAATTAACACTTTAATAAAAAATACTTTAATAAGTTACTGGAATGGGAAAAAAAGAGTTGTGCTGTTCCATATTTATTCAGCCATGATTAATCTAGTGTTGAATAATAATTTTTAATTTCCATTTCTTGAATATATTTATTAATTTACCTCCTGCCAATATATGGCTCGGGTTGCCACTATTTAGAATTTATTCCTGTTCTTCCTAAGTGGCATTTGCATAATGGAATGACGAGGTCCATTCACTAGCAGTTGGTTGTGGGGTGTTGGACAGAGTGACTGGGTTGTAATTAGTGGCATCTGGCCTCTGGTTTCATTAGCATGCAAATGGAACTACTAGAGGCCACACAGCCTGGCAGTTTCACAACAGTCTCTACAATGCATGTCTGCTTTTATAAGCATATCTGTAGGGTTGCTTGTTATAAAAGAATAAAATATGTATCTCTGAGTGAATTTGACTGTCAATCTTTGCATCCTAGAATCTCAAGAATTGTTATTGTTGTTGTTAAAGAAGAACACAGTAATGCAATAAATTATCCTCAAATTTTTCTTTTTTTCTTTTCTTCTCTCTTTTTTTTTAGGCTATTAAAAATGTAATTCAAGCTCTTATTTCTTTCCCTTCTGCCTCCATTTTCCCAACTTCTTTCTCAGGACATTTCCCCTGTCTTTTTTATGTCTTAATTAAACCACTCAGTTGCATTTTTATAAAATATAGTGTGTGTTTCTTTATCAGAGCACTAGTTTACGACTAACTAGCCTCTCTAGGCACAGTTTTACTGTGTTCATTCCGTTCTCCATGGTCTTTTTCATTCTGATATGACTAGGTATCTTTGATGATGATGGATCATGATTGGAGCACAATCTTCTTGGAAATTTGATATTTGCCACCGGTTGTTTAATCTTTATTTTCTCTTCTTTACCAATTCAATAAGTTGTAACTACTAATATCTTTTACTTTTCAGATAAAAAAAATCAAGAAAGAAGAACATATAGCTTAGAAAGACCCAGTGACTTACCTGAAGTCATAGAGTTGATGTTACAGCTGGGACCTGGGTTCTAGCCTCTTGATTGGAAGGACCAAATTCTCTTACCTACTGTTCACCAACATCACCTGCAACAAATAAAAAGCAATTCCCTGTCCAAAAGAAGAGAATTTTACCATTACGTAAGCAATTTAAAGCTTGTGGTTTGTAAAATTTTTCACATTGACAACTTGAATATTTTACCTATTCTGCTTTTTAACTAGTTGTTTGTTTGGCTTTTGAACACTAGTTTAATTTTATTTTTTGTCATCTCATGTCTTGGGAGCACTATTTTTTAAAGAGTGAAATGCAGACTCTCAGTTTCCTGGGATATTTATGGATATTATATCACAATCATGATTCTTGGTCTTTAAGTTTGAAGTAACATTAAAGTACATTAGAAAATTTTCCATATCAGCCCAAATTCTAAAAATATTTTAATATGTTAACATGAATATACCTTACTTCTATAGAGGCTGAGAAAATATTAAGTCTTGCTTTGATTGAGTGTCTTATTTGCCCACAAGAAAAAAAAAAGTGGAGATTTTGAGTTGAGGACTAGTGAGTGAGTAGTTCCCAGTTTTATCTATTGGTATGATCTTGGGCAATAAATTAAAATTTAGCTGTATATTTTCAAAGATCTCTGGTATTTCTTGTTCTTGATTCATGCATATTATTTTCATTTGGATCCACAGTAAGTCACTGAAACACAAGAGCAACACATGTCTCAAATTCTCACTTTAAAGAAGATAGAAAATGGATGCAAAATGCAGAGCACGTTGCCTAGTGTGGAGCAATTCCTCAATAAATTTTTGTTTAATTTAAATATGAATCAAATTTTGGAACTTAATATTGTGTTCTTTTTCTCATCTGATATGACTAATTTTGAAAAACCAGTTTGATTGACAGGGAGGGAAAAAAAGCCACTACCGTCATCCTTAATAATCAAGGGTAATAAGCTGTGAATTAATAGCGGTGGTCTCTCTCTGTTGCTACCAATTACACACATTATTAATGGATTGACAAAAATCTGCCAAGGCGTAGATTGTTAACAGGAATTGACACCTCAGTTATTGCTGGTGTCAGAAATTAATTTTGCAACCATGCCATATTAAAATGCATGTTGCATTGGTTTACAATGTAGAATAGAAGACCTTTTCTGAAAAGTGACTTGGAATGAAGGCTAAGGGAAAGATGTCGGCACATGCCTGAGAAAGATATGGAAATTACCTGCATAATGCCTACTGACACATGCCAACAACTATTTCATAAAGCAAAGATTTCAAATTGTTCATCAGAACCTTTTGTAAGTTTGTTAAATAAAACAATATAAATATAGTAGCAATTAAAAATAACTTTTTTAAATTGTAGTAAATCTTAGAAAAATAAAATTAAAAATTTCTGAGAATAACTTTGGGGGAAATTGAAAATGAGGAATTGAAATCAGGTTTTAAAATTACCAAGTAAAATTGCAATTTGTTGTTTAAAAGCTAAAAGTTAAAACACCTTAGGAAGTACAGCTATTTTTTCACTGTATCACATTGACTCCCTAGAACTCCCAGTATTTGGAGAGACAGTTGATAAAGAAGGGTGGCAAAGGGAATTTTAAAGGGGTCTCTGGAAAACTGCCTAAGAAATGTCTTAAACAAAAGCTTCCTTAGTGCCTCGGGGTGATAAATGCAAGAATGTCTTCATCAAATATAGCCAACTCCATTTTTCTTTTCAGGGAGGTCAATGATATTGGCTCCATTTTTTATATTATGTTTGTAGTCTGCTATTCTGGCCTGATAAGTGTATTGTGATTACAACCAGCATGGATGAAGTGTCTTCATGTGATGACTCTGTTCTCACTAGCTGTGGTTGGGTTTTTGCCCTGTTTTCCATCTCCAGGGCTACCAGATAGGATCCTGAATTTCACATGATCCTGCATATCATGGATGGAACAAAGTGAGTTTCGTCTTTCACATATAGAGATTTCGGATCTCTCCAACATTATACATACTCATAGCCTTCAAAAATACTTTAGAGGAGAGAATTTCTTATCCCTACTAATTGGTAAAACAACATACAGTTGCAATATTCATGTGATATTTATCTCATGTTGGAAAAAAATGGAAAGTCATCCTAAATATTTATTCAATATATAAGTATGCAAAGTCATGAGAGCACTCTGCCTGCTCATCTTGTTCTCATGCTTAAATGCACTTGATTCCAGAGTTTCTTAGATACCATCTTCGATTTTCTTTGACCTGTTTGGACTATCTCATTGTAATTAATTCTTGGCTCTTTGGAAATTTTTGCTCATAATTTCTCATTTTCTTTTATAAATTCTTTATGTGAACATTGGTTTTTGGTCAGTTGATTTTTACTGTTTATGAATGTAAAAATGCTATGTGTGACACTGATGAATTATATTGTGTCAGGTACAATGCTAACTATGCATTACCTCTTTGCATAATCATCTATATTAGTATGTTGTATTATTAACACACCAAAATATCATAGACTGGGTAGCATAAACAATAGAAATTTATTTTCTCCCAGTTCTGGAGAAACAATCAAGGTGTTGAGGAGTCCAGTTCTTCCTAAGGCTTTTATCCTTCACTTGCACATAGACACCTTATTAGTGTGTTTTCTCATCTTCTTTTGTCTTTTCCCCCCTTCCTCTTCTTATAACAGTCATAAACAATTCAGGCCCCACTCTAATGACCTCATCATAACTTCTTTAAAGGCACTATTAATAAATACACTGAGGGTTAGCACTTCAACATAGGAATTTTGGAAGGGAACAATTTGGTGTGCAGCGTCATCTTAGGAAGTAGATAAAAGTCATATCCATCTCACAAGTAGAAGAGTTTATTCTCATCTTACAAATGGATAATACTTTATATTACAAACAAGGAAGCTGAGACTTGGTTTGGCTTTCCTGCCAAAATGAAAGTTTCAGACACCTGGCTGTGCTGTTCGGTTGGGAAAAGAAACCCAGCAGCCACATGAGGAGTTGTGTATCAGGGTTAATAGGAGAAGTGGCTACTGTAGGCCATCAGAGAAAAAGAGTAGGGATAAGTTGAATCTGCAGAGGTTAACGATAGAGCTACTATAGTTTGGAGTGGGTGTTTCAGGAGTACCAAGGGCTGAAACTCCACCTCTTTGAGCTGTAATAATGATTTTTATGATGGATATTTATTGAGTATTGCATACCAATGAATGAGTTAAGAGTACATATGAACTTACAAACACACAGAAACACACACACACACACACACACACACAGAGACTGAGGTTAAAGTCATTATCCTATTCCTCAGATGAGATTCTTGAATTTCAAAGAGACTTAACAAATTGCTAACAAACAGAGAAAGTGGGAGAACCTTATTCAAACAGCACCTGTTTCTGTTCAGTTCACAGTCTCTGGTTCACGAGCAAAGCCAAACCTTGAATTTATAGCTTTCAAGTTCTAGCCCAAAATTCAGTTTTGGGAATCTAGTTAAGTCTCCTGACAAGGAAATCTGTGGGTCCCTCTCTGAGCCTGGGATAACATTCTTCAAACTAAATTAATAATAGCATTTTCTTAGTCTGCTTGTGCTCACTATAGCAAAATACCACAGACCAGGTCATTTATAAACAACAGAAATTTATTTCTCACAGTTCTGGAATCTGAGAGGTACAAGATCAAGATGTTGACATTTGTTCCTTGGTGAGGGCTTCCTTGATGTACCCTCCCATGCCAGAAGGCACAGAGTAAAAAGGGAGGAGAGGTAAGCAAGTTTTCCCTATTCCTTTTGTAAGGCACAAAGCCATTTATGAATTTAGAGCCCTCAGATCTTAATCACTTCCCAGACAGGCCCTGTCCAATAATACTACCACATTGGGGATTTAAGTGTCAACATAAATTGGATGGGACACCATTATTAAACCACAGCGAGAACAAATGTAAGTTTATTCTACAGGGTACCTCTATTTGCATGCAGTTTCACAAGATAAGGCTACACAATTATCAATCCAGATTTGCATATTCAAGATACACATAGTCTTTCAAACTACACATAATCCAATGAGCTCATCAATGAATCATTAGAGACCATCTCTTGTATGCCTTGATATTTTCAAGTCTCTTTCTAGTCCAATGCTATTGATCTAATTTAAGTATTTGAAATCTTTTAAGCATAAGTCCATATTTTATCCATCCCATTGTATAAAAAAGGACATATGAAGATAGAAATGGAGATGATTATAGCCATAGGAACAGGAGTTAAGGTATGAGCTATCATTGTGAATAGGTGATTACAACTCATCCTTAAGAGTTTACATCAAGATAAGATCTTTTGTTAATCTTATTTTACATGAAGAAACTGTCTTGTATAGATATTCACGTTTTTCATCACCTGATGGTAACAGTTTTATGAATAATGTTCTAGGACTCTAAAAACTCTGACACATATATCCTATTCATTTATTATTTCCATGTAAAAAACATATTGTCATGGAACCAATGTATAGTTCAAAGATTTTCTAAGATCAATAACTTCTTATTGCTTTTACAAAAATGTTCTATCACTTTGTATTATAATAAAAGCATGGGAAATATTTCTAATGAATTTACAAGGGTATAAGCTCAAACATTTTTAATCTAATTTAGAAAATCATTTTTAATCATTTGCCCAGAATTTAGAAGATATTAGTTATTTTTAAATAGTATTTTACATTGGTTGCATTTTCAATGAAGATACCTATATCATAAAGCTAATAATATAAAATTTATATAAATAAAAGGTACAATTTGGAAGACATTAGCTGACATTTACTTTATATTAATCCCAGTTCTAGATATTTTATAGAAATTAACTCACTTGAGTCTTACACAAATTCTATACATTAAGACACTAAATATTTCTTACGTTACAGATAAGAGAAATGAAGGAGAGAAATTAAGTAATTTATCCTAGCCGTCTTGCTGGAGATTAGCATCCACTCTAGCTTCAACATAAGACAATATAAGTAAAATCACAATAAAAACAAAATTGGAAGAACTTTTCAAACTGGAGTTGGCAGACAGATCATTAGGAAGAAGGACTTACACATATTTCCGGCCACTGCTTAGAATGTGAACTTCAGTCACCTCTATCCTCAGACCACAGGCATTTGAAAAAACTGGAAAATTACAGTGTACCCAGAGCATCGAGATGCATATCCAGAGGTGACAGAGCTCTTGTTTTATGAACATGTTCCTTTAGCTCATAAATTCTTTTCTCTATCCTTTTTAGTCACTAACCCCTTTTCAACCTTCACTATTCCATAAAAACTTGCACTCATGCAACCTTTGTTGGAACATCAGTTCCAACAGTTCAAGGAGGAGAAAGAAGGATGATGGACATGATCAATGCACAGTGTTTGTGGATATGGAAATATTCCATCAATTTATACAATTAATATGTCAAAATAATAATAATCTTTGAAAAGAGAACATGAATGTGTAAGGGGGAAATGTTGGCAGGCAATATTTGACCCAGTTTTTCTGAATGACTATGGAATCAGTGGAATTATTGGTGCAGTGCATCTCTCATCCGTTCTTCTAACTTTTAAGATGTCACTGTGAATCTCTTTTACCTTCCACTATGTTACTGTAATACAGTGGGTATGCAGGAGGCAGATCAATTACTTCTTTATTTTTTATATCCCTGGATCCAAAGGAGCTGCCACCTTCCCTCAGAAGGTGTTTGCTACAACACTTTGTATTTGCATCTTGATGCAGTAATTAGATGAGACTTTTGGAGATTTGTGGGGGTAGGGGTTATAAATGCATGATGTCTGTTAGAGATATGGACAAAGTTCATTTCAGGGTAAATATATTACTTTACTAGCCTGAGTTATAGTCTCCTTATTTCAGTATTTTTTCCCCTAAAAGTTTATTGTTTTCCTTCACTCTGACTCTTGACCGGCCCTGTGACTTGCTCTGGACAAATGGATGTGGTGTAAATTCATACTTGTGAGCCTAAACCTGAAGGGGTCTTGCATTTCTGCCTGTTCTTGTTCTGAATTGGGTTTACTCACTTTTAGCTTCTTGCCTCCACAGTGAGAACGAGGAGGAATATGAGACACGTCTTGGAAGAAAACTGAAAGTCAACCTCCTTGCCCCACTTACTCCAGATGGACCCCCAACGTATGAGACAGCTTAGGAAAGATGGGGAAACCATGTACCAAAACTCATGCTAAGTTGCACAGAATTTTAAGCTTAATGGATTGCTGTTATTTTAACAGCTTATGTTTGGGCATAGTTTATTCTGTAACAACAGAATCAACCCTGCAACTGTGGATTTCTTATTAAAACTCAGATGGCTTCAGTATTTTCATCTGTTATTTGAAGATAAAATAAAAATTTAGTTGTAACCATATTCATAAATTAACATTTACAATGCGCATTACATACTATTCCAGTAAGCATTTTTAAATGAATGAACAAATAGTTAGTAGTCAATAAATCTTTTCCAAAAATTGCATTGCAGATGTCATGCATTCAGGATAATTGTGAGGTTTTTCTCCTCTCACCCTCATTGGAGAGCAAGAAGATGCCTTTTGGGTTCCTTCAAAATAGATTAGTCTGCATCTGTAATGGGGGCCTGTGGGATGAGTGAAGAACATTGCCGTATTCGAGTCATAGGTTTGGGGAAAGCCAGGAAACATTTTCTATTGAAATAAAGATAAAAGAGGCTTTCTTAGAGAAAAGGTAGTAGCTAAGTGCTTTGTAAAAATAACAAAGCAGGATCATTAGTCTGAGGAAAAAAATAGCACTGTCAGAAATTTAATATATTACACCTTTTAAAGGTAAGTAAGAAGTCAAAGTCATTGTCCCACACTCATGAGGCACTTCTTTTTTTTTCATAGATAGGTTTATGCTAGTAACACTGTAATTTGTGTCAGCTAATTCTTCTTTACAGAATCAATCTCCTTCTCTCTCTCCTTAACTCAACTATTGTAATGTGTGGAGAATGTAGCATGTGTCTTTGCTTTGGTGTTATTTTGGACTAAAGGCATTCCATCTTCTATCAAGGACAGTTGGTGTGTGCCATAATATCAGGAAAAAAGGACTTCCATTTCATTTCAAAGTCAAACTCAATTAAAATAAGAAAAAACTGGGAGTTATTGAGAGCCCAATTAAATATCCTATTGTTGCAGAGTATTTCAAAGGAAGGACGTGGTTGGCAGAGCAAGAAGAGGAATTAGGGGGATTGTAGTAATAATTTGGGGTATAATAACTTAGATATTGCTCCTATTATAGAAGTAATTTGAATGCATTATCCTGTTTTCTCATTTGTACCATAGTAAGAGGCAAAGTAAGTAATTTCTAAAGTCATTAACATTCAAATTTTTGCCTGTAGTCTTCTATCCAAACCCCCTCATTCAGGACTGGGAAGGCCTTGGATGAGAGCTTATTCCTACTGAGTCGTGTTGAAATGGGGAGCCAAGGTCAAGAATATAGTAAGGAATCCTATTAGAGATAGTTTTCACAGATAAGAGAGTACTGGCACTCGAAGAACCTTTCATTTTTAATCTTTTTTTAAGTTTTTGAACTTGATCATTAATCATGGTATTTTTTTAATTTGATGCCCCCCCCCACTTCAGCTCAGAACAGATACATCATAGTGAACTTGCAAGCTTTTCTTGAGTGTGTTGAAAAATTCAGACTTTTGAATGTTGCAGGAGCGGGTGGTTCATAGGTGGAGTACAGGATGGTCTGGATGTGTGCACAGAGAACCTGACAAACCCACTAGGAGAAATATTCACAGAGAGAATGTGTCTTAGGAAGGTATTGAAAGATAAGTAACAATGTGAAGTACGGGCATGGAAAGGCAATCTATGGGAGAAAGAAATCGTTAGTCATGAACACACAAGTGCAATTATTTGACATGTCTAGACTTGTGACTAATTCGGGGACCTGTTCCATAAGTTGTTTATCAAAGAGGATGGAATTGAAATATGAAGAAAGAAAAGTACCTCGTAAGGTTGGGAGGATGACTTTGACTTCTTACTTACCTTGAAAAGGTGTAACATATTATTTCTGACAGTAATTTTTTTTTTCCTTTAATAGAATCTGGATTTGAAGGAGGTCCAGATTACCAGAAATGTTTGAAAGGAAGTTAGAAAAGGAAGTTAGTCTCTGGTGACAATGTCCTCCAGACTGGTTTTGTAATTTTGACTTTACCTTTTATCTCTCCAAGTCAATATATTACACTTGTTGTACAAAATGGAACAAAGGGTATTTCATAAAAATTGTGTGCAGTAATTTTCCTGTTTGGGGCTTTTAAATGCATATTTTATAGCATATATCTGTATGTTTAGTGGTACATCTATGAGTCTTGTGGAGGCAGTTTCTGAAATTTTTCCTGGCTTAATGAGTATTACAGCAGTCATTATAATATTATGGATGTGAGATCAAATCTCCCCTGAGTTTAAGTGAGCTGCAGAAGAATAAATTGAGAGTAGCTGCAGATTACATATGCAAATAAAATTTGGTTTACATGAGAAAATGAATAAATATTAACTGAGGAAGAGTTCATGGGTTCATTAGGTAAGAATAACATAATCAGTTAGTAATGTCTCCCTTAAGCCAAATAATGGGAGTGGAGCCCCCAATTCTGCTTGTTTTCCATGGTTTTCTGGATGGTGATAAGACTATTGAATTGCCACGTGCTAAATTTCTTTCTTTCTCAAGCTTATCCATGGCTCTCACCTGTCCTAATTCCCTTCTATTTTACTACACTTCCTCATATATCTTTGTATTTGTATTTTGATCATTTTCCCCAATGATCATGTCATCCACTTCTACTTAATCTAAGTTCAGAGCTGAAGGAAGGGCATATGGAGAACCCACATCAGTGGAATTTACAGCACCCCATCCAAAGTAGTTGAGTATATGTTTCTCCTAAATCTATCTTTAGTAGATAAGAGAGTCCCGGAAAATCCTGGATATCACCTTCTCAACCTTTGAATCAAAGGTCATAAATTGCCATCTAGGGCCCTTTGATTCTTCAAACCCCTTTTGTCACTTCCCCTTCCTCTGAGTCTGTCTGATCATCCTAATAGAACCATAAAATGTAGACCTTTTTGTTGTACTGACCCATAAGATGCACCAAACACCTTTTTTTGGTCCCCTCTCCCTTCTACTCAAAGAACTAACAAAGTAATATGGGATTTCTTTTTTAATATTTTTTTTTAGTTTTAGGTGGACACAGTATCTTTATTTTTCATTTATGTGGTGCTGAGGATGGAACCCAGTACTTCATGCATGCTAGGCAAGCACTCTACCACTGAGCCACAACCCCAGTCCCTTATATGGTATTTAAATGTCTTTGTTTCACAGAAAGACAAAGGAAATTGACTCTAAAATTTGGGTTCTTATTTTGGGTTAGCTCCATGACTCTGCCTATTGGAAAATATAATGACATTTGTATTATCTACTTCACTGGGCTTCTGTTTGTTTTATGGAGATGATGGATGTAAAATTGCTTGAGATAATGCTATTTAGATACAAGGAGTTGTTGTGCATATATGTATTAATTTTGCATTTATCCCTCCCTTCCAAAAATGACTATGTAGCTAATGCATATTGAATAAAATAAGAAGATATTCTATTTAAATCAGTACAGAAAAAAAAGGATATTTAAAAAATGGGTTACTTTCTGCTCCATCTTTCTAAAGCTTTTGTCCTGTATCCGGAACTAGCCAGATGACTTGACTTAATCTCTAAGAGTGTGTTTACATCATATTTAAACTATGTTTTTCAAAAGAATTGATGGGAAATCTACCTGGAATGTCCAGCAATCTGTATGTATTGCCATTTAATGAATGCATTTTCTCTCACTAATTATTTAGTTTGCTGTATGCTCCCTGTAGACACAGATAGGAAGATAAATGAAAATTATTCCCTAACAGTGATAAAAGGTAATTAAAGGGTTGTTTAATTTTCTACTGCCTTCAGGAAAAATCTCATGACCTTGATAATATGATACAAGATTAATCTCCCACCTTTTGTCCAGCTTTCCTATACAGCCCTCCCAGTGTACTAACCAAATTGAGCTGCTTTCCATGATCCCCAAACTCTCTATCATAATTTCAATTCCATTGCAATACATTTTACTTTTTTTCTCCCTTAAAAGCCTTTCTGTTTCTCTCAACAAGGAATACTTCTTCATCCTTCAAAATCAACCCATGATCTCCAGTTTTTATAAGTCCTACTTTGGAATTGTGAATCTAGGGGAAAGTCGGGGAACACAACAGATAATTAGCTAAGTGAGGTCAAAAATCGATGATTCATACATGCCTTCATTTCCATTTTCTTATATTTGGTTGGAAGAGAGTAGGCCATTCAATCTATGATTAGGGTATGGCTACAGACGTGCGAAGAATTTGCTTCCATTCCTTTGAGGGGCTACAAATGAGTGGCTTTAGTAGGGAACAACTCTCCACCTATTTATCAAACTGATAGAAACCTCAGAGGATGCTGGCACACCAGTCCAGAAAATCTGCCAAGATGAACCTAGTAGCACCTTATTATTTGTGATCACTGTTCCAAAGATCAGAAGTGAATGTTGAGACTTCATTAAACCCACTGTCTATGAAAACTGGAATGCATCCTTTGAATTTAGGACTTTCTCCCAAATAGCCACTCTCATCATAGAAGTATTCATTTGGACTTGAGTGAACCAAGTCTGACATTGTAGTTGGAATAGTATATTTAATTCAGTTACGCCCAGTTGAGGGGGCAGGGTGAGCAGAATTGTCCTTTGTCACATTACTGCCCTCAACAGATCTTCTTCCTGAAATGACTACAGTGAATAGAATTGGGGACTTATAAAATTATTTATTCTTACATGTGGCAACACATTTTTTTTTCTCACACTCCTACCCTCATGCATTTTCCAAGGTCCTCTGAGCCCCTTGCCAAAGAAGTTACTCAAACAAAAGCAGGTTTGTCATAACTAGATTATCTCTGCATATAACACTGGAAAGGGCATTCAGCCTTTTATCACTGAAACAACTCACCTCTTTGGAAGCAAATGAAATAAGTCTCTTTGCTGCTGATTTGTTTCAAAAATAAGAAAAGGTAGAACAATAGGTACATTATGCAGAGTGTTTCTGAAAGAGAACTTGTATAAATTGGTAATTTAGAAAATCAGTGGGTTGCAGAAGAGACACAGCATCCTCTGTTGAGCGTTCAGCAATAACAGAAGTGTCATTTGAGCACACTCCTTAATCAAACTTTTTACAATCTAAACCCGGTCTAGGCAGCGTTGAGCACTTGGGGCTGAGTGATGTATTTCAATGCCTCCTTCTTCCATGAGTTCTAAGATGCTACTTTATCAAGCTCATTTTCCACAGGAGGGAGTTCAAGCAGAGAGAGAAGTTGAACAGTACATCCAAGGTCATGCAGAAAGAGAATGGTGGAAGAATGTGTTCTCATCTTTTATTTTGGATTCACTGCTCCTGTTTGCTTACAAATAATGATACAACTCACAAAATTTGTCACCGAGTTATCGCTATACCTTTTCTACCTGATAAGGACCACACTGAGTTTGGCTAGGTAGTGAGCAAAGTACTCTTCCTGTTAGGAAAGGCAAGATTCCTTTCTAGAACTAGGAAGTGAATCCTAATTGATCTGAATGTGCACTGATAATTCCAGTCTCTCAATGCTGATGGTTGCTCTAGGGGTAGGCATATAACCCAGTTACAGCTAATGAAAATGAGATGTAAATGAATTGGAGGACTTCCATCCCTGAAGTAAACTGTAGAGTTTCACAGTCCTCCAATCTACCTTGTATAGTGGTGTATGGATACTCAGAGCTGTAGTAACTATCTGTGTGCATGCAGTAACCAGCCGAGAGATGAAAGTGGCTTGGGGTCTGTAGGTATATCTATCAGCAGGTGTAACAAACCTGGAAACAGCTACCTTCAGACTTCAAGTTAAGTAAGATAATTAAAAGTCTTTACAGCTAACCCGACAATCTTTTTTTAGATGCCATTTAAGGCATAAATAATGATTGAAGTACATTCTACAAGTAGGGTGTCTTGCATGCTTACAGAGAATGTGGTGGCCAGCAAGCAAAAAACATATCTTGGGCAAGATGGTCATTTAAATCCTCATAGTAAAGGAAAACTAAAATAGAACCTATGCCCTCCTTTAGTCACAATTTGAATTTGAACAGAAATTCAGTAGAGTACTGGTTCATGGGAAGATCAGATTGAAGAAGGAGTTATAAGTAGTACAGACCCTAATGGTTTCAGAAATAACTGGAGTTTTACCAATAATTTGTTATAAATAAGAATAAGAAGAAACAACACCAATGTCTAGCCCTACACAGCTCAGGTCCATCAGCCAAATCTAGGCTACTGCCAGTTCTATTAGACCGTACCCACTCATTGGCTTGTGTATTGTGGATTTCAATGGGATAATTAGACAGCAGAGACAGCACTCATATGGCCCACTTACTCTAATTATCTTCCCTTGTTCTAAAGTTTCCCATCTCCTGAGCTTGAGTATCCTATGAAAATTTCATAAGCTTGGGACACAGGGAGTCCTCAGATATATGATAGCTATGATGAGATTAAAAGAAAAAGACCTAAAACGATTGAGCATTTGGACGGAGAAGAGGTATATTTGCTGCACCATAACATCTCAAAAGCACTTTGCCTCTTTGACAATGCCTTCCACTAAACATTTGTGTTTCCATAACTTTTTAAAAGAACAGATTCATAGCTTTGCTAATATTTCATGGATGAGGTTTTGATGTACTGAGCATCTAATTATTGGCTGTTGTACTTAGGCATGCAGCCTAAATACCTTAGTCCAGAGACATGCAAAACAGCTCATCCATTCATGAGAAAGTGTGCATTCAGTTTGGTGAGGGCTTTGGATGTTCAGGTGGAAGAGAGAGAGAGAGAGAGAGAGAGAGAGAGAGAGAGAGAGAGTAGTGCTGACATTAAAAAGCTATAACTCTCTATTTTATCTCAATGATTTCTTTTGGCACAAAGCTTGCCTGATGTTTTACCATTACCCATCAATATGATTACACGTATTCTGTATCTAAAATTGTTTTCCCAAAACTTAGCATCATCAAAAATACAACAAAGAAAGAGTTGCTTCATGACAATCCAAATGCCTCTACACAAAAAGAAAAATAAGCATTTCATTTTCATAAAACCTGCTTTGAAAGCTGAAATTCATATAATGAATTCATAAAGAGATTCTGTTATGATAGGAATAATTTGGCCCTAAAAAGAAATAGGGTCTGGCTTATGTCACCATGGTGTTTTTCACCTTTCTGTATATCTATAAAGCTCCAATTAAAAATAAATAAACAAACAGAAAAAAAATACCAATAGAGTACAGAAGGGGAATAAGGAGAGGGAAGAGAGAAGGGAAAGAGAAAGTAATGGGGACTTAAATGGAGCAAATGGAGAGTATTCCGTGAGAGTATAATTATGTCAAAATGATCTGGACTATTATGTATAACTATAATGCATTAATAAAACAATTTAAAAAATAAAGTATTCCAATAAGAACTTGGTCTTTAGAGTGATATCTTCCTAATATAGTGTGATTTCTACAAAAATGTTCTTGGTTATTCCTCTGACTAGACTCCCTGATTTCGCCTAGATAATGTATAATGACTATATATGATAAAATTCAAGTATTATCCCTTGTATGGTTTGGATATTAGTATCCCCGCCCCCCAAAGCTTAGGTATTGGCAACTCTGATATCCAATTTAAGAATATTCAAAGGTGAAATGATAAGATTATGAGAACCATAACCTAATTGGTTAATTAATCCTTTTAGTAGATTAATAATCTGAAAGGACTACTCTACTGGGTGGTAATTGTAGGCAGATGGGGTGTCACTGGAGAAAGGTTACTGGGGGTGTCTTTTGAAGTTTATGTTTTGTACCTGGTGCCTCAATCTCTCTCTCAGCCTCCAGGCTTCTGTGAGCAGAGCAAATTTCCTCTACCATACTCTTCTGCCAGGATATTCCACCATCATCTCCAGCCCAGAGCAATGGAGACAGTCAACTATGGATTGAACTCTCAAACCATGAAACATAATGATCTTATCCTCCTCTAAATTGTTCTTGTTATGTATTTTGGTCATAGTAATGGAAGGTTGATTAACCCATCCCTGACTTACTCAAGTCCCTGAATGTGGCCCAACCTTCACATTTAGAGTACACTGGATGGAACTGGATAATATTTATGACACCATCTTAAATTTAATCTTTTCTGGAACTATAGGTATGTATTTTTGACAAAATACACTATTTTCCTTTACCTTAAATATTATTGTTTTTTCAAATAAAATGTACTAATTACTTTGGTATTGTCAAATCTATGTGCAGAGATGGTAAATTATAAATTACCTAGATTATTTAAAATGGAAAGGTTAAGTTAAATGGCATTGTTGATGTAAATTTGTGTTTGCAAGATAATTAACTCCCAGAGGTAATATTTTGCATATATATGTACATAAATATATACACACACATATATTTGTGTTATGTGTATACAATATATAGAACATACTATATATAGTACTTAACATGTACCTTAATGCTAGTTATTATCTAAAATTAGTGTTATTTGAAGTATGTTTTACTAAATATGTAAATTAGATACAGATTTTACTTTTCCTTTTGGAGGAACTGATGAAAAACATAGATCTGATACTCTTCCACCATTAACACTACTGAATGGCCTTAATTTCTCAATAGAATCATTCAATATTCATTTTTTAATTTCTGCATTTACACATAATATCTCTCTGGAGGCCCCAAACAGATTCTACCGCTGCAGTTTTAATGAGAACTATCAAAGGTTACTATGAGATGATGATCTATACTTAATTCTTAGATTTCCCCAGACATTTGTGCAATTCAGTACTGTTTAGATCCTTTTTGTATTTTATTGTCTTAAAACATTTATCCCAATTTTAACTGCATCTTTAATCATTATTAGCATAACCCTTTCATTCTAAAAGTTAGCATTATGAGAATTAATATGGAAACATTATGTCTTCTTCAGGGAATTTAATAACTTTGCTTGTGAGGAAACACTGAAAAATTATTTTGTGTCCAAGTGAAATTTCAAAATGTTGTCTGATCAATTATCTCTCTCTCATGGTACAATATTAAAGTTTCTCCCAAATTTTACACTATGATTTTTTTATTGCATACATGCACGTTTCAGAATAACATCTATTAGGTGCTCAGCTAGAGACAACTGGGATGAACTGTGAGACTTTGTAGAATGTGTGTCAGTAGAAAAAACACTGATAGGAGAAGAAAATCATAAAAATGTGTAGAAAATCTGAAGTGTAAAATTTCCGATGTGTTTTGTAGTCATGTTGAAGTGGTCTTGACTTATTTAAAAATGGAAGGTTTTCTTATCTATAATTAATAGAATGAACTCAATAAAGATGAAACAATATACAAGGTATAAATATGTTAAACAAACTCAAGGGATTTTTAGCTATTGGTGCTTTCATAATAGGAAGCATACGAATACATTATTGAAGATATTAACATGAAATGAATTTTAAAGTAATTTTCTGCTATTATAATCTTATTTAAGACAAGACTTTAAATTTAATGAAACGAATTCTAGACTTTAGTATCCCTGGCTTACTGGAAAGGAAACTGCTTGGGCCAAATCCTAATGTACCTATTAACTGCTCCCATGCCTTTTATTTGACCAGTCCTTTTCACCAAAGATACATGTATGCCTAACAAGTTTTACTTGATTATGAGAGTTATGAATTTTGTATTGTTGCTGAATTTTGTTGCACTATGTAAGAGGGTTAAACTTGTTCTGACAGGTAGTTCATTTTCATGTGGATCAATCTGATTCTTTCCTGGCTGTTAAAAACTTTTGTAGGGAGCCTCTATCATTCATTCCAGTAGAATTAGTTAACCAATCTGCCACAGTGGCCTGTTCCAGATATCTACCAAATGCCCCTGGTATGTAGAGAAGTCTCTCTGTTCTAGTTGATGGCATCTTCACCAATTCCTGGACTTATATGAAATTTAGGAATAAATAAATATTTAGTATAAATAATAGAGCAAATGAACAGGAATTCAGCCAGCCGAAACAAGGATGCACTCGAGCTGGAGAGCCTGATGAGGATCTGACATCCCATCACTTGTCATCGTTTCCTGAGCCTCTGCATGATCCTCACCACTCTCAGACTCTACTGCCTCATCTGGACCCTGGTGAGAGCCGCAACTTCTCCCTAGAACCCTCTCCTCAACTGGTGGTCCACTCCATGCTAGGAAAAGCCTGCCTTGGATCTGGACCTGATCACCTTGGTCTGTGTGAGTGTGCATCTGCTGGACATAAAACCTAAGGCTTAAGACTTTTGAACTTAGCACTCAGAGGGGATGTCTGTCATTAGCCTATCATGATTAAGTGTGTTTTGCAGTGCTTAGAATTCATCTAGAATTGTTTGCTCTGAATTGATTATGTCTATTGCAGTGCCTAGTCGTTTTCTTGATTAAGAACCTATAGAGTGAAACTGTATTGATTAATTTGAGTGAATAAAGCATTGAAAGGGGCAGAATCGCTCGGACATTCTTTATGTCTCCCCTCGACTGCATACTCATAATTTTGTCCCCTTGCGACACACCTACAGAGGATATTTAGCCAGAAAAACAGCCCTTCATAAGTACCTGGAACTCCTTTTGTGTATAGTCCCTTTTACACAGTTTCACTTTCCATGGTTTGAATTACCTGTAATCACCCTTGCTCTCAAAGATTAAATGGAAAATTCCAGAAATAAAAAATTCATAAGTTTAATATATCATCTGTTACAGTATGTTTTTACAATTGTTCTATTTGAGTATTAGCTGTGGTTAATTTTTTTTTATTGTGCCTAGTTTACAAATTAAATTTCATTACTAGTATGCATGTACAGGAAAAAAATGCATAGCACATGCTAAGTGTTGAACTTTCCACGGTTTCAGAAATCCACAGGGGTCTTGAAATATATCTGTCACTGATAAGGGGACACTGCTGTTCTCTGCTCTGCATATTCTAGCGATCTTGAAACCTCTCTCTCCCCCCACTCAGCAGTACTCTGGCCTTTGTTTGGTTTCCCCATCTCTCCAATGCAGTCTGGGAATTGCCTGCAGGCATAAAATCTGGGATGTTTAGAGCTTGCCTGATTGTTTCCTTTGCCTCAGGGATCACCGTCCTGTGGTGAGTCTTATCCAGTATCTGAAACAAATCATCTAATATTTTCTTCAGTTTTCTAGTCACGTATACAGCAAGTCCAGACCATGATGTTTCCACATGGTCAGAAGCAGAATGCCCTCAAAGGTATTTTTTAATCTAGTACATTTTTTAAAAAATCATTCTAGAAAATGACAAATTAAATTTCTATTTCCCATTTAAAGGAGGACTTTAAAAAATTTTTCTTTTCTCCTACTACTGTTCATCTTCCTCAACATTATTACTATTATTATCATTCAGAATCGGTTTGTAAAGTAAGATTTAAACCCGCTACAAGTTATGAAGAAGTAATCAAGTAATTATTCAGTAAGTTCTTATAAAATGTTCACCTACTCCCATGCCTATTTCAGATATACAATTTCAAAAGTTCATAAATATTAATGTATCCAGATTCTCATAATCAATGGTACTGTTGATCTGAAGCCAAGAGGATATAGTTTGGAGTGTCCATACTATT
This sequence comes from Callospermophilus lateralis, assembly GCF_048772815.1. Taxonomy (NCBI): domain Eukaryota; kingdom Metazoa; phylum Chordata; class Mammalia; order Rodentia; family Sciuridae; genus Callospermophilus; species Callospermophilus lateralis. The sequence goes on from NC_135322.1 coordinate 45,441,283, forward strand.
TTACAAAAATGGTGCCATGTTATGTTTTTAGTCCTCTATCATGTGTAAAGCTAGGGCATGTGGGTGTCTTCACTGAGGAATCAGATATGGGAAGGAAATGTATCATACGGTGTGACAAAGGCTACAATTGAAGTGCATAAACCACGTAGGGGGACATCAGCAGAGGAAATACTACAATTCTCTGTCGATGAGAGAGATCTTCTCAAGTTAGGCAGCCCACAAGGTGTAATGAAAAAACAATGGACCTTTCTAGTCCCACTTGACAGGGACATTGTAGTTCAGGAAGACAGAGAAATGAAATCAAAGGCATCGTGGCATGACAGAGCATGGCAAGCCTGGTAGGCTGTCAGTAAATTAATATGACCAAAGTGTATATTTGGGAGTGAGTGGTGGCAGATGTGACAGGAATTATAGGCAAGAGGCCATGCAATTCAGGTCTTGTATTTTCTGTTAAGGATTCTGGATTTTACTACCTAAATGGAGAACACACCATGCAGGATGTGATGTATCAGAAGAACTTTCAGATTGGTACGTCGGTCTTCTCAAGTTAGTTAAGGTTTCCATTTTCTCATAAATGGAAAAATATGCTTAAATTAACACTAAAGTTTTGATCTTTTATTATTATTTTTTGAAGGGGGCGTGTGGACAAGCGATTGAATTCAGGGGACAAGGGATTGAACTCAACCACTGAACCACATCCCCAGCCCTATTTTGTAAATTTTATTAAGAGACAACATCTCACTGAGTTGCTTAGTGCCTCACTTTCGCTGAGCTGGGCTTTGAACTTGCAATCCTCCTGCCTCAGCCTCCTGAGCCACTAGGATTATAGGCATGCGCCACTGCACCTAGCTATTGTTCTGACTCTATCTACATTTCACACTTTAAGTTAACAAGATGGTGTAAAAGTACAGTCTAGCAGACATCTTTATACAGAGTTGACTTACATGCATTTTTACCATAAGCATCACAAAGTACTGAGGGACACCATGCTGCAGTAGAACAGATTTTGATGACAGAATTTCCTAGAATATAAATGCCTGGAGAACTGGGATAAGACTGCCTGTGGCCACCATGATCTTGATCAAATATTAAGATACTTTAAATCTTCTTGCATTATTCCATTGGTAATATCACAGATTCTATAGAGTCTGATAGCAGATTGTTTTTCTTATAAATGAAATATTTTATCCTTTACAAGTTTTGGCGGCACTTTCTAATTTCTAATGTTAGATGTATAATCAGCAACTATTTGGGGGCATGACAAATAACCAAATTACTTAGTGGCTTAACACCAAAACTATCAGCTCAGAGTCTGCAGGTCAACTGCAAAGTCATTTCAGCCTGAGATAATATGAATTATTATCAGTGGTGTTGTGTGCTAAGTGTATGTATCCATGATTAGCTGTGGATCAGGTCTTGCTAGCTATTCTGATACTGCCTAAGCACCCTCACTCACTGAAAGCCTTTGCTAGAAAAACTGGATTCTGACTCACTCTTGCATCTTAAGGAAAGTCTTATTCTCAGGGCACAGTGAGGATCCAAGAGATCAAGCAGAAGTTTGCAAAGCCTCACAAGGTCCAGTAGCATGATGTCACATCTGCTCCATTCTTTTAGACAAATTAAGATCTAGACTAGTGGAACAGACGCTTTTTAATAGGAGAAATTGCAAATTCACATTGTAAAAGGGTTTGAATACAGAAAGTAGAATAAGTGCTTTTTTTTTTTGCAATGTATCAAAAGGAATATTTTATTTTTTTAAAGATGCAAATATATGGCTTTGCATCTATTATAGGTATGGAACATAAAAAATTAGATTTATAGTCTTCTTTAATATATCACTTTTTCCCTCAACTGATGACAACAGCAATAATGTTTTGAAGACTCTGAGCACCTCATAAAGTATAAAGTTAGACTGACTCTTTATTTCTTTGCTCCCTGCAGGCAATGAGATAGACCGTGTTTTCTTCTCATAATTATAATGCAATTTACTGAGATTGTTTTCCATCCCAAACCTTCCCACTCTTTAAACATGGTCAGATGCCAATTAATTATCTTAATCTTTCTTTCCCTTTACATCAAACTGAGTTCTAAATTGACATCCTTTTTAGCTGAATGGTTGGAGCTATTCCCTCAGAAAATAAGGCTCGGGTTAATCTAAGTCACTTGATTGCTCTTTTCTCCAATAATCCAGATGGCTTTATTCTGTATTCCTCTGGTAAAATGGAGGTTTGCTTACTGGCCATGGAGGGACAGCAATATCAAGATTAACTCATTTTGAGTTTTATAGGTTTTATGTGATAATTATGCTTCTATCAATTAGTGTTTCTAGCCAACCAGATCTGTCTCCCCAAAGTTATAAAGTCAGTTAGCCAAAGCATTGTGATCTATCATATTTGTCTGAAGAACCTACTCTCTTATTCATTATTTGTTCAACTAAGGTTTGAAAAAAGGTTTTAAGGGCTAGTCTGCTATTCACTATTTATATTGAGACCTATCCGTCACCACACCAGAGAATTATGATTTTACTAAAGAATTTGCATTTATACATGCAGCTTTAATCTAAACAAAATTCATCTAAGCAAATTGGTAAAGCACTAACATTTCTTTGCTTTCCTAGATAAAGCAAATTATTTGAGGAGACTTTTGTGATATAAGAATTAAAATATGGTATATTTTAAGTTGTAGCCTCAGAAAACTAAACTTCAAATAATATGGAGAACAGTTATCAATTAGATAAGATAGGTATAAAATAGGTACACTATCTTTCTAGTGTCTTCTAGAAACCTTGATGGACATGTGAGAGATTTTAGGAGCAAATTAAAGAAAAAAAAAAAAATATATATATATATATATATATTAGAATGTTGATTTCTGAATTGAATCATCAATATTTATTGAGAACATACTAAGAACTAGGAATTGTGCCATGAACATAAAATTTAAATTCCTTGCTCCCAGGACGATTAAATTTTAGTAGTGGTTTGGGAAATGCAGGAAAACAAACAACTATGTCAACTCAAAAAGCAATAAGTGATATGTAATAAATAAAGCAGAAAAAAATATAGTTTCTGTACTTAGGTAGGGTGGCCTAGGAAAGTGACAACTAACCAGAGATCTAGAGGAAGTAAGGAAACAAACAATGTGGATATCTGGAGAAGATTTATACAATAATTCATAATTCTTGATATAGTCACAAGTTTTTGAGATCATGAGAAATAGGGCAGAAACTGAGACATATTGAAATTCCTAATCTCAACCAACACATTTTTTTGCTAGGGCAGGTTTTTCAGGTCTTTGTCTTTCCCGTCTCATTTGACTATTACTGTGAAGCCAAATACCCAAACTTTCTGAATTGAAAAGAGAGACTATATATTTAAATGAATGCATTCATAGGTTGACCATTCCTGCTAGGCTCTGATATGCAGCTCTTTTGATGTCAGCAGGATACACAGGGTTAGAGAGGTGGCTCTCTTGATCTTTGGTAGACTCTTAGAGATCCATGAGTCCTCAACTAGGAGCACTGAGCTCTCGTCATTTAGCTACTAACTCACAGTGTATTCACTGATAGAGGCAAGAGAGAGAACAGAAGCAGGCAAGGGCATTTGAGATTCAGATTCTTTCATGGTGTTATTTGCATTTGGTTCCATTAAAGTCATAAGTTGAGCACAGCTTGAAGAGGTAAGAAAATGGGCACTCTTTCTGAGGATACAAGCTATCAATTCTATAAAAAAAAAAAACAAGTATATATAGGGAGGGAAATGGTTATAAATATTTTTTCAATCTACCAACACTTTATTTTGTTTTCTTGTTTGTTGTTTTGTTTTTTATTTAAATAGGGTAACAATACCTACCTCTTGGAGTTTTAACAGAAATAATGTGATAAAAACAATTAGTTTATAATTTTATCTCAAAAGCAAAACAACTCAGCCTCAAAGAAGAATGAAATTATGGCATTTGTTGGTAAATGAATAGAGCTAGAGTATATCATGCTAAGTGAAATAAGCCAATCCCCCCAAATCAAAAACCGAATATTTTCTCTGATATGTAGATGCTAATTCCCAATGGAGGGGAGTATGGAGGAATAGAGTTACTTTAGATTAGCTAGAGGGGAATGAAAAGAGGGGAGGGGATATGGGGATAGAAATCAGACATTGTTACCATATGTACATATGTTAGTGTACAACCAGTGTAATTCTACATCATGTACAACCAGAAGAATGAGAAATTATACTCCATTATATATGATGTATCAAAGTGCATTCATGTATAACTATTAAAACAAATTTTAAAAACTTTTAAAAATAAAACAAAATAAAGAAGGGTAATTTGTTTATTTTCAGTTATTGCTTTACAAGGTCACTTTGGGGTATGTCTGGAATTCTCTTCAGTGAAAATTAGTATTATGACTCTGAGATCAGAAGGTTGAGAAAATAATGACATACATACTTGAAAAGTTGTTCATGTTTGTTTATTTAGATATTAATAGGAGATTAATAGTACCAAACTCTATCACCTAAAAGAAAATTGAATAATTGGCGTATTTCTGGATTATCTTATCACATTACAAACATTCACTACTATTTATTGATTTTAATATGATTTAAATGATTAATATTGTTAACCTGATTCAATGAATAATTATCAAGTACCTATTTTTATGCATCCTGAAGAAGCTGAATAATAAACCTGTGAGCAAACAGACTTAGCCCAGTGAATATGAAGCTCAGAGCTCTGCCCTACATATAACACTTCTTTTATTATTTTATTATGCTTTTTTCATAAATGTCACTTCACTTGATCCTCATAGTAACCATGCAATATATAAGCATTAGTGTTCCCATGAAGGAAGTGAGGAAACTGAGGTTTTGAGAGGTGACCTCACATACCTCATTCTCTGCTGTGTTATGAGCATTTTCTCTTGAAAAACTGGCAATTGGTTGAGTAGAATTTCCTCTCTATTTCTTTTTTTTTCCTCTCTCTCTTACACACACACACACACACACACACACACACACACACATACACCAGTTATGTTGGAACAGTCACCATTGTACCCATGGGAAGTTTAGATGGAATTCTCAATTATTTTAGTTAATGTGAGTTTTAAGATGAGTCCTGAGAAGATTGTCCAGGGTCTTTGTCCCCTCCCCGCCCCCTCTCTTTTTTTTCTTTTTTTACTCTCAGATATTACTAAAAACAACAACAACAACAACACATTGATTTTTATTCTATTGGGAAATCCTGCTTTGTCATCTTCCCCTGGTGCTTTGAGACATTGTGCAAACTTCTGCTCCCTAATCTGACAAAAACAGGAGACTAATTCCCCTTAAAAGTATTAATGGCAATCTACTCCATCAGTGGCTCACCAGACCTCTGTCCATTGGAAGATTCCCTCTTGACTCTGTCCTTCAGAGCCCCAACCCTCACTGTGATATCTTAGTGCAGTATCAATCAATGTTCAGGTCACACCCACATACCCAGCCAAGCCTTTGGTGAATTGAGATCACTATTTCCTTATATCCCTTCAGTTGGTACTAGATAATTCCATGGAAGGTTACTGTATGAAATGAAAGAAAGATGTCAGTAACAGTGTTGAGTGACATGAGGGTCTAGGGTGCCTTTTTGTAAAGTTCACTTATACTCTGTGGAGCTGATTTCAATGATATGTAGTTCTTACTGCAAAGAGCAAGACCTTGCTCTAAATCTTGGAGTCATAATAAACACAACTCTTTTCCCCCAAAGTAGGCATATGTAAGCCCTAATTCCCAGTATGAATGTGTTTGAAAGTATGGCTTTCACGGAGGTCATCAGGATGAGGTACTAATCCAACAGGATTGGTAGACTTATAAGAAAAGGAATATACAAAAACTCTTCTCTCTCTCACTCTTTCAATCTCACTCCTTCTCTGTGTTTGTGTGTGTTTATCTATCTTTTCCCTGCAAACACACACACACACACACACACACACACACACACATACACACATACACACACACACACACACACAAATGTTCACATGAGGGCATGGAATTAAGGTGACCATCTGTAAACTAGGAAGAGACGCTTCACCAGAAATCAAACTTGACAGCACCTTGATATTGAAATCTAGTCTTAGAAATGTAAGCAAATAAATTTCTGTTACGTGGGTCTCTCAAATTGCATTGTTTTGCTATGGAGACCATGAGTACTGACTAATACAAGTGTATTCCATTATAACTTACCTATTAAGGCAAGTCAAGAAATGCAGTATCTTTTCCTACTATATATGCAACCTCAAAGTCTGGCTTTACAAAGTGGTAAATGACCTCTAAAATACTAAGTTGAGGTGCCATATTGGAGGATGGTATTCTGTGAGTCTAGGTGCTATCCTTCACCATGCAATATGTACTTCAAGCCAATGGTCATAAAATGGTGCAATATGTGTAACAGTTACAATACAGAGGCTCATGGAAAAAGAAGTAAACCAGCACACTATCAATTCTAGATATTCAGTTAAGTAATTTAATCTTCTTATGTGACAATTCTAGGTTCTACAGATACAGTAGTCCTATTTACAGAAAATGATAGAGTTCCACCAAACCTAAAGATATGATAATAGCCAGATGTTCACTTTCAACTTGTCTTTTTTTTTTTTTTTTTTGGTACTGGGGATTGAACTCAGGGTCACTTGGCCACTGAGCCACATCCCCAGCCCTATTTTGTATTCTATTTACAGACAGGGTCTCACTGAGTTGCTTAGTGCCTTGCGATTGCTGAAGCTGGCTTTGAACTTGCCTCAGCCTCCAGAGCCACTGGGATTTCAGATATGCGCCACTGTGCCTGGCTGGTCTTTTGAAGTGAATAGAGCTGAGTGCAAAGAACGTAGTTACCAAACAGGTGGGGGAAAATGTTCCTGATCATTACAAGGAAGGTAAACCTGCAGATACATTACAGAAGTGCCAACAATATCATGAGAGACTGTGTATTTACCCAGCAATTGCAATTGGTAGAAAGAAAGGGACTTGAATATGGTAAACAACTGGAACTAAGAAATGCAAGGATTGAATTATAGATAGTGTGTGAGTCCTGCCAAGATGTCCTTCAGTGGGTCCAATCAATACATGCCCCTCATTTCTGTGCATGATAGTTGCACTGAATCATGACTGTACTCTCCTCTGGGGCATTGCCTTGAATGTAAGTCTTATATACCAGAAGGCTAAGGCTTATCTTCAGGAGTGGCCTGTATCCAGATACCAAATGATAGAAACTACACATAGTAAGACCAAATTGTGGTGCTGTTCATGCCTTAGAATCTCATGGGGTCATTGGCTTTAGCTGAACCTATATATTTATGTACAAAATCAGGGTTAGGATTCTTTTCTGTCCTTTTCATCTGTCTTGGTATTCTATTTCACCTTCTATGAGTTCCTTCTGAGAGCCTCCCTAAATTAATTATGTATACAAGAATCCTATCTTAGATTCTACTTTTAGAGAATTTGACCTAAGACAGGTGTTGGGAGTATGGACTGGTGTGTGTAAAAGCCTCTCTCATCAAGTAGAATTTTTATGTGTATTTGCTTAAGTAACTCTTTGTACTAGATCTTTGATGGTAATTTGTGAGTGTTAGGGAGATGACAAATTAAAAGAAGTACTACTATATTCATATTGAGAGAATTTAAAGAAATACATGAATAAAAGTAATGGAAGTTTGGGTTAAGAATACTCCCCCCTGCAAATCAGTTTAAAAATTATCATAGAATTATCCTTCTTTAGAAGATAAAAATCTGGCTGTTGCAAATCTTTCTATTTTTGCATGTGAATTTGTGGATCGGACAAGACATTTTATGAGAGAGGCAGTAAATACATTTAAATTTGAACCTACAGTTAATCAAACTCAGCAAAAATACAATTTAGTTAAATATACTACTATGCCGCATCCTCAAGTTGCTGGCCCTACTCTGCAATGACTCAAACCAACTTCTATTTCTATATGTCGTTTTTGTGGACTATAAAGGTACATGGCAAAAATATCTATAGTTGAAAGAGCATTTAGGAAGTGCTGTACCTTTGTTTTTCATTGGCTTCTGACAAGACCCTGGATTTTAAAGATGGAACAGGAAATTGACTTGCCTTGACCTGAGGGTTTCCATCGAGACAGCCCTGACCCCATAATCCATGCTTCAGCATCACATCATCACATCTCCTAAGGAACTGGGCAAACTGCTTGCTTTCTTGGGAGTTTACTAGGCATTTAGGAAGTGCTGTAGGAAAGTGATTACAGGCTTGGAGGACTTTTCTATTCCAAGCAAAGGGCAAATTTGCTATAGAGGCTCTAGCTCTATATGAAGCTTAGAGGGGAGTGAGTCCTCACCGAAGGAGCAGCTACATGTTTTCCACCCATCTTTGTTCCAGTGGAAGCCCATCAGGCTAGGTGGAATGGAAAACCAGATCCTCCATGGAACCCTGAGTTTTCAGGGTTAAGCACTTTTCACAGACCAACAACTTCAGAAATGTTAATGTTCACGAGAATAAAACCTAGCTTGAAATCTAGATTCTGCAGCATAGAAAATATCTGACCTGTCTTTGGGTCAACACTGGAGTTCTCTTGAGGCACCCTGAGCTTTGATTTCTAGCTACTTCTTGCAAGAGCAGTTACAGGTCTGTGGAAAGTTATTTTCCTAATGGTGCCTTAGCCTTGGGTCACAAATTATAACTGGTTCTGTCTTTTTTCTCTTTGCAGAGCAGTTGTGAAAGGCCCAGAGTACATAAAAAGACCCTGGACCTTGGCTCTTTTCTCTCTAAAAACCTCTTCCATACACTTCTATTTCCCTTAGTCCTTCTTGTGTTTCCAGGTAGACCATGTTTCAGCTGCCAGCCTGGCATCCATGCTTTGTTGGATGCCACTTCCAACTATGTCCGGTCCTATGTGCCTTTTCTCTTTCCTGGCTTAGATTCACATGGCTGTGCCTGGCCTTGCCCTTGGGAGAGCCTCTTACCTGTGTTTGGCTCAGCTCATTTAGGCTCTGTCATACTACATCTTCAGGCAACTATATGCCCTTTCCTGGGGATGGAACCAGGATGAGAACTGGGAGGTGGACATAGAATCATCTCTGCTGATGGTCTGGCTTGAAGGTGGGGTAGAGCAGGGCCCAGTCAGTTATGCAGATCCTCAGACCTGTGCCCACCCAGGGACATGCTGTTATAACCCCCTGTGCCCGCTGTGCCTCCTTGTTTCTAGGAGACTCAAACCATTTACTAGCTCACAGTCAATCTGCCAGTCTGTCCATGGTAACTGAGTGAAGCATAATAATAAAGGGAAGGACAAAAGAAAAGTCCCAACCCATCTTAATCTAAATGAATAGTGTCTAGTTATGCACTCCAATAGTTATATAAGTACCTGTCTCATATGTTTATTTCACATATCAATGAGAAACAGTGGGAAGAAGGAAGAACTAGAGAGAGAAATAAGGGTTTATATTTGGAATATTATTGTGTATGTGGCTCAAACAAACAAAATTTATTATTTTTTCAGTCTGGTTGATAAATCCAGTACAATACAAGGTACAAAACAACCTAAGTCACACAGCTGGCAGCCTGAGTTGACCACCAGCCTGGAATGCAGCTGAAGAACCAACCACTGCCTTCATTTTTCTATGTGCGTCTCGGCATGACTGCTTGGGCTCTCTCACAGCATGGAGGCTCAGGACTGTCAGACTTCTTTCTAGAAAACTAGTTTTATATACAGTGTAAAAGCAGAATCTTTTAAAACCATCTTAAGATTTAATCCTACAATTCATATAAGGCCAGTTTTTCCACATTCTATTGGTTGAAATAGGCCATGTTAAAGCCTCCCATGGTTAAGAGCTGATGGTTGAAGTCTCCCAGGGTTACCACAGCTTATGTCTGAAGCACCCTAGTTTCAAGAGGACTCCATAAGAACATGCAAGCTCAGAGATGCATTATTGGAAGCCATTGACATAATATTCTACCATCAACTAACTTCCCCAAATGCAAAACTAGTGTTCGAATGATGTCTCTGGGCTTAGAACCCAGGTCTCTCCCTTTTCTTTTGAGAATGATTTGATGCCTCTAGCCCTGGATTAGAATCTCCCCATAACCAGAGAACCTGAGTAAAAACAACAACTATCATCCAACAAAGCTGAAAAATGGTTACACTGTTTTTCATAATAATGCAAGAACACAGGTATGTTTGTCTTTGCTGAGAGCTACCCTCTGATCTTCATGGTTGAGTCAGTGAGGGAATAAAGATCACTATTATAGTCTGAATATGAGGTGCTCCCCAAAAGCTCATTTACAAAACAATGCAAGAACCCATGTTCAGAGGTGAAATGATTAGGTTTGGGAGCTATCACCTAATTGGTGAATGAATCTACTCAAGTGATAACTGGGTGGTAACTGTAGGCAGGCAGGGTATGGTTAGAGGAAGTAGATCACTGGTGACATGGTTTGGGGGTTCGTATTTTGTTCCTGGAATCTCACTGTCACTCTACTTTCTGGCTGTCATGAATTGGGCCGCTTTCCTCTATAATATTCTGGCTCTCCTTGGCCCCAGAGCTAGAGAATCAGCTGACCATGGGCTAAACCACTGAAACCATGAGCCAAAATAAACTTTCCCTTTTCTAAGTTGTTCTTTTCAAGTCTTTTGGTCACAGCATCAAAAAGCTAACTAATACCATCCCCTAGACAACTAAAGGGGGGCAGAAGGGAGAAAGAAAACAGTGATAAAGTATCTACTTTCATGACATCTTGCCAAAAATTATTCAGAGTTGTTCTCATCATGAAAAAAGGGATTTAAATCAGGGGAAATTCTCTGAACACATTAGAACATATACTTGAAAGAATTAATTACAACTGTGCAAAGTAAAGTTCTCTCCAACATACAGCACTAGCATCACCCTTGAGGAGCCTCCACAACATCAGCTCTTAGCAGAATGAATGCCAACTGCTTTCCTCTCTCTGCCATCTCCTCCTTTTGTGCTATTATGTGCCTGCCAGGAATGCAATCCTAATTTAATACCACTGTTTTGATGGTGATCTAGACGTTGAAAACAGCCCTTCATGTTACCCTGTAATAGATATTAAAAAGGGTCGCATCTTCACTTTTAGAAGTGTTCATCTCCTTTTCCTGTTTTCCTCAGACCTCATGTATTTCCTGTCTGTATTATAAAAAGAACAAATTTGATCCTTTTCCTCCAGGGTGCTACGTTATCATTCCACACAGCAGTTCCTGCAGGTTTGCCTACCTCTTGATTTCCTTAAATTAGGGAGGAGAGGAAGAATGGAAGCACATTTGGTATCTCAGTGTGGTCTGTTCTTTATTAGCGTCGTCTCAACAGGTCTGTGGAAAAGAGAGAGAGACAGAGAGAGAGAGAGAGAGAGAGAGAGAGAGAGAGAGAAAGAGAGCTGAAGTCTACAGTCTCACTATTCAGGGAAAGCTTCCAGCAGTTTCTTACCTCCCTGGTTATTTTTGCAAAGTTGTAAGCATTTAGCTTTGACTTTCCCCCTGTGACTATTTAGTTCCTCCCTGAATGCAAAGCCTTCAGTGTGCTCAGAGGGCCTGAGACTTGGTCTTCTGGAAGCACAACGTATTTGTACAGTTCTCTCACTGAAAGGCTTAGAGATTCATTATTAGCTGTACCTCTGGGAGATCTGCCCTCTTCTGGGCCCCTGCAGATTCTTGTTCTAACTCACTGGACAAAACTGCTTCAAGCTGATGTTCCTGAGTCCCAAGGGGTGGTGAGAAACTTTTCTTTATAAACATGGGGGTTTTGTCTTTTTTTGCTGTTTTTTTTAAGCAGTAGGTTGGAATTATTTGAGAACACAGGTACAGACCATCCTTGCTAGTGATTATCAGCCTTGTTAATAATTTTTTAATGACATGGTAGGGTTTCACTCAATTAAAGTACTGCTCTTTTGCAGAAAATCATAGCAACAATGGTCTTAATTTCCATCAACTAACTTTTACTCATCTATTCACACTGTAGCATGCCAGTTATCATGCTAAATATGTTAATACTTTATCTACCTTATATGAATGCTCAAAGTTAGGAGCTGCATTATTCTTATTTTATTATCAGAAAGCTTTAATAATTTTCCATAGTTGCAGAGCTAAGTGGCAGAACAAATGTATGCGGAAAGTATGAATTGAATGCCGGGTGGGACATTTGGTTCACACAAAATTGTCATCCAAGGCCATTTTTTATTGATTTTATTATTATTTTTTTAAAATACAGGACAGCAGTGGGATGCATTACAATTCTTATTATACATATAGAGCAAAATTTTTCATATCTCTATATAAGGTATGTTCATGCCAATTTATACCATTATACATGTCCTTTTTTCCCATTATAATTCTTAATACACATATATGCCACAATTTTTCATATCTCTGTTTGTATATAAAGTATGTTGACACCCAATTCAAGTTTTCATACATGCACTTTGTATAATGATTTCCATTACATTCCACCATCGTTGCTAATCCCCTACTCTCCCCTTTCCCTCCCACTCCTCTTCCCTATCTAGAATTCATCTATTCCTCCCATGCTCTCCCTCCTACCCCACTATGAGTCACCCTCCTTATATCAGAGAAAACATTCAGCACTTATTTTTTGGGGATTGGTTAACTTCACTTAGCATTATCTTCTCCCACGCCATCCATTTATCTGCAAATGCCATGATTTTATAGTCTTTTAATGATGGGTAAAATTCCATTGTGTATATATGCCACATTTGTTTTATCCATTCATCCAATGAAGGGCATCTAGGTTGGCTCCACAGTTTAGCTATTGTGAATTGTGTTGCTATAAACATTGATGTGGCTGTGTCCCTGGAGTATGCTATTTTTAAGTCCTTTGGGTATAGTCCGAGGAGAGGAATAGCTGGGTCAAATGGTGGTTCCATTTATGGATTTTGATTTTATATCCACATTTCCAAGGAATCTCCATACTGCTTTCCAAATTGGCTGCACCAATTTGCAGTCCCACCAGCAATGTATGAGTGTACCTTTATCCCCACATCCTCGCCAACACTTATTATTGTTTGTCTTCATAATAGCTGCCATTCTGACTAGAGTGAAATGATATCTTAGAGGAGTTTTGATTTCCATTTCTCTGATTGCTAGAGATGATGAGCATTTTTTCATATAATTGTTGATTGATTGTATATCCTCTTCAGAGAAGTGTCTGTTCAGATCCTTGGCCCATTTGTTGATTGGGTTATTTGTTTTTTTGGTGTTTAGGTTTTTGAGTTCTTTATATATGCTAGAGATTAGTGCTCTATCTGATGTGTGAGGGGTAAAAATTTGCTCCCAGGATACAGCTCTCTGTTTACTACACAGATTGTTTCTTTTGCTGAAAACAAAAAGCTTTTTAGTTTGATTCCATCCCATTTCTTGATTCTTGGTTTTAATTCTTGTGCTATAGGAGTCTTATTAAGGAAGTTGGGGCCTAATCCCACATGATGAAGATTAGGGCCTACTTTTTCTTCTATTAGACGCAGCGTCTCTGGTTTAATTCCTAGGTCCTTGATCCATTTTGAGTTAAGTTTTGTGCATAGTGAGAGATAAGGGGTTTAATTTCATTTTGTTGCATGTGGATTTCCAGTATTCCCAGCACCATTTGTTGAAAATGCTATCTTTTCTCCAGTGCATGTTTTTGGCACCTTTGTCTAATATAAGTAGTTGTGATTTTGTGGGTTATTTTCTGTAACCTCTATTCTGTACCATTGGTCTACTGGCCTGTTTTGGTGCCAATACCATGCTGTTTTTGTTACTATTGCTCTATAGTATAGTGTAAGGTCTGGTATAGCAATACCATCTGCTTCACTCTTCCTGCTTAGAATTCCTTTAGCTATTCTGGGACTCTTATTTTTCCAGATGAATTTCCTGATTGCTTTTTCTATTTCTATGAGGAATTCCATTGGGATTTTGATCAGAATTGCATTAAACCTGTATAGTGCTTTTGGTAGTATGGTAATTTTGATAATATTAATTTTGCCTATCCATGAGCATAGTCGATCTTTCCATCTTCTAAGGTCTTCTTTGATTTCTCTCTTTAGGGTTCTGTAGTTTTCATTGTATAGATCCTTCACCTGTTTCATTACGTTGACTCCCAAGTATCTTATTTTTTTTTTGAGGTTATTATTAATGGGGCAGTTTTCCTCATTTCTTTCTCTCAGGATTTGTCACTGATATGCAGCAATGCCTTTGATTTATGGGTATTGATTTTATATCCTGCTACTTTGCTGAATTCATTTACTCGTTCTAGAAGTTTTCTGTTGGAGTTTTTTGGGTCTTCTAGGTATAGAATTATATTGTCAGTAAATAGTACTAATTCAAGTTCTTTTCCTATACTTATTCTTTAATTTCTTTTGTCTGTCTAATTGCTCTGGCCGGTGTTTCAATAACTATGTTGAATAGAAGTGGTGAAAAAGGGCATACCTGTATAATTCCAGATTTTAGAGGGAATGCCTTCAATTTTTCTCCCTGTTGAATGATGTTGGCCTGAGGCATATCGTAGATAGCCTTTACAATGTTCCTGTTATCACTAGTTTTTCTAGTGTTATCCACATAAAGAGGTGCTGTATTTTGTCAAATGCTTTTTCTGTGTTTATTGAGATGATCATATGATTCTTATCTTTAAGTCTGTTGATGTGATGAATTACATTTATTGATTTCTATATGTTGAACCAACCTTGCATCCCTGGGATGAATCCCAATTGATCATGGTGCACAATCTCTTTGATTTTTTTTTATTCAATTTGCCAGAATTTTATTGAGAATTTTTGCATCTATGTTTATTAGAGATATTGGTCTGAAGTTTTCTTTCTTTGAAGTGTCTTTGTCTGGTTTTGGAATCAGGGTGATATTGGCCTCATAAAATGAGTCTGAAATTACTGCCTCTTTTTCAATTTCCCGAAATAAATTGAAGAGTATTGGTATTAGTTCTTATTTAAAGGTCTTGTAGAACTCAGTTGTGTATCCTTCCAGTCCTGAACTTTTCTTGGTTGGTAGTCTTTTGATGGCTTCTTCTATTTTCTCACTTAATATTGATCTGGGTTAAGTTGTTTATATTTTTCTGACTCAATCTGGCAGATCATATGACTTAAGGAATTTATCAATGCCTTCACTGTCTTCTATTTTATTAGAGTACAAGGTTGAGTTTTTAATTTGGTTTATTTTTTTTTCGTTTCAAGGATTTCTGTTTGGTTTTTTTTGTATAACCTCTATCTCCCTGTAGAGGTGATCTTTTACTTCTTGGATTTGTTTATGTAGCTCAGTGTCAAAGTGATCTTTCACTGCCTGTGTTCCTTCTCTAATGTCTTCATTTTAATCATGTATATCCTGAAATCTTTCTCTGTAATTGTTTTTCTGCTGTAGGTGTTCATTCTTCTAATGATGTGTTGTCTTGAACTGTTTATGATACTTTCTACCCTTGTCTTTTTATGTTGCTCACATTTCTTTCTTTCTAGCTCTGTGGGACTGGTGTGTTATTGTTTTTACCCTCTAGATTTGTAGTGCTCTTATATGGTTCCAAGATCTCTCATTTGTGAGGAAGGACAATGTTAATAGATCCCAATGTCAATAATACATCACCTATGTACAAATTATTGTTATTAAGACATTTATAGTTAGTCTCAATGTCCAGAAATGTTGGATTCAATTATTATTTAAAATAAAATCAGTAGTTTCATAAAAGGTATACAGTTTCTCATGGCAGACAGAGAACTGAGGTCAGGAGTAGGACGTTTTAGTAAGGGGAAAAGATGTGAGGGTTTGGGGTTAATATAACTTAGGAAATTTGGAGGAGAACTCTAATGAAGAATGTTAGAAGCAGGGGAATAGACAGGAGGTAATTTAGGGTAGACAAATATGTGGGAGAACAGTAGAGTACGTAAAAACAAACACATACATGTATTTAGAAAATTACATGAAGTAAAAATTGTAAAATTAGGAGGTTGAAAAGGAAGAAAGGGAGGAAGAAAAAAGATAAAGAAAGAAAGAAAAGAGAGAGAGAAAAGAAGGGGGAGGCTTATGCAATTCTTCTATATTATATTATTCTGGTGACTCAGTTCTCAAAGTTCTATTTCATGCAAAGTTCTTCGTTTCACATATGTTGGGGTTATGAGGGCCAGAGGACAGAAGGGTAGAGGAGAAAGAAATAGGATAAAAAGGAAAAAAAAAAAAAACACTCTTAGAATTTCGTTTCCTTCTCTTTTCTTCCAGTAGGTGGAGTTATCTATTCCAAGCTTGAGTCTCTGCCCTCAGGGTGGTGTAGGTAACCAGTGTGAGAAGACTTGAGCCCCCAGTATTGTCTCCCTCTCCTGCCTGGAGCTTACCTAATCTTGGTCTCTCTGAGATGCTCTAGGTGTTTAGACCTCTCCCCTCTCTTGCTCATCTGGTCCCAACTGCAGGACCTCTCACCCACAGGCTTGCACCAGGTGGGCAGCACCCTGATCACATTGGGCTCCTGTTCAACTGAGAGCGGGTTTTGTGCTGGATAGTCACTGTGCCCAGTTACCGCAGCTGGGGGGAGGGGGTGTTGGAAACCAGGCACCTGTTCAGTCGCAGATCCAGGCTGATAGCCATGCCCACCAAAAAACGATGAGAAAGGTTTTCCAAGATGGAGTCGGTCTACTTCCAACGATGGGTGTCTGGTGAGCTGGAGGGAGCTGGGATGTTCTTGTGCCATGGCTAGAATGTAGTTGGGTGACCTGCGTGGGAGGGGAGCATCACCTGGAGTTCTGCAGACATGCTGATTTGGTGTTTCTGCCCCGCTGCTTGAGAACCCTACCTGTGCTCAAACTGTGGGCTTTGGGTCTGGAGTCTTACCGGAACACAGAGGCTCTGAGTGCTATGCAGGTGTTCCCTGCTCTGGTGGATTCTGCGAAAATCCTCTGTATAGGGGTCCTGTCACAAGCTCTGAGATGTTGTATTCCATCTAGGAGACACCCCATGGAGAAGCCGCCTGACTGCTTTCTCGGATTCATGCACAGAGCAGCCAGAAATGGTTTCTCCTCTACTCTGCCATCTTGGATCCTCCTAGAGTAAGTTTCTTAAAATGTTAAAGTTAACATCCTTGCGAAAAATTGTCTCCAGGGCTCCTCCTCCCCCTCTGCCCCTCCCCCTTCTTTACAGGATGTGAAATGGCAGTTGGAGAGGTGTGTATTGCAGCTCTGGGCAATCCCTTGTCACCGACAAAACAGCCCTGTACATTTACCTTCCCCTCCCGCAACCCCTCCGAGCCCATCTATCCCAAGGCCAGTTTTAATGTGGCATGTGTAGTATTGACATCTCTACTTGGGCATTGCTGCATAAAAAGGAAGCCCATAACTTTCATGATGACTGTGCATGTATACACTGCTTAAAATTATGGAATTGAATTTAGAATTGTGGTTTTTGTTAAGTGCCTTTTCAAATGTCCACAGTGTGTTCATAAGGGAAGTCTATCCAAGAGTATATTTGAAACAGGTGAGTTAAAAAAGAAAATAAAATATGCTGTCAAGGAGGAACTTTAGTGGTACTGTATGGAAAGTACCTGAGGTTCAGGTTTATGCATGAGGGATCCTTCTTTGGCTATGACTTTGAAAGGCAATTTCTTAAACAGGCAAGTAATGAAAATCTCCCAACAAAAGATAGAATTGATGATGCTGCCAAATAGTGATGACTCTGGTTAGATGGACCAGAGACAGCAACAAATATTAGAATTTTCCCTAGAAATTAGTATACTTTATGAAGTAGGAGTAGATTGAAGAAAGTAAACCTTTCAGATATAGGATAAAATGGTTACGTGGTGTGTGTGTGCATGCGTGTGTGTGTGTGTGTTCACTGGGAATTGAACCCAGGGCTTTGTGAATGCCAAGCTTCTGTTCCGCTGGTGAAATAAATTCCCAGGTCAATCTGACAAGATCTATCCAATAAAGAAGGGTATGCCTTACAAAGAATATTAGTTATAGCAAGATGAACAGAACTTTCATCATCCAAAAAAAAAAACCATTTTTTAATTTAGTTATACAAGATAATTGATTTTCACTCATCTTTTTTTAAGAAAAACAATTTTGTATCATAACCATAATCAACACTATTTATACTTTTTTCTCAAAAACATTTTACATCTATTTTAGAATACGATATTTATTTAGTTTTTATTTTATACAATATGATTATCAGTCTTAATCAATTTTTATTCTTATAAAATTCTGTTATGGAATTATATTATACATTCATAGATGATAAATTAGTCTCATCCTTGCTAAATAATATAATCAAAACTCTAATATTCAGATGGGGCAAAATCATTTGCAACATTTTTCATCTAAAAGTAATCTGTATTTTTGATATTGACTATTGCTGTTTGGGTATAACAGGCATTATTAAAATTGCTGCTCCTCATTTCTATTTCTCAGTACATAATAATGATGATTACTTAGAATATGATGATGGCTCATTTTGCCAACATCCTTGTTTTGGAAATCCTTCAACATTCTTAATACCATTCTGGGTGAACCCCAGAAGATAAGGGGTGGAGAGTGGGAAGGGGAAGCACTCACACGTGAGAATTGGAATAGCATGAAATTCTCAAATCCACAGACCCATCTGGGTAGTTTTCCTTACTATTTCTTCTGTTCTTACTTTGAAGATGCTCAGCACTTGAGATTCTTTTTCCATGTTTTTTTTTTTTGAAGTATCCAAAAAGTAATGTCTTAAAAACTGGGAGATTTCATCGATATTTTTTTCTTATCATGTACACTGTGTATAGGTGCATTTTCTAAACATTGCTGGAGCTTCTAGCAAGTGTTAAAAATGACTCAGTGCTTTAGTCTGTGTCATATTTACTGAAGAAAATTATTTCTTTATAATATATATGTACACACACATGTAATTGTTTAATGTGTTAGCTCTTAAAACACATGTATCCATTATACAAAGAAGGATGATAAATTTTACTGTATATTGTTCATTTAGAAGGGTCTTTGTCTCCTAATCCCATTTATGACCAGAATCTCAGGATGGGCTCATACCAACCTTTGAGTCACCCTTTATATTTCCTAAGAGCTATTTCTTAACTTGACATTTCGCAGAGCCTCCTTCAGTGCTTTCAAGAAAGCACTTTACTATTATGGGTGTACACAGTGCCACATATTTGAGTTCTATAACCTCTTCTAAACCTTATATCTTTTTACCTAGGATGGTTGCAGGATAGAGTTTATTAAATGAGGAGACCGTTTCAATAAGCAAAAAGAGACTGTTCTGGAATTGTTAAAGGGGTAGATAAGCCTTTTATAATAATATTCCCCACATGAGAAGTCATGGTGCTAGTTATATCTGCAATTTAGAAAGTTAGTTAGTAGAAACTACGGTTTTGTTCTAATTAAACAAACAAGTGACACCTTAATACAAAAACAAATGCCCATGTTATTCTCTGTTCTCCCATACCATTTCCCAATTTTTTTTTTTTAAAAAAACCAAACCTGTTGTCAGGTTTAAATTAGCTTTCTTGGTTGAAATCAGCAGTCTTAATTTGCAATTGAAATCCATCCAATTAAACAATAGATTGCCTGGAATTAATGGTAATTGAACAATCTAAATTAAATGGGAGAAATTGTGGACAAGTGAAGAGGAAAATAAACATGACACAATTTAAGCTTGGAAAGTCACATACATTAACAGGACCCTCAAACCACATTTCCTGAGATGCCACTTGCCTTCAGAAACATCTGTAAAAACCTTTGTGGGATCCTATGCTGACCAAAAAAATGAGTACCTTGGTAGACATTGAGGCAACTAAAAATGAAGCAGCTACTAAGGCCCTATGTTTGCAATGGATTTACTTTCTCTTGGTTAATAGAACATGGCAAATATCCCTTTGTTACCATCAACCACATAAATGTGACAGGAAAAGAATTTTCCACTGCATATGTTGTAATATAGCTCCATTAAAGGGTCTCAGTCTCCTTTCTCAGGAATGATGCAATGGCTAAGACTCTGGAAAAATAATTGCTGTGGTGAAGCTTATATTGATTTGTTGCCAGAGAGAGAGAATTATAGAATTGCAATCTAGATCTTGCATAGGTACTGCTAAGTCTTTAGAGAGCTAACGAAAAAAGAAAAGAAAAAAAAAAACCCTCAAGTTTTGAAAAAGAGGTCTCTGACTAGCCAATAATTTGTGGTCTGAGAAAAGCAAGGCAATTTATACATAAAAAAGACTCTTACCATCACTTGTAGAGATAGATCCCCACCCAAGATTAGGTTTGTAAACCTTGATGATGCACAAACACACCAAGGAGATATGAAAAGCAGCTCAAGCCACACAGAAATGGCTTGAGAGAGCAAGGAAAGAAGAATGGGAGAGTGTTGATTGTGGATAGTAGGTGGGAATGGGGTGAGGATGCTTTGATGTGGTCAGGGGTTTTGTGGTTTGCATCTTCTGCTGGTGCCAAAGAAGCACCCAGATTTTTTTTTTTTTTTATCAGCTTGTCCTATATGGAGCTCAAGGCAAAGAGGGAGGTATGAGGCTTGAAAGCTCTCATCAATTGACCATATTTTGAAAGTTGGAATTAGACTTCTCATAACAAGGCTCAGCACTTGAGAATGAGAAATGCCTAAACAGGTAATTCTCTTAATCTGCTCCTGATCCTGCAAATTAAGCTGACCTGCTACCAGGATTCACTCCTGCTGATTCATCACTGCAATAGGTTAAAGTACTAAGCAAAGTCTTAGAGGGTCCTCCACTCATTTTGCTTTTCTTCCACTTACTCACCTGTCTCATTTACTTCTAATTTTTTTGTTTGTCCTTAATCCAGACACTTGATTTAGTGTTCATATTAGAAACCTTGATGGCAAACTAAGCTTGACAACCTTTCAGGATCCTTTTCACTTCCCTGATTTTATCTCCATTCAGAGTGGTCAGCTGTGCTGACCAATTCAGCTTCATTCTGCTCCCTCATTGCCTTAAGTGAGAACTTTCTACCCTACTCACATAGCACATGAAACCTCTTGACTGGTGCAGACTTTATCTTTATTGCAGGGATTTTAATATCAAGGTTCCTTACATGTGATGCTATTTCACTACTTCAGTCTTCTATCTGTGGATATATTTTCCTTTTCAAATTCTACTTTTGTCTTCTATATGCTGAATATCTTCAAATATATCATTTCCAAATTTCCTCCAAATCTCACTCCCTAATTCAATTCCCCAAGTGTTCATCTTACAGATAGAAGTCTATGAAACTACAGGTTCAAAATTTAGCTCACTTATCATACATTCCAATCTGCTGCTTTCTCACAAAACTCATTTCAAAGATTAGAGCCAGCCATAAATTTGTGTACTTTCTAATACATAGATGTAGGTGGTTTGTTCTTTTTTTCTGAACAGCTTTGTTGAAGTATACTTGACACACAAGAACTACATATATATAAAATGCATATAAATTGATGAGTTTGGATGTATGTAAACAAACATGATACTATCACCACAGTCAAGGTGACAAACACATCTAACACTTACCAAAATGTCTTTGTGTCTTTTGTTTTGTTTTGATTTTGTGGTAAGAGCACTAAAAATGAGATCTATGAGCTTATAATTTCTGAAGGACACAAAACTATATTGTTAATGACAGACAAAATGTTGAACAGCAGATCTCTAGAACATAGTCATCCAGCATAACTTCAACTTTACACCCATTGAGCAAAAAATCCTTTAGACTCTATTCCCTGTCCCTGACACCCACTGTCATATTCTCTGATTCTGAATTTATCTATTATAAATACCTCATGTGAGTGAAATCATATGGTATTTGTCCTTCTGTGACTGGTTTATTTCACTGAACACAAATATCCTTCAGGTCCATCCATCTTATCACAAATTGCATATTTCTTTTTATAATGATTAAATAATACTGCATGCTATGTATATACCGCATTTTCTTTACTCATTCACCTTCAATGGACATATCAGTTATTTCCATACCTTGGTTGTGGTGAAAAATGCTGTGATATCTAGCCAAGAATACACAACAGGGGAAGAATATCTATTCAAAAAATACTATTTGAAAAGTAGGATATACAGTCAGAGAAAGAACAAAAATAGAATGTTACCTTAAGTAATATACAATATTCAAGTAAAAATGGATTAACATTTTCAATATAAGATCAGGAACTGTAAAATTTGTAGGAAAAATTCTCATTGACATTGATCTAAACAATGATTTCTTGCATATGAACAAAGCTCAAATAGGTAAGTGGGCCTACATCAAACTAAAAAGCTTCTGCACAGAAAAGAGTCAACAGAGCATAAAGATAGCCTAGTGCAGGTGAGAAAATATCTGAGTATCATGTGTATGATAAGGGGTAAATTCCAAAATACATCAGAAACTTCCTGAACTCAATAATCAAAAATAGATGATACAGTTAAATAGAGTCAAAGGACTTGAACAGAGATTTTTTTTTCTTTCAAAGAAAACATAAAGGATCAATGAGTATATAAAAATAGGCCTAAGGTCACTAACTACAGGGGAAATGTAAATCTTAACCTTGGTATAACATCACTTCACACCTGTTAAAACAACTACTTAAAAAAACACACATAGATATGTGTTGGTAAGACCATAGACTAATTGGAACCCTTGTACTTATTGAGGGGTATGTAAAATGTTGCAGTAGTTATAGAAAACAGTACAAAGTTTTCCCACAGAACTAAAACTAGACTACTGTG
Organism: Callospermophilus lateralis; assembly: GCF_048772815.1. Classification (NCBI taxonomy): domain Eukaryota; kingdom Metazoa; phylum Chordata; class Mammalia; order Rodentia; family Sciuridae; genus Callospermophilus; species Callospermophilus lateralis. The sequence continues at coordinate 45,463,998 of NC_135322.1, forward strand.
TGATTCCACAATCTTGCTTCTGGTAAGATTTTTTTTTTCTATATGTATCCATCTTTTGATATATGCCCAAAAGAACTAAATTAGGATTTTGAAACCTACCTGGATTTCAAGTGGTTTATTCTTTTTCATAATGCATGTAAATAAATTCCAATTATATTAAGTCTATTTCCCAAATATTTCGTTGTTAATTCATTAATCATTTAAAAATTCATGTCATGTTATTAGTTTAAGCCTTTTGCGTCCCTTTTTTCTGTACTATTTCAACAGCCTACTGTATTAGTCGGTTTTCTGCTACGGAAATGAAATACCCTAGGCTGGTAACTATACAGAACAGAAGTGTGATTGGCTCACAGTTCTGGAGCTCTGAGGGCACAGTAGGGAAATAGGCACAGCTCCGGTGAGGACCTCGTGGCCAATGGCATCACAGTGGTAGAAATGGGTGCAAGAGGAAGAGATCACAATGTCAGGAAGGGAGCCAAAGAGTCAAAGAGCAATTCAAGCTTTCAAAATGACACATTCTCTAAAAACCTAACTCAGGGTCCCATGAAAACTCTTTTATTCCCTTTAAGGTCAGTTCCCCAGTGACCTAAGGACTTCTCGTTAGACTTCATCTCTTACAGCTTCCACACTTGTCCCATCACCATGCTGAGGGCCACACTTCCGACACACCAAGATCAAACCACGTCTAAACACCACAGCACCTACTAATATCTTTGTCTCTTCTTTCTCACTCTAAGCCATTCTGTTAGAAACAGCCAGGATTATCATTGTAAAATTATCATCAGATGTCTCTCCCCTTATAAAGACTCTTCAAAAATTTATTATTATTATTGGCAAAAAGTTAAACTTCTTTGGGTTGTTTTACTTCCTATTGAGAAGTTGAATGAGCCATCTCTCAGAGAGAGAGAGAGAGAGAGAGAGAGAGAGTGAGAGAGAGGTGAAGTCTTAATCTCTAGTTTACAAATGAATGAGACCTTTATACAAATAAGTGCTTTGTAGATATTAACAAGTTAATTTGAGGCCATATTGAATTAAGAGATTCTAACTACAATGTCCAATGTCCTTGTAAGGAAAGGGGGATTTGGACATTCAGAGGAAAGACAGCCATGTAAAGATGGATGCAAAACTTGTAGTTCTGAACTACAAACCAAAAAGTGCCAAAGGTTCCCAACAACCCCTCAAAGCTAGGAGGAGGCAAGGAAAGATCTATCTAAGAGCTTTCAGAGGAACTAGGGCCCTCCTGATACATTCATTCCATAATTCCAGTCTCTCGAACTGTGACTGATGGAAATGATGTTGTTTTGAGCTGTTTAGCTTGTGACTTAAATTTCTTGTCACCCTTGCTTATTTACATAGCCATAACTGTCATCATCTCTTTTGCACACTTTCTCTTGTACCTTAAAACGTATTCTGTGGTTCAGATTCAATAGCCCCTTTCATTGATAGATTCTTCTCTTTATTACATTTTATTCTGTTTATCATATTTATTCTATTTATCATGTTTATCATATTCATGTGGCTACTGTAACAAATTACCAATATTTGGTGGCTGAAACCATAGGTTTCTCAGATCATAATTCTCGAGGCCATAGTTCAACATGGTTTCACTGGGCTGAAATCACAGTGCTGGTAGGTCAAAACTCCTTCCAGAGAGGCTGTAGGAGAGAATTTTTCTTTGTCTCTTCCACATTCTGGTGGTTTCTAGCATTTCTTTACTTGTGGCTCCACAGCTTCAATTTTGCCATCACATAATATTCAACAGTATCTGGTGAACTTTTTGACTTGTCAGAACATGGCAATTTCATGAGAATCTGGCAGGATGAGAGCAAGGAAGCTGCTAGACAAAACAAGAGATAACTCTCATTACATCTAGGATCCCCAAGTTGAGATAGTGTGGAGGTTGGGAAACGCTACAGCTCATTCAAACCCATCTAATAGTATTAACTCATCATTTTCTGCTGTGGTTCTTACTTATGTGTCCCATTAATACTTCCAGAGCATCTTGTGATTCCTCTCTAATAGCATCTAAAAAAACATTTAAAAATTACCTTCCTAAATTCCTTTTTCTTAAACAGGCTGTCACTTACATAAGACGTAATGAATGCATGTCTTTTTGCCCTCATATTAGCTGTACTTAGAAAGGTCCCCACAATAAATAGGAAGCTTTATCACAATTTAAGTAAACAAGTCATAAATTAATTAGAATATCGCACTTACAAGTACAAAATTGGAATTATTAGGGCTATATTTTTCCAATTTATTGTTTAGCTCAGACTTTGAGGTATTTGTCACATCCATGGTTGTAATAACTAACATTATAAATTTTTAAAATTCACATATTCTTGGATAATTCAAACTTCAAATAACCAATTCTATTAACCTTATCCTTTAATTCCATTAACCCTGTTGTTATATTCACATAACCCAGTCATGGGATGAAATGACTGGTTCTAAACCCAGTTCTCCTCTGTCAAAATTTCTGTCATCAAGGAAAAGTCAGCCTTTCTAAGCCTCAGTTTCATCCTCAGTAACATATAAGACTCTCTCTGGGTAATTTCCATGTCTTTTCCACTTCTATCACTCTATGGTAATTAGTAGATGTTGATATTGTTATTTAGGGTTGACATGATTTGGTATAAAATAGATTTGACATGAATTTCATCTCAGGTACCTTACCTGTAAAATGACTTAGGGGACAATACATACAAATCCTTCCTGCTATTTCCAATGCATAACACCTTACATCAGTTTTGATCCAAATAAGAAACAGATGATAGTGAACTCAAGCTAGACAATCACCAGAGTTCAATAAAGTGATTATTTCCAAAATGTGGACAGATTTTTGGGGAAATGAATGAAGGGTTATGAAACACCCAAAGGTTAGTAACAGAAGGTATGGTTTTTATTACTGGAGGGTCAAAGAGAAATTGGGGATCAAACTTCATGGGAAAGGATGCCTCATAGAAGCTATGGTCTGTAGAAAACGAAGCAAAACAAGTCATGGTATAATAGCAGAGACAAACCAGATAAGTAAATATCCTAATCTCATTTCTCTACATGTTTTGTAATATCCTACTTGAGCACAACATTGGCTACCCTAACCAACATCAGATGGTTATAAAGTTTACTTACACTGTGCACAAAGTTCAGTCCCCAAATCCTTAAACAAGGTGGTGGTCAAATGCAAAATACAAAGACCAACTTTGGTACAGATCATTCTCATGAAGCTTTAATATTGTGAAGAAGTTTAGAAAATTTAAAGAACCTGTCAGAAAAATGCTAGATACCTCTCATAGGTTACAGTTTTTCAACATTTACAAAATTATTTCAACTTTTATTTCCCACAAACACAGAGAGAATGAGTTTAATTGCCAAGTGATTATTTTCACAGCTAGAGTAAGTGCCGACTTTACACTCATTACTCTTTACTATGCAGTCTCACTAACCTTTAAAGGCAGAATGCTAAATTTGATTCAAGAACAATTAAGTCGAGTCGTTTGTTAGATTTATTTATATAGGGTTGGATTAATGGATTTTTCCCATCTGCATTTTTTTTTCAGATAATGAATATCAGAAATTTATTTTTGATATAAAAATCATTATCTTGAACCAAGTAATGGTAAGTAGATACATATCTAGTTATTTTTTCATGCCTCTACCTACCCAGCCAAAGAGTTTCAATAGAAATTGTCACTGGTTTTTCATCAATATTCTTTCACCACTAAAAGTATATTTTCTCTAATTAGAATTTTTGGAAAAATATGCCTAAAGTGAGTATCATCGGATGACTAACATTTGTTAATAATTAACTAGTGATTAGTTAATTAATTAATTAATGACTTTTTTACCATGATTATTCAAAGACCCTAAAACAAGTTTGGATTCATTTCTTCACATCATCTTAAGTTTAGATGTTCTTAGCATAGGGTTCTCTGTGAGAGTATTAAAATTTTTCTCTGACAAAGAAAGTGATTGAAAATAAGATGTGAGTGAATTCCTCTAGGTATGCAGATGCAGTAAAAGTTATATCTAGGTGATATGAGGAGATATAACACTGAAGATTGTCACATAATAAAAATTAATGATGTGCCCATTGAACTATGTGATATACTTTCACATATAATATGGTTAAATATATTTGGACACAGAAGAACAGCCTCTTTCTTCATTATTGTCATTTGCTATGAACAGCTCTTTGGGCTGTTCTTTTTTTTTTTTTCCTGGACAACCAAAATCCTTTTTCAGGCCCAATGATTACATAAGGTGTACCTTCCAAATGGTTCTCAATTACCATTTGGCTCAAGATTCAATCTAATTAACTTTTGAATCTAATTTTCCTCATGTTAACACTATAAATATTCACCTATACTATCTATTTATTTTCCTAATGGAATTATAATTACACTTTCACCATAAAATGGTCTAAAATAGAACTAATCTAAATAATTTTCTTCAAAGAAAACAAGCAAGAAAAGGATATGAAATATCTATATGCATCTTTATATTTGCATCAAACCATAATTTCAGAGTGAACATCCATGATTTTGAGAAGGCTATGATGAGGATATGGTTTAATTCAAATTAAGGACATTCAGGATAAAAATCACAAAAGGCATTTTATGAAAACACTTAGGAAAATAATGCGTTATAAGTTACATTTGTTTCTACTTTGTACCAAAATATGCTGGCAGAGTCTGCATTGACCCTCTCATCTGAAATAAACAACCATACCAATAAACTGAATAATGCATGTAAAATTGTTTTTAAAACATTGGGCATTTGGCAATGAAATACAATGATCCTTGAGAAACAGAGTGAGAGAATTTTTTTTTTTTTAAAAATCAAATTATGTGATTCTTGTAGATGCTCCAGTTTACTACCTTCAGAAAAATCTCAGGATCTGTCAAGACAGGAATATTCAGAGATAAAATGATTAGATTATAAGAGCTGGAATGTAATCTGTCCACCCAAGTTTGAAAGGATTACTAGGTAGTAACTGTATGAAGCTGAGGCATGACTGGAGGAAGTGGTTCACTAGGGACATTCCCTGGAAAGGTGGTACTTCCTGTAGCCCCTTCCCTTTTTCTCACCATGAGCTGAGCAGCTTTCTTCCATGAGGCCCTTCAACCATGGTGTGCTGCCTCACCTTAGGCCCAGAATAATGATGTTGGCCATCTATGGACTAAGACCTCTGAACTGTGAGCCCCAAATAAATGCTCCCTCCTCTAAGCTGTTTTTGTTGGGTAATTCATTCACACTAATGAAACGCTAAGTAAAACAGATAGACTAAAGCAGCTATAGTTTGCCTGGAACATAAATCGAGGAGAGAAATCTGCATACAGAAAGAACTCCAGAGACCTGTGGAATATCCCCTTTGTGTATTTAGCAAAATACTGATCAGTGAAAGAGTATGAACCAATAATCCAAGATTGGGCGAATAACTACCTGAAAAAATTAGAGAGACTGTTATGTACAGATCAAGCAGTCTTGTAAATAGAGCCTGTTTCAGTCAGCATTACATCACTGTGACCAAATACCCAACAACAACAATTTAAAGGAGAAAAACAATATTTGGAACTCACAATTTCAGAAGGTACAGTCCATAGATTGCCTTCTCCATTGTTCTAGGACAAAGGTGAAGTAGCACATCATGGAGCCATAGCCCAGTTGAAAAAAAAAAAAAAAACTGCTTAGCTCATGGTGGGGTTGAGGTCAGGCACAGGGATGAAATAATATTCCAGCATTCTCCTCCAGTGACCCTCCTCCTCCATCCATGACCCACCTGCCTACAGTTACCATCCAGTGAGTCCATTTAAACATGAATGGACTGATTAGATCACAGCTCACATAATCTAACCATTTTACCTCTGAATGTCCTGCTTTAAAAGGAAATTTCAGGAGCATGTCTCATATCCAAATTATACTGCAGACTATCCTTACCATCCAGAGTGGGACACACAGCATTAAGTAGGTTATTGTGAGACTTGTCTTTGTAGTTGGGAGAAATAATCTTTTGACTAAGTTTGACTCAGGTCCTGCTAAGTAAATCTTAAAGGCAATATTCAAAAAAAAATATTGTCAGTGTATAAAATATCTGTGCTTCAGAATGAAGATCAAGAATATTTATAGGATTACAAAAATATCCACCACAGAAGGAGAAAAAATTTATAGTATCTAGTATCAGAAAAAAAAATGACAGGGCATATAAAGAAGAAAAAAAGATGACCCATAATGAGGTGGAAATTTAAACAATGAAAACCAAACTTAAAATGACAGAGATGTTAGAACCAGCTACCAGGACCAATAATGCCCTTATTGCACCACATAGAAGAAATAAAAGGAAGGACTGAAAATGATGAATAGAATTAAGAAAAACATAGAAATGACCCAAAATAAACATCTATAGAAAAACTACCATGCCTGAGATTTAAAAAAAAAAATGTGGGTTGGGAATTGCTACAGATTAGACCTATCAAAATAAAACACTAATGCATTTGAAGACAGACAACAACAAATTATCTAAAAGAGATTCACAAAAATTTCACGGAAGAGCAGCAATAAGTACAAAAACTTCAAGTGGTTTCATATATGTGTAATTAAAGCCCATGAAGGAAAAAGAGAGAAGGGATATAAAAAAATAAATAAAAATTAAATCCAAAATTCCTAACTTTATGAAAAATAACACAAATTTAAGTAGTTTAATAAAGAAACAGAGCATTACACTATGGCCTGATTTAATCAATTTGCTCAAGATCAATGATAAGAAGATATTTTAAATGCATCTGGAGAAAAAAGACGCGCTACTTACAGAGATAAGGGTGGTAGCACATTTCTCTCTAGAAACAATGCCAATAAGAAAAGTAGAAATGTCTTTAAAATCTAATAAATTAATAAAATTAAAGAAAATGTTAACTTAAAATTCCATATTCATAGACATCACTTTCAAAGGTGAAATAAAGAAATTTTCAGGCATATACTAATTTTTAAAGAAACTTCCCTGGCAAAAAAAAATTATACATCATGGAAATATGGCTGTGTATGAAGGGATAAAGGGCAGAGGAAGTAAAAGCCATATAATTACACATACATACATGTAATTTCTACTAGTTATACTTCTGTAGAAGACAAGTGGCAATTTAAACACAAAAATATAATAATATGGTCCTAACAATAGGTTATATAAAATAGAAAAATAAATGAAATCTAAAAAAAAAATCATAAGCTCAGTTTGTAGAAGTAAAATCCATGACAAGAACAGCAGAATGGCAAGCAATGTATAATGGGAATATGTTATTAAAAATTCTTTTACTTTACATGGAATAGTAAAATATCACTGAAGGTAGACTCTGACAAATTAAAGATGTATGGAATAAGCCTAATGGAACAACACAAATGACATAAGTATTATACCTAGCACAATGGTTAATCTGAATTGTCAGTCACATTGGATTAAGAAACACCTAAGATTAAGAGGTGCCTAAAATTAAGAGGCTTCTGGGTGTGTAAATGAGGGTTTCAAGGAATGCCTGGCATATGAGACAGCAAAGTGAAGCCAGGCCTCACCCTAAGTGTGGGCTGCACTGTCCAATAGGGTGGAGATTTGGATGGAATAAACATTGGAAGAACAAGGAAGCAGCAACAAATGTAAGCTCGATTCTTCCTGAGGGGATTCTTGATTGCTGCAGTGATCACCTGAGGACATCAACCTCCAACTCCTTCATCCTTCCAAAGCAGACTCTGCCAGTGATTCTCCAGGGGGTTCTAGGTCTTAGGTTTCAGACTGGAGTAGCAATTTGATCCCTCTTGTTCTGAGGCTTCAGGTTCTTAGACTGAGCAGCTACTGGTTCCTTCAGCTCTCTAGCCTGCAGATAGCCATGGTAGATTATCCAGCTTCTGTTTGTGTAAGCCAGTCTTTTATATATACATATAAAGTAAATATAAGATAATATCTTTTTCTTAAAAAATCTAAATTAAACCAAAAAAGACATATGAAAATAGCAGGAAACATATTAGACAAATAAAAAACCAATTACATGTTGTTGGATTCAAGCCTAATTTTATCAATGGTAATATTACATGTAAATGGTCTAAGCACCCTAATTAAAGAAAGAGGTTGTCTGATTGCAAAAAATGGGGAGACTTAATGCCATGTTTGCAAATGGAAACAAACTTAAAAATAAGAATATCAGTAAGTTATTATTTTTTTTAATATATAGTCCATTGTAGCACTAATCAAGAAAGTTCAAATGGCTTTGTTATTTGTTATATTTAACACACTCAATTTCATGGCCAAAAAAAAAAAAAGCTACCAGGTGCTTTACCATACCCTAATACCCCAAATATATATAACACAGCTTCAAAAATATGAAGCATAAATAAATAGAACTACCACCACAGTCAGAGACTTCAGCATTCTTCTAATTAATAGGAAAAAAAGTTAGATATGTGTACAGAAATATTGAATGATAGGGTCAATAATATTTATAAAATATTTACAAAATAATATTTTCAAAATTGACATTTATGGAGAATTCTATATTATACAATTTGGCAGTGTATTGATTTGGCTCCTATTTCAGCAAAAAAATCTATATCCATAGCCAAAACAGCTATATCTTGCATATCTCCATTTTCTTTAGAGTGGGTGTATGTACAAGAAAGATACAACACTAATCTGAAGAATGGCTTAATGAAATATACTGAGAAACAGGACTTGTGAAAAGTAATTCATTTGTGGTAATGAAAAAATATCTTTTTTAGAACTTATGGCAAAGCACTTTGAGATATTAAGCACATTGTTAGAGGGCACATAAACAAAATTAAAACACAGACATAAAACAGATTACAACAGTGGGCTAAATGAAATGAGAACAGGAAAAACAGTATCTTAAAATTTTCAATGTGCTGTGCAATGTATATCACATGATTCTAAGATAATTAGAATTGCATATTATGCTGGGATATTTGTTTTCTATAAAACTGTCTGTAATAGATCATTCCAAACATTATGAAGCATATATTTGCCTTCCAAACCTGCCTATCTATTAAGCCCACAAGTAATGAGATTGAAAATCTACACATGAGGAAATCTTTTAGTTATGCACAGTAGCACAAACATTAAACTAGAGAACAGACTGAAAAAAAAATTAGAAATAATGCTACCTTTTGGAAGTTAACTCTGAGGCTACGTGTTCTCCTGCAAGACTTCCCTTATCTCTGATTGGTGGTAATGGTGTTTCAGTCTTTCTTTACTCTAACTTTCTTTGGATGAAAACTATGCCCATAAACTTCTCAAATTCCCTCCTGTCTACAGCAATAGCATCTGTATTGATGTATACTATGTGAAGTAGGCACATCATGGTGGAAATAGTAAAATAGAATATAATTTTCCAGTTTCAATACAGATATAATATATATCTTACACAAAAATACAAGGTTGCTTAGTCAAATTTTTGCAAATTAGCTTCAGTAAATAAAAAAAATTTAAAATATATATCTGGAGGAATTAAATTGAGCTTCTAACATTTTGAGAAAAATATATGAAACAGAAATTTACACAATGGAATAAGTGCTTGTGAATTAATATTCATAACATATAAACACTAAAATTTAACAGAGACATTTATAAATAAAAATAATCTTTTTAGATAATAGTTGCTTCCCCCAAGTAATTTTATATTCCTTTTCCAATGTACTTAAAATACCCTAAAACTCTCTTTTCCCTTGAAGCTAAATTCCACAATATGCTTTTAAACATCCCTCAAAGTTATCATTTATGATTTTAAAAAGTATAAAGATGGAATATTGGACAGAATTGATGAAAAGGAAAAGGAAGAGATCTTGAGAACTTGTCCAGACACAGATTTCTGTGAAAAGTTTTAGCATTGTGAAATATCCACCAAATGATGGATATTGATCACCTGCATGAGATCTAGAGATATGGGTGAGCTCTGAAAGTAAAATAGTATTTTTTTTAAAAAAAAAAAAGAAAATCAAGTTTCAAACTACAGAATAAGGTAAAGTTGTGTTTCAAGTAGGAAGGAATTCAAAAATACACAATATCACTCCTGAGTATTTAACTTTGTTTTCCTAAGGGGATGCTTATATCAAGATAAAGCAAAGGAGAAAAGATGAGCTTTGTCATGCACATATGATGTATGTGAAAAGGCATTATTCTGATACTGGTCAAAAAGTGCACAGGTTATTGATCACTGGAGGAAGACCATGAAAAGTGATAGGTACAGTAACTTCAGTTGACAGACTTGAGAGAAGTTGTAGGCTTCAACATGGGAAAGAAACCCAACCAGAGATCAAAAGTTTGGCTGAGTTGCAGAGGCAGAGTGTGTAGTTTGGAGAGGTGAGGTCAACTAGAAGCTAATCAGAAAGTTCTTGTAAGGGGCTTCACAGAGAGCTCCAAAGTCTGCAGAGTGGTTCAAATTGTAGACAATTCACTCCACATTCATGTGAGGTTCTCAAGACTTGAGAAGGAAGCACCAGAGAGAAGTGAACAGAATGATCCATATAGCTTCCCAAATTCAAGCAAAATGGTATTTCTAATAGCCAGAGTGAAAAGATCCCTCCATGAAAGGAACAACAAGACCAACACAGTCTTCAGAAGTATGTGACCTCCACAGTGGCATCATATAAGCTCCTCTGGACTACTCTAATGAAATTAAGGCTTGAGAAGATGAAACTGAATTTAAATAATAACCACATTCAGGAATAAACACAACCAACACTTAAAGGAAGTAAGACAAAATTTAAAAAAAAAATGTACGAAGAAAACAGAACTCATAATCAGAAGAAATAATAGATAAACCAAATATGACAGAGACAAATGTAAACCAGTTCCCACTCCTTGGTATTAAGGCAAAATCAGATCAGCATATTATAGTGATGCGGGCATATCACAATTCACAAAATCCAAGTTATGGAACCAGCCTAGGTGTCCATCAACAGATGGATGGATAAAGAAAATGTGGTATATTTAAAAAACAGAGTTTTACTTAGCCATATATATGAAATTATGGCATTAGCTGGTAAGTAGAAGGAGTTGGAGAATGTGAAGCTCAGTGAAATAAGCCAAACTCAGAAAGTCAAGGGTGGAATGCTTTCTCTCATACACAGAAGGTAGGGTAAAGTAAGGGAAAGGATAGGGGCACGGGAATGTGGGGGTTCTCATGATAATATAGAAGGAATATTAGTAGAATAGATTAGGGAGATTGAGGGGGAGGAAGGAAGGACAGGAGAAAGGAGAAATTGTGGAATGAAACTGGCACAATTATGCTATACCTATGTGAATATGCCACAGTGAATTCTATTTTAATGTGTATAAACAAGCATACAATTTTTTTTAAAAAAGCAATAAATAAAAGTAAGACCAGTAGAATAGAGGAAGACGAAGAGGAGGAGGGAGGAGAGCAGGAAAAGAGGAAGCATTGGGTACCGAAATGGAGCAAATTGCATTCCATGCATGTTTATGAAATTATCAAAATGAATTCCACTATTGTGCATAACTATAATATACTAATAAAAACATAAAAACAAAAACCTGCAGATCAGCATAAAAGGCACTTATCATAAATATTTTATCTATGTAAAAATAGAAGAAAACATGGGCAGCAATCCAAATGGAACTTCTAAAAATGGAAAATATACTCTCTGAAATGAAAATGTACTCTATGAGATTAGTAGTAGATTTGATATCTCAGAGCAAAAGTTAATGGGTCTTAAAGATTAAAAGACTGAAGTAAGAGAAAAATTTTAAAAAGGAAGAGGGTTTCAGTGAGTTGCAGGATGACATTAAGTGGATGGTATACATTTAACTGGAGTTTCCAGAGGAGAGGAAATGGAGCAGAAAATATATCAGAAGATATAAATGTCATAATTTTGCCATATTTGCTAAGAATCATTAATTCCCAAACCCAAGATTCTCAACAAAACCTGAATAGAAGAAATCCAGAACAATATTGTGTAGACCAGAACCAATTCTAATTACACACCACAAAAATAAACAAGAAAGCATAGTTTAAGAATGGTCCTAGAAGCACCCAGAAGGAAAACCAAAATATTACATATGCTGGAAGACATGTAGAAATGTAAACAGACTTGTTACTAGGAGTCATGTCAGCCAGAATGCAATGCAGTGACATTCTTTAGAATACTAAAATCAATGGTATTTATAACATAAATTTCTATAGCAATAATAGTTTTACAAAATAAATATGGAAACAATATTTTTTCAGAAATACAAAATCAGAAAGAATTTGACATCACATGACTAATATTGCAAGAAATATTAAATGATGTTCTAGAGAAGGGAAATTATACCAAATGGAAATTTAAATGTAACATTATTAATCAGGCAATCAAGAAGAAACAATAGACTATAGGTTTTCCTTAAAGAATAAAGTATTATTTCTGCTAATTTCTGCTGTATATAAAAGATTTAATAGAAAATTGATAGCTTTCTTATTTATTCTGCATTATTTTTGTTTGCATTATTTTTGTTTTAATTTAGAATCAATAACATAGACCAATTACTTAATATTATGATAAGACATACCAATAGTTTTCTTTTCCTTTTTTGGGGGGGTCTTCATTGTGCTAAATCAAATAAGCAATTTTAAATAAAGTAGTGTACTTAACACAAATTTGTTTATAAACAGAGCCTTTCCTTCTATCGTGTCTGTTTTGTTAACTCTACATAGCAAAACTCTTGTTCATGTCCTATTAGTATAAATTATGGTTATCACTGTGTGTTGAAAGTTATGGAAAACATGATTCTTTGTTTCTTTGGCCATACTTCATAGTTTCTAATTAATTAATTAATTAATTAATCAATCTGCTTATTTAGTTATCTGGGCTGGGAGATGCCTTTAAGGCCTTGCACATGTTAGGCAAGCAAGAATTGTACCACTAAGCTACATATGCAGATCATTCTTCAAACTTAAAAGATAATCAGCATACATCATTTTAATTTAAAAACAGTATAAAATTTGAAATAGTATTTAATAATTTTTCGAATTTTATAGAGATAAGCTAGGGCTTAATTTAGAAAGCTAAAGGTGTATTTTTTAAAATAATAAAATAAACCAGAATATTCCTAAAGGTACTTTAACCCAATCTCAATTTAATTTTTTATTTATCAAAAAAAAAATTAAATTTAATTTGTAGATATCCCAAAGCAGAAACATTCATCTTCTGAAATTCAAAGGTTAAAGAATAATGTTATTTATTGATAATAAGGTAATGGCTAATCAAATGATATAACATTAAATGAAAGAAATATAATACAATCATAGTAACTTTGAATAATATAAGTTAACATAAAATCTGTAATACAATTCTGAAGACAAGTCAGGAAACACAATTTTATATACCAAATGTTCACATTTATATAAAATTCTTAAAATTCTCTATCAGAGCAACAAAATACTCAAAATAGTATAATTCATTTCTGATGATATCTTTTCTTCTTTTAATTCTTCTGTATTTCACAAATTTGCTCTAATTGTCATTTATAAATATCGTCATAAAAGTAAATATAAATAACTAAAGATAAGTGTGTAAGTATAAAAATGGGGCTTGCCTTATTTCACCAGTAAATATCTACAAATCATTCATCTTATAGGTTAGAATGTCACCACTTTGCAAGGCAGAGTGGAAAACTAGAAAGCGTGGAGAATAAGGTGGGTCAACTTCTAAAAAAAGGGAGGAGGTTGAAATAGTCTACAATAACCTGTTTGAGAAATTTTTCTGTGTTCACCCTTGTGACTTTATTTATTTCTTAATTTATTTTTCCTTTGTTTTCTTCACATTTTATTTTTAATCTGTTCTAATTAGTTATACATGACAGTAGAGTGCATTTTGACACATGGTACACAAATGTAGCACAACTTCTCCTTCTTCTGAACATGATGCAGTGTCATGCAGTACTGTAATTACACATATATACAGGGTAATAATATCCATCTCATTCCACTGTCCTTCACATCACCACACCCCCCCACCCCCTCATTCCCCTCTGCACAGTCCAAAGTCCCTTCATCACCCTCATCCCCATCATGGGTCAGCATCCACTTATCAGAGAAACATTTGGCCTTTGGTTTTTTGGGGTTAGCTTATTTCACTTAGCATGATATTCTCCAGTACCATCTATTGTCACAGCTAGCACAGCCAAAGTAGCAGATTCCAGTGATTGGCGATGGGAGATTAGAAGAAATAGAGTCAAGACATGAAGATCTTGAAGATAAAGCTGGGGTCAGATGGAGTGCTGATCCTTGATTTAGAAGCAGGTCTAAAGAATTACACCAGCAATCTTTATTATATTTCTCTGAATCAGATTAAAGACTATGCAAGCATTATTCTTTGTATTCATGAAAGTTACTTAACAACAGTATGCAGCTATTTCCTCAGTTACATTCTTCAGTTGCAATGTGCAATGTTAGGAGTGTTGTGCAGCTCTCAAGAAAGTCCATTGTTTAAAGTTACTAATTTGTGGGCAGATTCAGGAGCAGCTGAACTGGTGAAAGCTGCTGTGGTTATCTTATCAAGGAAGTTCCTTCATTCCTAGGAACTGCTGAGCCTGAGAATAAGGTTGAGGCTGATAAAACTCTAGCATGGAGGACATTTCCATAGCAACGGAGCATTCTATGCCTTTGCACAGAAACTTCCCAGCCACCAAGTATGCCATAAACATGAAGTCATCAGGAAACCCTATCTTAGACACTGGTCTCTCAGTCACTGTCACCACTCTCCACAATCCATTTACCTGTAAATGCCATAATTTCATTCTTCTTTAAGGCTCAGTATGATTCCATTGTGTATATGTACCACATTTTCTTTGTCCATTCATCTGTTGAAGTGCATCTAGGTTGGTTCCATAGTTCAACTATTGTGAATTGTGCTGCTACAAATATTGATGTGGCTGTGTCACTATGGCATGCTGATTTTTAAGTCCTTTGGATATAGACCAGAGTGGGATAGCTGGATCACATGATGATTCCATTCCAAGTTTTCTGAGGAGTCTCCATACTGCTTTTCAGATTGATTGGTTGCACCAATTTGCACCCTTGTGGCTTTATAAAGCAGAAGTATCCAGATCCAACCCAGACTTTAGAAAATAAGCATGACTTTCCTGACTCCTTGTCACTGGGGTCTTAGGCATGATGCTGTCTTCAACTATTTGAAGGATTCAACTATTTGAAGGACAGACTCATGAAGAATTCCAATCAGAAGTGGGGGAGTCGGGTAGTGGCTCAGTGGTAGAGTTCTTGCCTAGTGTGTGTGAGGCACTAGGTTCAATTCTCAGCACCGCATATAAATAAATAAAATAAAGGCCCATTGGGTCTAAAAAATATATTTTAAAAAAAGAAGTGGGACATATCCTTGAGTCCCAATTCTTCATTTATTTCTAAGCAGTCTCGATAGCCACAGCAGACTGGATCCTCACTCCTTGAAACAGACCAACCTGGTGCATTTCACACTTGTGAGATCTGGAATGGCCCTCTTTCCAATCTTTCTCCCCATCAATATCCAGACCTACCTTCCTGTAGACACCTCTTCTGATCATTGCTGAACTATCTCCTGATTTTCCTTCAGATAATCTGTTCTGCCAGCATGTAGGAATCTGCTTATAATTTTGAACCAGGGGGATGATGAAAATAACCACAGTATGGGAGAAGAGAAATTTCCCCTCTGCCCTCTCAAGGTCAATCAATAGATGAAACAGGACAGAAGGCATACAAATTTATTAACATGCCCTAGGAGGAAAAAAAAAAAAAAACACAGACCAGCGAAAAATTACGGGAATGTGATTACTGACTAATTCACCCAACATGATGTAGAAACTTATATACCCTGTTTTCTGTAGGGCAGAGAATATGATGGAAATATTAAGTGATGTTAGGGAAACTCAGTGGATTTAAAGAAAGAGCCAAGTCTGCTGGGCCAACAGAATAGGCCAGGGATTGCAAATGATTCTCTATGGAACTGAAACAAAGGGCAATGATGTGTGACAAAATTCTGTCCCGTTGTGTTGACAGACTTCAGTCTTCCTTTCTGTGATATGAGGCTAATTAATGAAAGTTCAGGAAAGGCACCACAGACATTTATTTCCTCTTTGGTGGGTCTGGGGGCTTAGGTAGATGTGGAAACTTTGTAGCCAGCCTCTCCTGGTGCTTGCAACACTAGAGGGACCTCCATTCTGAGCCTGTTTCTCTGGCCTTCCTTTACATCAAATTGCTTCACCAGAAAAACAAACAAACAAACAAAAACGACTTTATTTGGGAAGGCTTTTGTTATCAAACTCCGAGTCCAAACACCAGCACATGCTCAGTCATCAGACTAAGAAATTTAGAAGGCTTTGCAATGGACTTTCCAGAGATCTGAACAATTGATAATGTTCATAACAAAGTAAGCATAGGAGAATGAGAGGAGAGAGAGGGGGCAGGGGATGAATATGAGTTGTTTTTTTTTTTTTTAACTGGAGATGGAAGCTATAGATGCTTAACCACTGAGCCACATCCACAGCCATTTTTATTTAGAGACAGGGTCTTGCAAAGTTGATTAAGGCCTCACTATGTTTCTAAGACCAGCTTTGAACTTTAGATCCTCTTGCCACAGGCTCACGAGCTTCTGGGATTATAGACATGTGCCACGTTCCCAGTAGGCTGTAAGAACTGTAACCATAAGAACTACATGGGAAATTAACCAGCCCAGTAGCTACCAACAGGCCTGAGGTAGGTATATTAGGTGATCATAATCAATTGTCAGGATGTTACTTTTTTTTTTTTTTTTAAAGAGAGAGTGAGAGAGGGAGAGAGAGAGAGAGAATTTTAATATTTATTTTTTTAGTTATCGGCGGACACAATATCTTTTTTATGTTTGTATGTGGTGCTGAGAATCGAACCCGGGCCGCACGCTTGCCAGGCGAGCGCGCTACCGCTTGAGCCACATTCCCAGCCCCAGAATGTTACTTTTCACTTGATTTCATATGATCTATTTTTGCATTCCTTATAACATATGATCAACACACATTGTTGTTTTTATTCTCTTGAATTCCCATATCTTCTCTTCTTCAACAGAGAAGCAGAAAAACTTAGTCTCAGTTTTTCAGCACTCAAAGCACAATGTTATACTGCATGTGAATGGCTTTGGTTAAAAAAGGTGCTGATAAATTAACATGGAAAACTGTTGATCTATTCTGAGATTCCATTTCTACGGAGAAACAAACAAACAAACAAACTTATTCTCCTGAAAGGAAATGACTTTTCCAGGACTACATAGTAGGTCAATTTCTGATTTTTTTTTCTCTCTTTCATCTCTCTCGACCACACCTCCATGAAATGTTACTGTCATCTAATATAGAACATTTATCATAGTGATGGACAGTTCAGACCTATAGAAATACTCTCTGGGCCTCGTTCTTTGTACAATAATTAAATGCTTACATCTAGATTTCTTTATGAAGTAAAAATTATTTTTCTCCTCTAGGATCCTTCATTTACTCTTGACTTGTCATTTGTAGCTACCATTAACTTTTCCTGATGCTACAAAGATGATAAGATAGTATGCAGAATAGTTCCCATTAATAATGAACCATATATACTTACTTTTAAGAATAATATCCTTCAGAAATACAGATTTCATCTACTGACAGCAAGCAATTTGAAGTTGTGAAATCCCTCAGTGAATATTACAATATATTTTTCACAAATCACATCAAAAAAATCCTCAACATCTGATTAGCTTAAGTATTTAATTAGTTCTGAAAATGTGATAGAGAAAAATAGTTAACACATGGAATTTTCTGACAGATAATCTATTATCTACAGAAAATTTTATTGATGTCCCTGCAGCTACTGGGATGATGAATCATTTAGCAAATCTAAAGTCTGTATGGCTTCTCAGGAGCAGATGGCGAAGGGTGCCTCAGATGAGGCGACTTCTAGTACTCCAGGGACATTTATTTTTTAGAAAATGGTAATTGATCATGATTCTGCTGAAGCATTTTTAGATTTTAAGTATATTAAAAAGTATGCTAATTTTAGTAGTCTATTCTTGTGCCTTGCTATTTCAGGTACACTATATTTCTTTAAAACATTTTTGTACCAAATGTAAAGTAATATAGTTTAGCAAAGAAAAACTGAGGTGATTTCCAGAAATTAGCACCTTGTCCCTTAGTAGCTGCTAAGCAAGTTGACCCCCCCTAGGCTTCTAATTATTCATGTTTACATGAATAGAAATTAGATAAAATTCAAGAATGTATATAACTGAGGATAGTGCCATATGATTTTGTATGTGAAAAGTTAATAGTACTGTTTGGATATAAGTAAAAGAATCAGACAGGGAATATAAATGATTTCTGTGAACACATTTATAAAGCATACTTAAATATGTCCAGTAAGATGAGTTGACAGTAAAGATCAATAGCTTAATGTGAATTGTGCCCATAGGTTTCTGCTAAGAATGATCCCATAAAAAATGAAGTTCTTTTCTGCACTCTATACCACTTGAATCATCATAATAATTAAAGAGTGAGAAATTTCATTCATGGCACTTGGGAGAAGACCATTTGTTTATTTATTTATTTTGCAGTACTAGGAATTAAAGCCAGGGACACTCTGCTCTTGAGCTACATCCTGAATGTCTCCCCTCCCACAGTTTTTCTTCTTCTTTTTAATTTAATTTTTTTAAAAAATTTTGAGACAAAGTCTTGCTAAGTCTTGCTAAGTTGACTCTGGCCTTGAACTTGGGATCCTCCTGTCTGAGCTCCTGAGTCATTAGGATTATAGGTGTGCATTGCCGCTCTTGGCTAGAGATGGCTATTTTTGTTGTGGGTAGGAGGACTTCAATAGTGTGACTATTGGAAAAAATAATTGGAGATAAGTGAGATTTCCTGCAGGGAATGACATATGAAAGAGTCTTTTCTGACATTTTTTTAAGCAGGGAAACAGGAGTGAGATGAAATACCACTGTCACATCTTTGCTAAGTCCTGCACACTGTGCTTGATACATTATACACATCTATCTACATTAGGTTGTTTAAAACCACTCATGCCATAACCATGGCAATAATATGCATAATAATAATGAATAGTTTTTAGGGATTGTTTTCCAAGCATTCTTATAAGAACTTATATGTTAAATACTCACAATAACCCCATGTGGTTATTTAATTTAAAGATGAAGAAAAGGCACAGAGTTAAGTTCCACCAAGAAAATACAATTTATACCTGGCAAAACCAGATTTGAACCCAGGAAATAGACTTAACAGAGTATGTGCTCATAACCACAAGCTATCCAGCTCCTCACTAGATAGGAATAACTCCCTTTTGTTGTGTTAGAACTGAAGTTCACGGGAGTTAAGTAATATGCCCAATGGCACACAATTCAGAAGTGGGAAAGTTGAATTTCAAACACAAAACTGTCATCTATCAAAGCTATTTCTTTTTTCCCAAGATCATATAACCTTGTCAATATTAAAAATGAATATCAGCAGCAAGCTCTATGAAAGAAAACGTCATTTCAGAGATAATTCATCCTTGGTCCCTCCCTTTCTTTCAGGTTGACATTCTGATAGCCATCCTAACCTACCTTTTGAAGCTGATGACCTCCTAGCAACCTCAGATACATGGCCACTGACTCATCCCTGTCTTCCCTGCAAGCCAGGTATTCTCAACTGTGACCTGTTGCCTGTACAGCCCTCCTATCCTCTTTTTAAGGCACACTCTTCTTGTGCAAGTTTTAGCCACCTCGGCTGTCACTTTGATCCTCCCTCATTTTATCTATAACATTTGCACTTTACTTAAGAATAGTATTTAGCATGTTAGCTACACATGAGTTTTCCTAGCTTTACCATCTGGTTATTTCTTCCCTTTCCAATTCAGTTCAACTATGAATAAAATTGAGATACCTTTTATCTTCCTAGGAGTGAAAGATATTGAAAGAATACTAGCGAGCAGAGCTATGAGTCCATACAAAGTTCTTGAAGTTGGTTCTTAGCATGGTCATAGTGGTGGCCAGTCTGACCCACTTACGTGGAAACCATAAATGCCAATGGTATTCAGAGACTCTCTTCTGAACTTGCAGGTCACTGACCTTCCTAGACAAAGGCATCTTGAAGACACTTTCAGAGGAGCATTTTTGTGCTTGTTAGATGACTCTGCAGATATATAATCTCTGTAGTATAAAAATTTGTATTCCCTCCAAAATTCAAGGTTGAAATCTAATTGCCAATGTAATAATATGAAAGGGTGAGCCATTTAGGAAGTGATTAGGTAATGGAACAGAACTGAGTGGAATCAATGACTTTGAAAAGAAGCACAGTGGAGTCATTTTCTCCATTAGCAGAGTGAAGACACAAGTTAGGTGCCACCTACAAGGAATGGGCCCCTCAGACACTGAATTTACTTATAACTTGATCTTGGACCTCCCAGTATCTAGAATTGTGAACATCTAATTTGTGTTGTTTGTAATTTATTCTGTCTCAGGTATTTTTGTCAGAACAGCCTGAGCAGACTAAGATAATAATCAATGGAAAATATTAAAGCCAGAATTAGACATTAGACATTAGGCAGGCAATATACATAGGTAAATTTAGTCAGGGCAAATCAAGGAGGTCAATTTGAATCAGTCTAGGAAGTTGGAGACCAGCCCTTGAGGGACTGAAATGCCTTCAGAGCCTCTCCTCCACCCTGTCAAGATAACCTTAGCCTGCTCCAACCTGAGGTTAAGGTAACTTGTCCCAGGAATTGCCCCTCCCTACATTGATTGTAGAAGTTGTTAATTAATGTGTTCCTGGCTGCTCCATTCTACCTTTCCCTCTACATCCCACCTGATTCCCACCTTTAGGCCATCCCACCAAGCATTCCTTGGGATAAGGGGAAGAGAGCAGGAGAACAAAGGAAGCCCAGGACATATTGTTGAACCCGCCATGCAAAGAAAGGATCCATCACTGACTCCAATTTTAAATCAAATTAAAGCAAGCTTATATTGTGTACACAAGAGAGCTGGCTAGAGGCTGTTTCACCCAAAGCTGAGTTAGAGAACAGTGACAATTTTGGGGAAAGAAAAGGTTTCAATAGCACAAAAAGTTACAAAGGGGATGTCTTGGGAACTTACAGCTAATAAGGTTCTGGGAAGCGTAATTCAAAAGCAGATAGCAGGTTAATGATCTACATGGCTTAATGTTTCAAGGTAGGAAGTAAACTGAGATTCCAACATCAGAATTTATGAGGAGCTCCTGAGGTTTTAGGGAAGGTTGTTATCTAGTCAAGGATAGCCAGGCCTGGGTGAGTTCAGAGCATGGGCAGGAATTCCAAATAAGTTTAACCATCAGAGTATGGTCAGACCAAATAGAAATAAACAGAAATAAACTTTTCATGACTTTGTGATGATATGGCTCCCAATCTTAGAGGGAATTAGGCTAGGTTCATCAATATAAAAAAAGGTAGAATGATTCAACTGATACCAGGATACCAGCTATGGCCCCCTTCTCCCTACAGGCAGAAGTCTATGCTACCCATTTTTAAATAAACACTGCTTTATATGCTTACCTGGGTGTGCTTCTCTAATGTTATACTTCAACATGTGAGGAAGCAGGACTCATTACCAATAACTGGAGGTATCAATATGATCAGACTGAACACACAAGCAAACATACACACATGCACAGCTGAATTAATTCCTTTAAGAGTATATAAAACACACACAAAATTCTCATCATGGTGCTAATAATCTGTAAAGTGTATGCCCCCAATTTTCCAAAAGTACAAAAAGAAACTTAGATAAATATTGAGGTGTTTGGATCATTTATACTCTAAAATCAGGAATGTATACATTTCATGGGTTTTAATTTTATTTTGTGTAAATTATGTATAGCTGATGAGTTGCCAATTATGATTAAAGTAAGCCACATGGGAGATTGATCAATCAGTTTCCAAAATTCAGCATGTTCATACATTAACACACATCTACCCACACACACAGACACATTTCATTTATTTTTTAATTAAGGTTATCAGAATCAGATTATTTCTCTCTAAAGCAACTTCTTCCATTTAAATGGAATTGAGATGTATTCAACTTTCATATAAACAATCCTAGAAAAATTATTATAACCAATGAAATACTCAGGGATAGCCAGAAACATACACATTGTGGAAATCATGGATTTCACAAAATATTGATGTTGAAGGATGCATTATTTTAAAGTGTACGTGCATGTTTGAAGATTAAAAGGATTAGAGGTCTAGGAAAGTCCTTTACTGTCGCAAGCCCTCCATGAGCTATGTGTGTGAGCTATGCACATTGGAGAGACATGAGGGGGCAGGTCTGACATTGTCTGGTGATTGGGCCGTGCAATGTTAGTGCTCCTTTCCTCTTGCTCTGCCTGTTTCCAGACAGCAACTGAGATGGGTGTGATTTGCCAAGATGTCAATCAATCTGCTAACTACAAGACATCACAAAGCAAGACTCCACCTTTGAAATATTATCCCTTGCCTTATTTGGTGAAGAACATTCCATGGAAGCTCCTTTGTGTGTGTTCCCCCTATAAAAATAGATTCCTAGTGCATGCTCTCTTTTCCAGCGCTGTCCAGCATGGAAGTTGACCCTTAAGGTCGAAGAGCAGTCCCATTGTCAATCTGAGAAACTTGTGTTCATGTGTTGTTGTGATTTCTCACTGTTTAATTAGTTAATTTTCCAGCCAGTTCTTTTGAACCCAGCTCATCTTATCAGTGCGGGCAGTTGGCGAAATACATACTAGTAAAGAAATGACAAAAAAAAAAAAAAAAATGTGTTTATTTGGACCATTCTAT
This sequence comes from Callospermophilus lateralis, assembly GCF_048772815.1. Classification (NCBI taxonomy): domain Eukaryota; kingdom Metazoa; phylum Chordata; class Mammalia; order Rodentia; family Sciuridae; genus Callospermophilus; species Callospermophilus lateralis. Next base: position 45,486,821 of record NC_135322.1, read on the forward strand.
TCTTGGCTCCCAGAAATAAAGTACATTAGGGAAGTAGAAACTGTTTAATAAATGTGATTTTGCCAGGCCTTTCAGAAGAAACTAACAGAGAAAATATCTGAAAAGAAAGACCAAAGCATGTAATTTCTATAACCACAGGAGATCTTTTCATTAGCCTCCTCTTTGGTTTTTAATAGTTTTCCAGATGCATCTGGGGACTAATGTAATGATTATCTCTATACAATTGTTCTGTCTCTTTACTGAGACCCAGAACTTCAATCTGACCAAGTGAAGAGAAAACACTCTCTAATCTGCTTTATGATATAATAAAGTCATTGCTGAGATAACATTATGTTGGAATAAAATTATATTTGAAACCTCTTTAAAGTTTTTAGTTTCTGATATGTCAGATTTTATTGAATTCCTAATTATTAGCTATAAGCAACTCTTGCTTACCTGCAAGGCTCTATAAATGCTTAGGAAGAGCCATCATCTCCTTCAACTATTGATGCTAATGAAGGATGAAATAGACTAATTTTGTCTTGTCTCTTTGCAATTTTTTTCTGCCATAGAGTATGAGAACACAAAGTTTTTGCTACCCTCCCCCCACAAAAAAAACTAGTAGATGTTCTTTCTTCCAATTCTCGTTCCTTCCAAATTTCTCATAGCACACCCATAAGCAACAATAGCCTGACCTTTACCATCACCATCACTGCTACCATCATCATTCCATATTTATTGTGACTTAGCTTTTGCAATTTTATCTCTCAACAATGTGTTTTCTACACAAAAGCCAGGTTGAGCTTTTTGCCCAAAACACATCTGGATTTTCTCTTTACTCTAAATATAAAAGCCAAACCATACCATGGCTTTCAAGGTCCATATGGCTCAATTCCTGAATATTTTTCTAGCACCTTATAAATCATAATTGCTTTCTACTCAGCTCCAACCACACTGTTTACTTCTATTTTCCACACATTTTCTGTGATTTATTTCTTTAGGCTTTTCACATGCTGTTTCCTCCTTATGAAACAATTTTAATTTCACTCAATTAACTATCTTATTCTTATCCACTGTTCACTTTTCAGAACTATTTATATTTATTAACATTAATATTTAATGTAAGTCAGTTGAACATTCTGTTATTATTAATGGTTATTTATATATATATAATTAACATATATGTATACATATATGTTAATATATTTCTCTATATATAACATATATATGTGTGTGTGTGTGTGTGTGTGTGTGTGTGTGTGTGTTTCCTGCTGCTAGATTGTCTTCCATATCCATTTTTGTTATCATAAACCAGTAGGTGTTAATTATTTCCTCCTTGGAACTTTTATACATTATATATACTTGATTAGTATATATCTATATTTCTAGACTCATAAATGGAGAGCTTATGCTAGATTCAAAGTTCAGTATTTGTTATTTAATGTAGTCATAACAATTATTAAATGTTGTGGCACATAAATATATACCAGAAAGTCTCACAGGTGTTATGTATTACTATATTTTATTTCTAAAAAAATTGAGTGGCTTTTCAAGTATCTTTGCCTAAGTTTTCAATAAAATGCCCATAGTCACATGGCAAGGAATCTAACACCCAACAAACCATTCTCTGAACATTCATAGAATTCAGTTTATAATGCTAAATTCAATTTCATCATACTCAAAATCCTCCTTAACTTTCCCATCTTGTTTATATTAGAATCTAAATTCCTCAGAATTCTGGTTCAAGACAGTTTATCATATACCAGACTATTTATCCTGCAGATAACGTTTATAAACTTTGAACAAAATTTAAACATTATTATCAGACATACATAATAACTTTAAAGCATTACAGAAGTTAAGTAAGAAGGAAAGTTTTAGATAGTCAAACTTTGAAAAAGAGGACATACATTGGTTGATAATTTTGTTCATGTGTTGTTTACCTGAAGAAAGTCCACATTTTTCTAGATGCCTAGAATTTAAAGAGAAAAATCACAGCATGACTGAATCCAGGATGAAGAGAATGAAGATTCAAGCTCTCGGAGCAATGAAAAAGGTAGAAGGAATACATTTACTGTAATCAATAACTTAATCATAATAATTCAGTTATAATAAATAATAATATTATTATTAAATTGTAATTAATAATAAGTAGAAATCTACATACCAGAAAATACAAAATTTGAATATAAGTATTGCTTATATTATTACATAGCGATTCAATGAAGCAGACAAATAGTAGAAGAAATATTATAAATTTCCAAAATATAATGAAAAACATAATAATACATAAACACACACTCTTTCTCTCTCTCTCTCTCTCTCTCTCTCTCACATACACACACACACACAAACACATACACATACAGAAAGTACAACAAACAAGACAGATAGAATGGAAATAACATTTAGACATAGTTAAAATGGTGAAAACTAAGTAAAGATACATTTTAGAGAAGTTCAGTGCTTTTATAAAATTATTGAGTAAAATTATTCATGATTCATCATCAAATAAAAAATAAGAAATAATTAGAACTTCATTAAAAAAATAGAAGCCATTGCTATTTGAAGGATCCAGTTAAACTTATAATGAAAATTTTTCTCAACTGGGAGAAAGTATTTGTAAATCCTGTTTCCTAAACAAGACTTGTTTCCTAAATGCATGAAGAGGCTTTTTCTTCTATTTACATTTAATAACAAGAAAACATGAAAATAAACAAACAGACAAAAACATTTGGAAAATAAGCTGAAGAACTATTACATATTGAACCAAGGAGAATATGAAAATGGTAAATAATCACATTCAATTATGTTCAGCATTTTTACCCATTAGGAAACTGCAAATAGAGACCACAACAAGTTGCAGTACAACTACCTCCTAGAATGCCAAAATGAAATTAAAATACAATACTAAATGATGGCAAGAATACAGAGATACCATGTCTCACATGCATGGTTTAGGGAAATAAAATATACTTGTATACTTGTCCTCTGGAAATCACTTTTGCAGTATTTTAAAAACCTAGATAAATAATTACAATGTGATCTACCAATTTCACTCATGGGTTTATAACCTACAGAAATTAAGACTTAATTTCTTGCAAATACTTGGATAGTAGTTATCTTTGAAAATTTATTTTCTTAATTTTCATTTTTTGTAATACTAAAGATGAAACCATGGCCATGCACCTACAAGGCAAGTGCTTTATGCTGGATTATACATCTGTGCCACAGAAGTTATATTTATAATAACTGAAGCTGGAAACCACCCAAAAGTTTTTCAACAAGTGAAGGTTTAAACAAACTGGTCCATCGTTTCTAGGGTCAGCATTAAAAAAAGAGCAAATATTGATTCATGCAACAAGTTGAAATGATACTGTATAGAAAATCAGTCTCAAAGGCTACATTGTGTACATTTTGTTATATATAATACTTTATCATGAAAAATATAGGAATTTGAATGTGAATGTTTTGGAGGGTCATTTCTCAATCTACCACATTGTATTTAAAAAGTGCATGGAAAAGCTCATGAAAGATGAATAAGATTGTATTATGTCAATCAAATTCCTGGCTTTGATAATGCATTTTTATAATGTAAGATGCATTTCAGAAATCTGGGTGATATGAACCTGCAGTGTCTCTGGGCAAGTTTTAACATCTTATGAATCTATAATTGTTTCAAAACAAAAGTTAAGAAAGGAAAAGGAAAAAGTGTAAACATATATCACATACAAGAGACTCATGTTAAAAAGTGATGATTGATACAGGGCTGTGGAAACCAGGAAATAATGAAATTACATTTTCAAAGAGTAAAGGAGTAAAGGGAAAAAAATGTGTTAACTTATACACAGCTAAACTATCCTTCAAGGATGAAAATAAAATAATGATGTTTTCAGATCAACACAAACTGAGCCTAGTTATTGTCAAGAGATCTACATCACATGACAGGTAAAAGAGAAAGAACACAGACAATAGCTCAGATGTACATAAAAGAAAAGGAAACATCAGGACTGTAAAGATATAAATTCAAAATGGCATTTATGTATCTTTTACTCACTTAATTTTTAAACTAACATAAAATTGTTCAAAGTATGACTGTATCAGTGGACTGTGACATTTATAATGCAGGTAGTGATGACTAATATGACACAAAGCATGAATGATAGATAGAAGAAAATAAGGAGAATTGAACAAAAATTTCACAGGATTCTTTCCTTTTATGTGGAGTAGTATAAAATAAAGGATACATATTACAATCAATAATGCTACTAATATAAATGTAATTCAGCAAAATAGAGCTAAAAGAGGGCTAATAGAGGAATAAAATGAGAAAACTAGAATAAAAACTCACAAGTAAAGCATACTACACCGTTGACTCAAAAAGCAGAGCACATCGTATTGGATTTAAAATATCAGTATTTAACCACGTAAAATTTGCAATCTACAAAATATGAACTTTATGTATAAGGACAGGCAGCTTGAAAACAACAAACATTAGAAACCAGAAGCAGCTATATTCATTTCAGGGTAATTAGACTTCAAGATAGGGCATATAACCAGACACAATTGGGAATATTTTTCATGAACAAATTAAATATTCTCTTCAAATTGACCACGAAGGCCAAATGGCTATGAGCACACTAAGTGCAAACTAATAGAGCTTAACAACACTTGAAGGAAAACCTGACAGAACTAAATATTTTAACAAGTAAGTCCATAAAAGGACATAGAGATGTTAATTTCACTTTCTCTTCAACTGGTTGAATGACTTAGTCTATTCCTGTAGCTGCATCAAATTTCCTGAGACTCAGTCACTTATGAAAAACAAAAGTTTATTTTGTCACAGTTCTGGAGAGTGGTAAGTCGAAGCTCATGGCTCAAGCATATTTGTTGAAGAAGGCTGCTCTTTACATCCAAGATAGTGGATCTTGCGGCATCCTTACTCACATGGTGGAAAGGGGAAAAGAATGAATGCTGTTTCTTCATGTGGCAGAAGACATGGAAGAGAAAGATGGCCCATCTAGTTCCCTCTAACCCATTCTAAGGTCCTAGAACCTTTTTCTAAAGTACTAAACCCATTTACTAAAGTCCTCACTTCTTAATATTGTTGCATCAAGGATCAAGTCTCAATATAAATTTAAGAGGGACAGAAACATTCATTCACAGTATACCATGATAAAGCAAAAACAATCAGATAAGCAAAACAATATCAGCTACATTTACCTAGTTGATATTTCACACAAGTAATATGAATATACATCATTTCAAAAATAGTAGAATCATTTATGCTTTTGTTCAAACAGTATTTATGTTTGGCCCTATAAGTCACAATAAATTTCAAGATATTGTACTTTGGGAGTATTCTTTCTAATTAAAACTGAATTCAATTAGAAGTCTATAATAATGGAAAATGCCAAGATATTTTAAAAGTAAAAAATGTACTTGTAAATAAATCATGAATGAATAATATGAGAGGCTGCCGACCTGCATGGGAGCCAAGGACAAGGTTAGTCCCAGGACTGCCAAGCCCACCTGCAGACCATGCTGGAGCCCATGACCCAGCCAGAAGACCAGCCCCACTGACCAGCAGACCCAGCTGGACCCAAGCCCCAGGCCTAGGACAGCCCACGCCCACCAGCAGACTCAGGATGAAACCCAGGCCTCCAAAACCTTCATCTTGGGACCCTGCAGCCATCGCCATAACCCTTTCCATGCAGTAGCCTCCACCTTGGGACAACAGATAGGGCCCAGAGGCAGCTGCATCTGAAAACAGGTAGCCCAAAGCCATTGTAAGGACCACCCTTTCAGCCCCATGTCTGAAAGATGTTGCATCCATCTTGGGACACCCCCACTGCTCTAGTTATCTCCACTATTGCCATCACTACCTTTAGTTGCAGTAGCATTTATCAATGTATCAAAATCTCTGGGACACTATGAAGGCAGTGCTAAGAGGAAAGTTCATTGCATGGAATTCATTTCTTAAAAGAAGAAAAAGTCAATAAATAAGTGACCTAACGTTACATCTCAAAGCCCTAGAAAGAGAAGAACAAATCAACACCCAAAACAGTAGAAGACAGGAAATAATTAAAATCAGAGCTGAAATGAATGAAATTGAAACAAAAGAAACAATTGAAAAAATTGGCAAAACAAAAAGTTGGTTCTTTGAAAAAATAAATAAAAAGGAGGAACCCTTAGCCATGATAACAAAGAGAAGGAGAAAGAAAACTCAAATTACTAACATCTGTGATGAAAAAGAAAATAACGCAATAGACTTTACAGAAATACAGAAGATAATTAGAAACTATTTTGAAATTTTTTACTCCAATAAAATTTAAAAAATTAACAAATTTCTAGAGTCGTATGATTTATTCAAACTGAATCAGGATGATATACACAAGTTAAAGAGAGCAATTTCAAGCAATAAAATAGAAGATGCCATCAAAAGCCTACCAACCAAGAAAATCCAAGGACCAGATGGATACACTGCTGAGTTTTACAAGACCTTCAAAGAAGAACTAATACCTATATTACACAAATTATTTCATGAAATAGAAAAATGAAATACTTCGAAACGCATTCAATGAGGGCAATATCACTCTGATCCCCAAACCAGGCAAAGACACATTAAAGAAAGAAAACTCAGACCAATACCTCTAATGAACATAGATGCAAAAATTCTCAATAAAATTCTGGCAAATTGAATACAAAAACAAATAAAAAATATAATGCATCACAATCAAGTGAGGTTCATCCTGGGATGCAAGTTTGCTTCAATATATGGAAATCAATCAATGTAATTCATCACATCAATAGACTTAAAGATAAAAATCATATGATCATATAAATTTATGCAGAAAAAGCATTTGACAGAATACAGCATTCCTTCTGTTCAAACACTAGAAAACTAGGGATAACAGGAACATATCTCAACATTTTAAAAAGTATCTATGGTAAGCCCCAGGCCAACAATGCTGTTTCTCTAAATGGAGAAAAATTAAAAGCATTCCCTCTAATAAATGCCCTCTTTCACCATTCTATTTAATGCCGTTATTGAAACTCTAGCCAGAGCAATTAGACAGACAATAGAAATTAGAGGGATATGGATAGGAAAAGAAGAATTCAAACTATCACTATTTACTGACAATATGATTCAATATCTAGAGGATCCAAAAAAATCCCTCCAGAAAACTTCCAGAGCTCATAAATTAATTCAGCAAAGTAGCAGGAGATAAAATCCACACTCATAAACTAAAGGCATTTCTGTACATTAGTGACAAATCTTCTGAAAGAGAAACTAGGAAAACCAACCTGTTTACAATAGCCTCAAAATAATAATAAATAAATAAATAAAATGCTTGGGAATAAACTTAACAAAAGAGGTGAAAAACCTCTACAATGAAAATTGCAGAATGCCAAACAAAGAAATTAAAGAAGACCTTAGAAGATAGAAAGATCTCCCATATTCTTGGAGAGGCAGAATTAAAACGTCAAAATGACAATACTACCAAAAGCACAATATATGGACTTAATGTAATCCAAATCAAAATCCCAATGACATTCCTCATAGAAATAGAAAAAGCAGCCATGAAATTCATCTGAAAAAATAAGAGACGCAGAATAGTCAAAGCAATCCTTGGCAAGAAGAGTAAAGCAGGTTGCATCACTATACCAGAATTTCAACTATAGTACAGAGCAACAGTAATGAAAATGACATGGTATTTACACCAAAATAGACACGCAAACCAATGGTATGGAATAGAGGACATAGAAACAAACCCATATAAATACAGGTAACTCATATTAGACAAAGGTGCCAAAAACATATATTGGAGAAAAAATAGCCTCTACAACAAATGGTGCTGGGAGTACTGACAATCCATATGCAGCAAAATGAAATTAAGCCCCAACGTCTCCCCATGCACAAAATTCAACTCAAAGAGGATCAAGAACCTATTAATTAAACCAGAGACCCTGAACCTAATAGGCAAAAGGTAGACCCAAATCTTCATCTGACTTCCTTAGCCAGACTTCTATAGCACAAGAAATACAATTAAGAATCAATAAATGGAATGTATTCAAACTGAAAACCTTCTTCTCAGCAAAAGAAACAATCAGTCAGTGAGGTGAAGAGAGAGCCTACAGAATGGGAGCAAATTTTTGCCACATGCATATCACATAGATTAGATCACTAATATCTAGTATATATAAAGAACCCCAAAAACTTAACACACACACACACACACACACACACACACACACACACAAATAACCCAATCAATAAATGGGCCAAGGACCTGAACAGACACTTCTCAGAAGAGGATATGCAATCAGTCAACAAATATATGAAAAAATGTTCAATATATCTAGCAATTAGAGAAATGCAAATCAAAACTAAGATTTCATCTCACTCCAGTCAGAATGGCAGCTATTAAGAATATAAACAAAAATAAGTGTTGGTGAGGATGTGGGAAAAAAGGCACACTCATACATTGATGGTGGGCCTGTAAACTGGTGCAACCAATATGGAAAGCAGTATGGAGTGGAAAACTGGGAATGGAAACACCATTTGATCCAGATATTCCACCTCTCAGTTTATTCCAAAGGGCTTAAAAACAAGATACTACAGTGAAGCAGCCATATCAATGTTTATAGCAGCACAATTCACAATAGATAAATTGTGGAACCAAACTAGATGCCTTTCAGTAGATTAATGGATAAGAAACTGTGCTATGCATATATATATATATATATATATATATATATATGTATATACACACACACACAGTGGAATATTACTCAGCATGTAAAGAGAATAACATCATGGCAATTTGCAGGTAATTGGATGGAGTTGGAGAATATTATGCTAAGTGAAGTAAGTCAATCCCCCAAAATGAAAAGCCAAATGTTTTCTCTGATATGTGGATACTGTTCCATATGGGGATGGGTGGGAGCATGGGAAGAGTGGAGGAGCTTTAGATAGGGAAAGGTGAGGGAGGGTAAGGGAGGGGGCATGTTGGTAGAAAAAATGGTGGAATGAGCGTTACTGTAAATACGTGTATGAAGACATGAATGGTATGATTCTAGTTTGTGAACAGAGACATGAAAAATTTTACTCTATATGTGTACTATAAATTGAAATGCATTCTACGTCATGTGTAACAAATTAGAGTAAATAATTTTTTAAAAAATAAATAAATAAATATATGTAAAAGAAAAAAAGAAATAATATGAGAAATTAGAAAATACATTGAAAAACATGATAATGAAAACAGAATGTATTACAATTTGTGTAATATAATTAAGTACTGAGCTCTTAGAGGGAAATTAAGAGCTTTAAATGCACATAATAGTAATGGAAAAGTCTTTAAAACTAATGATCTTAGTTTCTACTTTATGAAGATAAAAATAAATGAGCAGATCAAGTATAATATTAGAAATAAGAGAATAAGAACCAAGATTCATAGATATAAATGACAGATAAAATTAACAAAATCAAGTTTTGAATATTTTAAATAAATGTAATGAATTGTCTATGAATCCTGACCAAATACAAGTAAAAACCACACGTATTACAAAAGCAAAATGATGTGTTAGTATCGTGATAGATTCTATAGATAGTGAAAGGAAAATAAATAATAATATAAGATTGCTATGATAATTTTGCACACCCACATACTATGAACATATTTCCTGAAAAACTTAACTTAAAATTAATAGAATTTTAATTATATTAATTAAAAATCAATATTGTCTTATATTTATTAAAGAAATTGAATATGTATCAAAAACTTTACAACAAAGAGAACTCCAGGTACAAAGGTTTTTAGTGTGGACTTCTACCAACTACTCAATAAAAAAAAGTAGTCTTACAAATTAAATTGCAGAAAATACAGGAGGAAAACATTTAGTAATTCATTTTAAAAGTTCAGCACAATCTTGATGTCAACCTCTTTCAAAGACATTAGAACATAAAACTATAGACTAGCATCTTTCATGAACAGAGATAATCCCTTAACAAAATATTAGCATATCAACTATATGATATTCTATTAAAGGGAGGTTATATCATACTTAAGTAGTGTTTATAAAAAATACATGGTAAGTTTAGTATCTGAATTATCAATGAATGTGATTTATTATATGAACAAACTGGAGGGGGAAATTACATAATTTCCTTAAAGGATGCAAAAGAAACATTTCTAAAACATAACATCCTTTGATAATTTAAAAAACTGTAAGATGTGAATAGAAAGAATCTTCCTTAATCTGATGAAAGGCATTTGCTATGGTTTTTTATAAGTGTTCCTTAAAGGCCTATGTTAAATGCTTAATCTTGGGGCACTAAGAGGTGGTAGGACCTTTAAGATGTAGGGTTTAATGGGAGGAAGTTATCACAGAAGACATGCCATTGAAGAGGATATTGGGACATCAGTTCCTTCCTGTCTCTTTGCTTCCTGGCCACCATGAGATAAATAGGCCTCCTCTGCCACAAACTCCTGCCATGTTATACTATGGTGCCACAGGCCCAAAGAAATAGGGCCCACTGACCATGCACTAGGACCTCTGATACTGTGAGCCAAAATAAACCTTTCCTCTTTTTAAGTTTACTTTCTTTAGTTATTTTGTAACAATGGTGGAAGGCTGACTAACAGAATCTCGGAATCAACAAGTGGAGTCAGTTTTGTGACTATGCTACTGGAGTTCTGATGAAAAACAGATCTGGCCTCTGTGCTGCCCCAAGGGAAAGATCAAATAAAAAAGGTAATGGTGAAATAGTAAAGGAGTTTTTCTTTATTCTCAGTGTGGCCACATGTGAGAGACAGATATAAAATCTGTCTCTAGAGGATAAGAAATAGCTCTGGAGTTGTATAGAAAAAGAACAAAAGCAAGAACCGAGGGAGTTTGCCTAGGTATCAATTTTGCTGTAGTCTTGATCTGGTTGATCATTATTCTCAGACTAGTCCTGCAGAATCTGGTTCAGGAATACTACCCCTGCTTGGAGGGCAGTTCCCATAACCATTGCAAGATGTTTATCAATCCAGTTTGCAATTCTGGAATTTAAGATAAACTGAGGGAAAGAATAAAAAGAACAGGTTGGAGAAAGACAAAATTGTGTAGTTAGGTCAATGATTGGGCCCTGCTTCAAGTAGACTTAAGATGATATGAAAGAGCCCTTGGAATTAGTTTGTGGAAGGGGTTTAGAAAAATTTGGAGAAACAGGATAGAGAAAGACCAGAATGCTGTAAATGAAGCTAAAGGGTGATTCTAGTGAGGGCTCAGAAGACAGACTGCTGATAGAAACAGACGGTAAAAGTTATTTTTGTGAAGCTTCAGATGGAAAAGAGGACACCTGGGACTTGGAGTAGAGGCTATCCCTGTTAAACCTTGTTAAGCCTTTTTAGATAAAAGTGTTTAATTCATACACTGAGTCTGTGTGATGATGAGTGTCAAGGTCCAGCCCCAGTGGGGGAGTGAGGGTCCAGGGGGTCCTGAAGGAGGAGTGGCATAGGCAAAAGAAGAGGAGTAGGGTCAATAGGTTGCAAGTTACACACAGCCTCCAAAAGAAATCTCTGCTGCCCCTGGAGGAACCTTTATTTTTATATCTTTTTGTTACAGGTGTTTTTTCAGGTAGTTAATGGATAGCTTCAAAGCCCGAAACTTTTTTGATTTACATAATTTTCAAGAGTTACAATCTTTTCTGACATATATTGATTACCTAAGATATTGAGTACAATGTTCAAAATATTTTCCTGTAGCCTTAGCCAATCATGATTTAGCTTCTAGGTTTTCTCCTCAATCACTAGGTGCTAGGTGACACAACTAGACTACATGACTCCTGACTTATTATCCACTTCTAACTTTAAAGCATACCTATATTTATTTCATTAACCTTTAACTTTAAGGCATACTTATGATTATTGGTAAGCTTTCTTACTTCTAAACTAAAATCCCAGTAAAACACACTTAAAGTAGTGAAAGTCTATTATTTAAAAACCTACTACTCTGAAGTGCCTCTAAAATATATCTATGTGAATTTGACATTATTCTATTTTTAATTTCCAAGGCAATTTCTTTTTTTCATATAACCTATTTAACTGCTTTCTTAATGAACTTCCTTGATCTTTGATCAAAGCACAGTAATTCTTATGTCTTTGTAATCTTGAACTAAAGGGCAGGCTTTACACCTCAACCCACTTGTCATTTGTATTAACTATGTGTTTTCCATTTTCATCGTAAGTTTCTGTGTAAGTCAAAAGAGGGTCTATTGGTTGGGGGGAATGTATTTTATTAGCTTCTTGTCCTCCAGGGGATACCATAGCTACATACAGTGGTCCTTGTACTGTGGGCACAGCAATTGTTTTTCTGTAGCTAGGCTGTTGTACAGGTTGTGGCTTTAGGATGGGGTGGGGGCGGGGCTAGTGTATATTGTTAACCATGGGATAAATATTTCTTGTTGTTCAGGTTTGAGGAATAACACCATTGTTTGTATCCTGAGAGATATTGAAACACACCTCATGGCATGTCTCCATTGTATCCTTAGTCTCATTCTGGGAATTTTCCTGCAATCTCAGGCAATAAGTACTTTTATTGTTGATTGACATATGCCTTTTATCCATATCATGAGTATCATAAACAAAACAATTAACATTTCTAATGGTTCCAGTTTCCAGATGGTGCTGCCCTGCCACAGCATTTCCCATGCTGTGACCCTGTCAGACAGTGGGTGCAGGAAAGATAAAAAAGCAAGAACCGATGGAGTTTGCCTAGGTATCAATTTTGCACACGTCTTGATCTGGTTGATCATTATTCTCAGACTAGTCCTGCAGAGTCCTGTTCAAGAATACTACCACTGCTTGAAGGGCAGTTCCTATATCCATTGCAAGATGTTTATAAATCAGGTTTATAATTCTGGAACTTAAAATTAACTGAGGGAAAGAATAATTCAGAAAAGAACAGGTTGGAGAGAGACAAAATTATGTAGTTAGGCCAATGATTGGGCCCTACTTCAAGGGTCCACTTAAGATGATATGAAAGAGCCCTTGGAATTAGTTTGTGGAAGGGGTTTAGAAAAATTTGAGAAACAGGATATAGAAAGACTAGAATGCTATAAATGAAGCTAAAGGGTGATTCTAGTGAGGGCTCAGAAGACAGAATGCTGATAGAAATGGACAGCAAAGATTGTGTTTGTGAAACTTCAAATGGAAAGGAGGACACCTGGGACTTGGAGTAGAGGCTATCCCTGTTAACTTTGTTAAGCCTTTTTAGGTAAATGTGTTTAATTCATACACTGAGTCTGTGTGACGACAAGTTTAAATGTGATAGACTAGTTAATCTGATGGAAGAAATCTGAAAATGGCACAGCATTCAGGCAAGCGCATGAGTATGACTGACTTCTTTCAGACTAAATTACCTAGAGACTAAGGAAGAGAAGATCAGAAGGAAAAAAATTTGAAAAGCTTGCTATTTGGTCAGAAAAAGAGCACTCTTTAAGGTGCTGCAAAGAGGGTGCAGTTGCAAAAGAAATTAGTGCCAAATACTTGGCACCAGGAAAATAGGAAAAATGACTTGAGAACATCTCAAGAATAATCAAGACCTCGTGCATCGGCAAGGACAAAGGGTGTGTTAGTTTTCTACTTCTGTGGCGTGGGAGAGAAAAATGCTTGAGAAAATTAACTCATAATGAGGAAAGATTTATTTCAGCTCACAATTTCAGAGGTTCCAGTCCACCATCATTTGGAACTGTTGATCTAGGCCTGAGATGGCACAGTACATTGTTGGGGAGTATGTAGTGAAGCAATGCTGCTCACCTCAAGGTAACCAGGAAGCAAAAAAAGAGCAGAAGGGGCCAGAGTCACAACATCCCCTTGAAGGACATGGCCCCAGTGACCTAATTATGTGTCACTAGATCCCACTTTCTCAAACTTCCCCCACCACCCAATAATGCCACAAGCTGAAGACCAAGTATTTTTATCATAAGTGCCTTTGGGGGACATTTAAAGATTCATGACATAAGAGAAAAAATATAATCATGAATTCATTTCAAGGACTTTGATTTGAGAAGAGAACCCTGGGGCATCCTACTCCCACAGGGCCATGTAAGGAATTATTTCCACAGGATTCACATCCCTGTATCTAGCCACCAATCCACTCAGTGTATTGCAGCTATCGCTGCAGCAGCCCCCATATGGTTTTTGACATGGCTTCCCTTGAAACAACCCCTGTTATGCTTTTTTCTTAGGCATGTAGAATGCAAGAGTTATAGGATCATGGAGGCTTCCACTGAAATCTCATGAGAAGAGATACCTCAGTTTGTCTAAGAAGACAACCAGGTATGAAAAACCCATGGTGGTGGATGAGATCAGATGTCCATACTGGTGGTGAGACATTGCTGACTCATTGGTTTGGGGATAGACTGGCAGAGGTTATTTAAAAATCCTGAAAAAAAAAAAAACCCTGAAAATACCTGAAATTTCAAGAGGATGGAATTAGAGGTAAGAAATCCTGGAGATTAACAGAGAAAAAACAATGGGAAGGCCAGTAGTTGGAGCTAATTGAGATTTATAAGATTGAGCTTTTGAAAAAGTAATGTCAAATATATTGAACACTACAGGCAACAGGCAGGACTGGACTTACTATACAGTACAATTCTTGGGCAATCTCATATTCTGTATGGCTCATCCATTACTACTTACAACTAATAAAAGCATAAAGAGTTATTGGTGAATGCCCACGTTCAAGTCATAGAATAAGCAAAGAATAATAGTTTATTCTCAGTACAGCCTAAATGTTTTCTTTAAATTTTATTGGTAAAATACATCATGCATGATGGGGTGTTTGAAAGCACTATATCATTTAGATTCAGCTTTTAAACAGTGTATAGTTTGATGTATCATAGAACCTAATAAAAATGCTAAACCAGGCCATTAAATATTTATGTGCCATTTGTATATTGTGTTGGGAAGGGACTTTAATTAGTTTCCTGCACAAGAGAGAATCTGCATTTCCATAAGGGGAAAAAATGTTAAGATGGATGTTCTAGCCATAGCTTTTTACAAAGAATGCTTTCGGGTCCAATCTGGAAACTATTCAGACTATTCTAGAAATTACAAGAGGATGAAGTAATGGCAGAAAATACAAAGTGAAGATTACTCAATCAATGATAATCTGATATATTGTAATTAAGGCTCGAATGACAAAATGTAATATATCCTCTGATGATATAAGCTTTATGTTTACTTGAAAGCCCATCAGAAAACCCATTTTGCTGCCTTCCTTATAACAATTTGGACACTTACAATTTTAATTAATCCAATATCTAGCAGTGCCTCAGGAGGGATACCTGCGGTATAGGAAAAAAAAAATTTAGAGAAAGAAAGAATTGGTTTCTCCCACCTCTCAGCTCTGCAAACATAGGCAGGTGATTCTCTGAGACATCTTGTTTTTAATTTATTGATTAGAAACACTAATAGTTTTCACAGAGTCTTGGCAAGAACAAATTAGAGAAGTTGTGATTTACTTAGAATCATTGTTTTTGATTCACAGTAGAAGTTTAGCCAGTACTCCTTTCCCCATCCTTGTCTCAAGGTCATTGTCCTGCACAGGTTTTTATTTCTCTTTCTGTATTTTCAATTGAAATGCCTCTTCCAAGTCTTCCTGTATGTCAAGATATGGTTTCTTCGCTGCCACAGTGCCACAGTTTAGAAGTAGGTATTTAACAACCTCAGCTTAGCAAAGGGTTCCTTCGGAGGGATTCAGTCACAACTTAAGCGCTTCCAACACGTGTGTTAATTGTCGTCAATTGTTGATTCCATATTACATTTTCGTCGCCTGGGTGTCTAGCAAAATATGCATCTCTAAGCTTTTATTTCACTTCTTCCAGCAAAAAGGCTTTGCTTTAGGAGGTGTGGAGTCGAGTCAATGGGGTAATGGTACCCATGAATGACATCATCGGAACATCAACGTACTCCTTGTTTTGCCCTCAAGTAATATAAATCTTACCTCATTAGCCTGGAAACAGTTATTTTACCTTTCTATGAACTTCTATTCTCATCTAAGTAAAGTACACAGTAAATACTGTCAACCACATAAATTAATTCTGAATTAGTGTCTATTGTTAATGTCATTGTGAATATTCACAAACATCTGGAACATCATTTCCCCAGGACTTTTTTCATGACCATACCATTTCACAATGATCTCTCTCCTATGAACTCTGAGACATTTTAAGAAATCATCTTATGTGGTAGACCTTTAATTTACTTGTTTTTAGTGTACACCTTGACCTTCAAGTAAGAAATACATTATTTGAGGCATGACCTATGGATTATAATTATGTTTGTATCTTCAGGGGAATTGGAAATATAACAAAATGGAAAATGAATGAAAACTAGCTATTATAAAAACCTTACAATAAATAAGTATAGTGAAGTAAAATGAAAACTAGCTATTATAAAAACCTTACAATAAATAAGTATAGGTGAAGTAAATTTACTTATTTATTTTTGTTTCTATCAATTTTATATGACTTTGATTTAGATTCTATAAAATATATAATTATTTTAAAATAATATATTATTTTAAATATAATTTTATATTTCATTATCCTTATCTCTTCCCATGGTATCGTCTGTATTCCATACCCCACCATAAGTGCTTATGGAAAGGAAAGCATTGGTAAGAAAATTATTAATTCATTCATTTATAATTTGACTTAAATTCTAATATTTTGATTACATTTGCAGTACCCATGTAATAACTCATAGTCGTAGTTGAGTGATGAGTGTTTCTCAAATGCATTTTCCTGATTATTTTGGCATCTTTCTAATCACACTATTCTTCAAAGCTTTCTATCTTTTTATTCATGTGTCCTTTCATCTAAGTCATACTGTTCCACTAAGCCCAGAAGTCACTTACTCACCTCTATTAGTAAACCTTATATTTATGGTAACTCTCAGTCCCTTCAGGCTGTTATAACAAAAATGCCTTAGCTTGAGTGATTTATGAACAATAAAAATTTATTACTTACAGTTCTGGAGGATAAGAAATTTTACATCAAGATACCAGAAGATCCAGTGCCTGGCAAGGGCTCTGTGCTAAGGAGAAGGCACCTTTCATCTGTCCTCACTTAGCAGAAGGGATAAAATAAAAGTTCCTCAGGGCTCTTTTTTTGAAAGCAGTAATCTCATTTATGAGGGCTCCATGCTCATGACGTAGCTGCCTCCTAACAGACCCAGCTTTTAATATCCAAACCTTGGGTATTAGAATTTAACATATGATTTTTTCAGAGACACAGTCATTCAGATCTCAGCGGAATAAATTAGAAAACTAGAATATACATTATCAACTTATGGTGGTAAATAGCCAATATGAAATTTGATGTCAAAACTGTAGATGGTATTAATTAATTATCAATGCTGAGTAATTCTTTTTATTCTCAACTTCACTAACTAAAATCAGAAGCCCTGAGCTCAAATTTCAATAAAAAATAAAAATTGCATTTAAAAGAAAAAAAAAATTTTAAAGCAAATCTGCAAAAACACTGGCCTTGATTTCAAATTGTAATATTCTTTAAAACTAACAGTCATGAACCTCACACTGAGTATCTAGTATAGAAGAGAAGTTAGTCAGTATACCAAGACCTTGTGGAATTCTCAGATGTGAAAATAAAATCACTACAGGAGATATGATAAGAATTTTTACATTTAGATCGATATTCCAAGACATTAAAAAAACAAAACTTTTTATTCTCTTTGACATTATTTAATGTTTTAAGGGATTACTCATATGATATGGTGAAAAGGAAATCGGATTAATTTCATTTACATAATACAAAACAAAGCAAACTGTATAGGAACATTTCTTGTATTCGGAATCATTTGCAATCCATAATTTGTTGACAATGGGTATCATCTGACACAGAGTAGATAGTGAATTACTTTTCTCTCCTCTTATGGTTTAGAGATGAAGTGTCCCCCAAAATCTCATGTGTGAGATGATGCAAGAAATGTTAGAGGTGAATTAATTGGGTTATGATAGTTTGTATATAATCAGTGCATTAATCTCGTCACAAGGATTAGCTGGGTGGTAACTGTAGACAGGTGGGATATGTCTGGAGGAGTGGGGCACTGGGTGTACCATTGGGAAATATATTTTGTCCTTCATTAGAGGAGAAGTAACTCTCTTCGCTTCCTGTTTCCCTGTCCTGAGCTGCTTTCCTCCTGCACATCTTTCCACCATGATGTTCTACCTAACCTCATGTCCAAAGCAATGGAGTTGGCTATGGAGTTGGCTGTCTCTAGACAAACTTCTGAAAGTAATAAATTTTTTCTAATCTAATTGTTCTTGTCTCATCTTTTGATCACATCAGTTTAAAAAAAAAAAGAGCTGATTAAAACATTTTCCTTGTTTTCTTTCCTTTGCCCTTCCTTCTTTTTTTCCCCCATCTTCCAAAATGTAATCTTTTTTTTTTTTTTTTAACTTTGGTAAATTACTTATGTTTTGTAAGATTAAAACAAATGTCAAGTAGTATTAAGTCAAACATATTCTACAAGGGTACTCCTCAGTACATCATAGCAACTCCTTATTGTTACATTTGAAATGGTTTCAAATCCTAAATAGCATGAATATAAATTTTATGGGTGAGAAACCAAAGACACTATGAATTGGTAATTTTCCAAACTCTACTTACTCTGTTTCATAATATGGACTTAATATTTCCCACTTTGCTCATTTGTGGAATGCTCACACATATTGGATGTGAGAAATTCATCTTTAAGAGCAGTTACATTCACTGCTTTATTTTGTAAAAGTGAAAGGTAGTAGATGAGAAATGTTTCAGAGCCAAGCAATGAGGATCATGTACGTTCATGTGGTCATAGTGGATAAAATATGATGAGCCAGGAGCATAAATAACCTATAATACAAGGACTGAGCATAGCAGGAAGGCAGTGGGCTATGAAACTATTTCAGCAGGATGGGACATATGCACATACATCTTCAGTGAAACCCAAGTTAGATTGGACAACACACTTCTTTTCCCAGAAAATGTCAATAACTGACAGTAGGATTGAAACACAGTCAGCTACATTATGGAGAAAACATTATGACTTGTTTAAAAAAACATGATCTTTCTCAATCCTGCTTATTTCAACTTTCTGAGTATGAGAAAATTATATACCTTTGTTACCTGACACAAAAGAAGACACTTTTATAACAGGGATTTGGGTTTAGAATTTTGGGTCAGATCTGATTGTGATACTTATTTACTATCAGGTCATGGGTAACTTATTTAATTTCCTTGAGTCCCATTCATCTCATTTGTATAATGTTTATTAAAAATATTATCTGAATAGGAAAGTATTGATGATTAAATAACATAATATTTGTAAAGTAGGCTTTTTTTTTATTTTCTCATGTTATTTTGTCCTTTTTTAAACACAAAAATCATGCTGTATTGTGATTGTTGATTTATTCATATTTTTCATATTGACTGATACTCTGAAGAAAGAATTCATCTATTTTTCCCCTTATTGCCTGAAGTAAAGCCACCCACACACCATGGGTCATTAATACATCTCCATGAATCAGTGAAAGTGGTGTGCATGCCATTGATTATCTGATAAAAATTTTTCCAATATTCTGCTAAGGTAAATTGCTCTACTCTCCTATTTCTTCACATTTGTCCCTTACAACTTGCATGTATCCAACTTTGATAAAACCATTTGTTAGACACATGGGATGGGTAGAAAGGGTCTGTAAAGTGGTGTAGATTAGAGTGTGGTGGTCTTCATTTATCTCATCTCTCACAGCAGAGCTGCAATATCAGTCAGAACAATACAACACCATCATCTGAAGGTACTGGTCTCTTCTCTACCCTGTGGGTATGTACCAACTCTCAGGTACAATATTCATGTCCAACTGGTCCTCGTCTTTTGTGTGGCCATATCATAATTGTTTCTTGACCTCTTGCTTTCAGGACGTTTTAGCCAATGGAGACATCAGTAGTAGATCTTAGACTAGGAGAGACAGATATTGGAGCACATATGTTCCTGAACCCCTTTCCTTCCAGGCTTTGTTGTTCTGCCCTGACCTTCTATCCATAACCACACCTCCCATCAGGTGTCTTTGTCCTCTCCAAATTCCTCAAATTCCTTCTTTCCCTTTTGCTTTTAAACAAATGGTTGACAGAAATTTTCTTCTGGGACTAGAGGCATGGGTTAGTGGGGGAGCATTCCCTAGTAAGGATAAGGTCCTGAGTTGGATATCCAAAATTAAACAAAGAAAGTTATAAAACTCCCTGCTCTCTGCTTTAGATAACCAATAGAACAGCTATGTTCTTTTGTTGTTTTACTATGTATATCTGTAATTTATAGATAGATAGAATCATAACTCTCTTCCAATTACCCAGGTTCAGTGTCCAGTGTGTGTATGACCTTAGAAGATGAAACACCCTCTTGATCTATAACATAAGGGAGAGATTTGTACAAGTGTGATGAAACTTGTGGATTAAAAAAAATATATTTATGTAAAATTCTTGTCATAGCAAATTTTGGAATAAATGAAATATTGCATGTAGAACACTTAGATCACTTACTGATGTATAGTATCAGCTTGATAGATGTTAAAATAGATTGCTGTTAGAAACTAGGAATGAAACCACCATATGACCCAGAAATTCTACTCCCTAGTATTTATACAAAAGAACTAAAATCAGCATACTATGTTGATACAGGCACATCAATATTCATAGCAGCACAATTCACAATAGTAAAGTTTTAAAACCAACCTAGATATCTGTCAGCACATGAATGATGTAAGAAAATGCGGTGTATATACACAATGGAATTGTTTTCAGTCACAAAGAAGCAAATGAAATTATAGCATTTGCTGGTAAGTGTGCGGAACTTAAGAACCTAATGCTAAGTAAAAATAAGCCAGACTCAGAAATTCAAGGGTTGAATGTTTTCTCTTATATGTGGACGCTAGACCAAAATAAGGGGGAAAGTCAGGGCAGGGGAGATACTATGAATATAGAAGGCAGAACTATGGAGAAGAAGAAGGGAATTGAGAGGGACATGGGAGGGATGGGAAAAAATAGGAATGATGGAATGAAATTAATAAATTATGTTATGTACATATATAAATATGCCACAGTGATTTCATCTGTATGTATATCTATAAAGAACTAATTTAAAAAATATATATAAATAAATAGATGGAAGACCAGTGGAGTTGAGGAAGAGGAAATGGTAGATGGAGGAGGGGAAGTAAAAAGAAATTACTAGGGATTGAGGTGGAGCAAATTATATTCCATGTTTGTATGAGTATGTCAACATGAACCATGATATTAAGTACGATAATACATAAAACATTTAAAAGGTTGCCATAGTTATGATAATTATATTACAAATATTTCCTTCTTTTATATTTTATAATTTTATTTGTCACATCTCAATATGTTATAAATCATCTCTTAATAAATGTATCTACCTCAATAGTTCACATGTTTCCTGAAGAGAAAAATACATGCTCTATTTATCTTCCTATTCCTATTATTATCATAGGGTGAGGTGCCAAAGACACTCAAAAATTCATGAAAAGCCTGAATGAGTGAATTATTCACAGTACTTTTGTGAAGAAAGTTTAATACACACAATTACTAAGCTTAATACAGTTTCAAAGATCAATTCATTTAATTTATCATTTGTATTTCTACAGAAATAATGTTCATTTTTTTTGGAAATAATAACTATGGTTACAGTCAAGCATCTGGACACTTACTGAGAAATGAAATAATTAAGATGATTATGTTCCCCACAGGTATATACAACATCTGCTAAAATGAACTTGAGCTATGGAGCAGGTAAAACTTTACATATTGCATTTCTAGGAATGAGATATCTTTCAAGTTCAGGTATTAATAGATACTTTTTCTTAACAGCTAAAATTGCTGTTTGTGAAATTGTATTTGAAACTGATTCATTTATTTTAATATTGTTTGCCTGTCACAATTTAACAAGCTAAGAATTCTTCAAAACATATCCTGATGTTGAGAATCAAACCAAGGAATTACAATGCATTTTTCAAAGTTTCTACTGGATAAATGCATTAGGGGGGTTTTCAAAATACTTTAAAATGTCAGTAAAAATTGTTGGTTTTTCAAAAATCACTACTTAATTTTCAGTTTATGTATTTTTTTCTAATTGCAGCTGTTCTATACTTAACCTATAAAGGCTATAGCTTCAGTAGGTAGCTTCATAAAATGATACTAACACAATCAATTAATCAATTTTGCTGTAAGAATGATGGAAAAATATGAAAATAACATAGTTTCTATTTTATGGGAAGCACTGGATACTTGATAATTTATTACCCTTATGTTTTTCTTCATTGATATTATAGTTTAACCTAAATTTTAAATAAGTCAAATTAATAACAAAAATAACAGGAACAAAAAAGAAATAAAGTAAAATAAATATATACTATCAGTGAAACAGAGACAAGATTATAGACATTAGGAACTGTGTGGTTCATGCTTTACTTACTTCTACCTATAGGTATTGCTATACTTGTATGCCTGTGGCCCTTTAAATGTATTTGTTGAAGTCTAACCCCCAAGGTTATGGTATTAGGAGGTGTAGTCCTTGGGATGTAATCAGGTCATGAGTGTTGAGTGCTCATTAGTGAAATTTGGGACATTATGAATGAGGCCCCTGAAAGTTTCACTCACTTTTTGCAGAATGTGAGGATACAGGTAGAACATACCATCTCTGAACCAGAACATGGTCCTCACCTGATACATAATTGCCAGCTCTGTTTTTGATCTTGGACTCTTTAGCCTCCAGAACTATGAGAAATAAATGTCGGTGGTTTATAAGCTCTGCAGTTTATGGTAATTTTTATTATACCTGTTCAAATAGATCATGACAGAAAATTGGTATCAAGAAATAGGAGTGCTGCAGTAAAAATGATCAAAAAATGGTAAAGGTGGCTTTGGAACTGGGTAGAGGCTTGGAGAGTTTTGAAATATATGCTAGCAAAAAACTCTATATTACCATGAACAGTCTATTAAGGGTGATGCCTGTGAGGGCCAGGAAGAAGACAGGTGTGCTGTAAAGAAGTCTTTCATCTTCCTATACAGTGCCTACACGGTTTTTAACAGAATGTGGGTAGAAATATGGATCATAAAAGTCATTGTGATGAGATCTCAGACAGCAATAAGAAGCATGTTATTGGAAACTGGAGAAAAGGCTATCCTTACTAAACATTCCCAGAGAAATTGGTTGAATTGTGTTGTTCTCCTAGTGTTTTGTGGAAAGTAGAACCTGTGAGCCATGAAACAAGATTGAATTGACTAAAGGAATTTCTAGGCAAAATGTTGAAGATGCAAGTTGGCTTCTCTTTAATGCCTTTAGTAAAATGTGAGAAGAGAGAAAATGACTTTCAGACACTATTTTTTATTGTAAGGGAAGCAAAATTTTAAAATTTGGAAAATTCTTTGTCTCTTTATTAACAACAATGTAAAATGATGCTCAGGATAGAATGCAAAGTTGTGGCTAAATGACTACATGATAAGGAAATGATTAAGCCATCTAAAAAGAAGCAGAATGTATTAGGCTAATATGATGGAAGAGTGATCAAAGATATTTCAGAGGGCTGGTGATATAGCTCTGTTGGTAGAATGCTTGCCTCATATGCACAGGACCCTGGGTTCAATCCTAAGCAACACACACACATTTCAGATTATCACCACTGCTCTCAGAATAGCAGGCCTAGAGTGCAAGAGCCTGGGGGTCAAATGGTTTCAAAAGAGCAATGGTGGGCAGCCCATGACCTAGGTCTCAATACCTAGTACTGCCTCTAATCTGTGATCTCCATACTCTGACTGCATTCTTGGCTCCCTGAGGTTGGGACTCAGTGGGTCCAGGTATGTACACCATCCTTGGGGATGTTTCCAATGATAAACCTTGGTGTCATCTGTCAGTGCCATTTCTACCAGCTTGCCATGTTCAGGAGCTATGGAGATATGACTGCTTCTATGTAGATTCAAAAGATAGAGACTACCAGAACCTTCTGTAATGTGATCCAAGCAGTGGGGCCACTGGAATTCCTCACTGAGACAATGCTCTGGATAGAGTTTCAAGAACTATGTTAAATAGAAGTGGTGACAGAGGGAATCATTGTCTTGTTCCAGGCTGTAGAGGAAATATTTTCAATTTTTCTCCATTTAGAATGATGTTGGCCTGGGCTTAGCAAGGATAGATTTTACAATGTTGAGGTATGTTCCTGTTCTTCCTAGTTTTTCTAGCATTTTGAACATGAAGGGATTCTCTATTTTATCAAATACTTTCCCAGTATCTATTGAAATGATCATATGATTTTCATCTTTGAGTCTATTCATGTGATGAATTACATTTATTGATTTCTGTATGTTGAAACAACCTTGCATTCTTGGGATGAACCCTACTTGATCATGATGCACTATCTTTCTGATATATTTCTGTATTTGATTTCCAGAATTTTATGGAGAATTTTTACATCTATATTCATTAGAGATATTGGTCTGAAGTTTTCTTTCTTTGTGTGTTTTTGTCTGATTTTGGAATCAGGATGATATTGGCCTCATAGAATGTGTTTACAAGTGTTCCTCTTTTTCTATTTCATGAAATAGTTTGGTAAGTATTGGTGTTAGTTCTTCTTTAAAGGTCTTGTAGAACTCAGTTGTGTATCCATCCGGTCCTAGGCTTTTCTTGGTTGGTAGGTTTCTGATGGTGTCCTCTATTTTCTTGCTTGTAATTGATCTGTTTAAAATGTGTATATCATCCTGATTTAGCTTAGACATATCATAAGCCTCTAGAAATTTTTTGATGCCTTTGATATTTTCTAATTTATTGGAGTACAAATTTTCAAAATAATCTCTAATTATCTTTTGTATTTCTGTAGTGTCTGTCATGATATGTCCTTTTTCATCATGGACGTTAGTAATTTGAGTTTTCTCTCTCCTTCTCTTTGTTATCCTGATTAATGGTTTATCAATTTTATTTATTTTTTCAAAGAACCAACATTTTTTTGTCGATTGTTTCAATTGTTTCTTTTGTTTAAATTTCATTGATTTCACCTCTGATTTTAATTATTTCCTGTCTCTGCTTTGGGGGTTGATTTGTTCTTCTCTTTCTAGGGCTTTGAGTTGTAATGTTAGGTCATTTATTTGTTGACTTTTTCTTCTTTGAAGGAATAAACTTAATACAATGAACTTTCCTCTTAGCACTGCCTTCATAGGGTCCCAGAGATTTTGATACATTGTATCAATGTTCTCATTTACCGCTAAGATTTCTTTTAATCTCCTCCTTGATACCTTTTGAAATCCACTGTTCATTCAATAGTGTATTATTTAGTCTCCAGGTGTTGGAGTAGCTTTTATTATTTTTATTTTATCATTGATTTTAATTTCATTCCATTGTGGTATAATAGAATGCAGGGTAGTAACTCTACTTTTTTGTATTTACTAAGATTTGCTATAAGATATGGTCTATTTTAGAGAAGAATCTATGTGCTGCTGAGAAGAAAGTGTATTCACTCTTTGATGGATAATATACTCTATTTCTGTCAGTTAAGTCTACATTATTGATTGTATCATTGAGCTCTATAGTTGCTTTGTTTAGCTTTTGTTTGGTAGATCTATCTATTAGTGAAGGAAGTATGTTAAAGTCACCCAGAATTATTGTGTTGTGATCTATTTGACTCTTGAACTTGAGAAGATTTTAATTGATGAACATAGATGCTC
Source organism: Callospermophilus lateralis (assembly GCF_048772815.1). Classification (NCBI taxonomy): domain Eukaryota; kingdom Metazoa; phylum Chordata; class Mammalia; order Rodentia; family Sciuridae; genus Callospermophilus; species Callospermophilus lateralis. The sequence continues at coordinate 45,512,583 of NC_135322.1, forward strand.
CATTGTTTGGGGCATATATATTTAAAACAGTTATATCTTGATGATGTATATTTTCCTTAAGAAGTATCAAATGTCCATCTTTATCCCTTTTAATTAACTTTGGCTTGAAGTCTACTTTATTTGATATGAGAATGGAAGCCCCTGCTTGTTTATGTAGATTGTGTAAATGATATATTTTATCCCAACCTTTCACCTTCAGTCTGTGGGCATCTTTTTCTGAGATGAGTCTCTTGAAGGCAGCATATTGTTGGAGTCTTTTTTTAATCCAATCTAGTCTATGTCTTTTGATTGGTGAGTTTAAGCCATTAACATTTAGGGTTATTATTGAGATGTGATTTGTATTACCAGTCATTTTTGTTTATTTTTGTTATTTAGCTTGATTTGGTTTCTCCTTTGGCTGGTGTAGATTTGTTATAATTTTGTACATTTGGTATCCTATAGGCTTCTTGTATTTGATTGTCCAATTCATTCTTCATGCTTGGGAAATTTTCTGATATTATCTCATTGAAGAGACTGTATATTCCTTTGGTTTTAATCTCTGAACCTTCCTCTATCCCAATAAATCTTAAATTTGGTCTTTTGATGGTATCCCATAATTCTTGGATGTTCTGTTTATGGTTTCTTACCATCTTTACTCTGAGGTCAACTTTATTTTCAAGGTTGAATATTTTGTCTTCACTGTTTGAAGTTCTTTCTTCCAAGTGGTCTAGTCTATTGATGATGCTGTCTATTGAGTTTTTTAATTGTTTTTTTTTTGTTTGTTTTTGTTGTGGTTGTTTCTTTCATTTCAAGGATTTCTGTTTGTTTGTTTGTTTCCAGTATCTCTGTTTTTTCTTGTTGTAATCTCTTGCACACTATATTTTTTCTCTTATCTCTTTGTTGGTGTGATCAAAGGCCACCTGAATCTGCTCACTTAGGTCATTCTTTAATTTCCAAATCATTTTAGTTGTGTATATTCTGAACTCCATCTCTGATATTTCACCTATTGCACTATCTATGGATTCTGTTGTTGTAGTGTCTTGGTTAGTTTGGAGCATTTTCCTTCCTTGTATTTTTCATGATGTCTATGTGTCTTCCTCTCTTGCAGTGTAGATCTGAGGTATCACAGCTTCTTCCCTATTGTCTTATACTGTGCCTACAGATTACCAATACCTCACTTTTAAGGGAGAGATCAATATTATAGGACTCAATGTACCCAACATGCAGCCATATATCAGTTGGCTTCTATTTTTACATTTGCAGTTTTGTCACTGTAAACAGAAATGATGAGTTCCATTATCTTGAACCATATAGTCAATAGGTTTGCATAATGATTTAGTTTCTGATGGAGGAAGGGGGTTTGAGGGGTTGGCTGATATGTTTATGAGGTAGGATGTGAGAATATACAGGGATTAGATTATATGACTAGTAAAAGAGTAATCATAAGAGGTTGGTTTTTAGTAGGAGAAACAAGAGATGGGCAACCTCATGCAAGACTCCCTGTTACCTCAGCAACAGGATAACTATTAGCACCCCTAGTAGAGAAACCTCTGGTGCAGCCAGGCCACAGGAACCTTGATGATGTCTTACCAGGTCCTTATTGTTGTCTGTTGATAGAAGAGGTAATATCCCAGTTATGTGGTGGTGTCAGCCTCGAGCCTATATGTTTCCTGATGTTGGACTATAAAGTCACACTTTGATGAATAAGGAACCTCAGCATGGGGTGGCTCTCCCCAAGAACGCCTGGCTGCGGGCAGGCGGGCTCTGCCTCCAGAACTCCGGGCCATGGTGGGGTGGGTCAGTCATGCAGTCTTACCATCATCAATACCCTCCACCAGCCAGAGTCCTACATTTTTTACAAAGAACCTACATTGACATATAATCATTACCTGGAGTCTATGGTTTACATTAGAAACCCTCTTCAAAACTCAACTCAATTTATTTATTATTTGTGTTTCTGTTCTATTATTTCTCAACCCAAATGATAATGTATCTTCTATTGAAAGAAAAGTTGGTCAAGTTTAACAAAGTTTAATTTTCAAGCAGGAACACCAGATAGCATTCCATATCAAAGATTGTTCAGAATGTAGCCCCACAATCACAGAAAATGGCCAATATTTTAGAAAAGGGAAATGGCATGTTGAAACAATCTGATTTGTTACAGTGGCTTTTTGCCTTACATGGACTGGTTTTGTCAGGTTAACAGCCTGGGACTGGCTAAAGCTCAACTACTATGATCAACTGAGATTTAGTTGCTTGGCTACAACAGAATACTCTTAGGTTATCTTATAATTTGTTTACAGTTAAGCTATGATGCAGTTCACTATGTACAGAGACTGGTTTGGGCCAAGGACAAGGGGCTGGTTTGATGAAATTTAGTTTTGTTCAGCACTCCAGAAGAGTAGTGTAAGGACTATTGTAATATATGCAGAGATTCAATTTTGAACATTTACTGAAAAATTATAAATGAGATTTGAGATAAATTGCCTTTACTTTTTGAATTGATCAAAGTAAAGTGAGACATTATTTTCTGTGGAGTAAAGAAGATTAAGGACATTTCCTTCCTAGCATTTGAAACCTAACAGATAAAATACCCATTAAATTTTCTATTGAGTTTTAAAAATGAAATACATTTGCTTCACTTAAGCAATCATAGAGCTAGTTAACTAATAGTATTCTTGATTATCACATATGGTTATGAAGAGAATTCTCCCTTATTTCTGAATAACCCTCATTTTCTATTTTTTATACTTCTAAGTACATACAGTTGTTTTCTTTAAAGGCTCCATAGCACATTTGACTAAACACTGAAGTGACTATGAAGAATTTGTGTGTGGGTTAATTGGAAAGCAGTTTTAGGGAACCAATGGAAAGTGGAAAAGATTTTAGGATCAATGATATAATCAAATATCTAAAGATAAATAAGTGCTATTAATCTCTACTTTATAGAGAGCTGTATACAACCTGGACTTTTAAACAAATGTAGAAGTTAAGTGTTGGGAAAGAGAAGAAGAGATTGAGGACTATGGTTGAGTTTGACCTTAATCCAAAAAGTGTCTGCTAGATCTCCCTCTAATTAGTTTCTAGTGTCTTTGTTCTTCAGTTTATTTCATGTATGTGGCAAGTGGTTTGCATGTTCCAAATGTTAGAAAAAGCAAAGCAATCAAAATGTTTCAATCTTAATAAGACATGCGAAGAAAACACACTCTAGGCTTTAATAGGTTTAATAGGCTGATTCAGCAATCCCAAGAAATTCAGTATTAAATGTGGAAGTTGGCCAGAACAGAGCTATAAATATCTTTGTAAAAAAAAAGAGTGACATAGACTTAAAATAATGAATTAAAATTGGTTCTTTCCTAGCATGACTGTTCATGATGTTTGTAAAAGAAATTTATGAGACAGACTCTCTTCCCAGTAAAATTTACTGATTGGTTTATCCCTTGACAAAAGATGTGAACAGAACAATTTTGCAATTGCCTGAAAAATAATGCTGGATTTATGGCCTGGTCAGAATATAAGAGAAATTTAATCATCCAGAACAGGTTGAAGTGATGTAGTCAGCAAAACCTCTTTCCTGAGTAAAAATGGATCTGCAAAACCACTCTCCCTAAAGGGAAAACACTGTAGGAGGTACAGAAATGTGGAGGCAAAGAAGGAGACGTAAAGCAGAAGACACTAGAAGATGGGGAATCAATATTAGGAATAAAGTGGAGGTAGTGGATATGGCTTCTACATCAAGTTCTAGGCACACAGATGAGATGAAAGACTATGAAAACATCTTGCTATAAGTTAAACTGTAAATCTCTTCTGAAATTCACATGTGGAATTCCTAACCCCTGCCCCAGGATGTGAACTTTTATGAAAATAGGGTACTTACAGTTGTAATTGGATCAGTTAAGATGAGGTCATTAGGGGGATTAATCTAATATGAATGTTTTCATTTAAATCAGAAAATTGAACTTAAAGACACACACACAGGACAGATGCCATAAGATGAAGGCTCAGGGTAGAATGATGTTCTGGGCCAAAGGTTGGCAACAAATCCCCATAAGTTAGATAAAAGGGACGAATAGGTTTCTTTCTCACCTTCCAGAAGGAACTAAACCTTTAGATAACTGAGTCTTGGGTATCTAGCCTCCATAACTGTGAAAAGTCTATTTTTATTATTTAAGCAATCCAGTTTGTGGTTCTATGTTAATGAAGCTCTAGAAAACTTATACATAGCCAGAATTTCCACTCTGAAAACTACACAAAGAAACCACTAATCAAAATCCCTAAAATACTCAAACCCCCAATTCCATTTTAAAGTCAACCAGAAAATTGTCTTCAAGAAGCCTAAACTTCTTACAGAATTATTTTATTCTAGCACATTTTGTCAGCACCGATGTGTATTCCACAGTGAACTCTACAGCAACTGATTATAACAAGCATTATAGCTGCAGTTTATTTGTTTCTCTAATAACTGATCTTCCTAAATACATGGTAAGCTTCTTGAACACAGGAGGTTTTCCCTCTATCTTCTAGTAAAGGGCCAAATATGCAAATATGTTTAAATTAAAAATTCAAAGTTGTCTATTGTAGTATGTCTTAGAGTCAAAGAATTCTGAATCTAAATTTAAGCTCTGTCACATTAAACAGATAACTCCTTAGCCTCAGGATAATCACAGAGATATTAAACATTATAGGTACAATATTTGTTATAGTGCCAACATATAGAAGATATTCAATAATGGTACTTTTGGCAAATGACAGCATATGTGGAAAGAATTATATGTAGTACGTATAGTCAGAAAGTTGTGGAAAATTCTGGAATCTGACTATGGAATGATGCTATCATGAACCTTCTTTCTTCGTCTTGGTAAGCAGGATAATGGTGTAAATTTGGTTATTACATGAACCAGTTCTTTGGTGAGTTATTTGAACTCAACAACTTATCTGAACACACCCTGTATTGATTCCTTCTGGTTTGATGCAGAGAATAATGAGAAAATTACATATCTGTATAAGATTTGCATATTATTCCCTTCTGATAGATGATTTTTATAAGTCTCCATGCTTTGTTAATTTCTGCACTTACTAGAAGTCTGTTCCTTAGTTGTGAAGATAAAAATGCTTTTAAAAATTATTTAAGCCCCAGATTCAGAATTAGGCAACCCATGCACAAATATGTTTTGAACTCACATACATTATCACCAACCCAGACTGTAGTCCAATTGAGATCCTGTTAAAGGTAGTAGCAAGAGCCATCTTAACTCCTACTGACAAACCCATAATATGAGACCTCCCCTAGTCTTCCAGTGTCTCTCTCTTTTGTATATTAGGTAAGACTCATTATCTGAAAACTTCTATTATGTTAAAGTATGGAGTAAAATGTGTTACAAAAGCCCACAATGTTCCATGGAACCCAAACATTTGGTCAAAATGTAAACCAAAATTAAGGAATCCCTTGCCATGAGAAGTCCCTTCCCACTGTGCATTCTTGCTTCCTGCATGACTATTTAATTCTTCACTGCCAGAGGGAAGTTTTTCTGCTTCTTTGTTTCATATTGCCCACAGTGCCCACACCATACCATATGCTTATGCATGATCCCTAGTCTACATGAGAGTCAGTCACTTGAGAGACAAGAGTCATATTCAAATACAATTGCTAAGTAACTGATGAAATGATTCTTACTGGATCAGCTTGTGTTAGGTTCCTAATTCTAGTACAATTGACAAAAAATGCAAGATTGGAATTCCCTTTTCATAAAAGCCCCCCAGCATTCCAGGGTAGCAGGAGTAAAGATTTCATGAAATAAGGCAATCTATCAAAAGGAGTCTGCATCCCCAGTTGTTTTATATGTCAGGGACTGACTTGTTAATATTAAGAGACTAGGTGGGACAGTTTCCATAGCAACTTTTCCTCCTCGTGAATTGAATGATCGATCAGTCAAACTTTCCAATCACTTTGTGGCTTCCTTGTTTGTAGAGATTTCTCAGAGTTGTGGCTAATACCTGCTTGGCTTCCATATGTCCTAAGGACACCTGCATTGACCCTTGGCATGCATGATTTCCTCTTAAAATCAGCTTCTGAGTTCTGATGTTTGGAAACTCTGTGACTTTCAGTATATCCAGACATGCTTTGGAACACTATCAGCATGTTGTGTTGTATTTATTTTCTTTTCAATAATGCCTTTTTCTCACATCTAGTGATATTCTTCTAACCATGGCACATCTTACACTATGGTCTGCCTTTTGAAGATATCTGAGAATCATTGACATTTTGACAGCTCTCTCCTCTGAGTATCCTTTAGATATACTTTTGTCTTCCTTGACACAAGCTGTTGACATACAAGAGGAGACAGGATTCTCCTCTCTCCTGGAATACTCATATGCTGGAATGGCCTTCCTGCTTCAGGGACCTTATGGCAGAGAGCATACTCTTTGCATGCTGCCTGGTCAGCATTGGTTATTAACCTGCCAACTCAGTTCTGATGACAGAAGGAAAGACAAACAGGACTTTACTGGGGTAATAAATATTCCATATAGCCTTGGACTAAATGTAGTTACATCCGTGAAAGATTTATATTTATGGTAAACATAAATTAACTGTCCAAAGAAAATGAAAAAATATAGATGTCTGCATAATTTACTAGCAGACCACCTTGCATAGTTTCAAAGTACACTGATATGATTACCAAGAGAGCCCTGTTAATGATAGGAGTTTTGGATTCCCGTTGAGGACATTATTGCTTCATACAGAAATGAGTAGAAGTAAAAATAATGTGGTCACAGAAGTAAACTCTCCCCTTTTGGCGTCAAATACCTGTTCATCAGAATCCAGGCTAACTGAAGGTTTGCGAGGAAGTTAATCCTATGTTATGTTTTAAATTAAAAATTACTGAGATAAGATGCCCTGTACACTGATTCCTTGTTATAAAAACTGTATTTTGTGAGTCAAATCAACATATGCTTCTGAATGACCTCTAGGAAACACGAAACATTGTAAAATTTTCCTGGTCTAGGTACAAACATTCAAATAAATGTACATGAGAATTTAGATATATAACAAATGCTCTCCTACCAATATAATGGTTTAGGGGGAGGTAAGGTACTGAGGATTGAACCGAAAGGCACTCTGACCCAGTTACATCCCCAGCCAACCTCCCAGTTCCATTTTTCTTTAATTTTTGAGACACATTCTCCCTATGTTGCTGTGGCTGGCCTTGAACTTGGAATCCTTCTGACTCAGCTTCCCAAGTCTCTAATATTATAGGTGTGTATCGCCATGCCCAGCAGGATATGATGTTAATGCTCAAATCAATCTAATACATTGTTGTAGTTCACACTCCTACTCCAATAAACAAAGCAGATGGACGGCGAAGTGAAATCTGCATTTTAAAATCATGGAGGTTAAGACATGGCCTAATCAAAACCCAAACCTGAGTGTCATGTGTCTTCTAAGAATATCCACTAATTTTCCCATGTTCTTCAAGAAGAAATATCAATAACAAGGCCTAAAAAACTCCCAAACATGTAAGTGGTAGTCAGTAAATATTTGTGGAATGAATGTGTGAATAACTGAGTCCTTACTATCTTCACTGGAAATGTCAAATCTTAAAGAGGTGGAAGATAAGATTCCCATACTTGGCCAGTTTATAATTCATTAGGGCAATGGAAACAAATATATTCTGAGCTCTGATTTCCAGATGATTATTCTAGAAAGAAGACACATAAATCCACCCTTAGTGTTCAGAAAAGCCTTCCTATTTCCTGTTTTACAGATAAATGGGCTTTTTTTTTTTTTTTTTTTTTTTGCAATCAAGTAGCATATCCAAAAAGATCACTTGAAACATCCAATTTTTTTTTTCTTTGATTCAACCCAAAATAGTGATAAGGGGTTTTGTTTTGTTTTGTGTTATTGACTTATTTTTTAAATTTGAAGTGATGTATCTCAGCCATTGAGAAGAGGTAGGATGGAGTCCTATGAGCTGAAGATGAAACTCTGTTCTCTTCCATTGAAATAAATGAGAACAAACGTTGGTGCCTAAAAAATATTAAAGGATTGGGAGAACATGGAAGATTTTTAAAAGAAGGTAGAAATTCTAAATAATGAGTTGTGGATACTTTTGTTGAAGGCTAACAGTTTTCAAAAAATTGGCTGCTAAGGTCACATTTATGATTTTCCTATCAGTTTCATGGCAGGAAGATGGTGGCTCACTTCCTAGCCATTGTCATTTTTGACATAATATTTTTCCTGGAAAATGCTTTATTTCTGCCATTTAGAGGATGGCCTCTTTTTTCATGGCTAGACATTTCTAAATTATGTTACTATGCCAAGTTGTCACTCTCTAGAATCTGACTTTTCCAGCCCATGCAGCTGAGTAGCATCACCACCGTTTTTATATTTTAATTCTTAGAACTATGAAGTTAGGTTGAAAATTAGCATAGATTTCCCCTTAATAGTAGAATTGAAGAGTACTGTCTTTCCTAAAATACAATATTTTTTTCCTGTTCTTAGAAGAAAGAACAGGACAGACACCATTATGATTAAACTAGTTTTATAAATGTATATATAGGAATATTTTTACTATATCATATCCTATTATAGCATTGGTCTAACTTTCTCTACAAAGTGTTCCAAGATTTGTGTGTGCAAAGATGAAACAAAACATTTATTATTTGAATGTTTTTAGACTGTATGTGTAAAAATTTATCTTTATTTTCAAAAAGAAATAAGCAGTGCTTATTAGATGCCATCAGTTTCAAATACTTTTACCTACAGTGTCAAAGTACATTATGATTATTAAGGTAATTAGACAATAATGGCAATACTACTACCACTTAAAATACTTAAATAGGAATCATAAGCAGCAATACTAAATAACAAGCACAATAGAAATGATTAAATAATTCCAGAATTTGTCGTCTTCTTTTCCCTCAGAATATAACTAATTACTTTTATATAGGCCAGAGATCTCCAAAATAAAGATTATCTTTTTTAGAATCATGTTTTACAGATGCTACTATACCAATATGTTAATAAGAGTGATTCAAGCAAAAATGTTGGGTGATTGATTTTTGTAATTTTAGTTTAAAAGACAATTAATACTTACCTCGAAACCTTCTTCTTCTTCTTATTTTTTTAATTCTATGTTGGACTGTGAACAGGGTAGCTAAATTTGGATTAGCCATGGTGGACTATGGAAATGGGATCCAGACATGTTAAATAAACCAGGGAGATTCAGATTCCATGGGTAGATTCCCCATGTTTTTGGACTACCTGTCTCTAGACTTAAATAAGAAAAGGATATGCTATTTATTAAATTTAAAATATCTTACTGTTATGACTGTCTTAGTGATAAGTTGAATCTTTAATTATAAAGGCAATTTGTATTTAGTAATATAGTGTGTCTTCTATTATACTAGATATTGGAAGCATATAAATATTCACAAGTAAGAAGAAAATACACTTAAATGACATTTTTGTAGAGGACCCAAGACTTTAATATTTTTCTTTAGCCTTGCACGAGAATCTTTAAGGTAATTTGCTTGTAGCAAAATGAGTTAGTCAACTTTGAATCACTATGACCAAAGTACCTGACAAGAAAAATTTAGAGGCAGAAAAGTTTATTTTGGATTCCTGGTTTCTGAGGTCTTAGTCCATAGATAACCAAGTTCATTGCTGGGGCCCAAGGTAAGGGAGAACATCATGGCAGAAAGGGTGTTGCAGAAGAGGACTGTTCCATTCATGGTAGTCATGAAGTAGAGAGACAGAAGGGACAGGGTTTTCAGGGATGAAGAACTCTTTCAGAGCACACCCCCAGTGACTCTCCTCCTCCAACCATGCAACCCCTGATTATAGTTACCACCCAGTCCATTCAAATGAGTGTACTGACTATGTTGCAGCTTTTACACTCTGGATTTTTCTGCAATAACATAGGAGATTTGGGACATCTCCTATTAAATGAAACCATAATATTCTACCCTGTACACAAAATCTCATCTTCATCTCAAAATGCCAAATACATTTATTATATAGCCAATAGTCAAATAGTCTTAACAGTTTTTTGACATTGCTTGAAAGTTCAAGTCCAAAGTTTTACCTTAGATTCAACACAATCTCTTGGCCTTAAGCTTCTGTAAAAATCAAAAGCAAGTTACCTATATCCAATATACAGTGGAAAAAAAATAAACATCTCCTTTTCCAAAAGGAAGGAATAAGAGAATAGAAAGAAGGGATGGAACCAAAACAAAACAAAAATCCAGTTGGCTGTACAGGTTTTGTAATTCCATGTACAGCACTAGTACATCTGGCTATGTCCTTTTCAAAGGGATTGGGGCAATCCTACTCATTTGGGGTAAGCCTACTCATCTGGCCTTGCTGGATCTTTTTTATCCTGGGTCTCTCCACAGCCCACAGTTTTAACCAGAGAAAAGTCCCTGTTACTGACATTTCTTAATTCCTGGAATATCTATTGTAGCTTTAGTTTCACCTTCACATCTTTACATATTATCCTTTGAAGAACAGCCTGCAGAGACTGACCCTTATTTGTCTTGCCTGGCTTCCCAGGCCTTCCTTTGAAATTTCCTTGGATGTTTCCATGACCCCTTAATTCCAGCATTCTGAATTTCTGCAGAACCACCACCACATGGATGATGCCAAGGTCTGCTGTGAATTTGTGCAAAATTTCAGTCCACTGGATTCAAAGGCATATTAAATTCTGAATGTCTGGATAGCTTAGTCTGGTGAAATAACATTCTAAGCCCCAATGTGTAAACAACGTACTCCAGGACCTCTTTTCAAAGGAGTTTTTCCTTCTACAACCTCCAGTGGGTATAATCTTGAAAAGTCCTGAGATGCCCCTGAGACATCTATCCTATTGTCTCTATGCAAAAGTTCTTAGCATCTCTTTAGTGACTATAATCTTTTTAACAACCACAGTCTCCTTGTTTCCAGTTTCATATGCACCTTTCTGGCCAAACTACAAGTTTTAAAAAGCCTTCAGTTCTTTTTATCATTTCCCAGTTCTCACAGAAATCCTGGTTAAATGCTGCTAGAAAAACCCATGCCACTGACTGAATTCTGTGTTCCCTTGAATTTTTTGCCACTAGATTAATTAATCCATTACTTTTAAGCTTAGCCTCCCACAAAGTCTCGGGACATGAGCAAAATGTAGACAAGTTATTTGCTATAATGTAACATGACAAGGCCTCTATTCCAATGCCCAATAAAATCTTCGTTTCCCTCTGAAACCTCACAAACACTCTGTCATCTGGTCTTCTGAGGCCCTGCTTATATGCATACATGGGCACATATATTTACATGTGATTTCTCTTGAATATAATATAAAGATAATTTTAAATTTATAAATGGTAGAAATCACTGTTCTGATGTGCAGTTATTTAGTTTAGATTTGTGTGAATTCAAGCATATGAATAATTGTATATGCACTACCACATACCAGAAATAGAATGATCCCATAACACCAAAAATTTCTCTTCTGTTATTCCTCAGTAGTGAAACCCACCTCCTATCTTCTAACTCCAGGCAACCAGCGATTTATTCTTTATCTGTAATACTATCTTTTCCAGAATGTAATATAATTTAAGTCAGATAATATAACATTTTGAAACTGGCATCTTTTACTTAACATAACACAATTGAAATTCATTCATGTCATTGTGCTTATTAACAATTTGTTCTTTAATGTTGAGCAGCATCTCATCATGTCATAGTAGGATTATTTAGCGAATGTGGAAGAACATTATATTCTCCCAAATGTGGGTGAATAGGACAATGCTGCTGGAAATACCCATGGGCAGATTTTAATTTGAATATAAATGATTATTTCTCTAAGATAAATGCCTGGAAGTGGGATTGCTAGGTCCTATGGTAGGAATATGTACTTTAATAATGAAACTGCACTAATTTCTAGAGTGACTATATTATTTTGTAATTCTCACTTTCAATGAGTGAGAATTATAATTATTCTATATGCTTGGCAGCAATTGGTATTGTCATTTTTAAAATTTTATTTTGGCAATTTTAACAGGTGTGTGTTTCTATATCATGCTGGTTTTAATTTGCATTTCTGAAAAGACTAACTCATGGTGAGCATCTTCTCAATGTGCATAATTTCTACCAGTGTATCTTCTTTTAGTGAAGCACCAGTTTACATATTTTGCCTTTCTAAATTGTAGGGTAATTTATTTTCTCTCTTTAATTTTCCTGAATGTTGAAAACTTATGTTAGGTATGTGATTTGAAAGTACCCTTTTTTGTTGTTGTTTTTAATCTGTGACTTGTCTTGATATGTCCTTTCACAGAACAAATATTTGTTAAATTTTGTGAAGTTCAGTTTATTATTATTTTTTCTTTCACTACTCAAGATTTTGCTTTCATAAATAATATACTTTGCCTAACTCAATGTCACAAATAATTTTTCTTACATTTTCTTCTCAAAGTTATATTGCAATAAAATCTATGATCCATTTACATTTAATTTTTACAAACAGTATGAAACTTAGGTCAAAGCACATTTTTTCCATATGTGTGTAGTGAAGTATTCCAGAGCTACTTGTTGAGAAGATGCATTCTCTGTTGAATTGTTTTTGAAACTTTTTTGAACATGAATTAACCAGATTTGTTTCTATTTCTGCACTATTGATTTCTGTTACATTATTCTGTATATCTTTCCTTTCGCCAATACCACACAAGCCTTGTTACTGAAGCTTTTTTCTAAGTCATAAAATTGAGAAATGAGAGTTTCTAATTTTGTTCTTTTTAAAAATGGTTTCGGAAACAATTGGGTTTTCTAACTCACTTCTCTTTTCATATACATTTTGGAATCAATTCATTTATACTTACTGAAATACCTTTGTATATTTTAATGGAGAGTTCATTAAATCTATAGATCAGTTTGAGGAGAGTTGGCATTGTAATTATATTGAGTCTTCCTATCCAAGAACAGTTTTTAAGTCAACAGTAAAAGAAAATGATGGTTCTTCATAAATTAACTATAAACAAAATATAAAGCCATACAATCATATGGATTCATTACTCTCCCCATTTTATGTTTTAGTTGTCTCATATATATTTATATATTCTCTGTGTGTATACATATATATATACATATATAAGTTGTCATATATCTATGTTACCTGTCATATATATTTGTATATTCTCTGAAAAAAATCATACAACATTATACTTTGTCTTTCAGTAGTCATATATATTTTTAAAGAATATTTTAAGAGTCTGAACAAAGCCTATTATATATTTACCCAGGTATTTATACACACACACATAAACAACTTATTCCTTCCTGGGTTTCCACATTTCCCTCTCTTGTCTCTTCATTCTGAAGTTCTGTTTAATTCCTGAAGTATAATTTAGCTTGATGGAGGGTTCTAGGTTTCCTTCTTTTTTTTTTTTTTTTTTTCTTTTAGAACGTTAAGAAACACTGTCTTATTTCTGTGGCCTGCATTGATTCTGTTTAGAAACCTGTATTCATTGAAATCATTCCCCTGCTACATAATGTGTTGTTTTCTTTGGCTGCTCATAAGTGTTTTCCTTTGTGTTCGGTTTTCAGGAGTGTGATTAGAAATTTCTAGACAAGGTTCATTTAAGTTTTTCCTCCTTGCAGTTGGCTTGAGTTTCTCAGATCTGTAAATGGGTGTCTTTTATCAAATTTGGAAAGATTTCAGCCATCGTTCATTGAAATATTTTATCAATACCTGTGTGTTACTCCTTGCTATTATCCTCTAATGATATAAATGTTAATTCTTTTGAAACTGTCGCATGGATTCTTGAAATTCTATTTTTTTTAAATTTAATCCTTTTTTTTTTTCTTTTTCCTGTTGTTTAGTGTTCATTATGCCTGTTGATCTGTCTTCAAGTTCATTGGGTTTTTTCCCCAAGCCATCTCTACTGTACAATTGGGACTTTTGGGTCATTTCAAAATTTCTATTACTTTTTTAGTAGTAAACTCTGTTTTTTTTGAAGATTTTATTTCCCTGCTAAATTTTCTCTATTACTGTCACTTGAAGACTGTTTCTAATTCTTCGTGGAGCATGATCATGAATTTTACCTAGAGTCTTCTGGTAGCCCTTTAATTTTTTCCAGGATTTTTGGCAGTGAGCAGTAACCAAGATGAACTGGGTATGTACATTTCTTCTTAACTGAAACTTTCCTGCACCAATGATTTTAAGAATGTCAGGGTGAAAACAACAACAACAACAACAAAAAAAAAACACAAGGATTATATTAGAGAGATATATAAAAGAGAAATGAGAGAAGAAAGCATTATTTCCATCATTTTGGGAAAATACATTCTGTGCACCTAATTGAGTTTCAGAACTTGATTACTTCAAAGAAAATAGAAACTTGTGTCCTTAAAGATGGTTTTAAAATCCTTTTTGATAGTAAAGGATGCAATGGGTCCTAAAGGAGAGTAAGAAAAAGAGACAGGAAGTGAAAGTATTTTATGTGAGAATTTCTAGGAGGTAGTCAAAGATATTTCTCACATTTTTCCTATTGTATCATTTTTCTTATTATGTCATATGATATGTTTAAGGGAGTGAATCAGTATATGTATCTGTGAGTACATAATGTACAAATTACATGTACAGCCTACATATATTATATGGAATATATAATATATATTATATATGTATAATTTTAGAACTACAGAAAAACAAACATTGAATGATGGATCTAGTTCTGTATCCAGGAAAGATAAAAAAAGACAACAAATTACACTAACAAAATACTTGGAAAATAAATTATGAGTATTTAGCTATATTGAAAATCATAATCAACAGCTTTAGAGATTTATTTAAGCAAGCATTCACTTATAAGATGGTGGGTAATATGAGATGAAGGTTATTTTTTCATGGGTCAGTCAAGGCAAAACAGCTGTGTGTTTCTAATAAGGGAGAAAGTCATTGTCATATTCACTAAACATGAATCCCTCTGTGAGTCAAAATATTCTAGGACCCAGGTTTACAACCTGTGAGAAGGCAGCTGGTGAGAGATAATCTAGTCATTTGAATTCTGAATGCAAGAGCTGGTCTGAAGAATGAGATGCCATTGGTTTGATTAAAGTAGGAGGATGCTGTCATTTCCATTCTAGGTTAAACATGTTATCAAGCACATGAAGATCAATCCAACTCAAAGTGTCAAGATAGGAAGCCAGTAGGATACATGGAAGTAATCTTAACAGAAATGGAAATAACTTTACAAAATTGGGAAAACTATTTTCTGAAATGGTTTTTATGATTATGGAAGCTTAGTCAACCTTAGCCTTAGAACCTTAGAACATAGTTCTTTACTGTAGGCAGATGACTGGGATAGTTATGGAGAGAGAAGAAGATTTATGGATAGGGTTTGGATGTCTAATTTGAGAAACTAGGAAACTTTTAGAAAAGGTAAAAGAAGAAGATGGACTATATATATATATATATATATATATAGAGAGAGAGAGAGAGAGAGAGAGAGAGAGAGAGTAAAAAAAGAGAAAGACTGTGAGTTTAATTAATAATTTCACAATATTTTTAATCCACATTATTTGTTATATCCATTAAGTAGTTGTAATTATAGGGCTAAATCTCCCTAACATGGGATCTTTGAGGTCAGCTCCAGAATCAGGGACTTATAGTTATAGAAGTGTCACTTTCTAGAAATGTGAGTTTAAGGAATTGATGAGTCAGGAATTGTATAATTCAAATACTGGTGGCAACATCTCTCTCCATTGACCTGGTTTGGGACCACCTAGTGGAATGACATTGGTGATTCTTTGTGAGAACTAGGGAAAGGAAGATAGAGTTGGATATTATAAGTCTCATTATGCTATTACTAATTATAAGTAATTTCATTTTGTTCATGATTACACAGAACATGTATCTCTTTCAAAAAGTAGAACTGTTCTAAAACATTTGGAATTTCTGGTGAACAATTGTCAATTCATCTTTTATCATTTATAGCCAAGGGGGCAAGAAAAAAATAACCTGGATATTTTTTATTTCTTTTGAAATTTCTAAAAAACTTTAGGGACAGATTTTAATTTTTCAAAAAATGGGGAAAAATAACTTTTGTTTTTAACTCTTAATCTGGCATTTTTACTTAGAAGAACTTAAGTATGCTTTCTATTATTTCTATAGAAAACTCTGACTTTGAGCTCCTATCTAGGCAAATCAAACATGCTATTAAAACTTGAACCATAAAAGCACAGTGAATTATTTTTTCTCCAAATGGTGCAGCTGCTCAATTATTTTGGAATTTAATATTATGCATAAACTAAGTTCCATTCAAATCTAATATGTATTCTCAACAAAGGAAATTTTTACCACTGAATCAGGATTTTTGCCCCATTTTGGAAATACAGTTGTACCGAGAACAGAAAATTATCTACAAATGAGCCTATTCCCAACTTCTAATGAAAAGAAGAGAAGTAAGTCTTTCTACCTGAGCTGAATATAATGTGTGAATACCCAGCCAACTTGCTGCTGGAGGACTTTTGTCAACAAAATAGTTGCACAGGAAGCACTGTGACAATTTCCATTCTAAGCTTGGGGGAAATGATGAATAATCTAAGGCACAAAATTGTCTTATTATCTCAGAAGCTCCATGACTTTACAGTCCTTCCCTGAAGCACTGAAAGAAATGTAGTAATGATTAATAACATCCACTGGCACTTGAAGAACCTGATGATAAAATAATCATAATTTACAAGGATAAGAATTCATATGATTACTTTTTAGTGAGAAGAGGAGGTGACTATTGCATTTGATATTTCAGATTTTTTAAATAAGTATTTTGTTACCCATTAAGAAAATGCAATGCTACTACATATGCACAATATAATATATATGCAAAATATAATACATGTGCATAACATAATATATACCAACATGTTAGATATTGATGTGTAACACCTATTTACTCATACTGGAGGCACATGAAGAAAAAAAAATGAAAATTAGAGAGTTAGGAACGAAAGACACACATCTATACTCTCAAATCTTCTGAAATATAGGGGAAACCACAGTTTTGAATTTAAGAATTTTGGTGTGAATGACAATTCTGCTGTTTTGTTTATTCAAAACATTACAATTCTGGGCTTAGTTTCTTCATTTTAATCAGGAGTATAATAGCCCCTTTCAGTTGTTCATATGAAGAACAAATAAATATGATTTTAAGCAATTATCAGAATGCTTGGCACGTCATCAACTTTAATACATACTCCTTGTGTTTGCTACCAATACTGTAGTATTTAAATTGTTTTCTGGATATGACCTGTGATATCATCACTACTCAGGTGCAATGCGTGTGAGAACTCAACAGGTATGGTAGTATGGACCCTAATTGGTTGAACACAGTAAAAGGCATGTGTATTTGACATACAAGCTGATAAAGTGGCACATGGAAGTGAACTTATACAGTAACCAGGTCAGGATGGGGCCAGTGATCAATGAAAAGGGAAAGAGAATGTTCTTGAAGGCATTCAGCTGGAACAGCATTAGACTGATAGAACAAGTAGGCAATATATCTCCAGTTAGCCCTCTTTATCCTTCTCCCCTGATAAGAGAAATAGAGTTAGAATAGAAAGCTTCATGGATGTCTGAACCAATGGCTGACATGTTCAAAACCTCATTCCGGATGTAAGTTTGATAGAGATATATAAGATGAGTTGGGGAAGGAGAAAAATCGTTTGTAAAACATGAAACTCAACAATATATTACTGTAGGCATGCCATTTTTGTCCCATGTACAAAAACTGGAATGCTGATTAATGATTCATCTTGTGAATTTCAGAATGAATTCCCATTAACTGAAGCATGAAAGATGTCAGAGCTAGATATTATAATATGCAGAAGAAAAGAAAAAGAGAGAGAAAACAAATGAAGAAAACAATTTATGAGACTTGGGGAGATTTTTTACACCCGTCCACATGCCTGAAATGTCTCCTTATATGAATGAGTTTTGACTAGGTGAGAGGTAGGGAATAAAACAGGAGTCTTCAGATCACTGCTTTGAGTGAGCTAACTTTTAGAGCTACCTGAAGCATTTCATGACCCATTGCTTGTGCCACGCCTCCACCTGTGCTCTTCACCCCTCTTTGTACATCTAACTGGAGATAAAATGTACTTCAGCACAACAGCAACGAGGAGGATGTAAGTGGACAGATGGCTACACCTTGCCTTGAGGATGTCAAAGTGATTGTAAGGAAGGGCAGAGAAAGATCAGGGCAAGGAAACAGAGAATTCCAGATATTCTATAATTTTGGAGAGCTATATGACCTCAGCACATAATGAATGACTTTGTTCAAGTCTCCATCCTATGAGACTGCTAACATCTACCATGAATTCTGGAAGTCTAAAATCATGTTCCTTAGATAACCATAGCCCACCCCCACCATTTATACTGTTAGTATGTCCTCCCATCCCCCTCATTAATACCTTTAGTATGTCCTTGCAGGCTCCAACTCTGCCAAGAGAATGGACTGTTTGTTCTTCACAACACCTGGTGATAGATTCCTGATTTCATTTTCTCACAGAATTCAGGGAAAATGAATTTGCAATTGTGAATCCTTCCTCTGTCCCTTTGATTTAAATATGAATCTCAGGAGTGTCTTTCTAAAGGACTCAAATGACATTCCTCTGAAATTTCAAGATCAGGAAGAATAAAGCCTCTGACCTTCAGTTTCTGTGGGTGGACAAAATCTTCACTTTCAAAATAACAAGCTACCCATCTCAGCTGCGCTGGTCAAATTAATGGTGACCAACCTTTTGTAATTATTTTACTTGTGCCCCTGTCTCCCTTCACTCCCTACTTCTTCACCACCACCCACTTTTTTTTGTAGATGGACCAAATGACTTTATTTTATTTGTTTATTTTTATGTGGTGCTGAGGATTGAACCCAGTGTCTCATACATGCTAGGCAACTACTCTGCCACTGAGCTACAACCCCAGGCCCTCAACCTCCCTTTTAAATGCACAGTCACCCCTGCACAATCAGAATGTGATTCTTTCTTCTGTTGTCAGTAGCTACTGAGTAAAACCTGTTCTAACTGTTTTAACTTATGTCCAGCTCTATTTTTTCTTTGACAATTTCATGATTATATTTCATTCCAATCTATTCTATCAAGGGACAAATTTGAGCTATTTTGGATTATTCAAGAGTGCATTTGCCAACACATCTTCAAGGAATCATTCCAGAATCATATGCTATTTGAAGACACTTGAAGGATACAGCAGTTTGTGCCTATGAAAAGAAGTGATGTCTAGCCTAATATCTGAGATTAGTATGCTACTGGTATTTTGGCAAAAGAAATAGGAAGAAAAAATGAGAATTCAAGCCCTGACTATTGGCTATAAGAATAAGATCAACCTTTCCTTGTCCAAATGTACTGAGAGAGAGTTAGCAAGTGAAAAATAAAACAGAAGTCTTAGTATATTAAATAATAAATAACACTTCAAAAATATTTGTTAAAAAAGGAAATAATAGTTTAGAATTTATCTCCTAAATGTCCAAATATACTAACCAAATTATTTTATAAAATTTTAATACCATTTTAGAAATAAATGTGTTCATTTTATTTATTTTTTTGGAGGGGTGAATATCTTTTTTTTATTTGTTCTAATTAGTCATACATGACAGCAGAATGCATTCTGATTCATTGTACACAACTGGAGCACCACTTTTTATTTCTATGGTTGTATACAATGTACAGTCCCACCACGTGTGCAGTCATATATGTACCTAGGGTAATGATGTCCATCTCATTCCACCATCTTCCCTGCCCAAATGTCCCCTCCTCTTCTCTATCCACTTTGCACAAAGTTCCTCCATTCCCTGACCCCTCCCCATTATGGACCAGTATTCATTTATCAGAAAGAACATTCAGCCTTTTTTTTTTGTTATTGTCTTACTTTGCTTAACATGATATTCTCCAACTCAACCCATTTACCTGCAAATGCCATAATATTCCCTTTTAATGCTGAGTAATATTCCATTGTGTATATATACCACAGTTTCTTTATCCATTCATCTATTGAAGGGCATCTGGGTTGGTTCCACAGTTTAGCTACTGTGAATTGAACTGCTATAAACACTGATGTGACTGCATTTTTATAGTATGCTGATTTTAAGTTCTTTGGGTATAGACCAAGGAGTGGGACAGCTGGGTCAAATTGTGGTTCCATTCCAAGTTTTCTGAGGAATCTCCTTACTGCTTTTCAGAGTGGTTGCACCAATTTGCAGTGCCACCAGCAATGTATGAGTGTGCCTTTTCCCCCACATCCTTGCAAATGCTTCTTATTGCTTGTGTTCTTAATAATTGCCATTCTGACTGGAGTGAGATGAAATCTTAGAGTAGTTTTGATTTGAATATGCTCATTTTAATGTGTGCCATATACTAAAATTTAAAGAAATATTTATATAGAGAGTTTAAATCATGGTGCACTGTATGGCTAACATTTTGTAACTAAATAAATGGTGATTTTGAATTGAGTTTGACATTCAAAAATAACACAAAAAAATATCTGAATCAGAGCATGTATTTGTGTAAATAGTATGACTTGAATGTGGTAGTATGTTAACTCATTCTTATGCAACCACAAACATTAATCACATGTGCACATATATGGTCAAAAAGCAATATGGAGTTTCTAAAATTCAAGATGTCCTTTCTTTTGAATAATGAGGTCATGGTCAGTATTTATTTTGTATTGAATATTTTCATTTGCCTAATTCTTTTCAATTAGCAGGTCCTGCTTTTATCTTCAAGAAAAAAAAGCACATAAATTTAAAGAATGTAGGTAGCATCGTGAGGGATGACAGCCATAAGCCGCATTTAAAATGTGTGAAATACTTTTTGAAGCACAATACTCAAAATATGAAATATTTATTTCAAAAATTTATTTCCATAGTGAGCTTATTGAGGCAGAGGATGGACTCATTTACCTTTTCTGGTCCCTCAACCAAGCTTATCAAATATATGGTGATGAAACAAGTTACCTATGAATTTTTGAAAAAAATATATTAATATTATTTGTTTAATTGGACAGAAGATCATATTATATACTTTATCAAGATAAAAAAAAATACTTTCTTTTATAGGGAAGCAAGTTGAAATTCAGATAAATTCACTTATTTGCTCTAATTTGCACAGAAACTTATCAGGAGCGATGGAATAGTTAAACTCAACTTCTAACCCAATGATCTGTTTCTCTAAAACATTTTGCTTAATTAATAACCATTTACTCAGAATCTGCTCTGTGCAAAGCACTCTATGAGACAATAATGACAGAGGCAAAACAGTTCTTAAACTTAAAGCTTCCTGCAAGGGATGGCCAGAGAATCAGTGCAGCAAGGCAGGATAGCCAGGAGGACAAGAAGACCGCAGGAGAAGCAGCTCACACATGCATATGCAGACACTTCCAGACAACTTCACCCCTGGGTTTCTTAGAAGCACAGGAAAGCTGCTGCATTTTGAGAGAAGGATTTGTTTCACCTAATTCCTCAGACACTTTAGTTACTCTTTTTGTTTTGTTTTGTTTTGGTTAATTCTTTTTAGTTGGGATACAACACCAGGATACACCTTGACAAAAATCGCAAAGGCATGGTGGTTAAGCTTGAGAATGGTGACATAAACTTTATGCACATTCATTCATACAGCTCCACCAATTAAATGGGAAACCATGAAATGAAATTCCCAATTTAGGAAGCTCCTGATTAGAGCAGAATAGCAAAAGGCTATGTATTTTTAGGTTATATGAACCCAAATTTTGTAGAAGCAGATGCTAATTTATTTTTGCACCAGATACAACACAACACAAACTATGTCAATTGTAAAACATTTTCTCAAAGGTCATGTAACATCTAGAGAGCCCTCAAAACTGTTTTAAAGTAGTTTTCAAGGGAGTCAGTTGATTTAATCACCTGTAACCTGTCCTCTTGGGATAATTAAAATTTGACAGCACTCCGCAAGGACACATTCGCAGGAAGGAAAATTCTAAAGACACTTTCTGTGAAAAGCCTAACACAAACAATAAACAACACAAACTTTTATAGTCCTCAATTTGTTTTCACATTGTATGAACAGAACTAGATTTATTACTTTGTTCCTATTTGTTTGTTTAATCTCTCTCTCTCTTTTTTTTTCCCTCAGCAATGTTACCAGGAACCCAAATGACTCCACGGCAAGAAATATTTCAAAGCTGAGAATAAGAAGAAGCCATAAAGAATTCAGCTTAATTGTCTTCACAAATCTAATCTGACTGTTCTCATAATGCTTTCTTCCCTGGGTGTCTCTGCTTCAGACCTTTTGTGTCAAGCAAGGAACAATTAACACAGACTTAAGAGTGCAGGTTATATATTGAAATGGAGACTTCCCATTCTTGCTGGAGATCAGAAAAGAACAAAATTATAAGGTTGATGTTGTGGTTTTCAAGGATAACCAGATATCATTTCCTGTTATGAGCCAATTTGAAGGCGGATGTCTATTTTTCTCCTGAGCTTTTATCATTAGAAATTGAGCCCAGATCATGGCACTGAGGGGGAAAAAAAATGGAATGATTTCTTTACCACTTGACTTTCAGATATGGCTCAAATGACTGTTTTAATTAGCTTTAAGGGAGGGTCAGAAAAAATTCAGGGGAAAACAGACTGGATAGATGTTCCCCCAAGGGACTCGGAAAATGGCATTTACTAGACTATATTCCATAGAATATTAAGTCCTGGAAATATTATTAAATTTAAAACAAAAAGATCCTCTATATTTGGGAAAATGGGCTTTTCGATAAAATTAAAAACGTATTGTGCTTTGTATTTCTTATAACTTTTTATAGTTAAGTGGCTATTACTCATATCCAAGAAAGATATGAATAAAATGTACAATTCTACAACATGTAGTTGATTCCACAGCCCTAGTCTTTACTAACCATTTAATGGAGAAGCATTCTTCAATGTCAATTCTGGATAAGGACAACTTTCCAGTTCTAGCATTTTCTTTCTGCACTGTGTGGTTAACTCCTGATTGACAATTTGTTTTTCTCGGGGGAGTGGGTGAGCCTAATTGTTTATAACATAGGATTTTCAGGATTTTGGCAACTCAGTATAAGGCATCTGTCTAATGGAATAAACCCTTCTTGTGTGTATGCTTCCCTGAGGAGTCAGTCATTGTGGTACAGGATTCTTCAAAATATTAGAGAATCTGAATATATCCACACAATTAAAAAAATCAGTCTTGGGAATTTAGACTAATTTGCATACTTAATTGTGAAAAATATGGGAATTAGAACTAATTCTGATGTGTCTGGTATTTCTGATATCCAATACAAATGATGAATACTGTTGGTTCATATTTGTTGGTGAAGAATCAAACCCTGTCTCAGACCAGAAACTGGACTCAATCCCAACAGAGTAAAGTGAGTCAATCTGATCATTGTGACATTGTTATCAACAGTCATGAGTTATAGAGACACTTTGGAAGACAATTAAAAAAATTGTTTTCAATCCATTGTTTTTCCCCACACAAATTCCAATGTTATAAGACATTGAGTTAGAAGATGGAACAAAGCTTCTCATGTTTGTATTCAACAGTCAGACATAACTGTCCTCAAGATTGTATTTAGAAGCTGATAATCTGCATTTTGGTTAACTCCCAGGCAGACCTCTTTCAGGTGACAATGGACCATAGTTTCTAGAAATTCTGATATGAAGAATATGAAGACTGCAGCTATTGCTAATCTGGAAAATAAAAATATCCATCCACAATAAGTGTTTGAATCATTCCATAGCACAAGAAATTTGTTGGGTATTCAAATAAAAGAGATAATATTCAGAATTTATTAGATTTCCCCCACAATATTCACAAAGCTTCATATCAGATTTTTCTTTCTTTGTTTTAAAGATGGCTCATATTAAAGGAGACATAATCTGCCTCTTATTTTATCAAATACAATATGTTATCCTTTAAGACCCTATAATGTGGTCAATTCCATATCTATGCTCAATTCAGACTTATAAACATTTACATGAGAGTAGGAGATGGTCTCAATGAGGAAGACCAAAAGAAATTAGATCTTAGTCCTACCTTCCAACTTATTGACCATAATTGGAAGTGGGAGGGTAAGTCACTCACGAAAATAAGAAAAAAAATTTTAAAATCCCAATCTTGTTCTTTGGAACAATGGTCACATTTGTTTCATTAAGGAGTGTTTTAGTTTTTTTTTTTTTTGTTGTTGTTGTTGTTGTTGTTGTTTGCTTGTTTTCTGCTACCCTTTAATACTTCCAGAAGCAAAAAGAAAAGCGGGGGGTGGGGCTATACTCAGGCTACTGAAAGTTGGGTCTTGGCACATTTAAATGAAAAGAGAATACTCTAAATTATCAAAATTCAGATCTTTTGGATATTATGTAAAGTAAAACATGAATTAACATTTTTTAAGAAGGTAGAACCAGTTTATGAATCCCAAAGTTAAAAGTCCAATTGTAAACACTGTAACTTAACAAAGGTAGACTCTCCAGTTGTGAGAGTATCGGTTTCTTATTTACCCAGTGAATTTGTACCGGTGTTTTGATTGTTGTCTTATTCAACCCTCTACTTTTTTTTCCAGGTCTTTCCAATTTATCTGAACAAACAAAGAAACAGTAACATAAAGTCACTGGGGAGAAGTAAAACATTTTTGAATAGACTGAGGAGGAGCCCTGGTCTAGGGATAAACTAGTCCTTTTCAGGGCATTTCATCCTGACAGCTCTCTTATTCGGTGTCTTATTGAGGGACAGATAATATCACAGCAAGCCATGGAGGCAAAGAACTTAAGAGCCAAAACAGAGCTCTCAGAAAGGAAATCAAGTTATTGATTTTTTCCCCTTATGTTACATTTCTCTGAAAGTGGAGAAGTTGAGTTTTTAAGAAGAAACATACCTTTGGCTTTCTGCTTCCCTGATTTCTAAACTCTGAGAAAGAACTAAGGGATGTGAAGACTATTTTAAAGAAAATCTATGCAGATATGAAACAGCAGGAACAATAAGAGCTGAATTGAATTTGCCTCATTCCAAGTCAGATGCTTTTTATGTTTTTAAGAATACCTTAATGGGGATTCCCATAAACTATTGGTCAAATAACTTCCACAAGGAGAAGAATTGTTACTTTTCTATAGTTCTCACATTAGCTTGCATTTTTAAGAAATTCTGGGAACAACTTATAGTCTATATCATCCTTGTGATATCACGGTGATATAGCTGGTCAAGAAATGCTCCATTAGGAAGGAGACCCTCATTGTTACATAAAACTACATGTAAGAGTTTGTGAGGGGAAAGGGGAAAAAAAGGGAGAGAATTAAACCACAGCAGATGGGGTAGAGAGGGAAGAGGAGAGGGAAGGGGAGGGGGGATAGTAGGGGATAGGAAAGGTAGGAGAATACAACAGTCATTAATATGGTATTATGTAAAAATGTGGATGTGTAACCGATGTGATTCTGCAACTTGTATTTGGGGTAAAAATGGGAGCTGATAACCCACTTGAATCAAATGTATGGAAGATGATATGCCACGAGCTTTGTAATGTTTTGAACAACCAATAAAAAAAATATTTAATAAAAAAAATGCTCCATTCCCAATCAGTTCTTGGAGCCCATCTACCCTTGGAATAGTTTCTGAGAACTACCAAGGAAAAGGTCAGGACTGGGCAAAGTATTAGGAGAGGGCTCAGATAGCAGAAGTGGAGGATTTACCATGCCAGAACCTCTGCCTACTGAACAGAGTGGAAACAACTTTATCTAACTCAAGAACAATCCAGGAAATCAGAGATGATCAAGGCTGGTATCTTAACTTATTCTGAGACGTTCTTCCTGTCTCCACAGTGGTTTCAAAATAAACACTTCACAAAAAATAGGGTTATTACAAAATCCAATCAACACATGGAGAGAGCTGAGCCTTTCATACCTTTTCTTTATGTCCCCATAAAGTGGTTACTTCCCATTAAGTAAATGATATGATTATCAAGAGATATATAAAAATGTCATTTCTTAAGTTTTTGATCTAGAACTAAACATGATGTTGGGTATTTTCCCTCTATTACCTCTAGAATTTCTGAGAAACAGGCACTAATTATTATCAAACACACATACATACATACACATACATGAATATACCACACACACATACATGCATAGGTAACTGGATCCATAACTACAAAGAAAAAAAAAAAAACAGGATCAGAACCTTGAGATAGGAAGATTATTCTGAATTATCCAAATCACTCCAACATTCTTTCACAAGGTTCTTGTGGAAACAAGAGTATATAAAAGAGTAAAAAACGGGCAATGTAGCACAATTGGATGTCTATATTTCAGTGAAACTGAATTCTTGTATTACACCACATACAAAAATTAACTCCAAATGGATTAAAAGTTTACATGTAATATCTGAAGAAAACAGAGGAGTAAAGTTACTTAACACTGGTTTTGGATATGATATCAAAATCACAGACATTAGAAGCAAAAATCAACAGGTGGGACTACACCAAAGTAAAGAGTTTTTGTCCAGTAAATGACAATCAACAAAGTCAAATGACAACCAATGGAATGAATGTAAGAAAACATTTGCAAGCCGTATATGTGACAAGGAGTTAAAATTTATAATATAAATAACTCACACAACTGAATATGAGTAGCAAAAATAAGTAAATAAAAAACAAATAACCGATTAAAATGGAATAAAGACATAAATAGATACTTTTTTCCCCAAGAAGGTATAAAAAATGGTCAACAAGTTTTTGAAAAACTGTTCAACGTAACTAGTCATTAGAGAAATGTAAATGAAAACCACCACAGTAAATCACCTCACACTTGGGATGTCTATTATCAAAAAGACAAGAGGTAAGAAGTATTGGTAAGGGTATGGAGAAAAGGGAAGACTAGTCATGTTTAGTGAGAATGTAAAATGGTACCACCAGATGGAAACAGTGTGGAGAATGGAGAAAGAGAGAGAGAGAGAGAGAGAGAGAGAGAGAGAGAGAGAGAGAACAACAACTAACATAGTATCTAAACTCCTACTTCTGGATACATATTCCCCCCAAAATGAAATAAGGATTTGAAAATGACATCTTCAATCCCAGGTTAATTGCAGTAGAATTCATAATAAGGCAAAATAGTGAACAAATAGATAAAGAAAAATACATACATACATTCATATATGATAAATGTGTATATATACACATGCAATATTATTCAACCATAAAAAGAAAGAAATACTTCAATTTTAAACAACGTGAATCAATCTGGAAGACATTATGTTAAGTAAAGTAATCCAGATACAGAAAGATAAATAATCTGTGATGTAACTTGTATGTGAAAAAGTTGAAATCACGGAAAAAGGGAATGGAACAGTGGTTGCCATGGACTAGGGTGAGGAGGAAAATGAGGATATGTTGATCAGAGGATATATATTTGAGTTTTAAAATGAACCAGTCCTGGAGATTAATATGCAGTCTGGGAGGTGATGGATGCCTTATTTCAATTGTGATAATTATTATACAATTTATATCAAATCCTCACATTATTTGCAGTGAATATCATTCAATATATGCTGTTTTAGGTGTCAAACATTTTTAAATAAAAATTAAATTTAAATTATCAGGTGTGGGGACAGGAAAAAAAAAGATGTTACCTCTGGAAACAAATAAAATAGATGTGCTGATTTTGTACAGCTGTTTTTGAAGATAGATATGGGTTATATGAGCCACAGAGTTAGTTAGTCTCCAGAAGCTGAATAAGGCTCCTGTACAGCCTCCAAAAGGTAAACAGTCCTATAGACCCATTTTAATATCTGACATCCAGAAAAGTAAGATAATGCATGTATTCAGCTTTAAATCACTAAGGTTTTAGGAATTTGTCACATGAAGTCCTTTGTCACAAATGTTAATATCTTCTCTGCCTAAAATTTTTCCTGTGCTCTCACTAGTTGGTAAATATCAATTAAGGATGGCTGGCGGTTGACGAGGCACACAATTACAGTATCAAATATGCATTAATATAAGTCCTTGTTTTTGTTCAAAAGATCAAAAAATGGCAAAGTTAATGAGATCTGTGGTTTCTATGATTGGCAATGACTTAGAAGCCTTGGTGAGAATAAAAAATGTCTCAATCAGCTTCCATTGCCATAACAAATGCCATCAACTGGATGATTTGAACAAGCATTCATTTTCACAGTTATGGAAACTGGGGAGTTCAAGATCAAGGTATCAATCAACTAGATTGTTGATGGGAACACTCTTCCTGGTGGATGTCTTCTTACTGGGTGCTCACATAGGTGAGAAAGATCATCTTTGTCTCTTCTCTATTAGGGTACTAATCCCAGTTTGAAGGTTCCAAGGTTTCATAACCTAGTTACCTTTCAAAATCCCCATTTTTAAATATCATCACATTGTGGTGTAAGACTTCAAAATATATTTTCAATTTTAGAGAGATAAAAATATTTGTTCTATACCTCAAGACTTCCTTAAAATGTTAACTCTTTTTGTTCTTGGCCTTCAGATTATTTGTAGAAAAGAGTAAAATGGGATTTTTTTTCCTTAGATGAAATACCCTTTCTAATTCTTCTCTATTTCATCTGTTGTTTATTTGGCTTAGGTCAACAGTGAGCATTTATCAGTTAATTTACATATTTTTTCTTAGAAATTTGACCCTAGCAGGAAACAATTTTGTCATGTTACTTCCCTTGTTTAGTGATGCATTTTAGATCCTCCCCAAAATAATTGCTGGATCCATTGAATATATTCTAGGAATAATTAATTATCGTGCCTGGCTTCTGGATGATTTTTTTTTAAGTGCATCACTTACATAGAAAAAGGATGTAATGCCAGGAAGTCTTCAGAAGCATCAATGTGCCTATCTATTTTGTTATCCCTGGCACCTGTCACATTGTCTACTCCAGGATAAATATGTGCTGAGTTCATTGATTGACTGCTTCTCTGATCGACTGTGTGTATGTATGGATCTTTAATTATATGTAGATTGGTAAAGCAAATAGTTGTAATCTACATAATGTTGGCCTTGTGGTGGTTTAAATTTTCAGTAGAGATTCCTTATTTTTGTTTGAATATTCACCTAAACTGGTAGACATCAGGATAGAGCACATGTATATGTTTATAAGTCTTGATCTGACTCAGACACATTGGAAGTACTTAAAGCATTCAGTTTAAACAGGTATTTATATAACTGCAAAAGTGAGTGAATGAATGAATGAATGGATGAATAAAAAACAACAGTATACAAATATGAGAACTTATCATCATATGTGTGGCTAATGAGTGTATTCAGAATATAAAGATGAGGGGTTGGAGGGAAATGAGGGGGCATAGAGTTATTAATGATGGTGGAATGTGATGATCATTATTATCCAAAGTACACTATGAAGACATGAATTGGTGTGAATATACTGTGTATACAAACAGAGATATGAAAAATTGTGCTCTATATGTGTAATAAGAATTGTAATGCATTTCACTGTCATATATAAGTAAAAAATTAAATTAAATTTTAAAAAAGATGAAGAAACAAAATTTGAAAACATCTCTATGTAACTTGACCCATATCTGGAAGGAAGTGATTTTGATAGATTGATGAAAATGAAGGCTATTATTTGTCACTGAGTAAACTTACTGTTCACATACTTCAACATCCATACTTCTCTAAGAGAAACACTATTATATAAAGGAGAATATAAAGTTTTCTCTAATAAAATTATTCTAAATTAGCTCTAAATCACCAACAAATATACCTTTGTCTAAATTAGCTCTAAAGCATCAACAAATATACCTCGTACCCAAAAGAACCAAAAAGTCACAACTATACAAGATGTATTCAATTCTTCTACATTAGAAGGTTTAAGGATGGAGATGATGAAATGTATCTGTGAGTGTGTGTTTCATAAATGTACTAATAACATGCATTATAAAAAGCTCATTCTTGGTCTTTCAGCCCACATAAATGGCAGGTTACCTAAATAAATACATTTTTATCTTGGGAAAGAAGTTTCCCAGTAACCTATGAACTTTTTAATTTTTTTATTTTGTTTTCTTTTAGAATAGTTAATTAACAGAACTTTCTTCTGCAAGTATTTATACAGCAGGCCCAGGCCCAGAAGTATTAAGCTTATTTCTGGAGGAAGATAACCAAATGTTTTCCTGTTTTATATGTTCTGGGGTAGGGGAGTGGATAAAAACATGCCACCTACTAATCTAGACATGATATTAGCAGGATAAGGAGGAAAACAAATTACCCTGTGTTAAATTCCAAGCATTAAGTTCCCATGTTGATGTGTTGGTTTATTTGCCTTTATAAGGCTCAGGGTCAGCCAATAAGTGCATCTGCAAAGTGGTTTGAAGCCTGTAATGCCTGAGGGAGCCCTCACTCATAAACAGTTATCTTGGGGATAACTTGTATCCCAGAGAACAAACACACCAATATAATTTTCCATAAAGACCACAAATATAATTGTGTAATTTATAATCACTAGTAAATTCCAAGCATGTGCCACATTTAGAAATGAGGACATAAATAATGAACTGAGCAACTTAAAGAATCTTCGGCCATCACAATTTAGGTTTGAAGAGACTATCCTCAGAGCAGGATGTCTAAGAATTAAGATAATACATGGAGAGGGCAGGAGCCTCTCATTGACATTCCTCTTAGTCTATTTAATGAGGGTGAATGTACAGACTTTGGAAAATTCTGCAGACCTAGTTTTCTTTATTACCATTTCATTTTATAAATCCCCTTTTCTTTTACCCCATGAACTTTCCTATCCCCCCAGCCATATTGCTAGCCAAAGAGATGGTGGGCTAATGTCACATTTATACTTGATCACTTGCCGAAAACATGTTGAAAATCAAAATGAATGAACACTGGAAAACAAGGTTCCTACAATAAGTGTGAACCAAATGTGAAATGTTTGTAACTTATTTTTAAAGAACACATATGCCTGAGAATATAGGGAATTGGCCAGGAAGCTCAAGGTAATTACAATCCCCAAATACTATAGTACCATAGAGCCATAGGGACTTTTCCATCCTAGATAAACCACAGCACAACTGATTAGCTTAGCAAAGCTGAAAAGAACAATTACCCACTTCATTTCAACCGGGGAAACACCAGCATAATAGAATATACAGACTTCTAAATTCCTAAAAAAAAAAAAAAAAAAAAAAAAAAAAAAAGATCATTATGCTAATATCAGAATCCTAAGACTAGAACAGGTGTCATACTTAAGTGATTGCACCAATATATTCAGAGTAACATGGCCACAGCACAGTATGCCACTAAGCTGGGACCTAGCAGAGCAATGAGGACAGAACAGTGTATTGTCATTCTACCAGAGGTAAACCTGTGATTCATAAAAGTCCTGCTTGAGAAAAGTGTCTTTTTCCAGGGATATTGTATTCAAAGGAAACTCTCCTTTTCCAAATTTGTATGTAGCTCCAGTGGTGGCACAGACCAGCATCATATTGATTCATTCTCTCCCTCACCAAAAAACAAATAATGCAATTAATGGTAATAACAAATAACCTCTGAATAATCTTTGGACTTAACAGAATTGCAAAGCAGCTTTTAATTTGACATAGAAAATATACATATTTAGCCACTGACGGCCACTTTATTTTAATATTAATGAACAATGATAGTGAATGTGGCCCAGGTCAGGCCTATTACCAGCTGCGATGCATATATTAATAATAGGCACCTCTGTACTCTCTACTTTAGGCCCATGGATCTCTAGATAGTCATTTGTGAGGTTGTGCCTAGTTCAACGTGAACAAAATGTAAGTAAATTGGACATAATGGGCAATTTTATTTTATAAGAAAAAAAAAGAAGAAAGAGGCATATATCCGAAGAAAATTATGAACAATAAATTATTCCAGGAAAGGTCTTTTCAGAAGGAAGCACAGAAGAGACAGCATAATGTCCCAGTTAATAGAGAATGGTAAATCCACGCTCTTTGCAGTTCACACTTCAGTAGAGCAGCTGGTAATCTCTTTGATAGATTGGATTACTAACTTGGTTGCTTTGAACTTTGATATATGATTGATATTTCCCATAAAATTCACATTAGCAAGACTGATCTTTGAATACGATCCTCAATTTTTTTAGGGCAGGAAGTATTTCTAAAAGGAACCAATCAACCTTCAAGTAAACAACATGCATGAATCTCATTAGCAAGAAATAACTAAATTTAGAGGGAATTCATCAATAGTTACACTTTAGTGCAAACTATTCCTTTTACATAAACAGAATCTGAGCTTAAATAATATGAATAAATTTAAGACAAAGCAGTATGCAGTTGGCAAAGCTAAGATTGGAACCACAATGTAATGGTTAATTTGAATTGTCAAATTGATTGGATTAAGAGATGCCATAGATTAAGAAGCTTCTGGGTATGACAATGAGGGTGTGTCTGGGAATGATTGACATGTGGGATAGCAAACTGGAGACTTTCCCTAAACATGAGCCATCAATAGGATGGTGGCTTGGATGGAATAGAAGTGAGAAGAACAATGAAGCAGCAGATGTATGGGTTCTTGATTGCTATTGCATTCACCTGAGGACATCAGGCTCTCACTCCTTCACTATTCCAAAGTGGACTCTGCCAGTGATTCTCCTGTGACTTTCCGGAAGCATTTGGTCTTGGACTAAG
This sequence comes from Callospermophilus lateralis, assembly GCF_048772815.1. Lineage (NCBI taxonomy): Eukaryota > Metazoa > Chordata > Mammalia > Rodentia > Sciuridae > Callospermophilus > Callospermophilus lateralis. The sequence continues at coordinate 45,545,243 of NC_135322.1, forward strand.
GTAATATCATTGATCCCTCTTATTCTGAGGCTTTAGCTTCTTGGACTGCACAACTTCCTCTAGCTTTCCAGCCTACAGACGGCCAATGTGAACTATCCAGCTTCTAGTTGTTTAAACCAATCTATTAAATCCCTTTTTGTAATTATACTTCCTATTGATTCTAGCCCCTTAGAGAACCCTGCCTAATACACAAAATGTGCTAACTTTTGAGCCAATAATGTAATTACAAGAGGTTTATTGGTTTGGAACCTGTGACCACTAGAGGTACATGTATGATATACCCTATATAAAAGAAATAAAAATGGTCCAGAAGAATCACACTGTCAGCAAAAATGAAAAGACCAGGTACTATGAAATAAGCAGAAGAATAAACTAATGTTAACCTTTTAAAGTATTTCTCTGATCACTGCTCAAAATCTGTTACAGTACAGGTCAATTCAATTTTCTGCTCAAAATCTCCTGGTTTCATTCAATGAGCCAAAGTACAGTTGATCCTCATTACTTATGAATTCCACATTTGCGAATTTGTATACTTATTAAAATTTGTTTTAATCCACAAATCAACATACAATGTGCATTTTTTTTGTCTGCAGATGCAAACAAAGCATTGAAAAGTCTGATTCCCATGTTTCTGATTCCCATGTTCCCAGTTGAGGCTGAGTAAAGCAACATGCTTTTTCTTTTTTCTGATGCCACACTTTTAATCAGTATCTTTTATTCCATGCCTGATTTAATTCCACATTCCAGCACTTTTGTGCTTTTTGTTGTCTTAGACATTCAAAGTTTGCAATGGCCCCCAAGCACAGTGCTAAAGTGCTAGGTGCTCCTACGCACACATACAAGACAAAATGCACATGTTAGGTAAGCTTCATTCAGGCACATGCCACAGTGCTGCTGGCTATGAGTATGGTGTTTGTGGATCAAAAATATGGACATGCAGGAAAAGAAAAAACTGCCAATATGCTATGGGAAGCATTTTCAGAAAATGCCAAATATCTAGAATTTATGATGAAGCTACATAAAAGGTCAAAATATGATTGAATTTGTGGATTTATTTAATGACACCTAGTAGGTATGGGTAGTGGGCAGCAATGTTGTGAAGCCAAAAGCCAAAGGAATTTACAGTCAGTTACCACAGGTCAGGAAAGCCAAATACTGCTCCATCATTGATATGTTCTAATGGTGATATGACATGAAAAATGTTAAACTTGCAGATGCAACCAGTACTGCAGATCAGGAGGCTGTGGAAGAACCTTTTTTATATATAAAGCAAAGAAACTTGATTAAAAAAAAAGTTATGTGAAAAAACAAGTTTTATTAATGATGAGATTAACTGATTCATAAATGTGTTGGCAAATGAACCTACACAACACAAACAGTGTTTTGGTTCACACACAAAAAAAAGAATTGTGACACATGTTTAGTAGGAATCTAACCCTATGTCTCCTCCAAAATCAATCATTTAATATTAACTAATTCAGTATTTGTGCCATGACAACTAAAAATAATGAGAATTGGCTCTATATCCACATATAAGCCCTACCACCGTCTGTACTGTTACCACTGAGCTCATTCTCATGTTCGCCCTTTGCTGACCTCTTTGCGGGCTTCTCTAACCTTCATGAAACTCCTTGAACACATCATGTTCTTTTCTAGCCAGGATGTTCATCTCATCAATATTCTTATTGATACCAGCTTTTGATTGGCTAATATACTACAATCTATACTTATTTACTAGTTAATGTTTATTGTCTCACTCCTGTCCAGAGGTTCAGTTTTTATCTGCATGGTTTGAGTTAAAACTATGATGCAATAGAAAAAAAATAATGACCCCCAAATATCAACTTGACTTATGTCAGAAGTAATGATATAAACATGGATTAATTATTCATTCTCCTGAAGTCTCAGTTCTCTTATGTCGAAAATGGAAATAAATTACTCTCTTATAGAATTGTGATGATTACTATTAATTAGAACTAAAATCACCCAGTGTATATCAGGAGTATGAATTCATGTTCCTACTTGTTTTCTCCTTTAATCTATTTATTCATCTGCTGTAATTTTTTTCTGCTGTAATTTCAACTTTCACTCCTGTAGGCCTACTTTATCCTCCTAATTTAGTATCATCTGGATTGTGTGAATTTTCTCATGTGCAGAATGAAAAATAAAGATAAAAATAAACCAAGCAAGCCCTCTTCGGTGTCTTTCTCTTTCATATTTAATGGAGTGAAGTTGATTATATTCTCTATGTAGACATGTTGTAATATTCATCCTTTTTTTAAAGTGGATACTTGTTTGAATTTATTTAATTAAGTTTGCATGGCTTTGGCTCCAGTGTAATCATTACCATCATCAGAAGCTTCTGAATGGCAGGTCTTAGAGAAGACACCAGAATCAATCATCCCCTGCTCATATAATTTTCCTTCCAGTATATCTCCAAATGTGAAGTAAAGCCCTCATCACAGTTGTTAAATATAATCTTTTCACATAGTAAATGGAGGAGAAGAAACTTTGATGTGGGATGTCAGAGGAGGGGAGAGAGAGAGGGAAGGAGGGAGATAGGAAGAGAGAGAGAGAGAGAGAGAGAGAGAGAGAGAGAGAGAGAGAAAAGAAATATTCTTATAGAAGATACATATGAGTTTTTATTGTAATGTGGGAAAGAAACTCACTCATTGAATGGAAGGATGCATGTTATTCCAGACTAGTGTCATCATTAAGAAGGATTTTGAAGTTTTAGAAAATGGTGTGTTTGAGAGAGATTGTTTGATGACATTGGAATTCATGGTAGAAGGTAAAGTATTGAACTCGTAGAAGCATTTTGGGTTCATATAGATATTCATAAGCTCACCCTGCAAGCTGTAGCTCAACAATGTTGGCTAATCATTGGAATCATCGGCAACATTGAAACCAGAAAATTTAATCTTGACTCTGAATTCATATTTACACTGATAGGGAATGAGGCTCCCCGATACATATGTTTCTCAAGTACCCAGGTGGTTACTATTATCATATCATCACTCATATTTCTGTGCTGATGGTGCAAGTACCAGAGAAGAATTTCATGTTGGTGGGAGAACTGGTTGGTTTTCTGTCATTAATATGAATGTCCTAAATAATCCACTTAAAGAGATTTATTTTGGCTCGCACTTTTAGAGGTTCCAGCCCAGCACTGATTGTTCCTGTTGCTCTTAGGCCCGTGATAAGGCAACACAACATGACAGTAGACCAATCATTATGTGGCAGAGCAAAGCTACTCACCTCACGGTGATCCATGCAACAAAAGAGAGAGGGAGGAGACTGGAATCCTGTGATCTCCTCAAGGTCATGCCTCATGATCCAGAGATGTTCCACTGGGTTCCATCTCCTGACAGCTGTACAACCCCCCAGGAGTGTAAGGAGCAAGCCCTTAAAAAACTGGTCATGAGAGATACTACAGATCCAAACTATAGCAGTGTTCTAGTAGTGCTATGTTTGACATATCACCTTATCGGGGAATTCATGTAGTTCAGAAAATAAAAAGAAAGTGTAAGAACACAGTAATTTAAAAAGCAAGTATCAGAGCGAAAAGACCCAGATATCTTGTAATAAGGATCACACACACACACACACACACACACACACACACACATATGCACACATGCACAGACACACACAGGAATGGCGTAGAAACTGTTGTGCACTAAGCACCCCAAAGCATATTCCCATTAAAGCTGTAAATAACGCTTGAGAGATATTTTACTGTAAATCAATAGATGCACATGATTGATAAAAAGTTGGGAAATGAGTAAGGCTAGGAAATTTCAGCATTAAAAAGTGGATTTGATTCTTTCCATGAAGCACTTAAGGTTTTGTATTATATCCAGGTAGAGATGTTTGGTATGGAGAAGTCTGTACTAGAAAAATGGGCAGAACCAGCATCACTGGGAGACACATACCCTCTAGATATTAAACTACCTATAGGTGAATGTTCCCTTCCTTCCCTAACTCTATGCTTTGGTTGAGAGAAAAGTTTATATGCTTTGCTAATTCTTCTTAAAACACACATGGATGTTATTTCATTTTATATTTATATGGAATTGACTAATATTCTCCCAAGGAAACTGCAAGTTCTACAAGGGTTGGTATCTTTACCAACTTGTCCACTATTATAGTAATAGCACCAGAGCAGTACCTAATGCTTATTATTTGTTAGATTAATAAATTAATGGTTAATTTGGAAAAAAATTAATACAAATACAATATTCATTTAGATTGTTTCTTCTTTTATAACTATAAAGGGAAGAAGAAGAAAGAATTATCTCAATAGTTTTCTATCACCAATACCACTCTAGTGTTAGAAACAGTAAAGTTTTATTCTATCACTATAAAACTGAAGTATCTGAAATTACAGTATCATAATCATTTTAACTTGTTTTATAGCAAAAGTATTATAAAGCATCATATTTCTAATAGTAAAACAAGTAGATTCTAGAAATATAGATCATCTTATTACATACATATTACAATTACATACTGAAAACTTACTTGTGCTACTAGAAATCAACTTTTCTCAAAATATAAGGCTATAACTCTGGGGACAATTTAAGGAATAAATTTTAAAAGGAACATATGAATTGGCACAACTAGAATATTAAATGTAATTTTCATATCCTTAATTATGCAAATCATAGAAGCAGATGTAAAAGAAAATTCATATTGAGTATATATGTTAGTAAGTTCATATTCAGTTCCTTAAAATCAAATGATACAACCCAGTTTTATAGCCTTCAAAGTACTTTATTCTACGGAACACTGAACTAATGATCAGATAAAGAATTTTCTGCTAGTTTTAACTTAGCTCTGAAAAGTCATATCAAATGTAATAAAATTATATTGCAACTTGTATTATTGATATTTGGTGCTATTTCTTTTCTTTGAGTCATTTCTTTTTTATGTTCTCATGAAGGCAAGATTCAAAAGAACAATATCATATCAGGTAACTCTCACTGGCAAACACATCTAGTGAGAAGGAATGAATGAGAAAAAAAAACTAATGCATTATGTAACTTTGATCAACTTCTTAAAAATGGGCCTGTACTTTTATCTAATCTACCTATTCCATTCTTAGACCCAAGGAGCATGCTCTCCAAAATCACGTTTAATTACTTGGTTAGATACTAAGGATAGGACTCAAGACACTGGCTGAACTAACTTTATTGTACCATGACAGTAAGTGTGTGGGACATGGCCAAACTTGGAGTGTTTTGTTTTTTTTTTTCTTTTAGTGTGTTTTGCTGGTATTTCTTTAAGGAAGGGAAGAAAATTAAGTAGCTGTCTTTTATGTTCACACTTTAGCATTCATCTGCATCCCAAAAGGCAAGCACATTTCAAACTTCAAATAGATAAATGTTATCTCCCAGCAGGAGAGATATCTTACACATTCATTATTGCAAGTTATATATACAACCTCTATGGAAGATGGTATGATCATTCCACATTTATTCTGCAATCATTCACCCAGTGCTTATTGCACATTTACTCTGTGCAAGATATTTCAAGATTGTAACACATGAAAATTTAAATAAAGAACAAAACAGCTTTGGGGACTTCTGGTTTCTGGTTCTGCAAACAAGTAACCTGGAAGTTGACACTGTATCCTAATATGTAAAACAAAGTGAACAAATTAACAAGTGGACAAGTCTTCCAGAATTTGTTAGAGGGTGAGAACAAAAGGCAAGCATCTTCTTTGAAAATTGTAGAGACAGACAAGTAAACACAGAGAATAGCTCACGGAAGAAGATTGAGAATGAGAAATAACCAGGGGAACGCGTGTTGGGTCAGAAATTTTAATCGATAAATTGTGAAAAGCACAATGTGGACCACTCTGAAAACCAAAAGTACCTTTCATGGAGAGCAGGAGCTCACACTTTTGTTAGTTTTATCTCCAGTACAAGGACCAGATTCTTACAATGATTATCATAGATTGTATTCTATTTCTGGAAAGAGAAAAGACATACTCCAGGACACTCTGTATTTCTTAACAAGACCTGACCTGAGAAGGAACTAGTTAACCAAAACTTAAATTGCTGAAATCATATCAGAGACTAATTGACCTGGGAAAAGGGAAACACCAACTCTAGTCCATTCTAAGGCAGAGAAAAAAATTAAGAAACACTTGTAAAGTTCATAACCTAGAGAAATAGTTTCAATAAAAGTCTGAAACCTAACTATAGTACCAAAAAACAATTTCCCTCCCTCTGCCAATATCATCTCAACAGTTTTAAAGGATTATTACATTTATTATTTACTGTTTCTTACTGTCTACTAATGTCACTTCTTTTTACCTGGCATATCCTTTCCAAATATCAAAAATAAAATATTAAAAGATAATAAGAAATACTAAAAACGAAAACCACAATATGAAAAAAAGAACAAACATCAGATCCAGACACGGCAGAAATGTTAAAACTGTCAGATTGAGATTTTTTTTTTTTTTCTGGTACTGGGAATTGAACCCAAGGGTTCATCTTCACTGAACTATATTCTCAGTACTGTTTATTTTATTTATTTTATTTATTGAGATAGAGTCTCTCTAAGTTGTTGAGGCTAGTCTCAAACTTGTGACCCTCTATCTCAATCTCTTGAGTTGCTGGTACTATAGGTGTTTGTCACTGCATTTGTTCTGACTGGGAATCTAAAGCAATTATGATTGAAATGCTATGGGGTTTAGCAGGTGAAGTGAACAATATTGAAGAAGAAAGGTGCAATAAAAGCAAAAAGAAGAAAATCAAAAGAAAAAAAAACAAAAAGGGAATGTTGGAAATCCAAAAACCTGTACCAGATGAAGAATACCTTTGATGGAATTTTTAGTAGACTATATACAGTTAAGAAAGAACCTCTGAGCTTGAGACTGTCTCCATGGAAACCTCCAAAACAGTAAGCACAATAAGGTACTGGAAAAAAAAAAAAATATATATATATCCAAGGACTATGAAACACAAGCTGTAATATGCTGTAAAAGAAAATACTAGAAGGAAAAGTGAGGGGAGGGACAGAAGAAACATTTGAAGTAATAATGACAGAAAACTTCTCCATATTAACATCAGACGCCCAAACCAGAAATTTCAGAGAACACCAAATTTGATAAGTGCTCCCAAAACACAACTAGGCACATTATTTCCAAGGTACAGAATGTTAATGAAAGAAAATTTTGAAAGAAGACATGGAAAAGTTTTACTTTGGGGAAAAATATAAAAAGGCAATGTGATACAGTCTTTCAAATAATAAAAGTAAGAAGAGACTAGAGTAAAATATTGAAAATTTCAAAAAATAAAGAGAAAGAAAGAGGGGGAAAAAAAAAGCCCGTCAACCTAATTTCTCTCTCCCACTTCTTACATCACTATTGTTATCATTTCACTTAAATATAAGGAAATAAGTATTTACGTCATTGAGTTAATTGAAGACAGAATATTATTAAGAAGGTAATATTGCCTACGTTGATGGACAGACTTAACGGAATTTCTATCAGAATTCCAGGTGAATTAGTTGTAAAAAGATTTGTAAAAGTTTAATTCAGAAATTTGTATGAAATTTTGAGGGATATATAACAGTTAAAACAATCTTTAAAGAATAATAATGTAGGAATATTCACACTTGTTGTTTCCAAACTCACTACAAGGCATAGAATTGAGACAGTATGGTACTGCCATAAGGACAAACAGATCAATAGAACATAATGGAAATTCCAGAAACAAATCCATATATTTACTGAAATTTATTTCCAAAAGAATGCCAAGACCATTCAAATAATGTTGGACTTGTACAGTCCCCGTAACACTTTAAAACAATACCGTAATTTTCAATAACATTTTGGCAGTTTCTTACATCATGGAAGTAATGATGTTTCATATGGTTCAGTAATTCCGCCCCTTGGTTATTGCTCTGAAATGTATATCACAATAAGACATGTGTTTATGTGTATGATGTATATAAAAGAATCCTCATAGTTATTTTGAGGTGGGAGTTTAGGGACATCAAGATGGCGGGGCAGAACCAACGGAAAAGGCTAGCTGCAGTACAAGCCTGGGATATGAGTCATATGTCCCAATACCATGGCACTCCCACCAGGAAGGACTTGTCACCATAGAAGTTCCCACCACAAGTTCTGTATTCTAATTAGGTGAAATAAAGTAACCAAAGAAAAGAAATAGGCCAACATGGTAAAAGATGTCTGAGGGGAGAGAAAGGAGGAAGCTCAGCACATAAGGCAGACTTGCCCAGACATAGGGTCTGGAGGCACTCTCAGTGGCCTGCTCCATGCTCCATTACAGAATCTACTCTCACTTTCACTTTTAATAAATCTAAGCTCTGCCTGTTACTTCTGCATGTACTTCTCAATTCTCTTTTCTGGATGCTAAAAACCTGGACACTCCCTCCCCCATCAGTATCAGTTTTATTGATAGTAGTCCCAATTTATAAATAACTCACTTACTCATCAATTGGTAAATTGATTATAATGCATGATCACATGATCACATACTAGAGAATTACCTAGAATGACTTAGCAGTACTTAAAAAAGTATCAACCTCTAGTTCCTGAAACAACATGAATTGATTGTAAACATCATGTGCTAAATGAAAAAAGCCAGACAGAAAAGGCTGCAGCCTACCATGCCCTTTATATGAAATTCTAGCAAAAGTGAAAAGTAAATTAGTGTTTGCCAGAGGCAGGACAAGGGGAATAGAAGATTGTAGATTGACATGAGATTTGTTTTGGAGGGAGTAATGAAAATGTTTAATATCAAAATTGTTGGGGATGACTATGTGGCTATAAATTTGTTGAAAGTTCAACTTCATGTTTAAATTTTGTGAATTGCATTGCATGTAAACTACTTCAATAAAGATATTTAACATAAATAGGAGATATGAAACATCTATCTCTTAGCATAACTACATTCTCTGATCTATTTTCTACTCCTTTCCCTCCCTTTCCTGAATACACAAGAGACTAAATCTTCCTCCTTTCTTATCAATACCTAATCACTAGAGTGCCTACTAAATTTTAGAACAGGCTTCTGCATTTCATATTATGTAACAATCTATAGTTTGTGATATTTCTCACAACAGTCCTCCAAAGAAAGCTAAGCATTTATTTTAAAAACATGTAAAGAATCACATAATTTAATAATATGATTATAGTGGTCTCCATATCAATAGACTATTAAGCTCATGGTTTGCTGTCACAATTTGACTGTGAGGTTACCCATCATTTTAGACAGGAAAGAACATGGTGTAAATAGTTTTAGTTAACTTATTACCATTGATCAGAGAGTCCTTGTTATGGTTTTGATCTAAAGGGTCCTCAAAAGGTTCATGTGTTGAAGGTTTGTTCCTCAGTGCAGCAATATTCAGAGAGGGGGTTTTGGGGAATTGATTGGATCAAAGGGCTCTGAAATCATCGATGAAGTAATCTATTGAGGGATTCATAGCTGAATGGGTTACTGGGAAGTGATGGGAAATGTAGGAGGTGAAACAAAGTTGGAGAGCAGAGATCCTTGGGAGCATTCCCTTAGGGGCTCTATCTAGTTCCCAGCCCCTTTTTCTTTCTTCTTCCAACCACCATGGAGTCAGCAGCTTTCCTTTACCAACCCGTTCAGCCATGATGTTCTGACCCACTCAGGCCCAAGGCAATGGAGTCAGCCAACCATGACCTGGAGCTGTTGAGCTATGAGAAGTCTTTCCTCCTCTAGGCAGTTTTTCTCAGATATTTTGTCCTATAAGTGTAAAGTTGTATAATACAATTTGCTTAAGTCAAGAGCAAGACATTAATTTATTCATACATTTAGTTTAAAAAATGATGCCATTCAATAATTTTTTTCAGTCGAGTGTGAAGTTAATATTCTATATAGGAGAGATCACATTTGGTTGGAAGGAAAAGGAGTTGAAATTGCTTATGAACAAATCTGAGAGAATCATTTAAGGAAAGTTGATGACATACATTTTCTCTTTCATAAAGGACAGACATCATATCCAAATAGAAATCTTAAAATTATATCCTAACTTCTTACCAGAAACATCCATTATTGAATACAAAATATGCTTTGTTCCCAATAAATGAAGATTTTCTCAAATTAATAATAAAAAATAGTAAAGATTTATTCTCCAATGACAAACGTTGTGGAATCATTTGACCATGTGTCTAAGCACACCTTACCTTTACAATTTATTAACAATTAAAAATTACAACGAAAAATCTTGGATGCAAATTGCAATTAAGGCCAACATTCATGTTCATAGTTTACTCTGTAAAAAGTAAAAGTGCACAATCTGACACTTGGGTGTTTCCTTGGGGGGTATAATGAAATATCTGACCAGTTCTGCAGGGCCTGGTAACAGGGCTGGCATCAATGAAGTACAGTAAACCATATGGTAAGCACTTTTAGGGGCCATGAAAATATTTTAATTCATTTTAAAATAAAACTGAATAACTCTAGTGGGATTATAGCTGTTTTTATACCAACCCACTTAAAAATATGCATTTATCTTCCAATTCTAAACTGATCAACATTTGAACAAAGCTCACAGGTCAGTGAAAAACAATGAATGGGCTCTTTATGACAATATTTTAAGGTCAGGCTCGGGGATGCCTCCATTCCACATGCATACCAGTCACTGCATGCCCAGCATACATGGAAGAGAGAGAGAGCCAGAGATAGGAACCAGAGCTGTGCTACCTAAAACTGAGCTGCTTGACTTCCTCATTTGATATGCCAGGCTTGAGAGCTCCTGTCTTTGTCCTTGAACTACACTACATATTTTAAAACATGAATTGAAAATAGATGGGCGTTAAAGGACCACTCTTCTCTGTAGTAGAAAAGAATCTTACTCAGGCTGTTAATTATGATTATTTATCCCATCATGGTTTGTTTTGCTTTGTTCTCTCTGTCAGAGAAATGCATCATACAGTGATCTTTATGTTCAGACACTCTTACAAGACTTCCCACTGTGCAGTTCTTAGCTTCTCATCCCACATTGAATCCCAGCCTGTGTGAAGCTAAGATATGATTTCTTCACTATTATGCATAATAAGAATTACAATTTGTTTGTCTGTGATTAATTACCATTTTTCCCAAGAGATGCATTGCTGAGTGTTTTCATATGCTAATATATGCCAAGCTGCCAGTGCTAACTCAACTCTCTAATCCTGAAACTCACCTTAAGTGAAAGAATATCACTGTTTATTGCCGAGGTTGTCATTCCCCCAGAAATGAAATAAATATCTAAGAAGCATTTCAATGATAGAGCGGCTTTTCAGCTGACAGATCATCCCTTGTTATCAAAAGGCAAATATATGTCAATGTGTGCATTACTTAAGACTCATGAGATAATTGCTTCAATTTGCCTGACAATCTGATAATGCCATTTGCACAATTGTGAATGGTGTCAACACTGAATGAATGTTCTTGAATGATACTAAAGGTGTGAAGCACACTTGGGATAAAAGGGCTTCTATTGAAGTGTCTTCTGCCAGATGAAGTCCTAGATAGTTCCTTGCCTCTTCAAAGTCTGCATTCTCGATGCAAATTTCATCCTGGATATATCACCAAAAAGGAAAACAGATCAAGGCTCCAGGTGTCTAAGAAATATGTAAGTCTTAATCACTCTTTTAAATTCTAAATCATGTCAATTGCTATTTTGCAAAAAGTTCATAGAGTGGATCAGCATACACTGATATCATGCTGTGTGGAGGTTGAGGAATTAACATTTATTTGGGACCTGAATTCTTCTCATCTCAAATCCCTCATAAGTCTCATGACATTAAATGTTTTTCAGTTTTAATTAATATCTCAAATTAGAGTTTCCTCATTTGTTGAAGTGGGTTAAGCCATACCTATTGCTAAGGATTTCTATGTAAACTAATATGCTAATATGCTAATAAATGAAAAATATATATATTACTGTGGCTGACTCAGGGTAAACACTTCAGATAGTTTGATAATTATTGTTAACACAACTACATGTATACTAAATCAAGTTCCTATTTTTTAAGCCTCAATTTCTTCACTTAGCAAATGGATCAAAGAATAAATTAAATGTAATGCTAATATCCTTGAAATGTTATTGTGATGGTTACATGAGAAATATAAATACTTTACAACAATATGTAGTGCAAAAACATCTTTTGGGGAAAAAGTGTTTCTTTATTTTTTTGCAATCAACAAGTAAAATGGAAAAGCATTTTTCAAATATATTTTTCAGGCTTCAAAATTAACTGCAATATATTTCTATTTTATTATTCACCTGAGCTGGGGCTAGCAGCAGATTCTGCTTGCAGTAATCGTTCAGATCAGTGGTCTATGGCCAAGGACAGAAGAAATTAGACTTTTAAGACTTTTAATTAATACAGATTAGAAACCAGAGAGATATAATAGTTGGGGCATCTGCTAAACTATAAATCTCTGAACAGAAATGACCCTATGTTTGATTGCAATTCAATATTTGGAAATTATAAGATGCAACATGAAGTTCATTTCAAATAAGGAGTTCTTATTTAAGTTAGAATGTAAACCTACGGTGCATTAATGCATGTTCAATTGAGTTTTATTATCATGGAATCAAAAAGAAAGCTTAACATATTTTATGAAAAACACGCATCCATTACTCAGATATCTACTAAAATGATAGCAGATAAGATTTTTTAAAAAATTGACACCTAATCTGAGTATGACAAGAATGAGGAAAGTTATTTGTACATAAGAACAATCAATGCACATTTGGAAAAATCTTAACAGGTATATCATTATCAGTTTTCTTAACAGAAGTAACATAATTAAAAGAAGAAAAGTGGAATGCTATTGGGAAAAAAATAAGTGGCTTCACCCAGAATTGTTTCATCAGAGTCCAGGAATAGGAGGCCAGGATATGTGATGGTTGAAGGAGTCATGAGTAACAGATTCCCATTTCCACTTGCTCCATTCAGGCCGCTTATTTCCAGGAGAAAAAGAACCAAGAATGGTGTTGATTCAGGCAAACAAGGCACAGCAGAAGATTAGAGAGAGGCACAGACATAAATGGAAGGAGTTCTTAAATGCATTTAGATTCACCAAAATGTGAAAGTCATCTTACCCCGAACATTTTCCAGCTGTTTAAATCCCAGACTCCTGGCAGCCATATTTTTAATTTCTCAGAACTCTTTCTTATATTTTCCTTTTCTATGTAGCATCTTCTTTTTTCTTGGTTGAAATATCTGTTCTTTCTTTCTCAATGCTTAACCTAACATCTGGCATATAATAACAAGTGTTCAATAAATGTTATGGTTGAAATCTTTAGAAACATTGTGTACTGCCATTGATGTGAGGTTTGGGTAGTCTTCTCAAGGCCAGGACTCTGCTCATTTCCTTCAGCTCCTATTCTTTCCCATTCATTTGTTTTGGACTCTTCCTTTATACTTTATACCCCCCTCAAATGACTAGATAAACTTGAATTATTGATTCTATTTTTAAATCACTGTATTATTTCTGGATAACTCTGGTTCAATGATTAGTACTTATTCAACTAGTAGAACTCATTGGAGAGATAAGTGAGGAAATGAAAATATTTTCAAATGAAAATATTTATGTACAATAACTTTTCTCATTCTTCTCATACTCAGATTACGTTTCAATTTTTTAAAAAATCTCATCTGCTATTATCGTTTTAGTAGATATCTGGGTAATGGATGCATGTATTTAATAAAACATGTTAAGTTCTCCATGATAATAAAATTCAATTTATAAAGCCCATGTGGGAAATTTTGAGATCCTTTCTGCTTTTTTTTTTTTTTTTGGTCTTTTAAGAAACTCAGTACTTCCAGGGAAAATATTTTCATTTCCTCACTTATCTCTCCAATGAGTTCTACTATTTGAATAAGTACCAATCACTGAAACAGAGTTATACAGAAATAATGTAGTGATTTAAAAATATAAACAATAATTCAAGTTTCTCTGGGTCATTTGAGGGGGGTATAAAGTGTAAAGCAAGAGCCCAAAACAAATGAATGGGGAAGGATAAGAGCTGAAGGAAATGAGCAGACTCCTGGCCTTGAGATGACAACCCAAACCTCACATCAATGGCAGTACACAATATTTCTAAAGAAAGAACAGATATTTCCACCAAGAAAAAAGAAGATGCTACATAGAAAAGAAACATATAAGAAAGAGTTCTGAGAAATTAAAAATATGATAACCAAAATTTATGGATAACAAGAAAAAAAACTACACGTTGCATGAAAATGTGAAAAAAACCACACAGAAAGTAGCACAAAAGTAGCTAGGGAAACACATCAAGAATCATATACAAATATCTCCATGGTGTCATTTTACAACAGGAGCTACTAGAAATAATCCAAAAGATTAAATGTTGTTTAGAGTCACACCCATGTATGCACACATCCAAAAGCATTGTATGAGGACAACAGCAAGATATGTAAATATCTATGCAACATAACACACATACATGATTGAAGAGTATGGAAAATACATCTGTGGTTTTCACTGGGGATTTAGATAATGAGATATCAAATGATATTACTTTTCTAATTCACTTTTATTTTCTAAATGTATATAATTAATAAAAAATTCTATTTAAGTTGAAGAAATCTATTACATAAAATAGCAATTAAACATGGCCACATCAAAGTTTACAGCAGCGCAATTCAGCAATTCACAATAGCTAAACTAGGTACCCTTCAACTGATGAATGGATAAAGAAAATATGGTACACATACACAATAGAATATTTCTTAGCCATAAAGAATAATGAAATTATGGCATTTGCTGGTACATGGGTGGAACTGGAGTATATCATTGTAAGTGAAATAAGTCCCCCAAAACCAAAGGCCAAATGTTCTCTATGAAATGTGGAAGCTGACTCACAGTAAGTGGGGGGCTGGAGGGTGTTCATTGCACAGGGCAGAGTCAGGGAAGTAAGAGGAGATGGGAATGGGAGGAAAACAAGTAGAATCAATCAGACATAATTTTCCTATGTTCATATACAAATACACAACCAGTGTAACTCCACATAATGTTCAATAAAAAAAGGGAAGTTATATTTTATGTATGCACGATATGTCAAAATACATTCTACTGTCATGAATAACTAAAAAAAAAAAAACAAATAAAAAATTTTAAAAATAGCAATTAAAGGACCCTATTATTCAGCTCCAGGTTATTTATGCCTTATGTTGATCCCATTAATTAAAGTCCTTCCTTTCAGCTAAGAGAGTTTTACTATACCATTCATTGATTTCAACCATAACATTTATTGAACACTTGTTATTATATGCCAGATGTTAGGTTAAGCATTGAGAGTATAATGGCCACCAAGAAGACCATCTTTGCTATCATAAAATTTATACTCCAGGCCCAGAACCGTGATGCATGCCTATAATTCCAGTGACTCAGAAGGCTGAGGCAGGAGGATTGGAAGGGCAGCCCCATCAATTTAGCAAGGCCCTAAAAAATTATATTCTAGAAGAGAAGCAAAAGAACAAAAATTGTATGCACATAAAAAGGAAATTATGTCCTGAACGTGCCCTGAAGGAAAACACAGGTTAATAATAAAGAATATCGATTGGATAGTCAAAGAAGTTTTCAAAAGAAAAGTTAACTTTTGACCTATGAAATTAGGTTAGAGAAGCATATTTTTTTTTAAAAGTCTGGGAAAGGAAAGAGAAAAAAAAGCAGTGAGCATTAACCTTCAAAGTCTCCATATAATCCAGAAACAAGAAGGAAGGTAAAAGCAGGATTAGCCAAGGGAAGAGAAGCATGTGGTAAGTTCTGGAGAGGTTGCAGGAAGGATTTTGCATTGTGATCCTGATCGATAGGGTTCCTTTGATTTTTAAGCTGGGATTGGTATGATCTACTTTACAAGATTGTTGTGGTTGCTGGTGATGAATGAATGAGAAGATGTGAGAATGAAAGCAGGAAACCTTGGGTAGGATCTTTATTACTCCCTATAAGCAGGATGACATCATCCACTGCCCAGGTATTACACTCCATTCCTGGGAGGATGACATCTCCATGAAGCAGTGAAATGTGTGGCCCCAACAGAGGTACCCTGTTCTGGGTTCCTCTTTGCCATGAGTATGGAATGTAGACTGACTCCCCTCAGGTAGAGAACACAGACTACACACAGGTAGCATTCTCCCATGACTAAAAACACATCACCACTTCTTGATCACCAGTCATTTTGGTAATGATGTTAAGTGTTACAGCTGTTTGGGCTCAGAGAAAAGATGATGAGCAGAGAGAACATTCTTTTCATTTTCTCACCCAAGCCAATCTTTTAATGACATTAATTATTGCTGCAGTTGTTTTAATTTTAGAACATAGACGAGCAACCTGAACCATGCACCAGAATAATTTTGGATTCCCTATTCTAATACAGGTTTGAAGGTGTCATGCTCAGACTTTTCGAATTAGATTTTCTAAAGCTATAACTACGATGGTGCATTTTAACATCTTCACCACACACACTGCCCAGGTGTGCAGGTAGATATGGGAACCATTCTTCCAAGTCACATAGCAAGCTGTCCTGAAACAAACCACTCATGTGCTTTCATTTATTTTTTAAGCCCCAACACAGTTACAATCAAGCAATGTCTTATTAAAAAAGTAAGCCCATTTTAGAGTGCAAATATATTGTTCCTGACTTTTATTTTCTGGTTCACATTCACTCCGAATTTTTTTAGACAATGATCTACAGTGTAAAATAAGTTTCCTTAGATAATTCACCCTCTTAAGAACAAATGCAATTTCCTTTGAAATTTGCCTCTCTGCTTTCTTAAGGAAAATTTGGAAACTTACTTCAAGTAAATGTTTTATTAGAAAAGAACATTCTGCACAGAGGAATGAATGCAGCACTCTGGAAGTCAACATAATCTAGGTTATGGCATTCTAAATATCAAATCAGTTATTCTGTTTCATATATTGTGTACTTTTTTTGCCTAAGTAGTCAGTATTTGAATAGATATTCAACTCTTCAAATAGTTAAAGCATCAATTTAATGCAAGTGATTAGACTCTACAAAGGGTGACAATTCCTGGTCCCATCAAGGGAAAGATGATGCAAGATGGACAAAGATTGTTCCTAACTTAATGTTCTGTGATTCTAATATTGTTCCACATAATGCTATGTGTCGGTCACTTCAACATGTAAAATGAAAGAGGAAGAGCACAAATGCTCATTTAGTGTAATCTATATAATTTATATATATACACACACATTTTATATAGACTTTATATGTGACATAAAGCTTTGGATGTGATACATTACTAAGTCCCTGCAAAAATGCAATAGGATAGTTGCTATTACTCTACAATCTTTCACACAAGGAAACTGAGTGTTTGTGTGGCTAAATTATTTGGCCAAGGTCATGCAGAACATAGAAAAAAATCCACTTTGTTCTAATTGCATGGCTTATGTTTTTTTCAGTGGTGTTAAATTATCTTGCAATATGAATTCTTTCAATTTTTTCTGGAAAATGAACTAAAAATTTTCATATTTAATTTGAATGCTTCTCAGGAGCATGGAAAGGACAGAGTCACATGTTATTTGTGAGTTCTGCTTTGGTGCATACCGCAGTTTTAGCTGTACCCTAGCCAGAAGAAAGAAAATACAGAAACTTCAAAAACTTCTTCAGTGGAGAACTTAAGTCAAATTACAGAACTAGGAATATATCAATATATTAGAGGTGAACTATTCATGGCAGAGAAAATAAATGTTATCCCCCGTGGCAAATCTAATCCATGTATAGAAACTTCCAGGACCAATCTGTTGAGAAAATTACTGATGAGATTGAGCAGAAAATGACAGTAGGGTCAGCAAAAATGTTTGAACATGGATAGAACATAGGCAAGAGGGGTGGCATTTATTCTGATAATTACCAGTTCCTCCTTATCAGCAATATCATGTAGACTAAGCAGATTTCACCTTTCAATGCTCATTTGAGCATCATTAAATGATGTAAATATCTACCTTTCAAGATCTTAAGAAGCATCAAATTTGTTAAGTACCTGAGAAAATGGCTTGCCCCAATGTCCAGTTACACTCTGCAGTTCTGGATGGTCCAGACAGCCTGGATGGGTAGGAGGTGTTTCAACATTGTCTGGTCTACCACACACCCTCACATATGCAAGTGCCTCTTGTAGAATTCCCATCTCCTCAGGCTTTCTAGGAAACACTGTTCACAATTATGCCTTGATTCCAACAGGTCTTGGTCCAATTCCATCTCCTCCATAGAATTTGTGTGTTTTGGCAATTTGTCTTACCTTGGTGAGCCTCAGATTCCTCATTCATCAAATATGGTTTCTAGCAGAATAGCACAAACTTCTCAGTGTGGTTGTGAAGATCTAATCAGATGAAGAGTTTATACCTGGATGGAGTCAACTATCTAATAAAAATGACTATAAGAATGAAATGACATACTAATTACATAAAATTTATGTATTTATAATGACATGAGAATAGTTTCTCTTTATCTTATCATCTCCAGAAACACATCTACGAACTACAAAATCATTTCTCTTCTACCCCACCAATAATTTTCTTTCAGACAATAAAATATGGATAGTTTAAGGTTGCAGAAAGTTATTTCTTAGTGAAGCTAACCTTTCATATTATATACCAAATGCCAGTCCATTAAGAGAAAACTTTGCTTTCTTTTTCCAAAAAATCAAAGTGCTTTAAATTCAAATGTCACAGCTGCAGATCTCTCCTCCCTTTGTTTTTCTGAAAGAGCCTTGAGCTCATCCATTAAACTCTATCACTTTGCTCTGCTTTCGTTTCACAGAATCAGTCATTTCCCAACTTTTAACTACATATTTATTTGGTATTTTTTTTTTTGAGTCTTGTTTACCTCTGCTAGACTGTAGGCTCCCTGAGGACAATGAACCCACCTACCTTGTTATACTGTTTAAATCTCTAACAATTAGGATAGTGTTTGGCATGTATGTAAGAATTTTTTTTAACTTTTTTAAAAAATTTTGAATAAGTTATGTGTACACATAGGAAGTTGCATAAATGTTACAAAAATCTCCTGCATACCTGTAACTAAGTTTACCCCAATGGTAACATCTTAGCTAATGGTGTATCATCAAAACAGGAAATTGTTTGGTTTCCAGAAAACAGTGAACTAAAACTAGCTTTCTTTCTAAGATCTCACACATTTTGTGCACTAAGTCATTCTTTTGTGCGACTTTGTGTACAATTTTTACATTTTTATCACATGCAGAGATTTGTAAAAGGAGCAGTATAATCAAGATACAGAACTGTTTTCTCGTCATAAGCACCCCATTCTCACATAGGTGCATTATAGTTAGACCATCTCTCCTCTTCCTTAACCCCTGGAAACTACTGATCTGTTCCCCATCTCTACATTTTTGTCATTCTGAATATGCTATCTGACTTCAATCATATCCGTGTACTCCAGAGGCTAGTTATTTTTACTCAGCATAATAACCTTGAAATTCATCCGAGTGAACAGTCTGTCCTTTTGAATTGTTTAATAGTAGTCCATATTTTCATTAAGTGTGTCACTAAAGAAATCCCACTTTTTATGATTCATGCTTTTTGAAAAACATAAAAATTATCTGCATTGCTTTCACTTTAACAAAATATTCTGCCACTCTATTTGATAAAGACGCAGTATATTCTTGTCTTATGAATTTTTAAAACATCAGATGTCCCTGTTGCCTCAATATCCTCATGAATGTGTTGTGCACACCTTGCCCAGAACACCAGGAGCACCAGTGTGATAAGGCTGCTACCAGTCATAAGTCCTCCTTCTTTTCTTCCCAGACCATGAGCTAAGTGACATTCAAACACATCATTGGAATCCTTTCACAGCTTTTGCTTGAGTATCCCCCAGGTCTCCGGTGAAAGCCCTTGCCCTTGGGTCCTGTCTCTCTCTCTTAGCTGATGACTTTCAGGTTTCTGTTAATGAGTTATTTATGGGACATAAAACACTGTTTCCAGCCCCCTCCCCAAGCACTATGGCTCCTTCTCATGCCCTGTTAGTCTGATGCTATGTGACTAGAAGGAATAACTGTATCTACTCACAAGAAAGGCAATCAGGAATGGAAGGAATGGGGCCATCCTAAAAGGGAGCAGATACTTGAATGGATAGTTGTTAAATTACTAGTGTTTCCTAGGCTTAGGGTTTGATGCTTTATTTATTGTTCACAAAAGTTCTTTGAGGTAGACATTATTTTTCCCTCGGCAGACAAGACAAATATGGTTTGGAGATCTTGCGTGTTAGAGATTGAAAGCTTAGGTCTCCCCTGACTCATGTATTGACATCCCAACCCCCATTGTGATAATACTTGGAGGTGGAACCTTTAAGGAGTGAATACATCAGGAAGATGGAGCCCTCCCAGGGAGCACAGTGCAGTAATAATAGAGCACCCAGAGCTCTCTCTGCTTTTCTGCCATAAGAAAGCACACCAAGAAGATAGCCAGTCATTTATGAACCTGAGTCCTAATTTGTCAGTGCCTTCACTGAGAGGAATTGATGTTTGTTATATAAGCCACCCAATGTATGGTATTCTCTTACATTAGCTCAAATGGAACAAGATGTTCTATAATGTTCCTAAGAGCCTAAAGCTAGGGAGAGGGCATGTTGGGATTGCAATTACAGGTATCTAGTTGTAAATCTTCTATTCCTTCTTTACTAACTACCACTCGTATTCAATTATTTAATTGGTTTAATCTTTAAAATTTAAGTTCCATGTTTCATTAAATGATTTTCAGATATTTATAAGAGTGCTTATGTAGGGAGTGTAGCTGGCAAGTTGATGTTATTCAGCAAATAGATATGAAAAAACAAGCACCATGTAGTCTACAAAGATATTAACAAGGTATCTCTACCCATTTTTAAAAATGACTTAATTTAAGACAGTTTCTTGTTTATTGAACACCTGATATAAGAAAAAATATTTATATAGGTAGTTGGTAAACTCAAAAAAAGATGGCATCTGAATTCATACAGTTTAGAAAATGGACGGCAAGGTTGATATTAATAGTCAACAAATAATAAGATGGATAACTCTTCCTGTTTGACTGAGAGTGACCAAAGTTGTAAGTTGAAATTCCACATCCAGGAACTCCCCAGGCCAAGTGAGACACTGAGTAAATATATCAAATAGTCACATAACAAATATTAAATTACAGCTGTGACAATTGCTAAAAAGTGAGAAACATGAAGTTATAGGTTTCCATAAGTTTGGAGGAACTGACCAGAGGTTCAAGGTCAGGGACTACAAAATTATGAAGAGACTACAAGGTCTTAGATAAAAAGGGGAGGAATAAATCAGATACAAATGGAGAGAAGTATTTTAAGCAGCAAAACTGGCATATATGAAGGATTATATAAAAAAAAAGATAGCATATTTAGTATGAGAGCTAGGTAAAGGCCAGTATGTCTGGAACGCAGAGAGAAGGGGTTCCCAGTATGAAGTATTTCTAAATTAGGAAGCAAGATTTACAGGGATGGAAGATATAGCTCAGTTGGTGGAGTGCTCGCCTTGTATGCACAAGGCCCTGGGTTTGATCCCCAGCATCACAAAAAAAAAAAAAAAAAAAAAGCAAGATGTACTCCAGGGTCACCAAACATTCTTATAAAGAATGCTATAATATGTAGAATTCTAACATTGCCCCCCAAGATTTCCAGACTTGGTAGTGCGGACACCTTTTCCCCAAACATTGTATTCATATTTTCCCCAAAGAGAAAATAACTAATGTAGTTAAAAGATATAAATCAAGTGGCCTTAAGACAGAGACATTATCCTCCACATCTGACCTATCTCAAGAACCTTTAATTCTTGGTTCTAGAAGTCAGAAATTGAAGACTTCGGAGACTTCTAGCACAAGAGAATTTAACATGTAAAACTTTTCCAATGCTGACTTCAATATGGGGAGACCGTGTAGTAAAAATTGTGAGCAGCCCTAGAAATTGAGAACAGCTACCAATTGATAGCCATTAAGGGAACAGAAGTCTTGCAATTCAAAGGAATTTAAATCCACAAATAACAAATCATTTGAAAAAGAACCTCAAACCTGAAATGATAGAGTGGCCCTGGCCAGCATCTTTATTTCAGTCATATGAGATCCTGAACAGAGAACACTACTGCACTGTGCAAAACTCTGAACTCACAAAGATTGGGCAATCATATTTTTTGTTGTTATAAGATGATGATTTTGAAGTAATTGGTTATGCAGTAATATAAAAAATAAAGAAATATAGTAGTTTTTTTTATGTTTTGGATCCATATTTATTTTGGCAATACTTACATGGGACAAATCTCTTCTTCCATTTTCTTTTTTTTTTTTTTTTAAGAACTATGTAATGTTTTGAACAACCTACAATAAAAATTAATTAGTAGTAGTTTTTTTTAAACTTGTAAGTCCTACAGTGAAACTGTCCCAAACAGGCTAATACTTGATGGCTATAAGTAATGAAAGTTTTTTTTTTTTTTTTTTTTTTTTTGGTTTGTTTTTTTTTTATCTCTGACCAAAGGGTTTCATGCAACTACTCAATTGCAACTACTTAACTGCAAAATTACCCACAGATAACACATAAATGAACAAGTACAACTGTATTCCAATAATACTTTATTTAAAGATGAAGTTATAAATTTGTCTTATATGCTTTAGGTTTCAGACTCCTAGTGTAGAAAATCCAGGAATATTGTCAATATTCCTAAGGAGGTTGTTTTCCTAACACCCCCAAATTGGAAAATTGTTGTATGGCTTTAGCATAGAGATAAATTATTGTATGTAGATTTTGAAGGTCAACTGGCTTATAATTATTATAATGAATGGAATAGACCAGAGTGAGAACCACAAATGAGTTTATTGGCTCTTACTATTGGAGGTTCTTGCTGGGAAAGTTGATGTTTGGAAGGGGGATAGACATAGAAAGAAGATGATCTATGCTCATATGTGTGTGGTGCATAGGTGTGTGCATGCATGTGTTTGCATGCATGCAGTAAGATAGGAAGTTGTGAGTCAGGCATGATGGCTCATGCCTGTAATCCCAGTAACTCATGAGGCTGAGACAGAAGGATCACAAGTCGGATGCCAGCCTCGACAACTTAGTGAAGCCCTAAGCAACTTAATGAGACTCTGAGTCAAAATTAAAAACAAAAAGGGGCTGGGGATGTGGCTCAGGGATGAAGAGCCCCTGGGTTAAATCTCCACTATCAATAAATAAATGAGAGCAAGAGCGAGAGAGAGAGAGTTGTGTATTTCTTGAGAATTTAGTTTTATGTGAATAAACAGATGCTGCAACATGTGTAATATAAATCTAAGGAATGTGGCTGAGTTTTATCTGTGAGAATGGTATCAAAGTGATTAAATAATTATTTCCTGTAGACAGTGCATTTATATGAGTTACACAGAAGAGAGCAGCTCCACTGACCAGATGATTTAATGCCTTCTTCCTAATAACTTACAAAACACTATGAGATGGTGAGAAAGATATCACCAAAGTCGCTTTGAAACCATCTGAAATTGATCACTGTAAAACAATAGCTTCCTTTGGGCCTTGCATCTTCTCATACAGTGCTGTTTAAAACAGTCTTTAAAAGCCCTTCTATTGGAATGTTTTCTTAGCACTGAGTGGTCCCTGATATAATGAAGCACCCAGATATGTAATAGACTCATAGTAGGAATCCAGTGTTATTGGACTCTGAATCTAACTTGAATGAAAGACAATTTCATTTCGAGTCTGGGTTTAAATTATGAAAACAAAGTGCGTAATTATGAAGATGCTAAGTTACATGGAACCTCAAATTACTCTTCTCCAAAAAGAAATATAAAAGTTGTGAGAAATGTCCCTAAGAAACCCTCTCCATGGGTGTCTCTTGTGCTGCTGGGTGCCACAATTTAATGCCTTGACCACTCTTTATGGGGTCTTTTTCTCGAAGTGGTGGGTGGTGTTTCAGCAAGCAAAGAAGGGATGAGGTAATATCTCCCTTAGAGACAGAGGTTCACTTGCTTACTGCTTGCTGGAGAACAGAGGATTTTTTAGAATCTCAGTGTTCCTTTTTGACAGTACAATTTGCTACATACGCAGGCAGTTGTGCAGGACCTCTGTCAATTTGGGGGCAAGTGGAACTGTCCCAAACAGGCTAATACTTGTTGGCTATAAGTAATGAAGTTTTGTTTGTTTGTTTGTTTTTATCTTTGACCAAGGAGTTTCATGCCTTTTCCTAGCATCAGTAAAAAGTATATTAAGCATAATTGATTAGAGTATTAAGAGAAAGTATTCAAATCTTAGTCCTGAGGAAAATGCTTAAGGTTCTATATTTTGCTTAAGTATACCCGTTTCATTACTTCTAATACCACATTTCCAAATATTTTTGCGAAAACACCACTTTTATTTATATAGATGATAATAACTATATGGCTTACAAACCTTTTTTAAAAGGTTCCTTTCACTTGCTCAAACTTTTAAGGTATGTATGGAAGATGAATGAAAACCCATTGCTGAGAAGGTTTCTGCAATTTTCTCAAGGCAATATAGCATTTAAAACATAGGTCCAACGCTTATAATGTGAACACCACCATTTTGCTTATATACACTCACATAGTGTGTTTCTGTAAGATAAGCAATCACACACAGTTCTATCATATATAATGAAGACAAATAGTGAGGATACCTGTTTCTTGTCATAAAATAGACATGACATAACTGTGTTTTCATTCACTTGCTTTATTTTGTGGCTCAAATACATTCATTGAAATAATTTTGGAAATTTTAATTACACTGTCAGTAATTAAGTTTAGGATAAAAGGAAGAAAATGGTAGAATCATGAAAAACATTGGCTGAGAGCCGACTCCATTTGCCTAGAGACCCGGGTATGAGAAACTCGCCGCATTGAATCAAATCTTGGATTCTTGTTTCCTTGGATAAAAATAATAAAATTTATTTTAAAGTACCTTCCCATATGTTTTTACAGATATGCTTGTAAAGCTCTGACTACCATATTTTCAGTTTATGTATAAACTCTGTATGGTCTTTATTGTGAATTCCTAGGATTCAGTATCAATATCTAGATTGGAGTTTTTAATTGTCAAGACAATAGACTTTTGAAGGGATAAGTGGGTAAAAATCTCTAGGTTTTTTACCTTGAAGTTGCCCATTTTTCAGTATTTGGTGTCTAGTGCAGTGTCTTACCATGGAGAAAGCATACAGCATTCACACACACACACACACACACACACACACACAATTTAAATAAAAATAAAGAGAAAGAGGGAGTGAGAAAAGAACTGAATGATGAAGTCAAGGAACCTCTTAGGAAAGCTGAGAAAGCAGGCATAAACCTTAGGCAACTTTTTGATAAATCTTGTCTCATTCGCTCAAATGACATAAAATTGAGAAAATAATAAGGACAGAAGAAATACAAATCTCTATATTTTTTTTTTTGTAATGAGAATGGGTGTGGAAGAGAAGAGGCAGATTGGCTGAACAAAGGAGGGAAATTTACATCAAAAATGAAAGAGGACTAAAGAAATTTTAAGATAGAAATGGAAAAAAGAAGAACTAAGAAGAAAGGTAGGGAGAGAGACTGGGGAAAAGAAAAGTCAGATATTTATTCTGGCGTCACTTTTATTCTACATGATTAGTAAATCGACTGGAGAGACTGTGACCCTTGGAGTTAGAAGTTAGAGGAGAAAATGGTGGCTTTTCATACACTTGACTTCGCCATGAACTGGCAGTCGCTCGTATTCCCCTGACAGCACCTGGACAGGGTGCCTGTAGAACACCAAAGGGGTGGTGGGAAAATATGACATGTGACACCAGGGCAAGATCTGATCCTCGACAAATGAAATCTGTCAGCCACCTCCTCAAAGGCTGCCACCTTTCACAGCCCTGCTTGGCTGAGCCAGCTTTATAGAGAGACTTATTGTATTATTCAGCTGGTTTGATTTTCCTTTTTATGACAACCCTCCTCTGGAGACCATCCATCTCTTTACAGTCTTGGAGAATGACTCTAACTGAATGATATTTCAATGTAATTTATAACTCTCTACTGCAAACACAAATGTGGATTGTTTCCTAGCCCCGGAAAGAATGCTAATGGCCAGTCTTGAGCCTTTATCATTTTGGATGAAATTAGTACCAAAAAACGGATAAGGGATGTAGATAGGCAAATTTTATGGAGCTGAAAACAAACGAATACAAATACCCTGAAAGAAAAAAAAAATGGAAAGAATAAGTGTTGCCATTCTACAGACATTTGCTAATCATGTATACATAGCTATATAGGCAGATACAAGGAATGTTCCAATAATATTATGATTCAAATTCTTAACAAAGTTTTAGGAAATACCACTGAGGTCATCATTACTCTAAAGATAAAAGACACTGTAAAATGGACCTTTTTCCATTGGAAGACCCAAATTGTTCAGATTTTAATTTTTTTCAGATTTATCTATAAAATCAAAACAGATCCAGCCAAAAGATTAGTAGGCGCTTTTTTTTTATCTGTTTATTTATAAAACTTTACAAAAAGGGTTATAAGACTTTTATGGAAATCCAAAGGATAGTTAAAGCAATTTCAAAGTAGAAAAAAGTCAGGAATTCATAGTGCCTGATTTTAAGACGTACTATAACTGTACAGTAAGAAAGAAAGTATGATACTGTCTTCAGAACAACCAAAGAGGTCAAAGGGATCCAGAAATGTACCCAAACACATGGTTACTTGATTTACACAGAGTCACCAAAGTAATGAGAAGGGGATGGAAAAAACACTTTTCAAAAAATAATACAGGAATACTGCTGAGTATGTAACTAAAACTGGAATTTCTGAGTGATAAGGTGTGTTCAACTTAATAAGAAACCGCCAGGGTGGCAAAGCAAATACATCAGGAGAACTCCAGATGGCCTTATCATTGCCAGTACTTGGCCTTTGACATCACTCATTACAGCCTTTCTGTAGGAGCGAGGTTATGCCAAGTGTCCATTTGATATTCCTTTCCCTGATGACTAATGGGTTGACCATCCCTCATCCCTTCATCAGCTGTTTGGATCTCCACCTGTGTGAAGTGTCTTCAGGTATTAGGACCCACTCTCCTACTGAGTTGTCTACTTTTTCCTTATGAATTTGTAGGAGTTCTTTTTATTCATTCTGCATATACATACTTTGAATACCTTCCTTTATTCCACTGGAATATCCACTCTCTTACTGGATCCTTTCAATAAACATAAGTTCTCAATTTTAAAATAGTTTGAGGAACACATTTTATTTTTTCATGTTTGTCACCTTCACTATCCTGTTTAGAAAAATCTTCGTCTTCTCCAAAGTGATAATGATGTTCTTTTATGCAGCTTATGAATGCTACATTATTCCCTCTTTCATATTCGGTTCCATAATACAACTGGAATTAATTTTTATGGTATGTTGTAAAGGTCAAGATCTACCTCTTTTTTCTCTTATGATTGTACAATTGGCCTATCGCCCTTCATGGAAAAGACCTTCTATTGTACTTCAGTGTTGCTTTTAGAGCATGGTTAAAAAAAAAAAGGTCAAAAGAGAAAAATACTGATTTTATCTACATAATCCATAATCTGCATAATCCTTAGGTATATGACTTTATCTAGAGAATGTGAAATCCATAAAGATTTGAACTAAATATTTATGCACTTTGTTGCTTTTAAGTTATAGTTTAATTCACACACACACACATATATTTAAGTCAATAATATTTCATGTTAACCAACTATTTTGGGTTATAAAAGGAGAAACAAGGATCCTCAAAGTGGAAACATATAAGAATAAGTTCATAAAGATTCATGAAGACTTAATTCTTTTTGATGAACTTCTCAGACTCTGAAGGAAGTAATGACTCCACAGAATGGAATAATATATTTATTTTAAAATCAAATAGTTTTCAGTACTTTTCTTCAACAAAATTATAGAAGTATGTGATTGATGTCTGCTGGGAGATGATTGAAAAAAAAAATGATGATAGATAATTATGAGGTTTCTGACTTGCAACTTGAAAAGACCTTATAGCATTAAGTGATTTTTATATGGCAAAACTTTTTATTCTACTTATATTCTATTTTTTATTTTTGTCAGATTTATCTATAAAATCAAAACAGATCCAGCCAAAAGATTAGTAGGCTTTATCTCCGGATTAAAAAAATACATAGCTGGTGTTGCTGTCTTTTTATATCTGCAAATGAGAACTGTTCTGTGGATATGTGATCAAATTGATATATCTTTCAGATTAGCAAGAGAACTATTTAAATTTATTTTGTATGATTAATAAATTTATGAAAAAGTACATAAATATTAATCATAATATAATATTAACACAGGTTATATTAAATAATTGAGGCTTTTTTACACAAGATGTTATAACTTATAAATATTATTTTATGCCCATGATTTGTCATAAATATTTGCATTTTATTGTCAAGCTTTATGATATGGTGAAAAATAAAATACTTTTCAAGATAAACAATTACAGCGAGACAAATTTTTTTTTAGAAGAAAGCAAAATGATGTGAGTTTAAATAAGAAAAACTTGCCCTAACATTTATGCTTAAAATGAGATTTTTTTTACATTTATAAAGTAATTGATGGTGATTATTAACTAGCTATGAGATTTCATTGGATATATTGTTTTACAATAATCTAAATGTCCTATTTTAAAATACATTAGTAATTACAATATTTGCAACTATCTCCACTTAAAATGAAATGTTATTTGTCAATTTAAACAAATGAAAATATGTGAGGTTTTAAAATTTTATTTGGAAACACATAAACAAAATGTTTTGAAGACCATTGTCCAAGAACACACAAGTAGTCCTCTAGAAAATGTCATTGTGGGTGAGCACAGAACCCTGTTCTTGGCTTAACAAAGTCCTCCCAGAGCTCTCCTGAATCTTTCAGGATGAACTTCACAAAGGAACATTGAGAAGACTTCACTTACTTCTGCAGACTCGTCCTCTGAGTTGTTTTCCATAACTCCTGTAGACTGATCCACAAAAGCAGAGTACATGGCACTTCTCTGAAAGCTCTCCACACACTTCCCAGAGGATCCCCTCTCTCTGACATGAATCTACTTTCCATAACAAAAGATAGGCAAAGAATTCCTACTCCTAAAAACTCACACAGCATAGTGCTTTCTTCGGGATTAGAACCATTACTGTTGTCACCAAGGTCTAAGTCCACAAACTCCTTCAGAGCAATGTTTTATGTTTATTGTTCTTTTTATAATTTACTATTTTAAACACTATCCATTATAGAGTATGGAAATGATTGTAGAATGAATGAATCTAAGCATAAAATCTGGATTTTCTTTTTCAATATGGGTAGCTCATTCATTTTAAATAACTGGAAAAGTTATATATATATATATATCTCCTCAAATTCTTAGCTTAATAATATCTGAAAAGCAAATTTGTTCTATTTTCAAAATGTTGTATTTAAGAAATACTAACTACATGAATAGAAAAGAGACTTACGGTATTAAACAGATAATTCTGTAATTAACTCCCCTTTATTTTCTCAGTAAATAGGAAGTCTTAAAGTAAGAATTCCTGTATTTTGAGATGAATTCTGTAAACCTGCTAACTCTTGTGAACGTTTTACAGAACACCATCTATTCTAATTATCAAAAATCACAATATGGTGCTATCTGAAATAGTCTATGCAGTTGGAACATCTATAATGAAATGATTTTTTTTTTTGCTCATGAAAAATGCAAAAGAAAATTAAACTTAAAAATCAGTAAAACCTAATGTTTGTTTGTGCTGTGTTTGTTTCTTTGTGGTGTGTTTGAGGAGAGACTGCATATATTTTTAAATATACTCTGTACTCAGATCCTTACCTGGCAATCTTCCCTCCAGTGGCTGTCAGAATGGATGATTGATTAAGGAACAGTTTGGATGCCTGGCCATCAACCTGATGGGAGAGACTCATTCACTTGCTCAATCCCTCCCTGGATCAGTGGTTAACTTGCTAGCTGACTGGTTGGCTAGCTGCATGGATGACTAGTTGACTAGCAAAGTGTTGGGGACAAGAAGTTGCACACTGCCTAATGCACTGCCAGATGTGGTTGGATGATCATCTGATTGACAGTTGACCTGACTAGCTTAATAATATGCAAGATAGCATATATTTTAAGGCGTTTCAGCTGTAGATTGGCATTCACTCAGATTCTGCTAGATTATGCAGGAATCCCAGGCATATTTGTGTTGCCTGAGACTGTGTAAAAGTCACAATGCAATTTCAGAAATCTTACTACACCTGAGAAACTCAAAGTCTTAAATGTTTACGCTTCCACAATCAGAGACCACTGGGGAAGAATCAGGGGCTCTACCTATGACAAGGTAAAAGTAACAATCCCTCAGGAATTTGCTGCAATCTGGAAGAGTCCAGTCTTAGGTGGCAAGCATAAAGATGAGTATCTGTTAGTTATTTTGTAGAGGTTAGGAACTTCCTTATTTTTGCCCATGTTAGAGGAATGGGCAATTAATTTTCCTGTGATGACCCAGATTCACATAATCAGACCCCAGTGACTCACTCAAGTAGTGATTCTTACACAAAATTGGTTTAAAAAAAAAAAAAAGCAATTTTCCGGCATTCATCCTTCCATTAGGAAACTAATCATCTTCTTCCTGTATATGGATGAGAATATCTATCACACTTCCTTGCCTATCTACCAACTAATAATTTTGGCCCAAGCTCTCTTTTCAAAGACTTGGAAGACAGATATAATAAAGAAAATTATGCCCTGTTCTTAGTGAGCAATTCCATAATTTGGTGTAAAATTTTTGGAGGCTCTGTAACTAGACATAAGAAGTCTGCTATTAAAGAATCAAATCCCTGGACCCCATGGCACACACCTGTAACCCCAGCAACTCAGGAAGCTAAAGCAGGAGGATCACAAATTTAAAACCAACCTCAGCAACTTAGCAACACCTTGTCTCAAAAGAGAAAAAAATTAAAAAGGGCTGATGTGGCTCAGTTGTTAAGCACATCTGGGTTCAATCTCTGGTACACACATGCACACACACACACACACACACACACAATCAAAAAATGAAAGAAGAGTGGAAGGCAAAGGTGAAATAGAAGCAAAGTGAAGTGAGAGCATGAGCATAGAGAAGTTCCAGTTGTGCAAGTTCAAATTTTCCATTTGAACATGGCCAAATATGACATGAGGATTCTCCAAATTGTGCTGAAATAAATTTCATTTCATCCCAAGAGAGTTTACTGTCTTCTCATTTGTGGTTTTTAAAAAAAGGAGAGGAAGAAGAAGGTTTTGAATAATATGGAAGAATGCTTTCTAAATTACATTAATTGAGCAATTCATTGTCTTAATAAATATTTGTTAAACAAATACAAGATACAAGTAATAGGAGAGAATATAAATTACATTAATGAGAAGTTGTATGAGAAATAGAAAAATATCACTCATTGAAATAGAAAAAAAAACATGAAGAGCTACAAAAAAAAAAAAAACAAACATAAGTTCCATTACCACAAAATAAAAAAAAAAACATACTAACAAACCATATCAAAAATAGAAAGAATACCCTCAAGGTCTTTGGCAGGTGTGCATGGATAATGAGAATGTTTGTATCAAAATATTTTCAATGAAGACATATAATTGTTTATTTTTTTACTGTACCAGTCAAATCATAGTCTTTATTTGTTCTCTGAATAAGTGAAAATCTCTAGAGTTTAATGAACATAACAAAAATCACTGATTTTCTTTGTGTAGCCTTACTAAACTTCTTCTTTTATCCTTTATCTGCTTGGTATATGTCTTTCACCTATTAAAATCAATCAGAATACCCCTAATTCCTACTGTTTTTTTTTTTTTCTCAAAATTACTCTATTTGTTTTGCAGGTTTCATTTGTTCCTTCCTTAGTGTTTCTGAATCTGCTTCAGAACTTATCGTAATTTACCATGAGAACTGATGTATGCATGTTTCTGTATCCTAAGGATGCAATTCTTTAGGATAGAAGGAATTTATTTCCATTCCACATTTTTCAAAGGGTGGTCCATGTTCAAGCTATATCAAGTGGTCAATAAATGCTACTTACCGAATTAAATAATTTAGAGTAATTCAAAAGGCAGGCATTTAGCCTCACTTCTTCAATGAATCCTTTCTTTCACAAATATAGACAAAAGCAAAATTGAGTGAATGATCAATATCCATGCAATTTTTAATGAGCGTTCTTGCTTTATTCATCTTTTAATTTTCTTGAATCTTTCTTAAGAGTTAAAAGTTTTCCTGAGAATCAAATACAGAAAATCCTGACTTTTCTATCATTGTGGATAACTGATAATCCATAACAGTGAATTAAGTATCCAGTGATCTTTCAGAGCCTTTAAATTACTTAAATGCATTAATGATATACAAAATAAATAATAATAATTTATAATCATTTTGTGATTATTCTAGAAGAAATCATCAGCTAATGATGATTAAAATTCTTTTTTTCTTTTTTGTTTTTTTCTTAAATATTGTTTTAGTTGTAGATGGTCACACAGTATCTTTATTTATTTTTATGTGGTGCTGAGGTTTAAACCCAGTACATAACACATGCGAGGCAAGTGCTTTGACACTGAGCTACAGCCCCAGCCCAAACTCTTTGTTTTTAACCTGGGGATTTAACCCAGGATCTGGTGAGCATGTGCTTTGACCTTGAGCTACATACTCAGGGTAAATAGAACATTTTCATAACTAAATTGTTATTTTTAAAACATGAGAACTGAATTAGGTCAAGTGTTTTACTTGGTGTATCCCACTATCCGCATATTAAATGAGGATTTTCTAAATTCAGAGTAAGTTCCTCACATCAATGACTTTAATGATGCCAAAAGCCACTGTGGCACATATATTCTGCTAATCATCGCAAGATGTTTTCCCATGCTAAATACTAGTTTGCACATCTTTTCTGGATTCTAACATGCAAATAAATTCTAGCTAAACTTCCAACTGGTTTTGCAGTAAGCTTACTTTTCCTTTTCAGTCTCTCATCACTCCTTCTTAAGGCTGAATATTTCTCCTAAGCCTAAATCAACCCCATAAAGCAGTGGACAGTAAGTGTTCTGGCCCTGATGCCTAGATTTGAACCCCAGACTTATTAGTTGCTAGTTATAAGGGCTTAATCATGTTCCATAGCTTCCCTGAGACTCAGTTTTTTAATCTGTAAAGTGGATAAAAGATAGGATTCCATAGACTTTTTCAGATAATAAAATAGGTATGCATGTATGTGTGTATAGGTAGATAATAACTGACAGATTCATAGATGTTATCTTAAAATGTCTCCATTTCTTGTCTAATAACTGACAGATTCATAGATGTTATCTTAAAATGTCTCCATTTCTTGTCTCTTCATCTCCTTCTGTCTACACACACACACACACACACACACACACACACAAACACACACACACCTTAGAACAACTCCTGGCCTTGAGCAATTACTGTATCTTGTTTTCTGTCTATTTACAATTAGAATAATTTCTATTTTATCTTCAGCAAAGAGAAACTGGAGCTGGGAGAAAAGAGGCTACAATTCTGGGGAATTGAAATGAAGGAAAAAAATAATAAGGCAGAGAAGAAAGAGAGCCAAGTTATCATTGCACAGTCTCCTGAGACTCTGTTTAAGCACTGTATCTTAGAACAGTCTTTCTAGGTTAATGCAAGGTAAAGAATACATGAACCCACACATCCCTCATGTGTCAAACCTGAAGTCCAAGTGACATTATCTCCCTTGTACTTCTGAGTTGTGTTTAGTTGGGCAGCAAGGGAATCCCCACTCAGCATTAAAGTGTGGTCCTGAGACCAGGAGAAAGGAGATGTGCTGCCTGTGCAAAGAGGCGGAAGAATGTGTTACTAATGCAAAAGACACAACAAAAGCATGATTGGACTCTCAGAAAAGAGAGAGAGAGAGAGAGAGAGAGAGAGAGAGAGAGAGAGAACAGAACAATTATTTGACATAATTGGGATCAAGAAGATTCCAACATTGATGAAATCACCAAACCACAGATCCAAGGAAGCTCAGAGATCTTAAAGCAGAATAAATATCAAAACAAACAAAACAAATGTTGCAACTGGGTGTATCATATTTAAATTGCAGAAAAACAAAGACTAGAAATTCTGGAATGAAGTTAGAGCAGGGGTGGAGGGACACTCTATCCAGAGAGGAACAGGGGCAAGAATCACAATAACTTCTATTCAGAAACACACAAGCAACAGTATGGTGAGTGGTATTCTATATTCTTGACAGGAAACCAAACACTAACTTAGAATTTATAGCCAGAGAAACTGTCCTTCAAAAGTTACAGAAAAATGAAACAATCTCAGATTAAACAGGTAGAAAATCAAGGGCAGATTTGACCTGAGCAGTCCTACCAATCGATTTCTTCTAGTTGACATTTGCAGAACAATCTGTCCCACAAGAACAGAACAAAGGTTCTTCTCAAGTTCACATGGAACCCCCAGAACAGACCACAACCTGGGACATAAACTATACTTTATCAACTTTAAAAGACTAAATTCTCAGGCAAAATTGCATTAAACTGTAAATCAGTAACAGAAATATATGTCAAAATTCCCTAAATATTTGCAGGTTAATGACACACTTAAAAATACTACATGGAAAAGTAGGGGATTTATGAGCAATTTTAAAATGTTTGAAGTTGCATAATAATACAAGTTATCAAAATTTGTGGCATATAGTAAAAACAATGCCTGGGGAAAATTTATAGCATTAAATTGATAAATTAAAAAAAGAAAAATAAGTAATATCAACAATCTAAGTTTCTACATCAGGAAACTAAAGAAAAAAGAGAAGTATTTAAGTCTAAATAAGCAAAAGAAAGGGAAGGATAAAAATGAGAGCAGTATTCAAGAAAAATAAAGTGAAAGCCAATGAAATCAGAAGCTAATTATTTAAAAGATCAATAAAGTTCATAAACTTAAAGCCAGACTAATCAAGAAAAAAATTTCAGTTATCAATATCAAAATTAAATTAGAAGTCATCATTACCAATCCTAGGGAAAGTAAAAAGTGGATAATGAAATACAATGAACATCTCTTTCCTTACAAATTTGATAATTTCAATAAAATCAATTGTGATTTTGAGAGACACAAACTATCCAAATTTATTCAAAGGAAAATAGAAAATTTACAAATACCTATATGTATTAGAGTAGCAAATAATTAATAACCATATAAAAAGGAAATCATCATTCCCAGGCAATTTTACTGGTAAATTCTACAACACATAACAGTAAAATAATGCTATTTCTCTATGATCTATGTCAGAAATTAAAACCAAAATCTTTTATTTCAATCATTTCATAAGGCCAGGCATATAGTAATATAAAAACAAATTGCCACAAAGAAAAATTGCAAAGATATCACAGGACAGACAAACTTTTGACTAAAATCTCTCATGAACTAGACACAAAAATTCTCCAGAACACATTAATACATTGAAACTAAAAATAGACAGAATTTTACACAATAGCCAAGCCAGGTTTATCCTAGAGATCCTGATTTTCTTGATATTTAAAGGTCAATCAATGTAATGTGTAAACTAAAAAATAAAAAATTCATATATGACCAGAAAAGGCATTTGACAAAACTCAACAAGCATGCCTTGTTGAAAAAAAATAGAGGGAAAATTCAGAACATGATGAAGAACGTCTACAAATAACATGGCATTTGTGTTGAAAAACTAGATGGTATCCTTGAAGGTTATAAACAAAAGAAAATAAATATGTATATCACTGCTATTCACAAACTTATTGGAGATTTTAACTTATGTAATAATACAAGAAAAGGAAAGAGAATTTATGTGGATGGAAAAGAAATGAGTGAAATATCTTTATTTATGGATTATATTACTGTCAAAGGGATATAGGATCCCACTGAGAGAAACTTCCAGTGAATGAAGATGAAAATATTTGAGCAGAAAAATAAAAAATACTGCATTATAGCACAAAGCATAAAATGAAGACCTTGAAGCCATATTTGTATAAAAATGGCTGAACAAATAACAAGGTGTAATAGAAAAAAATCTCTGAGCTAAATTCAAAATAATTTCAAATAATTGAAGAATTTTGAAGACAAGAATCAGACCATAATTGCCACTCTTCAAGTAAGGAGTGTATACATAGTGACATTTTTTTTTTTCAGACAAAACTGTGTAGAAAAGGAGAACAAAAGACAATAACTTTATAGTAAAATAACTTGATAAGTCTTTTCCCAAGCCAGTAACTAAGGTCAACATAAACAGTGAAAAGTTGTGTTGATCGTGTACTTCTCTTATGTAAGGTGATGTAAATGCCATTTGCTC
The DNA here is from genome assembly GCF_048772815.1 of Callospermophilus lateralis. Classification (NCBI taxonomy): domain Eukaryota; kingdom Metazoa; phylum Chordata; class Mammalia; order Rodentia; family Sciuridae; genus Callospermophilus; species Callospermophilus lateralis. The sequence continues at coordinate 45,581,608 of NC_135322.1, forward strand.
ATCTCTTTGGTTTTCCTCCAAAAAATTCTTTCCCCAGTCTAATCATTGGAATAATCATGAGACAAACATATCAATTGAAAGACATTCTACAAAAATACCTGTTTGAAAATCTCTGAAAAATGTCAAGATCTTCAGGCACAAAATGAGAGAAACTTTCAAAACTAAAAAGGATCAAAGGAGATGTGACTGTTAAAGGTAATGTGGCAATCTGGCTTGACTTTGAAATGTGAAATGAATATTAGGAAATAATGAAAATCCAAATGAAATATGAACTTCACTATATAATAACGTATCGATATCTATTATGGTTTAGATATGAATTGTCCCCCAAAAGCTAATGGGCGAAGACGATGCAAGAAGGATCAGAGGTGAATGATTGGTCATGAGGGCCTTCACCTATTCAGTGTATTCATCTACTTAGAGATTAACTAAGCAGGTAGAGTGACACTGGAGGAGATGGGTGCCTGGGGAAGTGCCCTTGAGGTTTTTATTTTGTCTGTGGTGAGGGGAGTTTGCTCTCTCTGCTTCCTGGTTTCATGTCCTTCTTTCTTCTACCACACCCTTCTGCCATGATATTCTGCTACCTCTCGGAGGATCCAGATTAGAGAAGTAGATCATCTATGGGCTGAGACCTCTGAAACTATGAGCCCCCAAATAAACTTTTCCTCCTAATTGCTCTAGTGAGGTCTTCTGGTTGTAAAAGCAAAACAGTTGACGAAAACAGTATCAGTTTACTATTGTCACCAATGTGCAGTGATACGTAAAATTTTAAAAGAGAAAATAAATATGAGGTACAGACTTTCGGTACTATGTTCACAATAATTTTGCATTTCTAAACATAGTTGTAAAGTACTTTCTGTCTGAGTTATCAATCTCTATGTATCAAACAAGTGTGAGGGAGGGACTAAGATGAATGTGTAAGGTGGGATTTGGGAATAGGGATGGATATGTCAAGAAAATTGTTCAGAAGCATTTTGGTGCAAAAACTCGACTGGTAAATATTTGGTAAACCCAGAGAGGAGAGCCTGAGAAATTATGTGATAAAAGATGTGTCTAGAAATGCAAGGAAAGGCCATTTCATTAAGGAATTTATAACCCCCGTTTTGACTTTAGAATAATAAATAGAAATTTTTCATTGAGTCGAAAGCTTATAACTAACTTAATCATATTTTTATATTGAAAAGAGAATTCTGACATAATAGACCTGAAGCAGGTAAGTCCAGGCTATAAGATCGTTCAACTTACATAAGATGGGGTCACCACTGTGAAATGGTGGTGGGGATACAACAAAGTGAATATGAAAGGAAAATGAGATGTGATATCTTTAAAATAATGGAAATGAAAAGTGAGAGGTTTGGACAAAATCAAAGATGGTTGCTTGGAATCTTAGCCACTAGATTCAAAGCAATGCTGTTAGAATCCAAAGCCATTTTCCCCATTGCTGATTCCTGTCATGTCATTAGTGATGAAAGTATCTATCCATTTCTCTCCTTAACCCATTCTACCATAAGGTTTATGTGTGGGGTGAGAAGATGGAAAGTAGGGGATAGATCTTATTTATTCTTGGAATCCCAGGAGATATCATTTTTCTTTAGTACCAAGCAGATTTGAAACTTAAGTGACTCATCTATAGGATTTTTGCCCAAACAAAATCAACCACTATTGTATCATATATCCTAAGTGACAAGAAAGTTTTTAAAATACATTTACATTTAATCTTCCAAGTGACCTTATAAAACAAATATTAATTTTCCCATTTTCAGATAAAGAAACCAGTGTATGATTGAATAAGTAAGTGGCTAAGAACTAAAAGGGTGAGTGCCATGGAACTTTGATTTAAGAATAGATTTTCAAAACTCTGGATCCTGTTGTTTTTCAAAACATCACATTCCTTCCCAGTATGTAAAGCACACAGAATTATGATTAGGACAGGAAATTCATGGAAAGCAACTGAACCATATTAATTTTTTTTCAATTAGATGTATTTATGAGGATGGCTGAATAAAGAGGACGAGTGAATAAAGTCTTTTCTCCATGTCTTAAATGATAGTTTCTCAAGGCTTGTTCCTTCAAAGGGCGTGAGTCATTTCTACCTGACTGGTTCTTGGTGGAAGGAATGAAAGAGCTTCCTGATGATACAGTTTGAGAGTTGCTGCATAAATCAGGCGGCATGAATGATCCCATTATCTGGTCATGGATCCCTGCCTGTGAGGAGCTTTTCTAAAGGTAAATCCACAAATGCATCAATGTAGGGAGCACCTTCTAAAAGTCAATGCTTGGTTCCAATATAAGATGATGGGATGCGTGCAGTGACACAGGACAGATTGGACTCCTCTCTGGTGCAAATTTATCACTTCAGATGTGACTTCTTCATGCTCCAATATCAATGTGACACGAAAATGCTGCCAGGCAGGTAGGAATGAAAAGTCCAAGCAATATTAGGAAGAATATGCAGATTCTTAGCTGGCAAAAAAACATAACAACTCCAGTCTCTGGGCCAGTAAAATAAAGCACAGCACCATGTGGTTGACATAAGTATTAGCATTCATGGGATAGATTCCTTCCATCTAGCATAGGTCATAGGTTTAATAATTTTAATAAAGCAATTTAACTTATATTTCAGAGAAGGCATTTATTTTTATCATGAAAATGTGAATATCACAATCTGACTTATACTTTTTGAATAGGCTCAACTAGGACCAGCATGTGAATTACTGATATCAAAATCAAGATGTTAGCTAAATTTTGATTAGTCACATGATGATCCAGGTATTATGGTAATGCTTTGAAGGAGTTATCTTTTTTTTTTTAAAGAAAGAGAGAGAGAGAAAGAGAGAGAGAGAGAGAGAGAGAGAGAGAGAGAGAGAGAGAGAGAGAGAGAGAATTTTTTAATATTTATTTTTTAGTTTTCGGTGGACACAACATCTTTATTTTATTTTTATGTGGTGCTGAGGATCCAACCCAGCGCCCCACGCATGCCAGGCGAGTGCCACATCCCCAGCCCCTTGAAGGAGTTTTCTTAATTAAAAAAAAAACAAAACAAAACAAAACAAAAAAAAACAGGGGCTAGGGATGTGGCTCAGTGGTAGAGTGCTCCCCTAGCATGTGCAAGGCCCTGGGTTTGATCCTCAGCACCACATAAAAACAAAATAAAGATACTGTGTCCAACTACAACTAAAACATATATTTTTTAAAAAACCAGCTTCCCAAAATAGGTATATTTGCAATATGCATTCAACTGATGAAACATGAACAGTTAATATAGTATGTGCCCACTAAAGTCAGATCAGAGTTAAATTACTTTCATTTCAAAGTCCATAAGTAAAACTTGGCAACCACATCCATTGATGGCTCTTGTATGCCAATGACTAAATATAGTGTCTTTTATTTAGAATATTTTTAATTCTTCCTACATGTGAATCATAGTCTTCCATCAATTGACAGAATTATGCTCATGATGCATAATTACAACTCTGACATGGTACATTATTAATATGCTGATCCAAATTGAACCAATTCAAAAGTATAAGTCAAATTGTGATCACACTTCCATGATAAAAATAATTGCATTCTCTGAAATGTTAAGAGTTACCATATGGCACTTATTAATAAGTAGGTATAGCTGGGAATTCAGTATTATCTTAAAGTCAAGGCCTTTTCTCTCAGGTTAACAGTAAATAAGAAAATGCCTGTTACCTGCTGGATGTGTGATAAAATGTGTTTATGCTACTTTCTTCTGTCCTGTTGTATTTGTATTTTCAAGTGGGAAAAACTTAATTTTTGTTTTAGTTTCAATATATGCACAATGTTTTGCATCTTCAGCTGATCAGCATTGATTGAATGAATAAATAAACAAGTAGAAGACATGGCAGAAGGCAAAGATTGAGCAGGTTTAATTCCCTCTGGAGACTCATGAATCTATCTGCTGAAGAGTGGGCAGTGGGATTCAGGGTGCTCCTCTTCTGCCTCTGCTTCATAGAGCAATGTAACAGCAGTTGAGAGACCTAGAATACAGGGTGTACACTGGTCAAATTCACATTAGTTGTTTGTTCAACTAGTATAAGTGAGGACTGTACTTTATTTATAGAATTTCTAGTTTCTTTCACTCTATGTATCCTTCTGGCATGACTGGAAATATTGCTGGGTTTTTAATGAATCGTTTTAGGGATTTCAAAGTCATTCGGCTCTATCCTGAGTCTGATTTCGGTGACTTAGTTTCCCAGTAGTTTGTGAGTCTTCTGAAAAATAGCCTACTGTCGGAACTGTTTAATATTTTTTTTTGTTGTTGTTAGAATTATTTTGAAATTAAATATGCCTTATTTTCTAAAGTCTTTAAATTTATATGTTTAGCATAAAATGTGGGTATGTAAGCTTTATAAAATGATAAACTAAAATATAAGCACATACATTTATTTTTAAGGAAATATTAGGGTTAATGAGGTCTAAGAATATTTGCAGACAGTAATGTCTAAGAGCATGAACTTTTGGGATTGTTAACTATGTTCAAATTTGTCATTATAAATTATAACCTTGGGAGAGCTATTTAGCACCAATTTATCTTGTCTTCCTTTTTGGAAAGGAAAAAAAAAAAACAGATTTCACTGTAGCATCTAACTCAAAGAGTAAACTTAGTACTACATGTAAAGTACTTAAAATTGTTCCTAATTCAGAATAAGTGCTCAAAAATTGTTAGGTGTCTTACAAGCCGTATCAGAAATAGCCAACAATCGAGTTTTTGGCCACAACTAATAGAGTACATAAAATTTTCACACTTGCTTAGATCTAATATGAATTTAAATTTGCAATGACTGGATTAAGCTGGGGTAATTTGTTTTATTTTACTTTATTTTATTTTATCAAGGTGCACAAACCTTGATTAATCCTAGTCTTTAATCTATAGTTGATCAGGACATTATGAATACACATATTTTCATTTGTCTTCTTTCTTCAAATCAAATCACTGTTCTCTAACATAGGAAACTACTCTTAAACTTTTAAACTTTTTATTTTGGAACATTTTTACACTTACAGATAAATTTGCAAAAATACAACAATGATCTATTCAAACTTCACCCAATTGCTTCTATTATGAAAACTATCAAAACTATATTAAAAATTAGAGCAATATTGCTAAGTAGTTACAGATTTTGACAGATTTTCCACAAATCTTCCTTTTCTGTTCTAATATACAATCTGAGAGTCTTGATTTTCTTTATTGAAAAATAATATTTAGAAACCAGTATCTAGACATAGGTGTGCTTATTACTACTGGGTTGTCATTAATTCTAGACCTTCTCTTTCCATTAGGATGGGTCATACATACATGTACTAGCCCACATGTATGTACATTCTCTATATTCTTTAATTTATTTAGAATGTATTTAACTTACAAAAATAGTTTCTTTGAACATACGTGTGTGTGTGTGTGTGTGTGTGTATATATATATATATATTTGTGTATATAGGCACACAAATATACAAAATTGCAATGGTTTTCCAAAGGCCATATAGTATTTCTTGTAGTTTTTTTTATTAAACACCAGATTTTTTAAAATATTTATTTTTTAGTTTTAAGTGCACACAATATCTTTATTTTATTTTTATGTGGTGTTGAGGATCGAACCCAGCACCCCCATGCATGCCAGGCGAGCACGCTACCACTTGAGCCACATCCCCAGCCTGTAGATTTTTATTCTACATATGTGACTATATACAAATAAAATGGGCAAATAATTTATTAATTTAATTTTTAAAACCTGCAATTATACTACAACAAAGTAACTTAGCCTTGCCAGGCAGATATACCGTGCATTATTAGTACTGTACTTAAATTCAATATATGCAAGTTCAACATGATGCTTCAAATATACACTCCATAATTGATATATGTTTTCTCCTAATTTTATAAATTTTATTTCCAAATGCTTTCTATCAGTAACATGTCTGAGAAGGTTTTATTTTTAAAAAGGGATCATAAATACATCAAATGTACATAGACAGTATTAAAGAACAATTTCATTTTACTGAGAAATATCTATGCTAAAATTCTACTTCTAAAAAAATTCTTTTGGAATATTCTCATACTTGAATGTTTATGATCAGCTGTGACACAAGATTGGAGTGGTGATACATCAAGGGGTAGAGGGGTATAATTTTTTTTTGTTGTTGTTGAAGGAATATATGTACTTATGGCCATTGCTCTTCAAAATTTCCACACTGGATTGCAATTCAAGTAGAACCAGAGGGTTTTTAAATTGCCGCCCTTTCTGGTATGGGGTCTTGCTAACTTGCCCAGGCTAACCTTGAACTCAAAGCCCTCTTTACCAAACTTTCTGAATAGCTGTGGTTATAGGCATGTACCACTGCAAAAGCTTTCACTTCCTTCTCAAAAATTATCTAGAAGCCAGTTATGGTGGCACATACTTGTAATCCTAGTGGTTCAAGAGGCTGAGGTAGCAAAACTGCAAGCTCAAAGCCAACCTCAGCCACTTAGCAAGTTCCTAGGTCCCTTAGTAAAACCCTGATTCAAAATAAAAAATAAAAAGGGCTGGAGACATGGGGATGTGGCTCAGTGTGGCTCAGTGCACCTGGATTCAATCTCTAGTAAAAAAAAAAAAAAAAAAAAAAAAAAAAAAAAAAAAAAAAAAAAGATTAAAACAAAAAGAGAAAAGAAGATATTATCTGGCTTTCTATTCTACCGAAGTGGCAATGCAATGTGTAATCTAGATTTGTTCTGCAACTTTTTTACTTCCTTGATTGGACTTATTTTTCATATGCTTGTCATACATTTATATTCCCTTATGTGACTTGCCTATTCTTATAATGTACCTATTTTTCTTGATTTCCTGTCACTTTCTTGATTTGCAGCAAAACCTTGCAAACTTTATGTTATTAATCATTTGCAGTTTTAAATTTTTCAAATATCTTGTCCTAACTTGTCACTTGTCTGTTATATTTGTCTATTCTCACTTTTTGAATATAAATCCTTAATTTCAATGAAGTCTACTCCACCATTTTTTTTCTTTATATAGTTTGTATTTTCCAGAAATTGATATAAGAAATTCTATCTCAATGAACAATGGGATTCTTTTATATCCTCTACCAACTTTATTATTAAATTTCATATTTAAATATGTCAACTCTTTAAGGTTTAATTTTGTGTGATAAAATGTACTTTATGTTCTTATTTTCTATGTGATGAGGGCTTTCTCAACATAAACTATCCAGGATTTACCACATAAGTTCTGATGTCCTATATCTATCATAAATGAAGTTTCTACACATGGAAATATCCTTTCTGGGTTTGTTCCATTTATTTGTCTTATTAGCAAAAGTAATACTTTAAACATCTTTGGAAAATGTTTTAAGTAAAAATTTTGACAATTTCCTTGATCTCTCATGAGACTTCTCCTTACATAAATCTCCCTACATAAATTTTACAGAGAAATGTTGCTAAGATTTCACGAGACTTCTCAATATTTATACATTTATTTGAGGAAGTTTAATTGGTAACTTTATAACATTAAGTAATCACTTTCATCAGTATCTATGTATTTTTTTCATTAAGTTAATTTTGGCTTGTTTTGTTATTCAGTCATTTCAGTTTTCTCAGTCTTACTAATTTCTCAATATTACTTATTACAACATCTTCAAATTTTATTTCTTAGACAGTTCACATTGTACTCCTAAATTGATAAATGATATCATAGCCACAATCAGTTCAAAGACAAATATTATGTTCATCCAAGAGACTAGAGTTCACATAATTCTTTCTTTAAATGATAATGTAACTTTGGAAAGGGGATTATAAATATCTATATGTTAATGGTCTAATTTAAATAGCAGGTTAACAAGATATTTATCATATTCTAAATAAAATATGTAATATCCAGCACATAATAAATCCTCACCAGTGACTACAATTAAGTAATTCATATTAAAATAAGTATTTTTTTTATATGAGGGAACAACCATTTCTCTCAGGCTATTTTTTTTTTATCTACCTAAACATTGGCATTGATGATATCACACATATCAGTTCACTTTATATTCACTGTGACAGTACTGTTGTCACTAATTACTTTTAATGGGTAACAACTAATTCTTAAAGGTGACGTATTTACAATAGTGGTTAGTATTTTTAGGGAGTTTTAATGTGGCATATCTGTGTTAAGGGTATTACATGAAAGATCTTTTTTTATTGTTCAAAACATTACAAAACGCTTGACATATCATATTTTATACATTAGATTCAAGTGGGTTATGAACTCCCTCTTCATCAAAATTAACAAGTGTCCCTTGCATTAGATACAAACATTCCTACTATCTTATAGATAATTAACCTTCACTTCAGCAGTTTTCATTAAAGTACCCAATTTCACATAGCTTGATCTGAGATTTAAACTCAGTTCAGCCTAAATCCAGAGCTCCTGTGCTTCAATACTATGCAGACCTATTAAGCAAGATTAAACAAGAGAATTTCCCTTCCATTATAATGATTGTGGAATAAAAGGGCATTTATACAACATTTTCAACAATTAGTGTGAACGAAGGCACATTTGTAGTTCTATCTCAGGCACCAGAACATCAGGAAAAGAAAACTTCCTGTTGACAGAGAGTTCTGTTTAATAGAAGATTTTTCTTTTTCTTTTTGTTTTTTTTTCCCCCCCTGTTTAAGAGTTTTAGCTTGCTATTACAATTCTCTTCAGCAACTCAAGGAGAAAACAGACTGTAGAAGGGAATTTGTTTATGGTAAAGCATTCTGCGGTGCTGTCAGCTAGGCTGCATGAGTTGAAGAACTGACTGAGTGGGAATTTAATCTTACACCTAGGGACTCATTGCCCAGCCATGGGTTTTGTCAGGCAAACATATGCAGCCTCTGGGAGAATGCATGTGCTTTAGCAAGAACTTTTTAGAGTCATAGTTTGAAACTTTCACGGGTCTAAAAGTGTCTTATTGCCTTCTCCTGTGTAACACTGACGGCAGACATAATTCATTCAACTTGCAGCTGCACTCTTTCATGATTTGTGGCACATTTGGTCATAAACTTCCTGACATACTTTTTATTAGATTTAATATAAATTACTCACTAAAGATTACACTCAGATGCAAAATGGTAAGCATATTTTGGTCAAGATGCCCTTTTATCCTATTTGGTTCTGGTGTTTAGTGCATTATTTTCTCCTTCCTACTCAGAATTATTTTGCCAATGAATTTTATATTATGCTGTATGACTACATGTGCCTTGAACACAGAGGCCAAGTCAGCATCATGCATGAACAATGATCAGAAGGAATCCAATAGGAGTTCCAGTGAAAGTAGAAAACACATCAGTCTTGAATGAGAGCAAACCAAGTTTTAGATTTGACTCAGCCCTAAGTAGATACAAAAGAGATGAGTGCCACTTTTGCTCTCTATATATTAATTATTCTTTCCGTTTCTTTTCTCTCAAGTATAATAGAGACCCTAATTGACATCACGTTTCCCTTAAAAATGTCAAGAAAAGTGCTCCTCGATCCATCTGAATACCCCTAACACTCTAAGATGCTTGTGCATTCTGAAACTCTCATATCCTCCTGGCTATGAAGGATTGTTATTTCCTAATTCATTTGACTTTTTATTATTGACTTTGTACCTGGACTCTTTCCCTTTCTCTCCTTCTTGGAGTTTATCTAATGGTAAAACAAATAATTTCTTAATTTCAACAATAAAACCACAATATAAACAAAGGCAATACAGTTACCACAGAAGCAAACAGAACTTCTGCCTTGCACAATTGTTTATTATAGTATTAAGACTGGGAGCAGAATCATCCTCAAAAACCAAAAACACAAAAATAAAACTAAGAACAAAGGAGTAGCATTTCTTATTCTTACAAATCAGGAGGAAACACAGTGCAACAATTACCAAGTCATTTGTCTAGTTAATTGTCTTTTCCTCTGTAATCTCTCTTCCCACCTCAATTGCTTTCTCTACCTTGCTTTGTCTTATCGCTCACCTGAAGATCTCTTTTTCTGTTGCTCTATCCCTCTCTCTTTTTTTTCCCTACAGCATTAATTACTTCCAAGAAAGCACAGTATTTGTTCAATTATTTATTAGGTATATAGTTGTTCTATCTTCGGTCCACATCTCTAGTAGAATTTAAGCTACAAGAGGACAATGAGGTCCAGCTTTGCATTTCACTGATGGAACCAAGCACCTATCAGAATTCTTCACACATACCAGGCATTCAATGAACATTTGTTCAATGAATGAAGAAAAAGATTGCGGTTGGGAGACTCTAAATACTCCTTCTTTTATGTAGAGAAACCGAGGACATGTCAACACACTTCATTAAAGCTGAAAGACCTCTTTTTTTTTTTTCTGTACTGCCTTTTTCTCTTTTAATTTTTCCTGCAACAGAAGTTACCATTGGTAAAATTCAGTTGTGTTTTGGATAATTTTGTCTCTTTTGGGGGACAGAGGGGTATTCTGTGTGTAGTGTCATCCCCAATCCATGATTTTCTTTTCAAGGCACAGACACAAATTGTATGTGTGGTTGGTTTTTATATACATACTGTCTCAATTTCTGCAAAATCCCTTTTCCTGATGAGAGAGCACTTCCTAACCCATGCGCGCATAACAACTGGTTTCTTAACTTTTGTTTTGCTTCTTCAATCTCACCCGAGGTGTTGAACTCTTAAATATAAGAACAGATATTTAAGAGCCAAAGTATGGAGGGAATTCTATACTTTTGGTCAACAATGCCAAATGCAGTTTTCCATCAAGAACTTCACCTGTACACATGACAACACTGGACAGCCTAATCCACCATTCATTACACTTCAATTATATCACTAGATAATTTCCAAAATCAACCTTTCCCACCATCACACAGCTGTAGGTATTAACATTATTGTGTTTCTTGCATTTATAAAGTCTTTGTTTCCAAAGACTGTGTGATGTTTAAGGTCCTGGATTTTAATAATTAGAGAAGACTAAATTCAAATTTCCTGTCTGAAACTTTGTTTGCAATTCTATGTCAAACTAGGATAAATGGGGTGTATCACCTATCTGCTTACAGTTCTATAATATGTAATATAGGGCTTGTGATGCTGCTTTATTATGGGGATTTCTGAGAAGTACACATGACACATGTGAAGCTCTTAGTAAAGCACCTGATACAGCAAAGCCTCATTAAATAAAAGCTACTATTTTCATAAATATGTAATATCCATTTTGCATATTCATTTTCCTACCAATGATGTATAAATTTTACTTTTAATTTTATCATCATTTAAAATAAAAATCTGCCCTTTCATAGCAAATAGACGTGTATGCACATACACAGAGGACATAAGAAATATCCAGTTAATAACCAGTGCAAAGAAGGTGGAAGGCAGAAGGCTAAAATTTTGGCCTTTTTTGAAAAGGTTTAAAATGCTAGATGTTCCATTTGAAGATAACAAGAGAACATGGGATAATTTTGCCAGTTTTTATGGTGAAACCATTAATGTTTTATATGGCAAAGCACTACCACTGTAGGATAGAATGTGAAGAATTATGATGAATGGCTCTCACTCCATGATGATTTAGAGACCTGGGTTACACTTTCAGCAAAGCTGTTTGCTGACGGATACATGACTTTAATATATTCTCCTCTCTTTCATCAAACTCCTATCATGCATCAGCTCAGCTATTTATGGGCCTGCTTCCTGACCTCATTCTATGTCAAGCTCTCAGTATATCAGAGTGGTGAGTAGAGCAGAGTCTGGTATCACATGACCTTGAATTTCATCCTCAGTAAACCATTAACAAGGTTGTGCATACTGGGGAACATTACTTACTCTCCTATTTTCCTTAGTTATCCCATTTACACACTAACCCAGTGTTTTAGGGTTTGTGCAAAAACTAAACGTGCTAGCTTATATAGAGCTCTTAAAAGAAGGCCAGCCATATGGAGACTGATGAATGCTATTAGCTATGAATATGGTACATTTTGATATTTGGCACAGTGACTTCACTTCTGCGCTATTGCACCATTTCAAAACAATATTGGACATTTTTATTTTATCTCTAATTTTGCATGAAATGTTGAGTATTTATTCAAGTTGCTTCTGAATCTCATTAACACTACTGTGATTCTAATTGGAATTATATTAAATCCATAAATCAATTTGTGAAGAATCAACTTTTTATTGCTATTAATTATCCCTGGAATCTACTATGTTTCTCAATTTATTAAAATCTTTTTAAGGTCCCTAAGCAAATTTTATATGTCCTTTATATATGCTATACATATTTCACGTTATTTTTAATATATGCTCTACTTTTGCAGAAAACTCATTTTTATGATTTCCAACCTGTTCTTGTACATGTGTAGGGAAACAATTGCTTTATATTTATTCATATTATATTCCCTAAACTTTCTGAATTCTATTTTATTAATATAATTGTTTTCCTGTTGGTTCAGTTACATCTCCTAAGAAGATTATGATATCATCTACAAACATTGAAATTTGGCTTATTCCTCTATCTTTGTAATCAAATCTTTTACTTTCCTCATAGCAATTTAGAGTGTTAGAATAATGTAAATTAAAGTATATGTAAGCCATCATTCATTTTACCATAATTCCAATATAATTATTCTTCTTTCATTTTCCACCATTGAATATAATATAGAATTTCATTACTTTATGTACTTTAGAAACAACATATTTCTCTAAGACGTGTAGGATAAAAAAGGAGAGATCATAAGGTATTGCAAATTGTCCAAATCTGCACAGTCATCTAGACATATAGGCTTATGTATAAACCGATTTCATATGCTGAGGTACTTTTCATTTTGGTATCTTATTCTGAATCAATATAATACATAATTAATGCTTTTTTGCACATTGCCCATTCTGTCTAAGTTAGTATTTAACATACTGATTCTAATTCTACTAATCCTTTCAGAAACAGAGATAGGAGGGCACATTCCATTTTGTGGTCTGGGAAAAAATATTTCTGGACTTTCCTAGGTTTCAAAAAGAATAGTCTTTTATGCAATTATTATAATAAAATTATTTTATAAAAGTAGAATCTTGGGAATTCTCATCGTCTTCATTGATGTGTTAGTCAGTGTATTGTCGCTGTGACTGACAACCTGATCTAACTTAAAGGAGGAAAAGTTTATTTGGGTTCATGATTTTAGTCCATGTTCATTGGTTCCAAGGTGGAAACATGAAGGAAGGGCTTAGCTCATGGTAACTAAGAAGCAGAGAGGTAAGAGAGTAGCCAAGGAAAAGATACTGTCCACCAGTACACTCCCAAAAGTCACCTACTTCCTCCACCTATTCTTGGCCTTCCTACTATTCCCACCACCTCTCAGTGGTCCATTCAGCTGTCAGTGGACTAATCCCTTGATGAGGTCAGATCCCTCATGATCAACTCAATTCCCTAAACCCCACTCCTGAGCATTACTGCATTGAGGACCAAGCTTTCAAAATGGGAATTTATGGGCAACGTTTCATAGCCAAACCATAACAGTTGATCAATTAACAGAACTTAAAATAGAAGCATCTAAAATAATCTTTCTTCCTGGGAGAAGGAACAAATGAATATGTTATGTGGATTCCAAAAATCATGAGCTAAAAGCTGCAACATTTTTATCCCATTAAAATTCAAATTACTGAGTTGACATTAGATTTTTTTTTCAAAGAAATAATAATGTTTGAGGAGCTGGCAGTGTAGTACAGTGGGAAAGCTCTTGCCTAGCATGAACAAGACCCTATGTTTGAATCCCCAGCCCTGCCAAATTTTTTAAAAAGTAAACAACTAGGGCTAGGGATAGAGCTGGTGTTGTAGCTCAATGGTGGAACACTTTCCCAGCATGTGTAAGGTACTGGATTTGATCCTCAGCACCACATAAAAATAAATAATTAAAGGAATTGTTTCCATCTACAACTAAAAATATTTAAGAATAAATAAGTATTTGAATGCCTATTACCTGACATTAACCTTCTTTTCTTTTCTGGTTATCTAATAAAATTGACATCCCCTCCACCCGCCAAAAAACACTTTTGTGAGTTTTAACACATGCAAAGATTCATGTAATCATCACCACAGTTGGGATAAAGAATTTCATTTCCCCCAAAATGCTAGCTCATATTATCACTTACATTCCATTCCATGGGAATCTCAAAACTGTTTTTACTTCCTGTTGACTTTCTCAGTTGCCACTTTAAATATTATTATCATATGAACTACAGAAAGCCATAGGGTTATCAGGAGTCACTTTCAAAGCTCTGTGACAAAACCAACAGCCACATTATCACCTTGAAAGTTATAAGAAAGGCAGAGATCAGCAGTCTGTGCCTCAACACATTTTCAAGGTGATTAGATACACTCTCAAATTTGAACTTCACTGAAACTTTACCAACCTACTCCAATATCTCAAGAGGCATATGAGCTTTCTCTGAGGGACAATAGACTACTGCGGGCTGTATTCATACCTGTAAAGTAATCTATGCCCATTACAGGGTCATAATGTGGATTACTACCGAAGATTACCTAAAGTTCAAAGATGCCAATTGCCTGTTTATTCTTCAGATACATTGAATATGACTGGAGAAGAAAATGGTAATCCTCAGTACAACTCTTCATTATAGCAAGAATAGATCTTGCTAGAAAAAAAAATGTTCCACCTTTCTGTTCACTACTTTTTCACGTGCTTTTCGACTTTATGATAAGGTATACATATCTCTGAACTCTAAAAGAGAAAGGTGCTCTGTGAGATTCACAAACTAACTCTAACAATGAACTTGAAAGTATTCCAAGTGTCGGTATGAGACAGAAGGTTCCAGACAGAATGATGTTCACATCTTTTTTGGTGCATGTGCTTTCTGTCTTTATCTAGTTAAAAACACTTGCACTTAACAGTTATTTGCATATTATATAGACATTTCCCTTGATATTTTTAATCTTTGACACCTCATATCATTATTAAACCAATCACCGTAACACCTACTTCAAAAAATGATACATTACATCCCTTGAGTTTATCAATCATAGAACAATCTCAGTCCATCATTACATGAATTATTACAAAACTGTTTGATATGTGTACCAAAAAGGGAAAAGTAGTCTCTTGTCTTTGAACTTTTTAAGACAATCGCATTAGGGCTGAACTGTACAGCACTCTCGTGTCAATTATAAAGACATTATTCAATGGCTCTACTCAATCCATTTGACTTACAGTTAACCCCACAACTTTTACTATTAACTTTCCTTTCTACTTCTTTTAATATTTGACACATACACATCCTAAAAGATTGGTAGGATCTTTGAAATGGAATTTGAAATCAACTAGTACAGGGTTTGCATGAGTGGGGAACGTGAAACAGGGATGTAAATCAGAATCATTTTTATTGGAATACAAGATGGTTTCAGACAGTTTGCTGGAAAGGCAATAATTAACCTTGAATCTTATAGCAAGTAAGTTATTCTCATCTCAACTTTCTTTCATTCCCTCTGGATACATCAAAGAGAATGAGAAAGTGTGTTGCTAATGTGTCTTTAGCACACCTTCAACACCTGCCATTATAACCAAGATAGAGTGGACCTCAGGCTCACAGCCTTTCCTGGAGCAAGATAAAGGAATATATTTCATTCTTTTATGTAACTTTAGTGTCTCATATTTAGGGTAAGTAAGGGTAACTGCCTTCCATTTACAATAAGGATAAAAAGTTTCTCTTTAAACATATAGTTCAGTTAAACCATGATTTGATTAAAAATAACAACAAATAATAGTAAAGATAGTATGTGGAAATAGTCCAAATTGTTGTGACCAGGTTCAAATACTTAAATTTGGGGAAATGCTGACCTAGTATAACACATTCAGGTCATTGTTGAAGAATTAAAATCTTGGTTGAACTAAGCCATTATGATTTGAATTGTTTCCTATTTCTTTGATACTTTCATACTGAAGATTTAACCCCTACTACTTCATGATGTAATGGTATTTGGAGATAGGACATTTGGAAAAAAAATGATTAAAGTGAACTTAAGTTGTATGGGTTGGCCTTGACTCAGTGTGACTGGGATTCTTGTAAACAGAGAAAATTTGTACACACAAAAGACACCAGAGATGCCCCTACCTTGAGAGGAAGCATCCAGTGAGGTCACAGCAAGAAGGTCAACATCTGCAAGCCAAGGTCAGAGATCTCAGAGAAACCAACTTGCCCTCACCTCCATAGTGAACTTTCTGCCTCCAGAATTGTGGTGAAATAAACCTCTATTGTTTGAGCCACCCAGTCTTTGAATTTATTGTGGCAGCTCCAAGAGCTTAGTTCACGGAAGTTGGCTGAGCAGGAGAATCACAACATAACACCTCTCCTGACATTGTTCTACTTCCTCACTGAGAGTTAAGTGTGTTCTTCACTTGGAGATGCTAGAACAGCACAGGCACCACAGAGGTAAGTAAAAATAGTGCAGTCTCTGACCTTGATGATGTTTCACATATATTAGCAATGATAAATATCAATCACATAACATACTAATAAATAGCTCTATTGAGAATGTAATTGCTTTTATCAAAATCTTGATTATGGACAAGAAATACACTATCTTAGTGATGTAGAACAGAAGTGTTCAAATAGAAGTAATTTTTTTTCCTAAGAATCATTTGCAGCATCTGATAACATTTTTGGTGGTCACAACTTAAATATGTGTGGGGGACTGCTAATAGCATCTAGAGAATGAGGCAACAGAGACCACTAAACATTCTAGAATGCAGAGTGACCACACCCCACAGCAAAGAATTATCTTGTCTACGATGTCAGTTGGATTGGGGCTGAGAAAAGAGGAAACAGTGGTAGAAAAAATTACACTTAAGTCTGTATGGATTTAACCTCTATGCCCTGTAAAAAATTAAAAAAATAGCAATATAAAATTTAGTATATTACAGATATGGCCACTAAAGATTAAGAATTGCTGGGTCCAAATCATAGCAATGACAGTTCCTATCTATTTTTAAACAGGCAACATATTATAAACATATGTTTCAGCTTTTTTGTTCATTAAATGGGTTAATAACCATAATTATTTGTTTGAGTTATGGAAGGGCTATAATAAGGTGATGCATGTGAGGGACATGCATTGTCTCATTCACATTAATCATTATGTCAATTATTGTGTGTTGAATTTTAGAGAACCAGGACTTACTTATCATTGCTGGTCTCAAATTCTGAATATGAAGTTGGAATAAACTGCATAATCAGCCAGTGGGTGATTGAGTGGATCTTTGAAGCAATGGTGAGGTTAAGCCCCCTAACTTGTTCCCTAATGTGAAATGTCAATATTTAACATCTACACCATTGAGATGTCCTCACCCAGAGCCTGTCCTAGGATGAGGCAAATTATATACAATAAAATTGTTATACTCTCTTATTAGTAAAACATTTCTATTTATTGTATTAATTGCTTCCTTAGATTGAAGTAGATACAAACACTTGCTTTTATAAATGAAATATCAATAACATTTATTTCTCTTTTAATATTTAATTCATAAATTAATTCAGGTATTTCCAAAAAATTCTATTGAACTGCTGGTCAACTCATTTTTTCATTTATCTATTATTCTTTTTATCTTTAAAAGAAGGTAGGTTCACAATCCATGGATGCCCCAATGGCACTCATTAAAATTCTTTCATTTTACTTGCTGTGTGCCTTTATGCCCATCCCTTGATTAAAGAGAAGACATCCTCTAATACCATCCCTTGGTAGAATACCTTAAGAGCAAACATCCTACAATGCCACTGAATAACTTCTACATATTCAGAATATGAACACAAGTAAAAGATAAATGTATATAAAACTCTTTTAAAATTTGCAATGTAAATCTGTTTTTAAGTCAGCATATTAGGAATTTTTAAATTATTAGTGGATAATTTAAATGTATATATTAACAATATGAAGCATGAAAATTTATATATATATACATATACATATATACATACACACACATACACACACACACACACACACACACACACACACACACAACTTTGCAAAATTCTAGCTTTTATGGGATACTGTTTATGTGCCTGACCTTGCTAAGCATGTTTTATACAGCATTTAGTTTCATTTCCATAATTTTCTTTTGATTGTATGCTTACTATTTTCCATTTTAAAACTGAGAAAACTAAGCTCAAATTTAAATATATTGCACTTAGTTGCACACATATTAAGTAATAAGCTTCAATTCAAATTCAGGAAAAAAAAAGTCCTTAAATCCAATGAAAGTAGCCACCATATGTTAACATTCCTGGGTTAGTATCATGTGGGCAGTATAAAAAGAAAACTGAGGGAAACTCTAAAATATATAGAAACTAATGTTAAAACATATTGTCAAAATTCTAAAACAACACTATATCCTGAGATATCAGAACTAGATACTTTTGGAGATTATCAGTTTTCTCAATCTGTATGTTCATATGCTGTTTTTGCCTCTATAAGCAATTCAAAAAACTTGAGCAGAAAAAAATGCATGTACTGTTCTTCAATTCTAAGGTTATTAAATGGCAAACAATGAATAGAGAATTGTGTGCACCTTATGGAATTATGGAAATCTGAGTCCCTATCTGGAAGACATCATTTATTATTTCTCTGTCTTTGGAGAGTGACCTTCAGATTTCTCATACTGAAAACAAGCAACGATTGCTAATGAGATATTTGTGTGATTAAATAATGAATTGCTGTTTACTATATGGGAATGCAAAACAAATCACAGCAAAAACACAGTGTCTAACATATAATAGCAAGGTCTCTCAAAAAGTGCGTGGTCTTTCCATTGCCTCATATATCTGACTTTCAGTTAGTTCACAATTACCTTATTTAAACCCTGCTTATATGCTTGGAAAGATTAATTATCTCTAATGCAGAAACTCTGCCACCATAGAAGTAACAAATCTAAAGTTACAATAAGCCTTAAACAATAAATTACTCTAACAGTAGTTGTTCAGCTGCTACTTTTGTAAGAATTTTGGACAGATTTTTGTTGTCCTAAGGGAGACACATAACATTTAAAACCTTCACCAACATTTGCTGGCAATATATCTTCCTTTTGCATCTATGGATTTTTTTTCTCATAAAACAGCTTAATGTTTTTCAAATCCACCATAACAGTAACACAGTATATACTTCTGAAAGCAGATACATAGGATATCAATGAATTGAGAGATAGATTCAAATAAATTGGTTAACTGTTGCTGCCAGAGGTGTTAGAATTTATTCTTGCACTTGTAGAAGTGAGAAGTTCGGTGGCATAAAACATGGCAATAACTTTGATGATGTTTCACTTGAGGATGCATATGAGGCAAGAAAGAAAATAGTCCTTGGGAGTAGCAGACCCTGGGTTCTTATGCTGGTTCACTGAGAGGAGGGTGAAAAGTAAAATAGAATTGTACATATTGTTCAAGAACACAGCCTCTGAAGTTAAGCTGCTTGGGAAAATGCTGCTTCATCTTTTATTCTTTTTTTTTTTTTTTTTTTGCTTCAATGAGAATTCCTTAATATTTCCAAGTTCAGTATTCCCATCTACAAAATGAGGATAGTTGGGTATACCTTCCTCAGTTGTTAGTCTAGTTCTTGGCTTTTGTAATGGTAGAAAGCAATAATGGAAGTAAAAATCTTAGGAGAGTGCCTAGAACAATGGGGTCTCTCCATTGTTAATTATTAAGTAGTAGTTAATAATGTTGCTATTGTTATTGTTATTATACTTCAGTATCATTTTCTTTATCTGAAATATGAGAAAACTGAGTTAAATGGTCCACAGAAGTATTTTCAATAATCACATATTATGGTTTGGACGTATTTTGCCTTTTATATTTTTTAAATATCTTTTAGTTCTAAGAATCATGGACAAACGCATAAGTTATCACGTTAGCTGCTGATTTTCAGTGTTGAAAAAAGCATCTGGTTATATGTTAAAAGAATAATACCTGAATAAATAAAACTCCATGGCCACCAAGTGGATGTAATCAAATTAGAGATTGAGTCTTAAGATTTTGCTTATTAAATAACCTCCTTGTGCTATGAAGCCATAATTTTAAGGGTTCTAAAGTGGAAGAAATTAGAGAAACTACAAAATATATTGATAAAATGGGTTACTTTAAGAATAAGCCAGGGTATTTATGGTCATTTTGACAAAGATAGACATAAATTTGGATTTTAGTCATCAATGGGCAAATGTAGACACCCTAAAATTGATGATGCTGAAATGAATCGGGCCATGGATGACACACAGCTCTTCACTGATCCCATGGGGATGTTTGTGTCTAAGATCTTTGGAAGTTTGATATCCTGCACTATCTTTTTAAAAAAACAGTGATCTGGCAAAGTTTTAAAACCTTGATTGATTCAGGGATGAAAACCCGTGTATAATGTTGATTTGGAAAAGACATTGAATGATGAGCAATACCTCACTCTAATAAATTCAACCAGCCATGCAAGTGCATACTCCTACGAGAGGTATTTTATTCTAAAGTATTATTAAAGCTACAAGATTACTAAGATCTAAGAACTTCCCATACATATCCATCCTTCCAAATCCCTACCCAGCATATGTGGGAGTTCACTGCCTTGGGCTGGTACTTGGGCTGAACTCATTGCTACCCTTGAGACTTTCTCTCTTACTTATCCACCACAAAAGTATCATAATCCAGCTGCAACAGCTTTCTTTCATCATTATTCAAAAGGGGGATTGTTCATGTATGGACCTCAAAGTTAGTTGTGTGTAAATTGTCTATATAAATGAGAGGATGGGCCTGGTGGTAACATAAAAACTCTGTTTATGAAAACCAACCAAGTCAATCTTGGCATCAGACTCTAACTCTAGCATTATTATTATTATTATTATTATTATTATTATTATTTTGTAATGACAGTACAAATACAAACAAGATAGACAACTATAGTTATGAAAGTATGCAATACAAAACCAAGTTAACACTCAGGAGATATGGGGAAGATCACCATGATTTGGCCCAATCCTCTGCTGGTGAATACTGTTTGCATCCTGTGTGTGAGAAGGCTGTGTTTGTTTCCTACAATCTTTCTTAAGGGGCATAAGCGTATTTCTTTTTCTTTTCTCAAGACTGTATTTCACAGCTAGCCAAAATGAGCATGCAGACAAGCCTCCTTCATGGTCAGGAGGCTGAAAAGAAATATATGAAAAGAAAAGTGAAGCCTCCCACATAAGGCGAGGGGTTGCATGGTACCCAGGTGAGGCAGGGGTGATGGTTGGCCACTGCAGGTATCTGGATATTCGCTCTTTTAAAATAGAATCCTCATTCCTCTGCGGTGTGTCTCTCTTTTTTTTTTTTTTGTCTAGCAGCTACAAATGGATCCAAGAGTTGCCAGAATTTCTGTCTTCTAATCTCATTATACAAACCACTAAAATGAGCAAAGGAATAACTCCCAAAAGCTTTCATGTTGTTAATGGCAGCAGGAGAAAGTCTGCCTTTGATATTCACCTGTTCAGCATACATAACTTACTTGGTGCTTTTCTTTCTTTCTAACAGCACAGGGGTATTATTAGCTGGCTTTAGTGTACTGGTGTGTTTGGGGTGGGGGGAATAAGTCTGTGTAAGAAAGAGAGAAATGAAAACAATTCTAATTGTTAAGATGAATGGTTCTGTATTTGCAAAATCTTCCTTAAACTATAAAAATACAGAAATGAATTTCTATGTAAATCATCATGTATAATTATCTATATATGTGTGTGCATATATGGGTGCAAACACATAAAGATATAGTTTCTGAATGTGTAATGAGGCGGTAGAATCTACCTTGCAGCATTACTCTTATTTTATGGTCTCACATTTATTTGTTTAGCAAATGTTACTTGTATACTTAGAACATGCATGCCCTGCTAAAAAAATGAGGTCAAAGTAAATAAAGATCAACACAAAGGTAGTCATCTCTATTACTGAAGAGCTTATGACTGAATAGGGAAACTCAATCTGCATGGAAGCTCTGATAAAAACCAGGATGAATAACTAAATTGAATTAGTCTCTAAGGATAATGAAATGATTCTGAATTTGGAAGGGGAAGTTAGAAGGCAAAGAAGCTTCCTTTGCCTTTAGTTACTTTGGGTTTTTGCCAAGTAGTCTGGGACTTGGCTTCCTAGTAAAGGCTTTCTTTTTATTTGTTCCTATTTAAACTTTTCAATTGCCGGAAGTTGATTTCATATCAAAACAGGCAATTTCCCTAAGATTGAAAAAATGAGTGAAGTTCAGTTAAGAAATCCCCCATAGAGAAGGACATTCAGAGAAGGTGAAATATTCACAGGCAGAGGTTTGAAATACTGAGTTGACCAAACAACAGAAAGGGGGAAACAATGAAATTAGCATATTCCAAGTCCTTGATTTTGCAAAGGGATTTACTAGAGTAGGTGATGCTAAAACTAGAGTTAAAATCTGGAGGTCTACATTGGAAAGTTGCGGCATTTCATTATTTTCCTGTATTCAAAGTGATACCATTGAAGTACTTTGCAAGAAAGCAGATTGTGTTGGTATCCATCACTTGATCATGGGATTCAGGACAAGATGTCTCTGGAATTTATTTTTTGTTGATTTGTAAATATTGCATTCCCATGCACAGGTCAACTTGGGTAAAACTTCAGAGCACTAGAAGTTTTATTCCCTGGTGTGTACGATGTTAAGTACTCCCCTGTCATTATGTGGGTGCTTTGATTAATGATTTGACAACTGAGAGACTCAAAAAACAGGCAGTTTCTGCTTCTTTCAGTATTTCTGCATCTTTGCTAGAAGTCAAATACCATTAAGGAATCGAGTGGGTGCTTCTTGTGGTACTTTATTATTCAACAGCCATCTTAATTGTTAATAATTCCTAAGAGCACTGGAGTAAAATATGAAAGGGAAGGATTTGGGGTGTGGGGGGGTGTTCTTACCAGGAAGCCAAGTCCTAGAATATTTAGTGAAGAATCACTGTAATGAAAAACAAAATTAAAATTGAATTTTTTTGAAAATATTTGGCTATTCATATCAAGTAGGAAAATTTCTGAAAACTATCATTAGCTTGTATGAAGGGTTAGGTGCTTTGGACTTAGGGACCTTTGTAATAGCCTCAAATATTAACAAACAGTGATCTCAAAGGAATGATGATGATGATAATCATTACAATGCTGATGGTATTTGTGGCAGGCAGTACTTTCTGTAAACTTCAAAGAGTGTTCTCTGTATAACATGTAACACCTTTTCTCCTACTTGCCACATAAAATTTTGCTTCTCTCCATTACTGCTCCAATAAGACTGTATCCTTATTATCTAGTGACATGCTTGTCATCTCTCTTAGAGCATGAGATTTCAGAAAACAGGAAATGCCTATTTTTTAATTCCCTCTACCTGGCCCAGTGTATGGCACATAGGACTTAATGTATGTTTCACTAATGGAGGAAAGAAATTAAGTTTCTTGGAGACAAAATTATTTTCCTATATTGGCCAGTTTTATTTTCAACACTGAATCAAAATTTGGAGTCAATATTGCCAAGCAGAGATTTTTTTCGATTACAGAGTAAAATTGCCATAAATTAATATATTCAAATATTCATTCATTCAGTCAATCATGCTAACTGCTGGCAGGCTTTTCAGGCAGTAAACGATAGAATTGATGACCAAATCCAAGTTTGATTAATAAGGTAATCTAGCTTCAGGCTATGGTAGTGGATTCATCTCAAACTATCTCTGCTTCTGAAAAGTGTCTAATCTCTTGGATAAACATCATAATATGATCATTTGGATAACACAAGTGACATTCAGGAGGGACCTCAGAAAAGTTTTGATATGAGGAAATATTTCAAGTCTGCATCCTCCATAGTTGCTTATTTCACGAAAGAATCTTTTTTCTCTATATTAAGTTCTGGTCTATTTGTTTAACAATTAATGATATTACGCTTCCTCATGAAGTGTTTAAAACCTCACTCAGACATGTAATCAATGTATGGTTAAAGAATACAGGAATGTGTACTGTCCCATGGCTGCTATTTTTGGGAGGTGTGGTGGGGGGGAGGGGTATACCAACATACTTCTTTCTTCCAAGTATTCAAGTATTCACACAAAATCTTTCATAATGAATGCTTTGTCCTAACAAGACTTTTCGATTTTGGTTGCACGACTTAAAAAAAAAATCCACTTGTATCTGTTTAGAGAAAGTCTTTTAAAGGGTTGTTCTTCCTGGGGGATCCAGGTGCCATGAGACTATAAAGTAGTAATTTCACTTGAATTATTCACAGATACTAATATTTAAGCAAATTAGGCTATTACCTCAACTTCCAAATTAGAGACAAACATTCCTTTCAAGTCAATTAAAGTTCTATTTCTTTTGAGATGATATGGTTAACTCAATATTATTATTTGTTTCTTTTGGTCACATTCTGTAGCAGAATCCAATAATATCAACACTTTCTAATTTTATTCCAAATTGCCATTATGTAACCAATTAATTTGGGCACTGAGATTAATTTTTCTATCCCATAACTTTATTATTAATGAATTTATATATATATTCATATATATTAAAATATATAGAAATATATATATATATATATATATATATATATATATTACTTTTACTTTTGAGACTGTATTCTCATAGAGCACTTTTCTGCTAACTCTTACTAAACTCCCTCTATGTTTAAACATCCCAGCAAATTAAATTTGTGCTTGCAAATAGATAAAACAAATAAATGGCTTTAAAACATCACAATCAAGTATGATAATAGCAAAATGTTATACTTTTAATAAATGATTAGCAATGGTTGTAATGCAAAGATTTGTTTCACAGAACAAAAGCATTTAAGCAGGAGTTTATATTCCTGCTATGCCTCAATGATGATAACATTGGGATTTCAACTTGCATAGCTACAATGATTAATTAACGGCCTGGTTCAGGATGAGTGAGCACCATTATTGTTCTTAAATAGGAAAAGGCAGATAACCATTACTGATTATTCCTCAATTCCCAGTCTTACTTGTTAAAAACCAAAGAATGCTAAAGTAGGTTGTGCAGTTTCCAAGCTGCTATGAGAAGCAGAAATAAGAGAATTTCCATTCCATATATAGGTGAGAGTAGGATTAGTTAAAAGATTCAAGCTGGCAGCCAGATTTATCCCTGGTGGATAGAATATAAAATTTATGATGGTCTAAGTATAAAATTTACTCATATCAGTAAGATTCAAACATCTTTAAGGAGAGATAATTTAGAATCCCAATACATGCTTTAAGCTGTTTTTCTGTCAACAACCACCACTTATAAAGGGGTATATATGGAATAAAATATAGATCAGAAACATCACCTTGGAATAGCTAACGAAATCATTTGAAGACATTTTCTATAAGCATGGACTTTGTTAATTATTTTGTTTTGCTGCTTTCTAAGGCATAAATTAATAAATCAGGATTTTTTTTTCTTTATACTTGTGACTACTTTTCTGGTACAAATATTTTAGGGTAAATTTTATGGTGTTTGGAGTAAGTTACTTTCTAGATATTGGAAACACCTGTTCAAATCTTCTCTGTAACTGGTCTCACTGGTTTAAAGGTGCAAAGCAAATACTTTTTGATTCAAGACAAAAATTCTATTGAAGTACTGTGGCTGGCAGTTTATATCAAATATACCAGTTTAATGTTGCCAATGATCCCTGAAATACTTCTCAGCTGAGATGCCCTCACTCTTTGTCTCTGTAATGCATGACTCTTTTGGAGTGGATTACAAAGGAGGGTATCTTTTGCTTTGGACCAGCAGGCACAGTAAAGGTCAAGGGCATGATACTCTTATACACCTGCCTGAACTCCAACAAGCACTTGTTTGGTTGTCAACACAATAATTAGTGAAAGGGCTCTAATGGGAAATGTTTCACTGTATTTATTTTAAAATAGTAATGCTGTTATTATACTTTGCTATTTCAGGAGAGCATATTTACATATTCTTTTTTGCTCAATGCTTAGAAAATTATCAAACCATTTTGTAGATGAGGGAATAGAAGCTGGGAGAAATTAATTTTCCAACATTGCACAATCAATAATCAAAGAAAGAAGATTCAAGCTGAGGTCCCCTTGTTAAAGTCTAAGATTAAGAATGTACCTTTTTTTTTAACAGCACCTGAGATGTCTAGGGAGGGGCTATTATTATTTCTTTATTCAAAATAAACATTAAAATTCTCTTTCTCTCTCTCTCCCTCTCTCTCACTCTCTCTTTAAAAAAAAGTCATCTCCTATTGAGTAATAAAAAATATCAGAATTGGTTTGTAAGCTATGAATATTAAGTAGGAATGTTGATTATAAAAACAATGAAGATTTCAAAACTATGTAACTTGAGGAATTTTTAGAGGAGTAGTTAATTCAAGGGCATTCATGTGATGGAATTTTATGTCAGGATGATAAGAAAAGGGGAAGAGGTTGGTGAATAGATACAATGTTAATTTAGGGGAATAAGTTCTTGTCTTTCCATGCACAAGAGGGTGAATAGAGTCAAACAATAATGCATTATGTATCTCAAAATAAAAGAGAGGATTTTGAATGTAGTCACTATAAAGAAGTGAAATAAAAGTTTAAAGTGGTGATTATGCTAATTGCCCTGAGTGATAACTACCCCATAGATGCATGGATGAAAACTTCACACTGTATCTCATAAATATGCACAAATGCTATGCCCATCAGTAGAATAAAGTAATAAAGGTATACAAACAAAATAAATAGATCTGCATATACCACAGGATAAAGATCTCAAAGACACAACCGGAAAAGCAAATCATCTGTTGATGCTGAGTTTAAATCTTGTTTATGTTCTATATTTCTCAGATGTGTGCATGTGAGAAACTGTTTCTATATCTATTTATGAATAGAAAGGTCTTATGTCTGACACTCATCTATAGTTAGAGAGAATTCAGTCAGTGAAATGGGCCAAGACTCAGAAGTCCAAAAGATTAAGAATAGTTAGATTTTAGTCTGTGAGCTCTATTAGCAGCACCTTTAAAAGCAGGTGTTTGTTCTTTTCTTCGGATGTCTTTAGGAAACAGATGGAATTACATTCTCATTCGATCTATAAATTTTTTTTGTACAATTACATTGTTCTGCTGAGCCTGCCCCCACTTCTGTGTTCCACCTAATTAAGTAGTTAATATTTAGCATATTTTATGCATGGTCAAAGACAAAGCTTTCTATAAACCTGGAACCCAACAATTTGATGGGATACCATCATAAGGCACAACCTAAAGGAACTCTTCAAGAAGTTTAACCTCCCGTCTGCCTTGTGTGACTCCTCATCAATGAATGGCTGATGGTGTTGTGTCGCAAAGATACCCAAATCCAGCTACACTTCTGAGTTACCTGCACAGGCTTTAAGGTGTGACTAATGTTTCTCAAAAATACTTGGAAAGGACCTTTTGAACTCTAGTTCTTTTTTTTTTTTTTTTGATACCTCTTAAAAATCATTGACTTAATTGTTCAAAGGACTTCATGTTATGTTCTTCAATCACTTAATTTGACAAATATTAAAACTGAACTTCAGTGCAGTTAAGTGAATTTTCCAAGGTCACAGAGCAAGTTATTGAAAATCATTGTTACATATATCAGGACATTCTCTGCCTTGTTAGCAATGATGTAATGAGTGAAATTTAATCTTCTTGTGATCCTTAGGGCTTTTGCTAGGGCTGCAATCATTATGATGAGTTTCAGTGACTTGTATATAAGAAAGTAAGCTGTGAGATAGGTTAATATTTGGAATATTTTTCTTTCTCCTTTAATTTTTAAGGGAATTATTACTTTCCCCACAACCTTGTATCTTGCCATTTTGTTTTTTCTCTTAAAAATAAATAAATAGGAAAAAAAATATATCAATTTTCAGAGGGTCATGTTCTGGAGAAATGAATTTCTGCTTTTTAATTCAATTGCATAGAATTTGGACACATCATATATGAAAATATCTATAAAAATCTGTTTAGTCTCTTTAGCCCTCTTTACTTCAGATTCCCTTTTACAATTTTTTTTCCCTAGACAATTGAATCTTATTTTCCAGGACTCACCCTGTCTTTGGGGGTTGAGAAATCCTGTGGTCCCAAAGAGTGAATTTATATAGAAAGATAGGTTTCTTACATTCTTATTTGACTTTCACAGAAAATATAGAAGAAATAAGGGGAAACAAATTTACATGGAAATATTTTTTAAAAGAAGTTGATATTATCAGCTATATGCTGAAGTTAATTTATATGTATATATCACTTATCAACCTTTGTAGGTATCTACTGCTAGTTGCAGGGAGCTGGATGGTGGGGGCGGGGGGAGTGGCCCAAATTAAAAAAAAAAAAAGCACTGGGAATAAATACTAATTTCTATTAAAAATAAAATATATAAAACCATGTAATGTTTTACTGAACATATGTTGGTTTTCAATTTTAACTTATTTACTTAAATTAAAATTAATCATTTATCTTTTTCATCATTGACTTGGAAGTGAAAGAGTATGTTTGCTCATATACACTCAGGCACATCTCATCTGCCATTTCTTGGGTAGATTTGTCAGATGTGGGCTGAGGGTCTCACATCAATTGAAATTATTAGAAATTAGGAATCCATCGCTATAAATGTGACTTTCTCTCACTTCTTTTTAGCCTTTTAGTTAATTTCCACTTCTCTGATTCTTATTGTTGTGCATTATGTGTAGAACAGTAGTGTATTATGTGCTAAATGGGACTGACCTCTGAAATGTCACAAAACCACCAGGCATAGTGGTCCTCTAAGGACTGGGTGACCAAACTCAGGATACAGTGAAGGAAACACATTCTTTTTCATCTCTCACACCGTGATTTCTTCTTTCCTGGCCTGCCTTCTTTTCCTGTGAAGAGGAGATGCTTCTATAAGGCAATACTTAGAAAGAGTTTTAACGGGGGCTGAAGTTGAGGCTCAGGGGTAGAGTGCTTGCCTAGCACGTGCAAGGCGCTGGGTTTGATCCTCAGCACCACATGAAAATAAACAAACAAACAAATAAATAAATAGATTGTGTACGGTTTATATATATATAATTTTAACTCCAAAAATTAGTCTACAAATACACAGTAGACTATAATGACACTTTCACAGTCTAAATTTTGCACATCAGCAATTAACGGAAAAGAGCCATCTCAAGTATGTTAGCAGTGACAGTCTTGATATATGAATACTCATGCTTCCTACTCAGCCTTTTAGTCTGTCCATTTAGAGTTTTTGAATCAAGCATTATGGTTTTCACATGAACGACAGTATTGGAGTAAATTAGACACTTTTACAGTTGTGGGGGGGAAAAAGTCATATTTAAGCTTCTTTTTAGAATTGAACATACTTAAGAGTTTGTCGCAGTTGCCAGTGGCGAATGTCACTTTAAAATATCCCAACACAAGTGGGAAGGAGATAGTCCATAGAAGATTGATTACCCCAGAGTCTAGGAACTAGAAAATCCACCTACAAGTAATGGCCTTGGTCTATTTTTCCTTAACATCATCCATTTATAAATCACAGCATTCTAATCAGTGGAGAACAATGAGCAATTGTGCCCAGTGTATAGTGGTGATGGGATGAGCAGGTCTGAATGAATAATCAGGGATGTTCTGAAACCCACAGGGCATGATGCAGATAGAGTGGCTGGGTCTGAAGGGGCTGATTGCCAAGCGTCCCATTGGTCTGAGGATGCTCAGGCTCTTTCTTGCTTATTTATATGCTTTAGCATGTAAAGGCATTTAATTTTCTATGCAAATGCACTCAATCTTTCATTCTTTAATCCAAAAAAAGTGAAGAGAGGAATAGAGACACAATAACTCACCTGTAAAAGAAAATTCTGGATCAAATCCTTGGATTCTGGTTCTCTTTTGAAGTTCAGTACATTGGGAATAGTATTGCTCAGGAATGGGACTGTTTTAAGTTACCTAAGGTGTTATGGTTTGGAATATGAACTGTCCCCCAAAAATCTGCTTTTAGTGCAGGAATATTCAGAGGTATAGTGATTAGATTGTGAAACCGGTCCATCCTAGTTTGAATGACCCGGTGGTAACTATAGGCGGGTCAGGCATGACCAGAGGTATGGCTTAGAAGGGGTATCTTTTCTGCAGTTTTTACCCATCTCTCTCTGTTTTCTGATCCCACCATGTACTAAGCAGCTTCCCTTTACCTTTCCCTTCTGCCATGATGTTCTACTTATCTCAGGCCTAGAGCAATGGAATTGGCCATCTATTGACTGAGATCTTTGAAACTGTGAATGCCAAATAAACTTTTCTTCCTCAAATTCTTTTTGCCACAGTGACCACATCACCTAAAACATAAGAAAGACAATCTGAATAGGACAGACCCATAGGCCCTTGCCTGATCCATAGTGGATCATTCCTCCTCTGAACACATGCATTCTTGTGCCTGGACTTGGCCTTCTCAAGAATCCAGTCTCTTTTTGAACTTCAGCATTGTTCTGGCTTCAAGAAATCATTTTTTTTTTTTTTTTTAGTTCTCCCACATTCAAATTCTTCCTTGTTTCTGGCTTCACATTGCCTTTGGAGACCTCTTTCTATGAAGATATTGTATGCATTTTAGCCTAAAGAGCCCTAAGGACTATGGTAGCATCTCCTCTATTATCAATGCCCATCAAATATTTAATGAATGGTTGAATGAATGCACATTCTCTATGCTCACATTCAACACTTCTTTTAGGCCCTTCCATCATTCTAGGCAAAGTTTTAAATGCCAGAGATGTGGGTGGGCATAAGAAGTTTAAAATATATTAATAGAGACTTCTGTCTGGATTCAGAACACCATAAGAACAGTCTAGAGTCCTTTTATATACAATCTTTAGATTATCACCTTTCTTATTCCATGCTCCTTTGGTCCTGAGATGAAGATTACTTCCCCTCTTCCTCCTCCTCCTCCTCCTCTTCCTCCTCCCCCCCTCCTCCTCCTCCTCCTCATTCTTCTTCTTTAATATAGAACCATAGAAAGAAAAAGAAGAAAATAAACTAATACTCTTCCATTTGCCCTTAGAGATTGAGTCCAATCTGCCACAAAAAAATGTGAAGCAAATCTTCCCAAATTGCCCAAGCAATTTTTAGAAGTCACTTCCCAACTCTTCAACATTTTACACCCATATATAAAGCCTCTGTTATTCCCACTATTATTTTTTAACCCAGAAACCTGAGTTCTAATTTCTAATTCTGTGGGTTTGCACCAGTGAGGAGCCATCTCCTGCTTTTATTTAGTGTCAGGCTCAACAAAACCATGATGGTCGTAGGCTGTGCTGCACTGAGCAGTTCAGTGCTCCTTTCAGCCCTGTGGCTTCCTTAACATACCTCACCGTGAAGCATTGTCTGTACTCTGGTTCAGGAAACATCCCACATCTTGCTTATGAAGCTGAAATAAAACGTTAGTTAATTCTAGCACAGGTATTCCATTACTTTTCTCTGTGATTCTAATCAAAAGGCAATCAGAATGACTGTGTAAAGCAGAGCTTATGGCACAAGCCTTGAAACTAACTGTGCAATTGATTGTGTTACCTTGAGTAAACCTCAAAACCTGAGAGTCTCAATTTTCCATTCTGTAAAATGGGTGATGGTTGTCACCCAGACATAGCCATAGTGGTGTGGTGAGAATGAAATAAGACACTTTTCACATGGCAACACCAAATGCGTATGAGCTGGTTTTCATCACTGTTGCCATATTTGTAAAAACTAAACATTCATACCCATCTATCACCAATCCTCTGGTAAACTTCCTTGTCATATTTTGAAGACAAAAATAACCTATATTACATCAGTTTTGTAAACTGAGCCTAACTCATGCCCTTGTCGCCCAGGACAGCATCAACTATACTCTTGATAAATATGCCTGTTTTATTTCATGTCCCCTTTCTGTAGTTTCATTAAAAGAGACATACTTATTTCACATGTACAGTACTGAGGTGTTACAGTGTAGCAAGCCTCTCCCCAAATTGCTCTCTAGCTCCCAGTCTTGCAGAATGTTCTATCCCCCTTACATGTACTCCTCAGTACTGTGCATGGTTATTCTCTTCTGAAATGATGATAGATTTTGGAGACAAGAGCCATTTCTTTTAACTCTTTGGCACAATTTATAGCAGTTTTGAACTCTTAGTAATTCTGAATAAATTCTTATTGGCTAATAAGTGAAATGCCACCAATTTCCTCATATATAGTAGTGGGACTGATAGTAATGGGACTTTAGCTTGGGATTTCAATGATAAAATAGACCTAATCAGTATAGTGTGGGTACTTAATGGAGAATTAGTATATTTGGGTTACACTTTTCTTCCTGCAATTTATTTGCCGGTCCCCTGAGTTCTTTAGGTCCTAGGTAACATTGAATAGTGAAATTATACTAGGTCAAATTATATTGTTCATTTTCATTACTATAATGAAATACTTGAGGGTTGATATTTTATAAAATAAAAAAGTTAGTAGCTCTGGAAAGTCCACAGAATAACACCAACATCAGCTCATGAGTATAGAACCAACATCAGCTGGTGAGGACCTCATGGCAGATGGAATCCCAAGGGCAGGAGCATATGTAAGGAAGATAGATCATATTGCAAGACTGGAAAGCAGAGAGCAATTTGGGGAGGGGCTTGCTATACTGTAACACCTCCCTTGTGAGAATTAACTGGAGTCCTACAGAAACAACTTAATCCCTTCCAAGGACAGTAAAACCAATGCCATCATCATCTCCAGGTAAATGCTATCTCTTAAAAGTTCCACCACATTTTATCATC
Source organism: Callospermophilus lateralis (assembly GCF_048772815.1). Lineage (NCBI taxonomy): Eukaryota > Metazoa > Chordata > Mammalia > Rodentia > Sciuridae > Callospermophilus > Callospermophilus lateralis. The sequence goes on from NC_135322.1 coordinate 45,614,381, forward strand.
ACCTCAGTGAGACTTATCTTTCCAACACAAGAAATTCAGAGACACACTTAAACTATGGGGAAACTTTAACAAGAGGTTAGTGACTGGTTTCAAGTATATGCAAACACTCATGGACCTTTGTTTCTAAATCAAGGAATGAATTTGAATCTAGATTTTGCTGATGAAAGAGTACCATGAAAATAAACTGGTGTGTCTTGAGAATGAGAGGGCAGACTGGCGGGCATATACCATCGTCCAAAAAAAAAAAAATTTTTTTGAGTGTTTCTACTTTAAAATGCTTTATTTCTAGTGTTCAGCTTTTCTTTTAAATATAACCAAAATTGACTTGTAAAGATCAAATTCCTTGCCCAAGGTTATGTCTGGAATTCCATATACATGGAGTCCAAAGAAGAATGTTTCCTGGTGGAAGCAAATATCTTTTCCTGATTGGATTAGCATATTTACTTTTCTATAACTTGCACACTATTGACAAAAAAAAAAAAAAAAGAGCAAAAACACAATTAGAAATACTATTAAGTGTACCTTGAAACAAGTTCTTTTCATTTGAAAACAAAAATAACAAGAATAGAAAGGAAAGGTGATCCAAAGGGACCAACCGAGCACATTTTAAAACAGTTTCCTGCAAATTGGCAAGAGGCAGGGACACCCATGAAGGTTTGGTACCTCACAGGTCGCAATTCAGCACTCTCCCTGGGTTTGGATTTTCTAGTGTAGCATGAACCAGCAGCACCATCTAGAGGTGCATGGTGATCCTGCAAACAGAAGAGACAAAAGGGAGCCCACCTATTTAATTTTTGCAATGGCAAAAACATCTCTTCGTTTTTCAAGATATGACCCCTTCCAGAACACCTCTGAAGGAATTGCTTCCCATTCCCATTAAGAGACGACTGCAGAGTTCATTACTGGAAGCATCCAAGGCTTCACTTCAGAAGCTGAGACTTACCTCCACGACTTCCCTGCTGAGAGGAGAGTCACTGACTTTCAAATCAGTTAATTCATTCCACACATTTTACTGGATTCCTGCCATGCCTCAGGCTTTGTGCCAGGTGCTAGGGGACACAGACAAGAATATATTACTGACTGTCCCTCTATACCCCCAGCCCACATATCCATAGCTAACCACATGTTTAAATTTTCTTCTGTCTTATCCTTTTAAACCTTTTCTAGGTGGTGAGGGGAAAAAAAAAAAAAAAAAAAAATCAAAGCAGCCAGGACATTTCAAAACCACTTATTCTATGTAAAACCATCAGGATGTCGTAACTGAAATCATGGATTTAAATAAGTTTAGAGTCATGGGGGATCTTGCAGTCTGAGAAGGGTAATTATCAAACTGCTGCACATAGCAATTGCTTCCCACAATTTCTCTGTAATGCACAGGCCCAGGCCCCAGGTGTTCTAATCCTACAGCTGTGTGGTACCATCTGGGGTTATGCATTATATTTTCATATGTTTGTATGCGTTTCATGATGGACCTCGGTCACCAGTCAGGTTTTGAGAGGGGGATCTTCTAATCTTGGCTAAACAGGGAGGTAATCTCCAGATCATATATTAAGAATATCTAGCTTTTTATCACTTCTCTATTTGTTTAGCTGCCTGTGTTTCATTTTTCAGGACACATAACATTGAAGAAATACACTGGTGCTATCTCAGTATGGTTGAATGTTTAAAATAGCAAACCCTTAACTTCAGGAGAAAGGAATTAGACTGAGTCGTCGCAACTTGGTCAAGGGTACATGTGTAATTAGAATAGTTTTAAGGATCATTCTGTTAAAAGATAAATCACTAAATTTCTTAAGATCCTTGTTTTGATCTCGATTTTATTTACGTAAAAAAAAATACACCGTAGAAGAATGTTTGTTTAGCAAGGCCCTGGTTAGATGTAACTGGGAAGCCATTATATTAGCAGTCTCGCAGCTGTGAGGCTGTGTGGGTGCAAGGAAGCTGAACATTAGAAATTTGAGTAGATTTCAATACCTAATTCCACACCAAACACAGGCAAATTGCAGCTGAAAAAAAAAATTTTTTTTCTTCTAAGTTGAAGGCAATTTAGCTTTCATTCTTTCTCATTTGAACAGCCCCGGGTTTGAAAGATGCCCAGTTGTAAATCTGTGGGATCTTAAAAACTGAGTCTTTTGAAAGAAACTCTTGTTAAGACATCCTTGACAATAAGTATCTTTCATCGTCCTCTCCAGTCTTTCTTCTATTCTCATAGAAAAGGGTATATCAGATCTTGGTGGGATGATTAAACTAATCTACTTATGAATTATCCTGACAGTCTTGCTTCCCAAACTCTCCAAACCTGCTTCTTTGTCTCCACCAGGGTGGTCTTTCTAAACCGTCCATAGGATTGTGCCATTCATGTAAAATCTTTCAACAGTTATATGGAGAAATTCAGAAATGAGTATCTTAATAATGGTATCAAGGCTCAAAACAAGGCTCAGAACAAAGTCCAAATTTAGAGCAGTTTTTTTTTTTTTTTTTTTTTTTTGATGTGGCCTCAAGCCTCCATCATGGATCTGGTCTCAAACTCAAATGGTAGCTAGTTCTATCAACTCCGTGACACTCAGGTGACTTTGCAATTGGAGATTTCTTCTGCAAGGTTATAAAGCCAGAAGTAAAAACAGGGGTCTCTGCAGATAGGCAAGGGTTAGATGCAGAAAATGGAGGACAGTTAGGGTTCAGGAAGTTGGAAACTGCCTCTGAGGAACGGATATGTTTTTATTTTTTTAATTTTTTTAATTTTTTAAAATTTATATATGACAGCATAATGTATTACAATTCAGATTACACAAAGAGAGCACAAATTTTTTATATCTCTGGTTGTATATTCACATCAATTTGTTAATGCCTTCAGAACCCTCCTCCACCCGTATCAAGATAATCTGCCCTTGCTCTAATCTGTCCCAGGGGTCAACCCTCCTTACAGGGGGTTGTAAACGTTGTTAATTAATGCATCCAGGGCCCTCTTCCTGACCAGATCACTCCACTTGCTCCCTCCATCCTATCTGCTTCTCACCTTTTGGCCATCTCACCTGGACCATCTCCTGGGCCTAGCCATGTATACAGGAAGGATATGGAGATATATATATATCTCAGAACAGATCTCACAGATCTCACTTCTTGGGATATAAGCTATGGCCCCCTTTTCCCTCCTGGGAGAAGTCTATGTTACCCCTTTTAAATAAACCTTGCTATACTTCAACATGTGAGGAAGCAGAACTTCCCATGACTGATGGTATCAGTTATGGTTTAGGATTAGGCCAGATAGTCCAATTTAGCCATCATCTGCTCTCAGGAGTGGGTTCTTTACCTTCCCAGGCTATGTTAGATGCCCCTTCTCTGGGGTTTTTGCTGAACTCGCTACAATCTACATCATAGCAGTGTGACATGCAGAAACAAAAAAATAAGACATTGGCTTTAACTCTAGTAGTCATTGAATCATAGTGTTGGTGATTCTTCCCTGTCCCCATCACCAGAATGTGAGTTCCTAAAAAGCAGAGGATACAATTTATTTTATATTCCCTAATTATAGTCTCAATAATTACTTGTTAAATGGGTTCATGAATGCTCCAATTTAGCTGTGTTTATCTGCTTAAGAATAATTCTCAAACAATTGAGATGATTTTCTATAGGTGCAAACTCGTTAGTCAAATAATTTGACCTGAAATTCTTATCTATAATTGTTTTCTTTAAATGAGTTTCGGCAATACAAGTTTAGAAAGAAAGCAAAAAATATAGTATAAAATCTCAGGACACTATTGGAATGGAAATAAAAGGACAATATTTCACCATAGCCCTCCCAAAAACAGCATAAAAAGATTGTGTCATTAGTACTGTGTCGATTGTTTATGGGTCTTAGGTCTTTTTCAATTCTGAAAATTAAAATATCCTTGAAGGACAGGGTTTTATTTTCATCTTTATCAGCACCACTTGATATCACAAAAATGAATATCTTAATAACTGTATCAAGGCTCAATTGTCAGAACAATGATTGCCAGGAGCAGCATGGATATTGTTGGTGTCATTTCTACACATGTGGGGAGACAGCCATCCCTCCATTGGTAACCAACCCTGTTTCAAATGCAACTCCATTAAACATACAGGCAACCTTTGCATTGAAGGTCAGAAAATTTCATGACCCAACACCTATGTGAGTCAAACTTGGGTTTCCCAGGTTACCTTTGAAAACGAAACAATGCTGAAAATTCTTTCATTTTCCTTCCCTAAAAAAAAAACATGTCTCAAGTATGAAAGCATCATATACTTTATATTTACCAGATTCCAGTTGTCTAAGAATTTGACAAAAATGTTGATGAAAATTTTCTCATTTTTCTTTCTGTATCGCCGTATTTCAGTCCTAAACTCCTAAACTTCCTACTCAATCTTCATCCTTCCTTTTTCTTGACTTTCCCATGTTGCTCTCTCTTTTAAATACCTATTCTTTCAGAGCCTCCTGTCTATAACTGCTGTATTTATAGAAAAGCAATTTGACAACATATACTAGAACACTAAATATATTCTTTAGTTTTTTCTTGCCAAGGTCCAGCCCAGGCAGGGGATTAGGGTTTCAGGGGTCCTGAAGGAGGAGTGGCATCAGCGAAAGAAGAAGAGTCGGGACAATAGGTTGCAAGTTACAGTTACGATCAGCCTCCAGAAGACATCTCTGCTGCCCTTGGAGGGACCATTATTTTTAATACCTTTTTACAGATGTTTTTTCAGGTAGTTAATGGATAGCTTCAAAGCCCGAAACTTTTTTGATTTACATAATTTTCAAGAGTTGCAATCTTTTTCTGACATACATTGATTACCTAAGACATTGAGTACATTGTTCAAAGTATTTTCCTGTAGCCTTAGCCAATCATGATTAAGCTTTTACGTTTACTCCTCAATCCCCAGGTGCTAGGCTACAAAACTAGACTACATGACTCCTGACCTATTATTCACTTCTAACTTTAAAGCATACCTATAATTATTTCATTAACCTTTAACTTTAAAGCATACTTATGATTATTGGTAAGCTTTCTTACTTCTAAACTAAAATCCCAGTAAAATACACTTAAAGTAGTGAAAGTCTATTATTTAAAAGCCTACTACTCTGAAATGCCTCTAAAATATATCTATGTGAATTTTACATTATTCTATTTTTAATTTCCAAGGTAATTTCCTTTTTTCATGTGACCTATTCAACTACTTTCCTAAAGAACTTCCTTGATCCTTGGTCAAGGCACACCAATTCTTATGTCTTTGAACTAAAGGGTAGGCTTTACACCTCAACCCACTTGTCATTTATATTAATTATGTGCTTTCCATTTTCACCATAAGTTTCTCTGTAAGGCAAAGGAGGGTCTATTGGTTGGGGGGAATGTATTTTTATTAGCTTCTTGTCCTCGAAGGGGATACCATAGCTACATATGGTGGTCCTTGTACTGTGGGCACAGCAATTGTTTATCTGTAGCTAGGCTGTTGTACAGGTTGTGGCTTTAGGACGGGGTTGGTGGGGGGTAGTGCAGATTGTTAACCATGGGATAGATATTTGTTGTTGTTTAAGCTTGAGGAATAACACCATTGTTTGTATCCTGCAAGATACTGAAACACACCTCTTGGCATGTCTTCATTGTATCCTTAATCTCATTCTGGGAATTTTCCTGCAATCTCAGGCTATACGTACTTTTATTATTGATTGATGTAGGCTCTGTTATCCATATCATGAGCATCATAAACAAAACACCCAACGTTCCTAATGGTTCTAGTTTCCAGATGGTGTGGCCCTGCCACAGCATCCCCCACGCTGTGACCCTGTCAGACAGCGGGTGCAGGAACGCCTTCACCATTTTCTCATATGCTTTTTCCTGAAGAATCTATTCTATAGTAATGATACCAATACAAAATGTCTTTGAATTATGAATATTTATGACAGCTTAAATTTCAAGATGTGTTAATTTATAAATCAAAAACAATAGAAGGCTAGCACCAGAGAATTCAATTATTATTGATCCTTAGATCAAAAACATATTGGCCATTATTTCTGTTGCTGTAACAAAATACTTGAGGTTGGATGTTTTGAAAAGAAAAATGTTCACTTAGCTCACAAATTTGGAGGCCCAAGAACATTGTGCTTACATATGTTCATTTCTGTTGAGGGCTCCAGCTACAGAGAAAAAAACCTAAATGAAGCTCCACGCCTCACTTGCTTTAAGTTAATCTCTTTTCATTGACTTTAAACATTACTAATTTGAGGGTAGTAATATGGCTCAGCGGTAGAGAGTTTGCTTAACATGCTGGAGTTCAATCTCTAGAATTGTGCAAAAAAAAAAAAAATCACTGGGCACCATGGCATCCACCTGTAATCCCTAGGGTTTGGGAGACTGAGGCAAGAAGATCACTCAAAATAAAACATAAAAAAGGGCTGGTGTTGTGGCTCAGTGATTAAGTGCCCCTGGGTTCAATCCCTAGTTAAAAAAAAAAAATCACTACTTGGGAGGTAATTCAACTGAGCAATATATTATTAGTCTCTCACTAGCTTTAGTAAATACTTCTGATGTGTGACAGTTATGATGATAACAGCTACCTAGGTTATACTCAGGGACTCGGCGACCAGAAGGCAAATTTTGTCAAAAATACGGATTCTTCACTGGGGCTGTGCAGGTTTCAGACAGTGGACAAAAATAGGGTGCGATAGCCTGGGACCTCTGCCTTTAATCTTTGGGTCTGATTTTTGCTTAACCCTGCACCTGGGCATGTGAGTCATTTCAGGGATGCTTGTCTGAGTCTAATGCCGAAAGCTTGACATATCTCAAAGCTCCCTGAACTCTCACCTCCTCCTTCAAGACCAATGACACCAGGATAAGAACTAATATGTCTCTGATATTTACAGGGCATCCTGACTCTGTGCCAAATAAACAGATCACTAGCTGGTGGGTTTTGCAACATCCTGTTCCAGACCATGGTAGAGATGCCTAGAGGTCTAAAGTCATCGGTCATTTCCCAGCCCCAAACCTCCTTCTTTGTCCGTCTCCTAAAGATAAAAGGAGTTTAAACCTATCCTGAGTTAAGATGACTCTCAGGACACTAGTCCACCACCTCCTCAGCTTTGTGGGCCAACTGAGTACACCTTATCCTTGCCTCAACCACTTGCCCTCAATTCACTGGGTCCTTTGTTCAAGGGTGAGCGGATGGGCTGGGGTTCAGTAACACCCACTTGGCTCCACCACTCCATGGCAGAAGGTACCATGGGCGGAATGTGTGTGAGAGGGAGCCAGAACATGGCTAGATATGAGATCAGAGAGGAGGGAGGGGCTGACTAACCACCTCCCACTGGGCCTCACCCTGAAGTATCGGACCACCTCAACACCACCAGCCTGAGGACCCACTTTCAACACCTGAACCCTTGGAGAACAGACCACATTCAACACTTGGCAAAACTACGCTGTCATTAGAATTTTGCATGAGTAAACTTTGTCATAAAATGGCCAGAATTTTTAACAAGTATATAAAATTAAGAGTTTCTAAATTAATAAAAGATTTCATAAATCCATGAAATGTTGCAAATGTAACATAGTTACCAGTGGATTTTTTTTAAAAGGAGCAAATGATTTTGCTTTCCTTCTACAATTTTCCCAAATTTTTTTATATTGGACATACATTGATCTTATAATAATGAACAAATGAACAACAACAACAACAAAAGAAACCTGTTTTGGTCCTAGAGACTCTGCTATTTTTCTTCTTTCCAAAAATAACAGGGTTAGAATAAAACTTCAATCTAAAACACAAGAAATACAAAGAGTGCAGACTGCTGAATGGGCACGAGGCTATGGGTCGGGTCAGACTACACAGGTCTGAAATCAAAAGGTTGTTTTTTTTTTTTTTAAATCTTTACTAAGATAAAATTTACCTACAATTTTTAAGTATTATGAAGAAATAAATGTGCATATTAAGTTTTATATGTTATAGAGTAATGTATGTGTATAATAATGTTTTAATATATGTGTATATTAAGAAATGATTAAAGCAAGCTAGTAAATATACCTATCTTCTCATACACTTACTGTTTTTATGGTGAGAACATTTAAAATCTATTCTCTTAGCAGTTTTCAAATATACAACACCCTATTATTAATAAAGCACAATCAAAGCATGATAGATCTCCTACCTAAAATTTTGAATACTTAGACCAATATCTTCCCATCATATTTCCACTCCTCCCTACCTCCAAAGTCACTGTCAATCACCACTCCATTTCCTGTTTCTATGAGTTCAACTTTTTTTAAATTTACATTACTATAGGACTATGAATAAATGGGTCTATTTATGTGAAACTTCAATTTCTTCATCTGCAATATGGAGATGAAAATAATCACACAGAAATGATGTAAAGAAGATGATGATGTGATATAATCCACACTAAAGACCAAAGCAAATTAAATGATCAATGTATTTCAGCAGATATTATCATGATTAGCTCAACACACATAATTAGCCTGAAGGTAATATGGCTATTTTTCCCTAGTCTTTATCGAAACACACAAGCATTATTAAGTACCACATAAACTTGAGCGCTAAAACTCTGTCAACTGCAAACAGAGACTACTCTAGAAACCGCCATCTGCTGGATAGATTCTGTGGAAGAGTGTTCAATGAAGGCTGTTGCATGCACAGGCAGGATGACCAGGAGCCCCCTCATAGCTTCCAAGGACAGCATTTAGGTCTGGGTGATGTAGCAGAGAGTGGGATCCTGTGGCAATGTCCTGTCTTTCTCTGTTATAGGAAAAACTCCACTTCACTATAGCTGTTGACTTTTCCTCCCCCCTCACTAGACACTGCATATTGTTACTGCTCTCACTCCCAGTTCAAAAAAATTAGATATGTTTTTAATGCATGTTCTATAACCTGTACACTAGATTACTTTTGCAATGCTTTATTCATTTATGTAATTTCTCAAAAACAGATTATTATTATTATTATTATTACTAATAGTAAGTTTCCCATAAAGAAAAAGCTTGGCTTTTTTTTTTCCTTTCTTTCTTTTCTCTCTCTCACTGGCCTTTGACTTTTCTAAGCTTTCAAGCTTCAATCAAACTGGGCTCAAATGCTATCTCTGCAAATAGCCTGACCTTGCCAATCACTCCTCCTCCTTTTGGATAATACGTGGCACCTTCTCACATCTCCTTACATTCTGCCTTTGACAGTCTCACCAGGGGTTTTCTTTGGACTTTGTTCCTCAACCCAGAAGGTTCCCCGTTCTGCACTTCTTGCGTTTCCCAGGGTGAATAGCACTCTCGGCTACCTGACTATATTAAGAATGAAATGATCTCTATTTGAAGGGACACATCGATGGCATGACATTAAAATGAATACAGATGGCAGAGGCAAAACTTCAAAGATACAGTCCATTTGGTATACTTCCTTACAATGTAGGGGACTGAATCAAAACAAGGTTAAAAACCCACATTTCTATTCTGGCAGCTGTGACTGCCCTTAACAGAAATATTAAGAAAGGCCACTATTTAAACAGTAAATTTTCATTTGGAGATAGTTTGTTTATCGATAATTTCCAAGGCAATTATATTTGTGTAGTCCTTAGGAGAAGGAAGATAAAAAAGGAAGAGAATAAAGAGAATATTCAATAATATTTATCTCTATAATATTTAATGTTATGATGCATTGGAAGATTAATCTTCTTGAAAGGAGGCTATTACCTATTCTATTGCCCATTGTATGTTTATGAATCAACACCTGGAAATTCCTTCAATAGCTAGATGTTAAATAACTATGAAAAAATTGCAGTTAATTGTATAAATTATCTATTTGCATGTTGGTTTATTCGAATCCTCAAATGGAAGCCAATGCTTTTATTATAAGTTAACAACAAAAATAATAATGCCAATAACAAATTGAAAGATTATATTATATCTAATCTATATATCTAATTTATAATAATATTTACTACTGCTTCTACTTGAACACCTTCTAGTTACAATGACTACCGTTTCTTAGAAAAATAAATGAAAAGCAGTTCACAGTACCTTGAACATATTGTAATAAGGAAAACAAAAGAGATGTAAGCCAGGTACCATGGCACACGCTTGTAATCCCAGTGGCTTGGGAGGCTGAGGCAGGAGGACTGTGAGTTCAGGCAAGTCTCAGCAAAAATGAGGTGCTAAGCAATTCAGTGAGACCCTGTCTCTAAATAAAACACAAAATAGGTCTGAGGATGTGGTTCAGTGGTTGACTATGCCTGAGTTCAAGATAAAGAAGTACCAAAGAGAGAGAGAGAGAGAGAGAGAGAGAGAGAGAGAGAGAGAGAGAGATGTGCATAAGAGTGATTAGGTATATGAGGTCAAAATTATAGTAGGCAAAGATAAAACTATATAGGGTTTACATTCAAAACCATGAAGAGAAATTTACTGTGCATGTATCTAATGGAAAGGTACAAAGATATCTCTGTGTTAGATCACTTTTGCACTGATGTGGAGGAAAGAAAAGAAGGGAGAAGGAGAAGGAAACAGAAAAGTCTTTGATAGGTCAATTGAGAGATAATGAAAACTGAACCAAAGCATGGGGAGGAAAAACAATTATTTTAATTTAAGTTTCTAGGTAATACCTTTTTAAAACTTAATATCCCAGCTGGTCACAGTGGTGCACACCTATAATCCCAGCAGCTTGGAAGGTTGAGACAGGAGGATGGTGAATTCAAAGCTAGCCTCAGCAAAAGTGGGGCACTAAACAACTCAGAGAGACCCTGTCTCTAAATAACATACAAAAATAGGGATGAGTGTGTGGATCAGTGGTCAAGTTCCCCTGAGTTCAATCCCCTTTACCAAACAAACAAAAGAAAAAATTTAATATCCCAGTGACTCAGGAGGCTGAAGCAGGAGGATCACAAGTTTGAGGCCAGTCTCAGCAAATCAGAAAGGCTCAGAACAACTTAGCAAGACCTTGTCTCAATTTTTTAAAAATAAATAAAAATGGCTGGGGATGTGTCTCAGTGGTTAAGGAGCCCTGGGTTGAATCCCAGTATCTAAAATAAATAAATAGGTTTCTTACAGCAGCATTTCATTCATCACTGGTACACTAGAACATAAAGAGATGTAGATATTTTTTAAATTGAAGCTTTCTTGAAGCTAAACTCTTGGTTGGTCACCAGTTCTAGGTTTAAATTGAAGCAGTCATGACTTCTGTGCAGAAAAAATGTGTCCCACCTTCTGAAGGTAAGATAGCCCTCACTTTGAAAATGAAATCTAATGATTTTATCTGAATTACATCCAAAACCAACCTATATTACATAATCTCTGGGGCTGGGAGAGTTGGTGTTGACACATTGGATTTTTAAAGCAAATGAAGAATCTTGGCCTCCAGACACACTCTGGAGGAGGACAAGGTCCAAAATTCCCTTTCAGATATGGAATCAACAGGACAGCATCTAAAAAGTGAAAATGTATAATGTGTCTTTGGATGTCTTTGGGGACAGAAAACACAATTCTATCACTGATTATCTCTTGAGTAGAATAAAGACTCTGAAACACTAAGCTGAAATGCTTTTCCCTGGAAATTCAATTCATTCCTTCTATTTCTTCTCTCTTCAACATACCTTCCTTTCTCCCGATTCTCCTTCTCAAGCATAAACACATCTTGTTCTTTCCATGACATTTAAAAGCCTGTGATTTCTGGAGCCTTCTCCAAACCTACTTGCCCTTCTGCATTCATATTTCAGGATGCAATAGGACAATAAATGAATGAATACAATTTGGGCAATTGAAATGTCCCTCTTGTTCTTTGGTGATTGCTTTGCTACATGGAAATCCAAAAGTTCTTCTCCCCAAGTACAAAACTCATTGTGATCGCTCCCTGGTGAAATTTTCAATAGAAACATAACACTTTTCAGGAGAAGGATCAAAGCCTTTCAGCAGCAAGAAAGAGCCCCTGCACACTCAGCCCTCACTCTCCCTTTCTCTTCTGCCCTGCTCTGTAGCACCTGTCTCTGTGATACTCTGTGGTCACCTTGGTCATCTCTGTGCCTCATAGGCACTAAGCTCGTTTCCAACCCAGTCTTATTAACCACTCTTTCTTGTGCTTCCAATCTTCCACTTCTATTTTTATGTTGTGCTATGGTTTCCACGTTTGTGTCCTCTGCCAAATTCATGGTGAAATATAATCTCCATCCTGGTGGGATTAAGAGATGGAGCCTTATAGTAAATGATTAAGTAAAGAGAGCTCAGCTCTCATGAATTGATAAGTGCTTTGGAAAAACTGGAGGGGACTAATATAGACCATTTCTTGCTCTTCTGCTATGTGAGAACACAGCATTTAGTCCCTCTGGAAGATGCTGCAACAAAGAATCATCTTGGAAGCAAGAAAGGGGGCTTTCATAAAGAAACTAAAGTTGCTGGTGGCTTGATGCTGGACTTCTCACATTCCAGTACTGCAAAAATTAACTTTCTGTGCTTTATACATTATATGCTTCCAGGCATTTTGTTATAGCAACAGAAATAGGCTAAGGCATGTTGTCAAGTCTCTCTTTCATTAAGCTTTATCTTGACAAAACTTTCCTGGCATCCCTGTATGAGCTGTTGTTATACTGTTTTAAAGTGCTTTTCATTAATCTTTAGTACCTAATTGTACCTAAAGGGGAATTAAAAGTTATCTTAGTAATTAAATAAATTTGATTGTAATTCTCACTCAATCTAAATAAACATCAAAGAGAAAATCTCCAAAGAGTGATGATGTTTATTTGAGGATGACAGAACACTGCAATGGGAATACACATGAACTGTGGGGGTACTCAAGGAGGCTGAGGTGTGGAAATGTTTTTAAAGTTAAAAGGGGAGAAATTTATATAAGCTACTGGGATACAAAGTTCACTAGTCCTGAGAACTCTAGGCAGGAATTGGCATCAGCTCACTAGTGGAGATGTCCCTGCCGGGCAACTTCATTTCACACAATTTCATCTAAATTGTTGAAGTTTTATATGTTAAAGATGAACTTTGCTACAGAAATCTATGCATGTGCAGACTGTTAAGGAAAAGACCACAAAGCATAGGAGTGTATTAAAGAAGAAATTTCTTCAGGTTAGGAGTCTGAGGCAGGAGGATCATGAGTTCAAAGCCAGCCTCAGCAACTTAGGGACACTCTAAGCAATTTAGTGAGATTCTGTCCCAAAATAAAACATAAAAAGGTCGGGGGATGTGGCTCAGTGGTTAAGCACCCCTGGGTTTAATTCCTGGTATAATCAAATGAACAAATAAACCAATAATAAGAAGATCTCACTTTGGGGCTTTTATAAAGTCCTGGAGAAAATTCTTGTCTCACAAAGGAAGGTATCAGCTCTCCCCCTTAGTAACTTTCTGCCTGTAAATTTGTCTGGGTCCAACAAGGACAATCACACCTAGGTATCATCATCTACTGGACTGTGTGGTCTGCAAATATAGGGAATACATGTATCTTGTCTCCCATGGTATCCTTTGTAAGCAATTCAACCCCAGATGCATAGTAAGAATTCTTGAATATCAAATTGAATATGTCATTTAATCTTTTTGTTTCAAAAGAATATCCAAATCATTAGATGTGGGGCATGTTCTAGAACTTCAGACTAGGGTGAAATTCTACCTACCACATAGCATAGCTGTAGGATTTTGAGAGAAGCTATTTAAACTTTAAGTCTTCTAACCTTTTTTGGCTTTTTCTCTAAATACTCACTGGGATAATAATCAGGTGTTCTCAAACTGGGTGCAGTGGTGTTCTCAAGCTGGGTGCAGTGGTATATACCTATAAATCCAGCAACCCAGAAGGTTGAGGAAGGAGGATTGGAAGTGCAAAGTCAGTCTCAGTAATATTGTGAGAACCTCAGCGACTTAGACCAGTTTCAAAATTTAAAAATAAATAAATAAATAAATAAGAACTGGTGATATAGCTCGGTGTATTATAGCTCAGTGGTATTATTAAATCCATGGGTTTAATCCCCAGTATAAATAATAGTAATGGGAATAATAATATTAATAAGTATGTGTCCTTCCTACTATAGTAATTAGAAGGGTTACATGTAGCTTGTGATCACAATCATTAGTATAGAGCAGGTTGGGGCTAGCTAGCTCTGACCCTCTGTCAGAAATCCATCTAGGAATGAGACATACTGAGTTCTCGCTAAAGGGTTGTTGGAATGAGTGGATCCCAAACACAATGTACAGACGTGCAGGCAAAGCTCTGAAGTAGAGGCTCAAGATATTTACATTTAGTTTTGCTTCCACTAGGGAATGCCTCTGTAATGCCATGTGAGCCTCAGTTTCCTCAAATATAACAAAAAGAAGTTGGAGATCCATTGCTCACCCTCTCCTTCAGCTCTAAAATGTTGTGGGTCAAATATGCTTTGTAGACAGGACCTTAAATTCTGTAATATTATTTGAGGCACGTTTGGAGTACCTGCTCGTCTCACCACTGCCCTCAGGCTCTGTTGATGCAGGCAAATTGGAGAGGAGACAGGAGGCTATTAGGGGACTCATTTGACCTGACCTGTCTCCATCAATACCCATCCTGGGGTGATCGCTCAACTCTCCATTTGACAATGTAGACAGAGCCCGAGGAAGGTTTCAGGGCAAATACAGATTGAGATAGTGAAACTTGCAAAATACATACTTGCTGCAAATTGTTTGATGATAAGGACTGCGCGCTGGCTCAGAGCATCATGTCTTCATATAATATGGTTTAATTTGCTTAACTCTACTTAGTTGGCCACATCTGCCAATGGTTTTGATTACACATCAAAATGAAAGTTTTCAAGAAAAGAACCAGATTGGTGTGGGTAAAGCACGAATATGTAAAGGGCTCTGAGTTGTAATTTTTTTTCCATGTCAGATGCACAAAAAAGGAAAAATGATTTTATGAATTAACAGCCCTTAGCAGTGGGATGGAAATTAAGGGAATTAGTTTTGAAATAAGATTTGATGCAGACTGATCTTCATACTTGGTACTAATATATTCTAATATCACTCACTTTTTGGAAAACTCTCCAGTTATCTCTGTGTCCTTCTAATTCCTCAATTACGCTGTCCTCCTTAAAATTACATTTTACATTGGTCATTTTGTCCGTGTGAACTACTTTCTTACCTTCATTTGCTTTTTGGTTTTGGTTTTGGTTTGGTTTGGTTTTAAAATGAGCCAATTTGTATTTCAACTTTAGGCTTAAGTTTCTTTAATCTCATTTCAAGTTGTAATTATGCCCTACCCCCAAAAAAATTTTATTAGAGTTCTAGCTTATAATAAGGTATTTACTTATATCTTTATTCTTCCTTTTCAATGAACAATATATATTATTAGCATATGGATTATTTCTGCTTTGCCAGAGCTATGCATCCAGCAAAGTACAGAGCAGACATGGTATCACTGATTCCTGAAGCACTGGGTGATATGTTATTATATATATGTATGTATATGTATATATATATTTTTTTTCCAGTATCTGAACAGGACATTGAATGGAGAGATTTCTCATGTTGAGTCATTACAGAGGCTGAAAACATATGATCTTCTGATTAATAAAGAACTAATTTGGTCTAAAATGGAATACCTCCCTTCCTTCTTGCCCATGTTCAAGTCTCAAATATACTAACAATAAAATCATTTTATCTCATCATTTTTTTTGATATTTATTTTTTAGTTTTCGGCAGACACAACATCTTTGTTTGTATTTGGTGCTGAGGATCGAACCCGGGCCAAACACACGCCAGGCGAGTGTGCTACTGCTTGAGCCGCATCCCCAGCCCCATATCATTTTCTTCTAAATTTCAAAAACATACCACAATGTATGGAAAGACTTTCTAAAATGAAAATTATTGAAATGTGTTTCCTAAATTCAGTTCAGGTCCCAAATGACTACTTAAGTCAAGTAAATTCCTTGGCATCTTCAGTGCTTAGACAAAATGTATTCTATAATATATAAAAATGAGGAACCGTGATAACAAGATGCTGTTTCTCATCCTAAAATTCTCAGGTTTCAAATTGCTTTCTCACAGGTGAAGTCCGGCAAGAGGGGAAAGAATGCACAGAACGAGTCCTCATCTGCTCATGGTGACAGGATCTTGGGATGTGTCAAAGGTAAAGGACCTATTGCTAGTGAGAGGTTGCTGCTGGCAGTTCCAGCCTCTGGGGAAGGGGGCTGAGATTGAATCTCATCTCTGAGTTTGCTACTTTGAAGGATGAGTGGAAATAAGGGCCTTTGTTCATGAATCTGTTGTCCTTTTGAGATTAAAATGCTTGATTGGTCTCTTTGCTACTTCTTTAATGTGAGTATATCTTAGATTAGAGAGAACATGGAAATCCGATCATCTACTAATTTGACAGCAAAATGAGTTGTACACACCTGAATATTCCTAGCTCTTCCTAATGAGAAAAGTTATATGAAAAAATGTAAATTTGTTTATTCTTTGAAAACATTAAAAAAAATAGTAGTTTACTGCAAATTAAGTGCATAAAATTTCCAAAAGTGAAACCACAGGATTTTATAATTCTATCTACATTTTAATCAAAAGAAGGGATCCTTTAAACGAAACCTCTTTCGTTAATTGAAGTGTAATTTTAAAAATGTAGAAATATACCAATGCTCACAGAACAATTGGCATTTACACAGAATATTTTGGCATTTACACTCTGGAATAATTTGCTGCTGTAACAAATAAAGAAGCAGACTGGATTAGAGTTAATACTGTTTCTTTCCCTGTTGTCTTTTACTGGAATTCAAGAACCAAATGTAGGAGAGGTGTCTCAGGGGACACCCCGAATTCAAATTTATTTATGGAAACATTAGTGCAATAAATATTTTTAAAAATTATTATCTTACCTCCCAGAGTTGTCCTAAAATGCTCCTGATGCAAGCAAAATATAAATAGATAGATAAAAATTAAATAAATAAATACATAAATAAAAAGGGGAAAAATGAATGAAGAGGTTTACTTATAAATATAGAAAATACTTCCAGGATTGAAAAAGACTCATGACTGTTGCTCCATTTGAGTGTCCAACAAGCTCAGGTGGGGCTGAAATGCAAGTCTGGGTGAGTAAATTAGAACCATGCACCAATGAGAAATGAGAGGGCTGCTCATTGCGTTAGAACCTAAGAGTTGCAAAAGATATGACGGCGATTTTTGTGCTAATGCTTGCCGGAGGTGTCCTACAAGCCCCAGCAAAGTGAATTTCATCTCTTGAAGTCTCTTCTCTAATTGACATAAAATGCAACTCCCTGGAAGGAGATTTGGCTGCTACCTTCAGGGCCGTGGGTGCTTTATCTTAATGTTTTATTGATGGGATTCTGCTGTGCCCATCACTGGGACAGCATCAGGAGACTCATTAGTGCAACTTGCTCTTACTTCCAGAGATCTTTTACCGATCTTTTTTTGCTGGTTTAAAAAGCAGGAGGAGAAAGAGAGGGTGATCTAAGCAGCAGCTAAAGCGCTGTTTAACTTCAGGAAATCATGGGCAGCTGTTTGCTCCACTGTTTTTGAAATTTATGTTTTATTTTGTACTTTTACCTATGGTTCCCCAATGAGAAATTATACTACAAATTCAATGTCTCTGCCTGGATAGATTTTTCTGTTTTTCCTCTGAAGCTGTAGTCAGTATACACTCTAACTCAAATATGCTGAATGCTTACAACTTTTTAAATAATTATCTTTGTCATGTTAGAATAATATTAAAAGTGTAGATGTTAAAGTTTTACCCACGTTGTAAATGTGTATATTCCACATGTTCTAGCGGTATAATTTCACAGTGTTCTTGGACAATCTTCACCCCATAAGCATAGACCATTTTTGAGATGGATAATTCAGTTTGCATTTAAGTAAATGCTCTTTGGCTATTTTAATTTTAAAGAATTCTTCTACCATTACATTCTAAAATTGGGAAGTAAAATCACTTCATCAGTAATTCCCAGAATTTTGCTGTTTAAAATCTTGTCATGTAATAGCAGTGTATATAAACACCAAGGTATTATAAAGAGACAACTTACAAAATGCAAAGATACAGACAGCTATAAAATTGTGCATGTGTGTGTATATGTATGTGTATCATCAGTTCAAGAAGTGTGTTTATGGACATATTATCTCTGTGCAGACTAGGTGGCCCTAGGTTCCCAGGGTGTGGTTCTTTCTCAAATAAATGTAGGCCAACTCTTATCCACTATTTTTTAGTCTTCAGGTATTAATTAGCAACATGAGGTGGAAAATGCGTATGGATGGTTTATCATAGCACATAGGCCTACTGGACCACTCTGTATATAATCAAGGGGAGGGTGCTTGTGTCCACCCTGCACACTGAGCAGGAGGGGAATGCATTGTAAATACATAATATGTTGTAAAAACACCACGGGACTTCATTCTTTTTTGCTTCCATAGAATACAGTGATGAAGAGTGTTCAGGCTCCTGGGTTCTGATTCTCCCTATTTATAACTAGTCAGAGCTACAGGCCAGGAACTTACTCTATCTGTCTTTTAATTTCTTGGTCTATACTTATGAAATAGAAATATTATGTCTATCTATTAGAAATATTATTATGTCTATTTTACAGTGCACCAGTAAGAATGCATAGAAATAATCATAGTTTTAGCTGCATGATTGACACTTAAGAAGCATTAAACATGTTATTGGTGGTAATGATGATTGTTGTTAGTGTCAACATTATTTATTGTAATCATTCACATATCTTTTTTAGACATTGATGAGGCTTAATTTTTGTTTCATATGGTGCCAAAATTTGTGAAATTTTTCAGGTTTTCATTTATCTCTTCAATCTACAATCTATTATTTCAATTATGGTAGATAACTCCATGTTTACTAAGCTCCATTTCCTTATGTTTTCTGATTTTAAATGAAGACATTCTGAATAATTTGTCTTATAATACTATACTGATAGTATCACTTATATGCTAATAGAGTATGAAATCTCATAGGCTATCTCTGACTATGTAGTATAGTATTTAAAACACAGAATATCTATACTACAATATGCTCTATTCAGTTAATAGAATTTTTTAAAATTCTTGTGTATCTTTAAAATATAATGATAAATTTAAAACATATATGTGACTATTAACAAAATGATTATTTTATAAATAAATAAAAAATGATTATTTTCCCTTTGGGGTTCTAATGTAAGTCATAGCATTGATTTTCTATGGCATTCTTTGTGAATATATATATATTCACATACATATATACATACATACAAACATATGTGCATACACATACTCATACATATATGCATATACATACATACAATATATAACATATACAATATGCATTCATATATTAATATATATTATCAAATATGTAACATTTGGGGGCATTAATGGGTTTTTTTATTAAAAGGATTTTTTTTAATCATAAGTGAATGTATGAAAAAGAGAACTGCTTACTCTGAGTTACAATTGCATTTCCTTCCTTGCTCTGTCAAAGTAGCTTTTCTAACCTGAAGAATATCATTTTCATCTCATTTCATCTCAGTTTGCTCATCTTTAAAATTTATAGTTGGCCATCCAAATACATCTGGAATATAATTTTAAATAGACTGTAAGCAAAAATATGAAATAAATGAGAAGAGACACTGCCCTCAGGAACTATGATCCAAATGAAATAATATTAAAGCATTGAGGGTTAGTGAAGATGTCCTCAATATAATTTGTAGCCAAACTGATCCAATGAAAGTTATAAATTCTGGGATAAGATACTTTGGAGTTTAAGACAATGTGTCAACTCAGGGTTATCCCTGACTTCTGCTTCATAGTCAAGATTTCTTATGGAATATATCCTCTAATTTCTAAATTTATTATCACATGTTTGAAGATAATAATATGTAGCCAGGTTAATTAATTGCACAAACACAGCCAGTAACTTCTAGAGGTAAGTTTTAAGTACTAGTCATTCTGACTTTGAAAACTCACATTTAGTTTTCCTTTTCACAACAGTCATATAAGTGAAAGAATCAATATGAAGAAGCAGTGTGAAGAGTCCCAGTGCTACCCCAAGTACACCAAGTTGTGAAAGAGAAGAAAAAGTCAAGACAATTTGAGGACCACTGTGCTCCACATAAAACATTTCTAATATAGCTATCCTAGCAACTCTGTGGTACAGTAATCATCATAGAAAATGAAAATGTGATCTTTTTAATGTATTCACCCTTGACCTTCCTACTCTGAAAGGGGTAACCCTCATCTATTAAAAAATAAAAAATCAACCTGAGCACTTTTACCTAATAAAGCAAGTGGCCTCTGAGATTTGGGGAGAAAATGCCAAAACTGTACTTCGGTATTAAAAACGTCACACTTAAACCTTGGTAAGAAAAATGTTAATGAGGTCTAGAAAAGGAGGGTTTAGAAAGAAAATACAAAAGCAGAATATTAGCAAAGAATTTCCTCCTCTTTTGGATAAGTTGTTTATACCACGACTGATTACACAAGCTTGGCATACATTACATTCCTATATAATAATCTGTCTTTAATTTCTCATTGGTTGACATATGATTCAGGTGCCTTAATAATTATGAGATATTAATGAAGTTTAAAAGAAAGAGTGCCTCTAGACATTGTGTAATATTTTCAGGCAACTGGAAAAGTTGCAAGCAGGGTAATTATTTTGCTCTTATAACTCTTCTGATATAAACAGGTAAAACCTGGTAAGCTGATTGATGTGGGGCTGTTCTTATTAAGGGTATATGTTGTAGAGAGAATGGTGATCCTCCATAGACAGCCATGCAAATTTATTTCATATCATACTCCAAATTATCAACTAGTAGTTTTAGGTTCAATATGAAAATATGACCTTACCCTCAAATCAAAGAGGAACCCTTAACTGTACAAGCCATTGTTAGGAGAAAATACAGAGTAGTGTTCAACATTTCTTTAAGAAGAAAAGCATGTGTAACAGCTGGAGAGGCATCAGGTTAAGATTAAATCTTTATATCATATTTAGATGAGTTCTTGCTGTTCTAGAAATTAATTTCAATTAATCATGATCCTTCGACCCTTTGTCATGCATTTTTTTTTTCTTTAGTGGAATTAGTCCATAGCCCAGCAGCGTCACAAACTTGGAGGACTGATTTCCAAGTCTGGCCTGGGGATAGGAAGTCAAAAGCTGCCGAAGACAGATGCATTGCAGAAGTGACAAATTTAGTTTCCTGGAGAAAGTTGCTGACTGCACCATTCCAAGTGGAGAAGCTTATCTGCTCCTCCAGATGTTGAAATAATGACAGATGCTTAGAGAAGGCTTGACAAGAGGAAGAAAAGAGCCCACTAAAGAATCTAACCTGCTTGTATGGACGAAAAGAAAAGTCACAATTATGAGATCCCTATTGTGATGGAGTCTGTTAAACATCTTCACAGACAAAACGTGATATTATTACCTTATGCAAATCTACCATAGGAAATTAAGGAATTCTGTGTTGCTGAAGATATAGACAGCACAGGATTATGACTCCTTTCTTCTTGGGATTAATACATTATTATAGCACTCCATTGAATATGAGGTGACCTCTCTGGATGACAGGACACCAATTTATCCTGACTGGTTGTGTATGACTGTGTTTTCCAGAGCTATCACAGATGGATGGGTTTCCTCTTGTGTATAACATTTCTTCCAATTCATATTAAAGATGTGTTTTAAAATCATTCACATTGCTAGATACTTAAATGAGGTCTTAAATGAATAGTGATGAAAAAAAGTACAAGTAGCAAGTCTTAGTCAAGCAATTTGAAATTTGGGGCAGTTGCACAAAAGCAAACAAGATATTGACATTGGTGATAGATTAAAGAGCAAACAAAAAGATGAATGATTAAGGATAATTTAACTTATTTACAACATTGCTGCATTTACTTGAAATAAAGATAGTAACTTAACTTACCTGTGTGTGTGTTTGTGAGTGTGTGTACATATGTGTGGGTGCAGAAAAAAAAATTGTGGTGTTTTGTAGTTCTGTATCTTTTTCTGAATGTTATACCTTTTTTTTTCTCTCCTTCTTTCTGATTTTCTTTAAAGGAGGTCATTCAACCTCCTATGAGAGAAATTTGTTCTTACCAGGAGAAAACTACCCAGTTGTAAAATATAGTTTGCAAGATGAGAGAAACATTTATCCAAACATTTCGTCTTTCCTAAGAGATTTCGTTACATCTCACATGGACTGCTGAAAGAACATTTTTACAGTATCCTTTGCAATAACTTCTCATTCATGGCTGAAAAGCACTTATTATGAAATTATTTTTGCATTCTGTTGAAATTCTTGACAGTGCCCTATGAACCCCATTCCTAGAGTAAATTACTATAGGACTGAATCTGAAGGTGTTATGCCAACTAGATGAACAGGTGCCCCAAAAAAGGGAACTCAGGAGAGAAGCACAATAAAAGAGTTAGGGCCTGGGCAGGAGCAGCCAACTTGGTTTCAAACAAAAACTTTCTTAGCTCCTTGTGGGGGTTCTGGAATGTTTGCCCTAATTCCATTTGAACAAGACCCTGAAATCACTCATTTACATCACATATGCTTACAGTCATCCCTGCTTGGAATGGTTAACAAAAACAAACAGAATCCCAGAAGTTCTATGAGAGTAAGAGCTATTTTGGCCACAAATGTATTGATCCTCAAATCCTTGATTTGGCTTTTTTAGGAAAAATATAGGCATCTGTGATGGAGAACAGGAAGACATTAATGATAGGAACATGATGCTAAGGGAATAATTCTATCAACTGGCCCACTGTGGTGACCCCAACAAATTGTTTCTTTAAAAAAGGCAATTTACCTGCACCCTATTCTGTCTTAAGTCGACAGGATATATTTCCTTAGCAAACTACCTGTTACCTGCAGGAAAAATGCAGGCCTAAAGTGCTGATAACAAGAACACAAGCCATCCTGAAGGTGACAACTTTTGTGATTTTACACAGACCAGATCCCAGAAATCAGGGAGATAAAGAGAATTCCTCTTAACCATAAAATCTTCAAGAACAGGTTCCAATTAGACCCCGTCAGCAAGTCAGCATGGCCCCAAGTGGCTTATAGTTGTCATGCACTGTGAGGACTTGACAGTTTGATGTCATCCTTCTGTCAGTCAGAAGTCAAGAAGTGGAGGGGACAAGACTCTTGAAGGTTCACTGGGACCAACAATAAAACTGTGGGGTGAGGTGAGGTAAATGGTCCCAGTTTTCTCTGACAGGACCCACTCTCTCTTTTGAGAGTGGCTCCTTTTCCCCTTTTCCTAGCCCTTTAAATAAACTCATGCCTGTTACTGTAAATAACATGTCTCAAATTTTTCTAGCCTGATTACAAGAGGGAAACTCTGTATTGCCTCAGTTACACAGCAGACCTTATCCAGGCAACCAGTAAACAGAGAACACACTTATGTACTTTTTTCTGTCTATTATCTATGTCGCTGGAGAGGATAATCATGGGTTATTCACTGGACAGGATATGACTTTTATGACTTAAGATTATGACTTCTATGGATGGACATTTTGATTGGTTCTAGAGAGATTTTGACTATTGTGAATAAAACTACTGAACATGGGGGTACAAATTATGTCTTTAAGATCCTTAAAATTCTTGCTATTTTCTGTTTGTTTTTTGTTTTTAAGTGGACATTGTAATGGTGTGAGATGATATCTCAATGTGCATTTAGTTTGCATGATTTCCATTTCCCTAATGTTTGTTGAGTATCTTTTCATCTTCTTCCTGGCTATTTCCACAAATCTTCTAGAGAAAAATGGTTATTTAGATCCTTTATTCACATTTTAATTAGATTATTTTTCTTGTTGCTGAATTATAGCTGTCTTTGTATATCTGGATGTTAATCCCATATCAGACATATGCTTTGCCAACATTGTCTTTCATCTTTTTAGATTGCCTTAATTTTGATTTTTGTAGAGTTTTATACTTATGAAGCATGATAAGTTTTACCCTGAGTTCTAGCAGCAATGAACTCTATTATTTAGTATTAGATTTAATACAGATTTTCCCTCTACTCTGTCACACCATTTCTACCTATACCATTGTCATAAGCTAGTTAGCTATGTCATTAACATATATCTAACCTGTAAGTGTCTTTGCACAGTGTTCAAATTTGTTGAATAGCAATAAAATTGTAGGCTACACCACTTTCATGGGTGACAGTTCACTGGATACTTGTGGGTCACCTGGTAGTCCTAAACTAGGCAAACAAGAATTCTTTTAGTCCAATCTTAAATTTGAATAACTATAACACTCAAGTCACACATTATACTTTACACAATAATATACATATAGGTCACAAAAAGTCTAATAAAAGTGTTGGAGCAGCCACAGGTGTTCAGAAGACTCAACTGAGAGCAAGAACAGAGAGCAGATACTAATGTAAAGAGTCACTGTAGGGGGTCAGATAAGATCAGGAATCAGAACTAGCCTCAGAAGTTGTGCAGTGTGTGGAGCTGTCAAAATGCAGAAACTTAACTGTAGGCCAGGTCTGGAGAGACAGCAGCTTCACAGTGCCACCTTGGAGTATCACTTTGAGATGTCAACTTGCAGTGGGTCTTAGGGGGAGGAAAACACGTGTTGTGCTGAAGTCCAAAGACAGAGATTCAGAAGTTAACCACTGTAGGGGATTTTCCAAGGCAAAATTCCTGATGAGTGATCAGGGAATGGGGTCAGGATGCCATTATGTCCAGTCTCAGAGTGGTCCTGCCTTTACGGATCTCCAGTCAGGATCATTTGATGATCTGGTGTGTTTGATAAGCTCTGATTTTTCTGATAGAGTGTTTTACAACCATGCACCCATGTGCTTTTGATTAATTGGATACATTCACAGGTGGTCATTTTTATTAGCACATTAAATATATTTATCAGTTTGTGCCTTGACAAACTGATAAATGTATCAGTTTGATAAATATATATGGTGAGGGGCGCTAGCCAGATGGTGGTCCTCTACTGGCAAAAACAAGGTATAGAGTCATTCAACCTCAGCACTTAAAGTGGAGTTTATGCCAAACCACTGCTTTATAAAATGGAGCAACACAAGGTTAGGTACAGCCTGATAACACTTTTCTATATTTCATGAAGTAGCTCAGAGCAGGGCAAAGCTGCTCTCCACATCCATACACAAATCTTTCCGTTCTCCTTTGTCCTCTCCCTGTTTCTTTCTCTCTCTTTGCCTCTCTCTTCCCAGTATTTCCTAATCTGTATTAAACTATCATTTGAATTTTACACTTTTTCATGATGTTAGATTTCCTGGTAAGATACATCAAAATATCAATGAGAATACATTAGAATTGAACTTGCAGAACAATATGACACTGCCCAATTTTTGTTTGCAGTAAGAGAAGTACCATGAAACACAATGAAGAAGTTTTAAGGTTGACCTTGCTTTATAAATTCGGTCACCTTACATATTTACCAAATTGTCTGATCTGAGCATCTGAGAAAGTAGATGAAAAGACCTATTTGTACTTTTTGACAAAGCAATAGCAATCTGGGATTGAAATATTGGAACATTTTATGTTGATAGACCAAGAATAGAATGTGAAAATGTGATATTTCACAGAAATTCCAGTATGTATACCAATGTCTAAAAGTAATAATAAAGACCAAGTACAAAGAATTACCTCAATTCTATAATACTTAAAATGATGAATTTATTTTTAATTATAGCAATTATTATCATTGTTTACTTGTAATGTATTATTTAATCTGCACCACAATATAATGAGATTATTATTTTCTATATGAGAGTTTAAGGACTGATGGAAACATGCCACTTGTATTTACACAGTGGGAGGAAGTATTTGGATTTTAATTCTAAGACAAATTTTGTGATTTACTACCTCATACTCCTAATTCTTCCTTTACTTTAATGGGATTAGTATCTTAAATCTTGGATAAATATGTAAATAAAAAATTCTGTCAAAAATCTGAGATTTAAAATACTTAAATGATTAGAATGTCCATGGAAATTTATGGCTTATGTCTATTTTACAAATATTTACTATCTAGGAGCAGCTAATTCTTTTTGACTGAATAAGTGGATCTTATTGTCATTAAAAACCTGTTTCAGGATAATTTGTCTGCTCTCATATTAAGTTGAATTGTCAAATTTGTAATAATTTTTCCCCTTTTGAATTAAGTTGGATTGCCAAATTGTATTTCCTGAGACTTAATTAAAATAGGTGACATTGCAAGCCTGAGTCACCAAGGTATTCTTGATAAAATGGTAACCAAATGGGATAATTAGAGTGATGCCTTCATTAGATTCCCTGGAGATTGCAAAATATAATAGTTAACTTTATAATGGATATTTGAGAAAAGGTAAAACTTGGAGTTCGTTTTTATCCCAAATGGGTTCCAAAAATAGGAGTAAACAAATCCTACAATATCTGATTTTCTCCTTACTCACAGCCTGTGAGAGCTCAGAAGAGTTATATTCTCTGAGTTTCTTTATTTACAAAGCAAATGACTTGAGTGGAGATATGTTTGTAGTCAGAGGACTCTGTGTCAGTTATGACCCTGTCCATTGGGGCATTTACTGCCATCAGCAAGCTCATAGGCTGGTTGGGGAAGAAAGATAGGTAAATAAATAAAGAAGGCTAAAATATCACCAGAGTAAATATACTTACATTTCCAAAGATGTTGAATTTGGGTAGCTGGGATTCTCTGTTCATGAAAGTTTACAAGAGAGGATTGAAAAATAACAAGGAACAAGCTTCCTCCTTAACCAAGTGATGGTTGCTTTATCTTTGATGTTCCTCACACATAGACACTGCCATCTTGAATAATGTCATCTCTTTCTGCCATGAGTAGAACCTGTTAGGATGAGGCCAGAATGTCTGTCATCCAAGGTCAGAGGACATTTTTACATGCAGAGAGAGCAAGTTTGGGAACCACAAACTTGTGGGAATCTCAAACAGTTAAGTTGCCTCTTGTTGTCAGCTTCAGGATCTTTAAATCAAAGGTTTGATGCAATTGAATGTTATTCAGCAATAAAAGAAAACACACTGTTTACACACCCTACAACAGAAAGGAACTTAAGTCATAACAAGTCATAGAGTCAGACACAAAAGACAATGTGTTGTATGATACTAAGTGTAGATAACGTCCATCTGCAGAGAAAGAAAAGGACATCTGCAGAGACAGAAAGTGGGCTAGTGGACACCTGAGGCCAGATATGGGAACCAAAGTGTCTGTGGATACACATGAGGACTCTCTGGGATGATTGGAAGGTTCTAGAAATTGATGATGACAATGTTGGTTCTAGAACTCATAGTTACTAAAACTCATGGAGTCAAAAAGATAAAATTCTATATTTTATGATGGTTAACTGAAAATTCAACGCAATAATTAGAAAAACAAAATAGAAAATTTGCATCAGGATAACCTCCCAAAGGTCTTTACCAGTTCTCAAACCTTCTGATTTTATGTTTCCAAATATAATTTTCTTAAAATGCATTTTCAACATTTGATTTTGTATTTAATTTTTTAATGAAGTTGAGATTTTTTTTTTTAAGTGACTGGCTCTCTCAACAATGTTTATATGGTTGTTTTATCAAAAGTTGTGCTGAAACTATACGTGTCATTTTTTATTTATCTTGTGCCCAGGTCTATAAAAGCTCAATAGAGTCATTAAACTATATGCCATGCATTTTTGCTTATTCAAAGAAACATTTTTTAGAGATACAGATTTTGACTGTATACCTTTTTACCTGGCATAATTATTGAGATTTGGGGAGACTTACACTTCTAAAATGGCTTGTGGGCATCTGCACCTTTTAAAAAGATGTGTGATAGTGTAAGAATCATTATTATTATTTTGGGCTCCTGAAGGGAACCGGATTGTGTTCTACTTCACAACAATCAGCTTGTTCCTGGGGACAAACAATGTAAATTGCCATTGTCCATAACATTAAGTCATTTTGCCTGTTAATAAGAACCAGGGCATCTCAGTCAGCAACATCCTCTTATTCAGAACATTAAGAGTTCTTTTCAGATTAGCATTAGAGGAATATAATAAAGGTAATAGGTGGATTCTACAGTAAAGTTTGCACATTTGCATATATACAAATACACATTTCTTTAGTTATATTTTTTGTTTGTTTGTTTGTTTTTAAAGTAATTTTTCTCCACTTCAGTAGCTGTGTTGCAACCTCAGAATCTGATCTGGTGATGGTTTTGGAGAACCAAATATTTTCCTTCTCCCCTGTATAATTTATTTTACCGTGGGATTCCCAGAGTGTTGTCTTCTTACAGCACACACCATACTCTCCTTTTTTTTTTTTTAAATATAAATAAAGAATTAATCAAACATCAATATAAAAATTTCCTTGAGAGTAACCTATACTCTCCTTTTTAAAAAAATATAAACAAGGAATAAACCAAACAACAAAAATAAAAATTTCCTTGAGAGTATCCTATTGTAAACATTATAGATTCCTCAAAGTTGCAAAAACAATATCTCGTATAATTATAATCTAAAAATTATTTCCAGATTCTTCCTTCTCTGTCCCTTCCTCTCCTCTTGGTTTTAGATGCCATTTGTGTGCCTCACATCACACAACCTTCAGTTGCCACTCAGTTAGTCCCCATCAGGGAATTAATTCACTGATTGGGTTAAGGCTCTCCTAACCTAATCATTTCTCCTCTAAATCTTCCTGCATTGTCTCACACATGAGCTTCTTCCCCCTGTAAGGTTTCTGTATCTTGATCCACATTTGCCCAATCACCTCACTCTGTAGCATCTGGGAACCAAATGTTGCATTCTATTTCTATTATCTCTGTCCTACTAGATCCCACTTACAAATGAGAGGACTACAAAGTCCTTGTCTTTCTGTGACTGGCTTATTTCATTTAAAATAAAGTTTTTCAGGTTTATCATGTTGTCATAATGACAAGATGCTTTTCTTTTAAAAGGCTGATTAGCATTTTGTTATGTATTTATAACACATTTTCTTTATCCATTCACCCATTGATAAATACTTAGGTTGATCCATCTGTTGGCTACTGTCAATAATGTTGTAATGAACATAGGAGTATAGAAATTTCTTTACCATTCTGATTTAATTTCCTTTGGATGTATAACCAGTAATAAAATTCCTAAATCTGAAGGTAGTTCTATTTATACCTTTCTGAGGAACTTGTTGTTTTTCAGAATAATTGCATTAATTTACATTTTCACAAACAGTACACACGTATTTCATTCCTTTTGCCTACTACCTCATCAGTGCATTTGATTTTTATCTTTCCCATGACCTGCATGTCCTATACTTTTGATTTCACATTTCTTTTCAATGTCACTGAAACCCACTGCTACCTAATCAGGGACATGACCAAATTCCTTCAAGGAATATAAATTCCTTTATGAACACTGATCTCTGCTTCTCAGAGATTTTGAAGATAGATAATGGCTTTAGCAAAGGAAATAAGACATCATAAGTAAAGCTTACAAGAAAAAGTGAGTTTCATTTAAAGTTTGCAATTCTTTCCTTTTCTCTAACATCACTATCAGATTCTTTGAGTCATTGATTATTTACAAGTCAATATTGGATGAGTTATAGATATGGATTGTGGCTGCTTCTTAGAAATTCAATTCTAGAACTGTGATCAGTGAAAGCTTGGCTTTGTGTTTCAGTTTCATAATCATACACTTAAGAATTGTTAGCTCTGTTACAAAATATAGGGAAAAAGGTGAATATATGTTCAGTAAGATTTATGGAACAACAGCATAAATGTGTATATCTTACAATGCTCTTCTTATGAAAGATTATCACCCCTCAGATATTTATACTATTTTTTTAAACATGCCATTATTCAACACTTTTTGAATATTTGCAACTGGAAGACATATACTATGCAATTTCTATACACAATTTAATGCTGGAGCTAGAATTGGAGCTTCTTTGGCTTCTGATTTATAACTTCAGGAACCACTAAAATTTTCAGTAACCATAAAGTTCACACATCAAAAGCAGCAGTAACTTCTCAAAGTTAAGGGATATGTGATCGGATGCTATAGCCACACAAAATAAGGCAGATTATTAGGTTTCCAAAAACAAGTGATCACTAAAGAATGCCCACATATTGCTAATTTCGTGAGCCACTCTGAAGATGCACTTCTATTTAGAGTGTGAACCCACTGGATTAAAGATTTGCATTTAAATGGCCTTTTCCCCCCTTGCAGTTAACAGGTTTTTGCGTAGGATAATACTGCTCCTTCTTTGTGCAGCACATACATAAAAGGTCCTAATAAATTCCACCATTGTGATGAACCTAGAGTTTATCCAAGGATGTTTTTGTTATTCTAACAGGCTCAATTGAACTAGGGTTCCCTGTATTTTCTTTTGGGAGTTTTTATGCATATTTCAGATAATTAGATATTCTCCCTGAAGGCTCTCTTTATAAATTTAAGAAAATTCCCATTCAACTTATTAGTAAATTAAACAAAAATACACACTTAAAACCTAACCACTAACTTCAAAATAGCTTTATATGAAATAGCTTCACATTTATAAAAGCCTTCTTCCCAAAATGATATGCCTGTTAATCTAAAGTCTGAGAAATTAAGTACACAAAGAACTAAAGGAATATACCTTGAAATCAGGGTCCAGCATAATTCCTTTACACAACTTTAAAAACCAGACTCCTCATCCTAAATTGGGGGGTGACAATTATCTTCAGATTATTTGGATAACATCTTCATTTCTGAAATGATTGCTCCAATGGCCAGAAGGTAGAAACATAGCTAGAATGAATTAAAGAATGTGGACAAAATTATGGCATGTTGTAACTATGTTATCAATATCAAATATTTTCAGGACCCTTCTGAGAATTAGTCCAATGTGCTGCTCATCCCAACAAATGGCAGATGGCATGAAGTATCTATATGAGGTGGTTGAGAGAAAGAAAAAGACCTTTATGCATATTCATAATGAGTGTGTGTGTGTGTGTGTGTGTGTGTGTGTGTACGTGTGTGAGAGAGACAGAGACAGAGAGACAGTTGTATAAAATATTCTCCGAGGACACAAAAACAGATTACATACCCCTTGCTCCTGGTAAAATATCTTAAAATATTACAATTTTATTTCTACTTAATTTATGAATTTATTTTTATTTCAATAAAAATTCAAATACCATTTTTTTTTACCTTAGGCTAGGCAGGTTACTATTAAACACCACTTAGAAAAAAAATAAGCATGCAAGAAATGCATGTTAGAAAAACCCTGCATAGAAAAACAATAAGGGGTCAAGGTACCTTAACACATATTAAATGCACCTCATAGTTTCTTTAAAACAAACAAAAAATAGTTGTTTTCTCTAAATGTGGCATTATATAAGGAAGGGTCATGGTGGTTTAGCCAACACTCTTGAAACTAAAAGACTTCTAAAATAAAAGAGTTTATTGATTGTAGTCAGAAAGAAAGAATATGTTCTATGGCAAACTCCCATAGTAGCCAGCAGTAAAGTTAGGAAGCAATGAAAAAATATATAACCAGATCTAAAAAAAAAAAAAAAAAAAAAAAAAAAAAAAAAAAAAAAAACTGGGCATTTTATATTGAAAATTTTGGGACCAAAAGCATTAAGTTGTTATGTTCACCCTACATTTGCTATAGGATTATATGATGTGGGAAAGCTTGGGAGAGGAGAGCAGCCAATAAGAAGAAGTAATTGTTATATTTAGAATGGCTGGGTTTATAATGAGGATGTGGTGGCCTTGGCCTTAGGAACTATGATAGAATTTGAGTTAAGATTTTAACATACACACTTTTTTTTTTTTTTTTTTTTTGATACTAGGGTTGAATTCATGGGTGAATTACCAATGAGCCACATTTCCAGTGCTATTTATTTATTTATTATTTTGAGATGTGGTCTTGCTAAGTTGCTGAGGTTATATTTAAATTGTTGAGGCTGGCCTCAAACTTGCCATCCTCTTGCCTTAGTCTCCTGTTGCTGAATTCAAAGGCCTGTGCCACTATGCTAGGTTTTAACATACATTGTTCTTTTGGCCTGTGGTTTGTTAACTGCTAAACTTCCCTATCTTCTCCTATCCACCCTCTAGAGCTTTGTGATTAAATTTAGGACACTTCAGACTGTTTTCTCTTAACTGAAATAATATGAACCTTTGAAGAAAACATATGTATTTACAACATCTAGTATATGTTAAATATCTCCAAGCACTGAAGCAAAGTTAGAATTTTTAAAATAAATGGTAATGGAAAAACTAGGTAGCAATACCTAATTGAAAATTATTCAACTCAATCTATTCTTCATACCATACACAAAAATGAGCATTAAATGAATGAAAAACCTAGGAGGAAATGGAGAGTAGAAATACGGGAAACCAGGATGCATTCATTATTAATCAGAAAAAAAAAGAGAATGACAATGTTGAAATAATCCTAATCTACAAATAATATTTCAACATGAAGAAGCCAAAGGCTCAGAAGTCAAAAATAATAATAGACCAATGAAACAAACAAAGCAAATCTTAAAGTAACATATTAAAATGGATATTATGCCTAATAATAAATGAAATTAAACAAGATTGAGATATTACATCTCCCTCCTCTTATTGACCAAACTCCAAAAGCTTCATAAGACTATGGAGCAACTCACTCTACCTTCTAAGACAGTTTGCATGCAAAATGCTAAAAATGTATCAGCATTATTTACCAATATCTAACAAAGTTGTATGTGCATCTATACTTTGACCAAACAAGCTAACTTCTAAGAATGTATCCTGGAGTTGTGCTCCTCAAAAAAATAAATAAATAAAATAAATACACACACAAAGACACACACACACACACACACACACACACACACACATATATATATAATTATATATATATTTATTAATTTATAATTATATATAAGTTAGATATATATATTTTTATATATGTTATATATAATTATATATATTCAAATTACCTAAATGGTCAAAGAAAAAATTTGTTGAACAGATCATTTTTAGACAGCATGTTGAATATAAATTTAGGTAGCCAAGTGATGCTTTGGAAATAATAAAGATGTCTATCAACTAATATTAAGAGACTTCCATAATATGATAAATTAAGAAAACTAGGTGCTTAAAGGTATTTATAATATTTTTCCTTGGGTTAAAAAAAAAGTTAATAGTGAAAAAAGTACAAAGGAAAAAACCACTCAATCCATAGAAGAGAAAGGATTGAGCTCTCTTTGAACATACATTTTTTTTAATATACTTGATTTTTGTTATGGGCATAAAAATTCCTTGAAGTATAAGTTCCTTCAAGTATAGTTTACACTAATTATGAAATGCATTGCTGTTGTTGAAATCTGGGATTCTTACCAAAGAAGAAGTTGACACAAATATCTAGAATCATAATTGTGTATGCAATTATGTTGTCTAGGGTTTACATTTTGTGTGTATACATGAATGCATGCATTTATATTTCTTATTCACTGAAAGGGCCCATACATAATATTAATTCTATTAGTATGAGCATATGTGACATTCAGATCTTGACTTCTAAGTTTTTTTTACCACTGAGAGGAATCAGGAATCCTGGAAACACAGTCAATTCCTATCATAGGATAAGGAAAGTGAAAAATGGATCCCAGATGTGTAATAATTCTAGAAAGAGTGAACCCTGAAATGATAAGGATATTAAAAAAAAAAAAAAAGAAAGAGCTAGTCTGAAGAGTTTCCATACCAAATAGGGATAATTCCACAATCATTCCCCATCAAAGTAGATAAAAATTACAGATTATAACCTCTTAATAAAATAGGTAGGTGTGATTTTATTTTGCCAGTAAATAAATAGAGTAAGAGATAAATAAATAGAGAAGAGAAATAGGTACATTTTAAGAAAGAAACTGAACAGAAGGGAGAATACACTCTTAAGACTGACGTAAGTGCTGAAGGTGGGAAATTGTTTTGCAATTCTAAAACTTAAAATTAATCCAGGCAGAAGTCACAGGTAGTGAGTGTTGATGATATAATACTGCATCCTCTCAAAGTCTCCCCACCCATGGTTATTATGCGGAAAGGAAAATAAAATCGTATGTGGTGGAGAACCCTGACAATGACTAGAGAATCATGATAAATGTCACCTGAGAAGCAATCAGAGGCCCTGTTCCTCTGGATGTATGTGATACTTGAGAAGAGATTCTGCCTCATTTGCACCATATGCTGGAGAAAGATTTACAACTTGAACCTAATCCCTAGACCGACTACACAACCTCAAAACTGAGAAGCAGGCTATGAGATAAATGGCCCATTTCAAATTGTCAGTGCCATGACGGATGAAGTAATGGACAGAAGCAGTTCCACATTAGAAAAGGTCTAACCACTGAACACTAAAGTACCAAGGGAGCCACAAATGTATACCTTGAATTGGGGGAAAATGCTATGATACAATATTATTGACACAATATGTATTTAACAAGTAGAAAAGGTATGTATTATTATTGTGCCACAGTTGGAAAGAAACAGTAAGACTTTAGATCTGATGTAATGTGTGTAGTCTAATAAGTGCCAGGTTAGAGTAATATATCATACTATGGAGAACTGATAATAGCCATTCTGTGGACAGAAATGAGAACAAAATTCCTGCTGATCAAGTGTGTGCTGGTCACTGCAGTTGGTACTCTATACCTGTTTTCCTACATAATCTTTATGATTGAGTTAAGATGTAGACATTGAAGAAAAACCATCACTCAGTAAAGACAAATTACTTCTCCCAGTGCTCAATGTTGTTTAAAAACCAACCTGCTTTAGACATTTAAAAGAATTTTGTGTTTATAGGTTCAAACCAATGACTGTATTTCACCTAATAAATATTAAAACCCACTGTTTTCACAGGATATTAGAAAAACATATTAGAAAACTGGCCAATAGTTTTATATTTGATTGCTTCCTAACTAGCTTATTGTTGCTGAAATTTATGACACCGTAAATTTAAAAAATGAAATAGTTCCATTTAAATGCATACTTACAGAACAGGAATTCTATTGAACTCTTAAAGTGTAAAATATGAATGGGAAACCAAACACAAAGACACCTATGTCGAATGAATATATTTTAAAAATATGTCCACAATGACAAGAAACCGAGTCAATTCTCAATAGTTTACAATACTGATAGAGGAGGTTTATATGAATTATGTTTTAAATATGAATAAAGTATATGTCTTTATTTGAATGAAAAAGTAATCCCCTGCCATATTTTAAAATTGGATGTATTATAGAGTTCTGTACATTCAGAGAGATTTCAAAGCCATTTAAATTCCCAACAGAACATCTCATTTGAAAAATAAAATTTCAGTTTATAGAGTTTAACTCACTTCTTTTTAAAGTTATGAACTAACTTCTTTTGACTTTGCTGTCAACCTCTAGGTGAAATGTTTCAAAGTTTGCATAGTGATTTTTCCCATTAAAATGCAAATCAGTTTTCCTCAGTGACAAATATTAAATTAAAACCCTAATATAAAAATGGAGACATGCCTTAATGGCTGCAAATTTAAATCCAGTTCTATGTTAAGATCTGAGTTATGGGGTTGTATTGTGAGTAAAGTTTGCAAAGGTGGTTTCTCAAACTATTTTATGCTTGGTAATATGATGCTGTTCAAAGTATTTATGATTAGGAGCAGACTTTAATTGCTAATATCCACAGATTTTTAATAAATACATATTTAAACAAATTATTTGATTTCATTTTAAAATCATATGTATTACTTGCAACTTTGACAAGGAACATCAAAGTATTTGGCACTGACATCTCTATGATAAAAAAAATAAGTCTGAGATCTTGGATAAGGGTGGGGATAATAATAATAATTTGATATGTTGTCTCTATATATTATCAATATATTTTATAGTATTCTTTAATGGCTCAATAAATGCAATATGATATTATATCTTGGATTCTGCATTGGGGAAAAGACATCTAAAAATCTAGAGATTGATTAATAATAATAATGTTGTCAATGTTGCATCAGAATTCTTGTGATTGAAAGTATCTAAATCAGTTCAGTGTACTAGGAAACAAAGCAATCATGAGTTAAATCAATGGGGGGAAAAAAAGATATGTCAAGATACAGTATATCACCCCCCCCTTATCTCTCTATAGTACTCTGATTTTCGTACTCCGAAAGAAATTCTCTGTGCTTCACTAAGACGATATTTTATTTGTCAGCACCAATTTCAGTACTTTTCTGTTCAATATTTCAAAGGAAAAGCCATTTCTCCCTCTTCCAATATCTTTGTATTAAAATTGCTGAAGTACTCAAAACTTTTGTGGCTATTATATATCCTTGAAGTAATTATTAGCATTGTTTGTTTTGGACAAGCAAACTCATGTGATCAGACACAACCAAATGAAATTCAGGAAAAAAAAAATGTCTTGAGAAAACCAAATCTATGCAACCACATCACCAAATTATCTGATCTCAAACACAGATCTCTGTTCCATGATCATATAGTGTCCTATATATCTCTCAAATTATTAAATCATTACAAGTATGCATTCATCACAAAGACATTGGTGACTTGAGTTATAAAATTATTAAAATTATAAAAACATTATTCATTTTTCTTCTTTCCCCATGCTTCCCTGATATTAGTAACAAAATATTTGATTAAAGGAAACAAAGAAAAAACAGAAATCAATCTGAAACTTGAGCAAAGAAACTTGAGTAAAGAAACTTGAGCACTATGTATATGCCAATGTGATGCTCAGTCTTTAATGCAATATATGATTCTCAGTTTTTATCTTAGCTCCTGGATACTAGTTTTTCCCATCTTTTTACAAAAAAAAAAAAAAGTTTATAAATGTCCTGAAATCGAAACAGATTATAACCATATCAGAGAGATATCTACATTTTTAATTGTGGTACCACACACAATATCTAAGATATGCAAAGTTTCCATCAACAGACAAATGAAAAAAGAAAATGTGGTATGAATCCACAATTGATTATTACTGAGACATATAGAAGCATGAAATCCTGTCACTTGCAATGAGAAGGGTAGAACTGAAGAACGTTATTTTAAGCAAACTATGCCACAAATATCTTTATATGCCACCTCTGGAAGCAAAAACAAGTTAGTCTGAATACATCAGTGGTTATAAGAGCTGAGAAGGGGAGCAAGTGAGAAAGGGAAGTTGAGTAATAGATATCAAAATACAGTTAGAAGGAATAAGTTACGACATTCCACAGCACAGTGGGGTAACTACAGTTCACAATAACCTATTATATATTTCATGAAGACCTAAAGAAAGGAGCTCAAAGGCTTCAAACATTAAGAAATTAAAATGTTAACAAGAGGGAGATGCTAATTACCCTGCTTTGATCAGTATATGCTGTATGCTTATATTCAAACATTTCTCGATGTCACCCACTAATGTACAATTATTACACGTTAACCAAAAATATGCTGACTGTAAAACAACTGAGCTCTATGTGATCGCATTAAAGGAAAAATTACCTTTTTAACTTCTTTTTGTTTCCTTCCTCACAAAAACACACAAAGTCTTTGTCTCTTTCACACAAATAAGTACCTTGCTTAGTACTGATCTAGCCTCATGTGAAACACTGATCAATGGACTGACTCTGATGTTTGGTTAAGGGTTACCTGGGTCTGTGCTCCAACCCTGTCTATCTGTTTTGTTTATTAATGTGTTCGTTCGCTTTGTTTTCTGAAGACTTACTTTGATCTTTGGCAACATTCCCTCCTCTATGCATTTATCTTTCTCTGTGTCTACCTTTTCAAAGAACTTCAAGGCTGTGCCCCCACAATTCTTCCTTTTTAGATGGTATGTTTTCAAGTTATATTTGGCACACAACAACAACAACAACAAAAATACTGGGGAGGGCTGTGTATCTTCCCTGAGGCTTCCTATCTCTTCCAATTACTGTAAGTAGTGTGTTGAATATCTGTAAATGTTATATTTGTCACCCAATAAGATTGATGAATTCATCAGAAAGGCATCTGTGAGTTTTTAACTTGTAGTTCCAGCACCTGAGAGAAATCATAGGCAATACCTTGAGCAGAGTATCAAATGCTTTTTGCTTATAGTTTTCCTATCATGGAGTCAATTCAGTGAACTCTGTTTTATAATGTGACCAAAACAGAAATATATAGGTTGGGTATATAAGTTGATATCTGTGATGAAGTCAGTACAAAAAAAAAAAAATCTGCCTAATAGGAATTCTCTGTGGAATAGAATTTCAACTAAAATTATTGATTCCCAAACAGTTCTGCATGTGCAAGCTAAAAAAAAGAAGAAAAATGCCATGAAAGAGAATAATATAAATAAAAACATGAAAAACATATACTGATTCACAAATTAATATTACTGAGTGCCAAATATGTTGCATTCCATGGACGAATCATTTTAGATACACCCTGCCCCTTAATAGTCAAACTAACCCTATTCAGTTGAAGATCAAAAGCATCAGGCAGCTTCCTTCACTTTATATCTCTAGACAGTGATAGAGGCAGGATTCAAACCTGGGCCTCTGATCTAGCATCTATGATCTTAATTTTCCCAGGGTTAGAACAATGTTCATCTGCTCCTGAGATATCCCTGCTCTGTGGAGTTCTCAGAATGGAATCAAAAGGAACAAAAGTCCCAATTCTCTACTTTGGTGTGGATAAGGCTTGATTGTTTTCCTCAAAGGTGCATCTACTGGTCGGCAATGAATGAATGTTGAGACGTGAGGGAACCTTGAAGAGGTACGTGGTACAAGGTGACTAGTTCTCTGAGGGCATTGCTGTCAGTCCCACAGACTGTGTTTGTTCTCAAGAGACTGAGTTGTTATGAATCATCTTGGCCCCTAAAATCTCTCTAGCTTCATTTCTCACTGTATGATCTTCTCTACATATGTTCCCATCATCATGATGCCATCTTCCATGAGACCAAGCAGAAGCCATGATGTTGGAACTCCCAAACTCAGAGGTCAATAAACCTCTTTTCTTTACAAATTTCCCCATCTTAGATATTTCATTATAGTGATCCAAAATGGACTGATACAGGTTCTGTGAGTCCACCTTCTATGATTTCCTCCCCTCATATTCCCTTACTTCCACAATGGACTAATAAGCAAGTTGAATGAATCTGAGAAAAAAAATATATATAAAAGAGGCTAATACATGCAGTGTAAATTTCTATAACATTTTAAAAAAAATCTTATAGGTCACTTTTATCAATAAAATTATTCAAAGTAGTAGGGGGAAGCACAATTTTTAAAAAAAATCATTTTGTTTTTAATTCAGGCCTTTTCCTTTTACGCAGTTGTGTGGTAAAAATCCTTTCATGTGTTTCCCAGGGTAATCTCAATACACTGTCTATCTTTGTTAGGGGCAGGAGGGAAAAATGAAAGAAAGAGCAACATTAGCAATGATAACCATCATGGCACATACATTTCTTCAGGGCAGCTACTTCATGCATTGAGAATGACAATTTTATCAATGTGCTAATCATGTATTAGTGTCATCTAGAATCCAAATTCAGGAAGGGGAAGATTTATAGTTAGGAAGAAAATATAGGAGTGCTGACCAAGAGCTTATATCCATCATAGAGAATAGTCAGTGTATGATGACCAAAAGAAATGTGTGTCTGTTTACTGAACTCTGTCTACAAAAAAATTTTGTTTTGACAAATTCAACAACCAAACAAGAATGAACTTTCAACAGTGTGAGAGTGACTTTGATGAGAGACACCACAAAAGAATAGCATACAAAAGCCGGAAAACACAGTGGAGTTTGTAATAAGAACTCTTATTGTCATTTGGGAGATCAAAATGTTTCATTTAAACACTTGTGAAAGCTGAGATGTAAAAGTTAAAATGTCAGTGATTGTTAGCAACAATGATTTTTAAACCAGGATCATTAACCAAAAAGATTTCTGAAAGAATTGGGGATAAATGCCTTGCAATAGCATGACAGTTCAGGAGGGTGGTTAGAGGAAGTGAGAGAGTCAAAGAGAGCGATATTGACTGGTGATTGAAGAGTTCAACGTAAAAAATATTGACTTGAAACTTTTAAGTAGATGAACTCTCCTGGGAAGACACACAGAAGGAACCATTGACTGGGATCCAAATTCTTAGCACATTCTTTTTCTTTGAGAAGTGGAACTGAACTCTGAGCTCATATTGACTTCGCAGGAGCTTCCAGGGAGTTCAGATTAGCACAACAGGGGGTAAAGCAAGATCAGATTGTGGCCTTTTAATGCTCTCTGTGTTCAGCTCCTCAGAAGTCAGTGGGAAGGCTCAGTGTGGAGAAACTCAATAGCAGCAATGAATGAGGAGGGCAACTGATTCTTCTTTTTTTTTTTTTTTTTTTTACTTGTTTGGCAGACCAAACCTCCATAAAATGAATGAGCTAATTTCTCACTCGGAGTTCATTATCAGAAACCATCCTGTAAGCAGGTTATTAACAATGTACAGTGTGTACCTTCGTGATTACTCTGAGAGTGTTCATTTTTAAGCACTGTCTTGAAATAATCAGATAAACTCAGATATAAATTCAAATAGCACATTTTCCACTTTTGAAGCATCAGGCAACTTATCAACTCTGAATTCAGTGTTGAACTTTGTAGAATAGAAATATAAAACCTATTTTAGAAGGCAGACAGGAGTATTAAACTTAATAACATGCTTGGGGTGCTTACATTGGTGTTTGATGAGAAAACAAAGTTCAATAACTACACTTTCTTGTTTTGATCCATTTGGACCTGTCTTCAATGCACAAAAATAAAATGATAACTTTTTAACATCAGAAAGATGGAGTATGCTCAACTTAATCCTTTGATTATTTTGTTAATTAATTAAACTAAAATGACATAATCAAATAGTGAGTGCATTGTGAAGATTTTTAACAAACTAAAAAGGAGATACCTTTGAAATGTACTGAGTTTGATGTCCCTGAAATTTATCAATGTGTCTCTGAGATTGTGGATGTTTTAGGAAAGATCCAAAGGTCTGACAGAATATTTTATTTGTAAAACCCAAACTCTTTTTCTGATTCTTTAATGTTTTTGAGAACTTACTGTCTACTGACAATCAATTTATTCACATGATGAGTATTAATGCCGGCTGAGTATCAATTGCTGGTTGAGGTTGTCAAAGATACTGTTTTAGCAAGGGTTATCTAGGTATTGAGAATGGTGACAATATTTTAGTGCTGATATGACTGTATGGGTAAGGTTTGAAGCCAGAGCAGGTGTAAAAATGAAAAAGAAAACTGAGTCAGAGGCAGGGGTAAAGTCCTGTAGTGACATGAGTTTGTGTTCTAGCAACTTCTTCACAGATAACTTTAAAGAGACCAGGTCATTTAATTAGTGATGTGCATACATGTTTTGTTTGACTTTATCAGAAAAGGCTACAAGGAAAAAAAATGCATTTCAAAGTGACACATGGAAAAGAAAAAAAAAAAATCTGGAATTTCCCTAAATGTCCCTACTCTACTTGGTACTTTTCTGGCCCAGGACTATCCAACACTTAGTCAACACTGAACTTATAGGTTGTGCCAAAAGCGTTTGGTGGCCACTCTTGAAGACCTGAACCCTTATATCTAAGTTTAGAAGTGACAATTCTACATGGATAGAAACCTGTAATGTGAGGCCCAGGATTGAATTCATCCTGCTCAGGAAGTTCTAAAAGAGGATAATTTACAGGTTCCCAGTCTTTCTTAAGTTCAGTTTCCTTATCTAAGAAATCATTTCATGGAGTCTTT
The DNA here is from genome assembly GCF_048772815.1 of Callospermophilus lateralis. NCBI lineage: Eukaryota > Metazoa > Chordata > Mammalia > Rodentia > Sciuridae > Callospermophilus > Callospermophilus lateralis. Next base: position 45,656,073 of record NC_135322.1, read on the forward strand.
ATGCCAAAAGAATACCTAACAATTTAAATTATTGCACATATAGGTCCAAATACCTGAAGAGGTATTTTTAAAAATTTTAAGAATATAATGGACATTTTCTAAAATGTATCAAAATTTAACAAAATATAATGTTTTTATTTTATCTTTAACTAACCACAATTTATAATAGTCGGATATGGGTGCCTAATGTATGACGGGCAACTTTTCAAACTTTGGAACTTAATTGTTTATCAGCATCTTCATTTTCTATTTCATGTTGATATTTGTGACACTTTTGCAGAGGTGTGCCATCAAAACAAATATAGAATGATCTCATACTTAAACTGTGAACAGTTTCAGATGTGTGATGTAGAGGATGTCTGACACATGCTAAGTTTCACTTTAAAATGTGAAATATCCTACAGACACTCAAGATGCAAACACATGTACCTTAAGATGATTTGGGAAACTGAAGTGCTAGAAAGGCAAATTCAGCAAGAGGCACATGATGGAATAGAAACCTGAATGATGGAATGTGAAGCAGTTTAAAAGGACATTGTCCTCTCAGAACCCTTTCTACATTTGAGAACAAAACCCTCCGAAATTGCCATGTCTTGGTACATGCCTATAATCTCAGCAGCTTGGGAGGCTGAAGCAGAGGATCATGAGTTTGAAACCAGCCTCAGACACTTAGCAAGGCCCTAAGCAACTCAGAGAGACCCTGTCTCTAAATAAAATATAGAAAGAACTGGGGATGTGACTCAGTGGTTAAGTATCCTTGATTTCAATCCCAGTACAACAAACAAACAAACCCTCAGAAATATCAAGTAACCAATTAGTTAACTAAATGTCATTGTAGAATGTAGACTCAGATCTGGATTCTTGATCTTCAAATCAAGTCTTAGTTGTTTGGCTATAGGAAGATATTTCAAAGCCTGAGTGTACGGATATATAAAACAAAATTGTAATCAATTCTTTTTCATGCATTTCCTAGTTGTATTTAGTGAAATATTTATTTAAAGTACTTTTCACAGTACTTGTGATACAGTAATGGCTCAATGACTATTGTACAAATTCTGTGGACCATGGTATCCTGAAGATTTCTTAGAGCGTCTTCTTGGAATGTGTGTTACTCTTAGCTATAAATAGACAACAGAATTATTCTGCTCAAGAAGATAAGAACAATTTCTTGGGTTCCCACATCTGGGACACCATGGTTATAGTATTGGTTAAAAAAAAAAGTTTGCTTGAAAAGATCAGCTAATGCAAATTATGATATATTTGTTTCACAGGGGAAACAATGTATAGCAGAAACACAGATGGTCCAGCCAAGCTCAAACTGCTATTTCTCATGCAATTGAAAGATAAAGAGCAATACACCAAAGGTGACATACGTCATCTTCTAATCATTTGGAAGAAATTATGAATCAATAGTTCAAAGTTCAATTCAATCAAACAACCTGTTTGACATGTACCCAGACATGCTCAGTAAGGACAAAAGGAAATGGATGCTAAGAATTGAAACAAATATCTTGAAGATATTGCTTAGCTTAAAGATGGGGTCCTCAGATTCTGTTGCATGAAAAAGTTGCTTTATGCTTACCACTAAGTCAATAATAGTCTCATCTTACTGTTTCAAAATAAGAACTTAGAGCTTAAAATCAGATTGGTGGATTTTTAGTTTACCATTCAGTATGTAAGGAGTTTAGAAGTTGCCATTCTATCCTAAAAACACATAAAAAACTGGAAAATAGATTAAACTTCATAGATCTGTATGGAAAAAAAAAAAGTGGGCATAAGGCAAATTACTGGCTCCCAAATGCAAAGACAGATAGGCAAAGAAAATCACAAGTTATCAGTGCAGAAATTCATGTACTGAAACTTCCGTGGAAGCCAGTGTTAGGGTGGAAAGCCTCAATTGTAACTGGTGAATTGTTGAAGGATCATTGTGGCCAAGTCTGACAATTAAAATATCCAGGACTATCCCTGTGCTTTTGTAAGACTTACCTCCAGGAGCTTAATCAGGTTTTATCAACAAATGTTGGAGGAAATTTCCCTCATACTTTTGGCAGACAAAAGAGCAAGAACTAGGTTGAAAAATTACAGGTAATTCCGCTTTTATGGTCTGCCCTTAGGAGAAAATCTTCAACCAGAGCTTCACCTGCTATATACTCACTGATTTGGGGTAAAGGAAAAACTTTATTGTCGACAGATTTGATATTCTACTTGGGAGAATGGAAATACCCAACTTCAGCCCACCCTGTCTACCTAAGCAATCTGGAAAAAATCAATAAAAATCTGAGAAATAAGATTTCCTTCTAAAGAACCTATGAATTTCATATTCACGGATGAAACATTCAGTATTGTCAAACATTATCTTCTGACATGATCTGCAGATTCAATAGGATCTATTGATCCTGGCAGTTATTTTGTGGATATTATCAAAGTGATTCTAAAGTTTATACAAAGGAGCAAAAGACCCAGAACAGCCAACAAGACATCAAAGGAGAAGAAAGTTAGAAGACTGGAAATGCTGCTTAATTCTAAGGCTCACTATAAAGCTTCAGTAATCAAGATAGGTGGTAAGAGGAAAAGAATATATAAGCATACTAATGGAAACTAATGAAGCCCATAAATAGGTCAACTAATATTTTATAAGACAACAAAGGTGACACAATGAAGAAAAAAACATTTTTAAAAACACATGGTACTAAAATACTTTGACAAACATATGAAAAATATGAATCTGGACATAGAACATATAACTTCACACACACACACACACACACACACACACACACAAACACACACACAAAAAAAAACAACTCAAAGTGAATTAGAAGCCCAAATGCAAAATGCAAAACTGTAAAACTATTAGAAGTTAACATAGGAGGAAATCTAGTTGTCTTAGAGTTTGTGGATGAGTTTTAGATACAACACCACACATGATACATAAAGGAAAATTGATAAGCTAGACTTAAGAATTAAAAACAAGCTACAGATTGGGAGAAAATATAGTATTTGAAAAAAGACTCTGTTGAGCTGTATCCATAAGATTCAGTGGATTCTAAAACTCCAGTAAGAAGACAAACAACCCAATTAAAAAGCAGAGCTACAGACCTCAATGACCACCTTCACAAAGAGGATATACACAGGACACATAAACTTATGGAAAGATATTCCACATCATGTGCCAGCAGGAAAATGCAAGTTAAAATTCAAAGGGCTACCACCACATGCCATTAGAATCGACAAAGTTCAAAAAATTGACAACAGCAAATGCTGATGTGGATGTGGAGCAATTGGAGCTCTTCTTTACTGCTTATGGGAAAGCAAAATAAGGATGCAGTAATTTGGAGAAAATTTTGAAGTTTCATACAAAACTAAATATAGTCATCCCAGGCAAGATAGCAATCATACTCCTTGGAATTTACCCAAAGGTGTTAAAAACGTATGTCTACAAAAAGCATGAAACTGATGCCTGTAGAAGTTTTATTTATAATTGCCAACACGTAGAAACAACTAAGAAGCACTTCATTAGGTGACTGGACAAACAAACTGGTTCATCTAGATAATGGTATATTTTGTGGGAAAATAAAAGAAATGTTATTTTGCTATGAAAACACATGGAAGAAACCTGAATACGTATCCCTCAAGCAAAAGAGCCAATCTGAAAAAGGTAAGTATTGTATGCTTCCCAATAGCACAAACCTTTGGGAAAAACATACACAACTCTGGAAGATATAAAAGGATCAGTGGTTTCCAGGGCTTAGCTGAGATGGAGGGATAAATATGTAGACTACAGAGGATTTTAGGATAATAAAAATATTCCATATGATAACTATAATGGTGGATACACATCAGTATACATTTATCCAAACGCACATAAAATACAACACCAAGAGTGAATCCTAATGTAAATTATGGACTTTGGTTGATAATGATACATTCATGTAGGTTCATCAATGATAATGGGAATGATGATGGTTGAGAATTAAGAAAGTATTAGGCAGGGTTATGTAGGAAATCTCTTTATCTTCTTAATTTTGTTGCAAACTTAAAAGTTTTCTAAAAAAGTCTTGAAAACAGACAAGTGGTGTGTGTGTGTGTGTGTGTGTGTGTGTGTGTGTATGCGCACACATACATATTATGTCAAATGAAATACAGAGAAACTTGGGGGAGAGACAAAAAGAAAGGCAGACATCTAAGACTATCATACTTTCTTATTTGAGCTCATTGAAAATGTTTTGCAGTTGACTGTTTCCAATAACCTAAAAAGAAGTGGACACAAAATCAGAAACAACTATTTAGAAAGTTGCTGTTCATGAAATCAGGTAAGGCAGCTTGCAAATGTATTTGTTTCTGGAAATATTAAATTTAAATTTTTCATTTAAAATTGTGTTCAAACATTAAATCTATATAAAACAAATGTTCCTGGCTTGGTCTTTAGAAATGGATTTTTGCCTCCTCTGATCTGATCTGTTTCTAATAGCCTTATTCCAAAGAAGTCTGCTCAAAGAAGCAAATGTATTAGATGTAGGTTCTTTGCATTTATAAACCTTGACTTTGTTTCTCTAACATATTACACATTCCATCCTACATGAATCATGGTGGCTTATATATTTGTCTTTCTCAGCAGAATTGGATGGTGGTCATATTTTTACGTCTTATTGTATTTAAGGAGAATGCAGATTCACCAAAATATGACTTTATTTGTTTGATGTATAATAATTTCTAAAGTGCTTACATTTATATTAAGTGTGTGGCATTCTGTATTTGATAAATATAGCTAGTGGAATAAGTGCCACTATTTTTATTTTACTGGTGGCATGACTGAGGCTCATAAAAACCTTTCATAATTATAAGGAAGGGGCATGGTTCCATCATATTTCCAGAATCCAAGTTCAGTGTATGTGTGGTTAGACATATTTAATTCAACATTCATTATTCCAGCACTTTCATGTTATATATGCTTATAAATATACTTACACAGTGGAAATTTGAAAGAATCCTTACTGTCTTTTTCTGAGAAAAGAAAATAAATGTTTTTTCTTTCCCCCCAAAGACTGTTTTTAGACATGAATCCCCAAAAATGTCAAAAGATAACACTGAAAACAGGGTGAAACTGCCCCAGCTTCTCTAATGTTCACTTTTCCTGGGTTTAATTAAACATGAAAAATGCAAATCACAACTTTCTGAATGTACACAGATTCCACAAGCAAATACAAGTGCATTTTCAAGAGCGACTTTAATTTTCCTTCTTTTCATCCTAATTGACAACATTCATGGAAGGAGCACAGTATGAGCAGTAAAAAAGTCAGAAAAATTAAATAGAGAGACATTTTGAACTGCATAATATGTCTCCTCTTTCATTAAGAGAATGAAATATTGTCAGTGCCCTTTATAGTTTTAATTAAGTATGTCAGCATAATACTTAATTGAGAGAAATATGCAAATGGTTGTTTCTTTATAAGGCCAAAGATAAACAAACACAACATTCTGCAAGTACCCATCTCATTATATATCCATGCAGAAGTCTTGAGTAGATTAAGTTAATATAGGTGGTTCTTTTTACATAAACTGTTATTCTCACCTTTTTTATGGTCAAGTATCTGAATAAAAAAAAATGCCAGCAAGATTGGAATCTTTAAAATATCAGCATTCAGTGTTCTTTTTGGAGCAAAATAACATGACTGATTCAAAGTCATATTATATAGAAGTTGAAGCTGTTTTATCATTTCCTTTGAGTTGCAGTCCTGAGAGTGAATGCATAGTGTCATTCTAGATATTTAGAAAAAGTAGACATAAGAGATGCTGGAATGAATGAATTCCTCATTCTGAGGAACGCAAAGACCTTGTTGACCTTCTGCACCTAGAAATTACTGTATTTAGGTCATCACAGGTGGATACCTGTCACAAACTCTAAGGTCTATCTTCTTTGCTTGCACTAAAACATCCTAATACCATATAATTCAGCCATACCAGATCACTAGCTCCTCTTGTATATCTGTATGGACGTTTTATAAAAATGTAAGCACTTGGGTAAAGTTCCAGTGAGTTAGAGTTAAGCAGAATTCGACATCAGGTTGTTGCTGAACTCAAGCCAACAGTTACTGGCTCCTCCAATGTTTTGGAAACATTGTAATCAAATATTCTTCACTGATGTGCTGGTGGAGCTGCCTGACAGCTAAAACTTTTTATTTTTATTTTTTTAATTTTTAATTTATTTTAATTAGTTACACATGACAGTAAAATGCATTTATGCACTTTGACATATCATACATAGATGAAATATAATTTCTCATTTTTCTGAATGTATATTAGTTATCATAATCACATTAGTTATGCAATTATATATATAATTATGAAACAGACATTGTTACTTTATATATATATATATACTTTATATATATATATATAAAGTAACAATGTCTGTTTCATTCTTCTATTCTTCCTATCCCCACATCCCCTCTCCTCCCCTCCCTTTACTTCTCTCTACCTAAAATAAGGTAACTATATTCTTCCCTAGTGCCCACACCCCCTCCACCTTATTGTGAATTAGCATCTGCATATTAGAGAAAACATTTGGCCTTTGTTTTTTGGGGGGTTGGTTTATTTCGCTTAGCATGATATTCTCCAACTCCATCTATTTCCTGGCAAATGCCTTGATTTCATTCTTCTTTAAAGCTAAGTCCATTTTCTTTATCCATTCATCTATTGAAGGACACCTAGGTTGGTTCCATAGTTTAGCTATTGTGAATTGAGCTACTATAAACATTGATGTGATCGCATATAAGTCTTATTACCACCAAAACTTTATAAAATGTGCTCTGCGTATAACTAAAAAGAACAGATTTCAAAAAATTACAAAATGTGCTCTGCTTATCAAATTAAACAAGAGATGGACCACATTTATGAAGGGTTTAAAATATAACCTCTAGGAAACATTCATCTTTTGGGGTCAAATGACTTTGCCCCACAGTTTGCAATATGTATTATCTCACATCAATGGCTATGGCATTAACTGTCCAGATCTGACATGGTGAGAGAGCAACTTAATTTCTAAATAATGTAGCCAAAGACTTGGCAGTTTCAGGAGCAAAGTTTCTTCCTAAGGAATTTTAAAATAATATCGATATTTCAGTTTTGCTGCAGAAGTGCATATCCTGGGTACTTGTGGTAGGGAGCTCTTCAAGTTGATGTCTGCTTCTCAGTATTCACACCTTTCTCAAGTTTCCTCCCACATTGCCCATATGTTGGACTGAGGGACCTATAGCACATACAGAAGTGAGAAATGGATACTTCTGAGATTAGGTTATGAAAGACTACAAAGTCTCTGCCTTGAATGTTCTTTTGTGAATCAATCAATTTCTCTCTCTCTCTCTCTCTCCCTCTTCTTCTCCCTCTCCCTTTCTGATCATTCACTCTGGGCAAAGCAAATTCCCATGTCTTAAGCTGCCTATGGAGAGGCTTACATGGCAGAAACAGAAGTCTAGGGCCAAAAGCCAGAGAGGAACTCAGATTTGCCAAAACCACATGAGTGAGCTTTACAGTTAATTCTCCAGCTCCAGTCAAACCCTGAGCTCACCTACAACTCCATTCAGCAGCTTCACTGTGGTCTCGAGAAAGACCCTACATGAAACCACTCAAGCAGACCACTCTGGATTCTAAACCTCCAAAGCTGCATGAAATAAATATTGATTGCTTGAAGTTCCTAACATTTTTTTTTTTGCTTATTTATTTAGCAACTCATATAAATGAATATGTCAAAAGTTAAAACAACATGACCTATATAAAACACCTAGGACATAAACTGGTATATAGTCAGCATTCTATAAATATGTACCCTTTCCCATTAAAAAAAGATAAAAACAAAACAAAAAATCCTGAAAATAATTGGATAAAGGATAGAAAACTACAGTGCTCATAGTTAATTTTTTTTTCATTTTACTATTTTTTCTATTTTTTAAAAATATTAATTCTATTAGTGATAACTTAACAATCATGTAGTATATATAATATAAAGCCATACCAAGAGGACAATTTATTTTCATTCACATATATTGAATGTTAGAGGCCTACTGAAGTAAAACATAGTTGTAGTTTAATTTAACAGTGATGAATTACTGGAGTGAATTCATGCAAACAGGGAAATTGAAATTAAATTCATCACACCAAGGAAAACACTTCCTACCCATGTAAATTAGCAGCTTTTCCGCTAAAATCAATTTGTTTTGGTAAATTATGCTAAAATCCTCAAAGGGCTTAGGTAAGTAATTTATTATACTCTTGGCGGTTTCATAATGTTAGGAAATAAAATGTATTCACACAATATTAGAGGCATAAGCTGAGAACTTTAGTGACAATTTTTGTTTATTACAATTAATCTAACCTGAGTGCACTATCAGAACACCCACATTATGTAGGACATATAATATTTGTGTCTGTGCTTAGAAGATCCTGTTTTTAAAAAAGAACAAAAGCATACAAAGAAAGAACTCATCTTTTTAGAGTAGGGACTACTTCCTAAAATGTTTGGTGACAATGATCAGGTCAGTAATTTCCATAAAAAAGACCTTGAATTTTGTAATTCTAAAGTGAAAACTCACCTTTCTAAGCCAAGGTAAAATTATGGTTTGACACAAAGTTTTGTGGAATTTGTTGGGTAACTCAAACAATGTGTTTGTTTAGCTGCAATTTTAGGGTGGGATATGACTCTTTGTACTGGAAACCATGTGGAATTTTCAATTAATCTCTCTTAGTGGCAGAGTAGAGGTGTTGTTATTAGTAATTGACATCTTTCTTATATCCAATGGGTGAGACTATCCCTATCATTCTACTTCATAGATATATTCTACCCCCCTCTCTCACTGCATGAGATTGGTTTTAGAAACATAATTTCTTATCCAAAGCCAAAATAGGTGACTAATAGTCTCATACCTGTCATCTTAACTACCCCAAATTATTCTTCACATAGTTGGCAAAAATGATCTTATCCAACAATACTTTGGTATGCCACTCTACTGCATGAAATCACTTAACAATTTATTTTGACCACAGTATGAATACTAACCTTAAGCACTATCTTTTAAGATCTTTTACATTTAATTAATTGTTGTGTCTTTTGTTCCTCTAGGCCCTTCATTTCTGATACATCAAATCCCTTGACAGTTCCAAAACATATCATCCATTTCCCAAAATACATCATTATCATTATCCCAGCCATCAAGACATGGTCTTCTCTTTGCATGGTGTCTCCCCTTTTAGGATTAATAAAATTTAATGCACTAATTTTTTTCTAGTATCATTTCCAAAGCACTTGATGTTGACTATGATTATGTTCTTTCTCACTAGTTTATAAATTCCATGGAGTCCACAAGCAATTGTGTTTGGTGGGGGACACATATATTAGACACATATATAAGGCACATAAATTAGACTCTTTATTAGAGTCTAATTCACCTTACTTTCTGCTTCATCACCCAGATTTTCATACCCCATTGCATCTGATTACTTGCTGTCTTTTTCATATCTTTCAAGAGCTGAAAAGCCACTTTATTTATCCTTTAGAAAGATGAGCTAGATGGATAGATATAACATCATAATGATTGAATAATGAAAAATGACAAACATCTTGAAATTTACTGCTGGAATGGTGTTAGATTTTATATATACATGAGAAGATCACCTGACTGGTGTTATTCTGAAGTTTTGATCATAGATGGGGACTGATTCATTTCCAGGTCTTATATTACTCATTAACATCTGGGTTATTTCATTGGAGAAAACAAGTATATATGAACAATTTTTTTTAAATAAATGACCATCCAAGCAATACCCAGTGTTTTCAGATTACACTTTTATCCATTCTCCATAGGATTCTTAAGAAGTTACAATGGTTGGGTGAGGCCAAAGTTCCCTCCTCTCTGACTTACAGGAAAGAGAGCCCAGGTGGACATGACCCACATGCTTTCACTTAACATTATTCCAAACACTGGACCCTGTGTTCCTTCTACTCCATCAGCAAACCACAATCTATATGTGAATTTGATTTTATGCCATACACACGTTTTAAAAAAGCCAATGGAATTTTGGCAAATAAAACGGAATCATGTGACAATTAAGTATCTTTTATTTTAAGTTGCTATAACCTGATGCAATACAAATATCTCTTTTTTGATAAATAGAATAATTAAAACATTTGGTTTTGGACATATGACATCTTACAGAGAGAATTCACTTTATGATATTGAAATTGTAACATGACAATCTTCAAGTTTGAGCAAACTTGATTCAAAATCAAGCACTAAAAGATTTTGGCTTTGTTGTTCATTTTTTGTTGAGGTTATTTGTGTGCTTTTTGCCTTCTGGTTGAATTCACTGGGTTTATAATAATTATGTTATTTGTTGTGGTATTATGTTTATTACAGAGTTAATTTGTGAAATATTAAAAAATATAAACTGTGTTTTTTTAAAAAGATTTGCTACATCTGATATACTAAACATAAATTTCAAGAAATGAATATGAGCATAAATTGATGACTTCAAATAAAAGTACATTTTAAACATTTAAAGAAACACCATTTCAAATTTGAATTTTCTTATTAAGAATATTAAAGTCATGTTTCAGGCTTGGTAAAGCTTACTGAAGTAAGCAATGTGTCTCAAGTGTGTAAATAAACAAAAAAATAAAGTCACAATGGTATCCCAAAGATGCTCTTATTAATGGTTAAAAATTTGCTCTATGTAAGAGGCCTGAGAAGTTTCCCAAAGCACATACTTATGGTTTTCTTCTACACTTCTGGCTGTCTCAGCTTCTCTCATTAATCTTGCAGTAAATGATGCTAATACAGGAGTTGCAGGGGGCATCAGAGTCTGCTTATTCTCTGTTTGTGGTCCCCAGTGGGTGTGAGGTTGTAGCAATTAAGGCAGTGTGTGTGCTGTTTTGAGGCACCACGAAGATAGATTAATTAGGTTGCAAATGGTCCCAGTGACATTGCCAACAGAGTCTTTGATGGGCCTGGTCCAAGGTGATTGAGTCAGAGGATAGTGATGGATAGACCATCTCAAAAGAAGGGAATTGACTAGGGGAAGCAAAAGGAGAGCATCTGGTGTCTATAACAATGAACATGCCATGGCTTCAGTTCCCAAAGTGGAACAACCCTAATGAAGAAAGTCCTAAAGAAAACTGTAAAATATGCACCATCGATTTGACAATAGTTTATACCTCACAAGTTAGTTTAAAAGGACAACCTACACAGTTAGTATAATTTAGAACTAATGACTAACGTGATTGAATTATTTTAATAAATAAACATATGGATCAAAAGACATATTGCCCCATTTAAAATAGTCCCTTCAAACAAAGGAAAAAAAATTAATTTAAAATATATGTATAGAAACACTAAAACAAAATTGAGCAATAATTTTATAAAAATGTATAAGAAAGAGGTTGGGGTTGTAGCTCAATGGTAGAGTGCATGCCCTGAACACCTGAGGCCCTGGGTTTGATCCTCAGCACCACATAAATGAATAAAAATAAAGATACTGGGTCCATCTACAACTAAAAAGATTTTCTTAAAAATTTACAAGAAAATTGTACATTTAGCTTAAGTAACTACAAGAATTTAAATATTTACATACAGAGAAATAAAAAATTTAAATAAATTGAGTTATATACCATATTCGTGTTCTAAGAGATTTAATATTGTTAAGATGCTGACTCTTCTAAACGTTATTTGATCTATAAAACTCCATCCCAATCAAAGGTTCAGTGAAGGCAGTGGTTATTCAACAGGAAATTGATGTGTTCTGTAACACATAACTGTGGAAGAAATGGATAAACATATAGAAAAAGTTATTGAACATTTATTCAGTTCATACAACAGCTTATTCGGGAGACCAAATATCCAATGTGAATTTTGTTCAGTTCATAACATGATGTGTATTTGTCCTTTGGGTAAACAATGCTTTCATATATTGGGCAAAGAACATGCCAAACATATTCTTTAAATGAAATATTTATCTTCATCCAAATTAATAAGATTTTCTCTTTAAAAGCTTAACTGAAAAGATATAAATGCAAGACCCAGATTTGAAAGAAATCTAGAATTCTAAAATACTCTTGCAATTTACTGATAAGTATAAAAACAAATCAATTTTAAAATGGTAAAAGATTCTGCTTTTGAATATATGTATGAATTGATGAATGAGTACTTGATAAAGTAAGGATAATGCAATTTTAGTAGTAAAATACAAATGGTTGGTACGTTAAGTACTCATTTTAAGCCTTTCAACTTTGTCTTATATTTGGAATTTTTTTAAGATTGAAATAAAAATATTGATCGATGCATTTACAATTGAATTATTTTATTTTTGGCAAACAGTAATTCTAGAACAATTCACTGTTCACAATAATGATTTGTGAGTTATAAACAACTACCACAAAAGCATGCAAGCAATATAAAGAAAGTAAAGGGCCTTGGGCCCACTCCTATTCTACTGTGCAATAGGCATATATATTTTTAGCATCATTCCCAGTTGTCAAACTGTACTATCAGATTTGAGAACCCCTGGTGCAAAGCTTTGTTTTCACATAATTTGCCTGGACTTCATGGTAAATACACAGTGTGATTTAGCAGGCATAGGTTTTGAACATTTCTAATGGGCTCTTAAGGGGTACTTTCATCAATGGTCCACAGCCATACTTTATGCACCAAGGTTTTATGGTACTGTGTCTCAAAATGTAGTGCATCAGAATGATGGGGACACTTATTGAAGTAAAATTTCTAGGCTCCCTGGCGCCCCAATTATTTAAGACGAACAGTTTTAGGGTATGACCTAAGAATTTTAGCTATTAACATGCTCTGATGACACTGGTACTTTGGTCTGGCAACCAAATTTTGAGACTGATTGCTCTAGAGCCGTGCAGTGGGAATTCAATAACCACATGTGGTTATTGAGGACGGTTGGCCCTCTCTATTTGCAGATCCTACATTTGTAGATTTAACTAATTATAAATTTTAAAAAAATTCAGAAAAACAATTGTGTCTGCATTGAACATGCATAGACTCTTTTTGGCCATTATTTCTTAATACTGTATAGTAACTATTTGCATAGCATTTTCATTGTATTACAAATTATCTGTAAATTAGAGATGATTTAAAACTTATGGGTAGATGTAATTATGTTAACATTAGGCCATTTTATATGAAAGAATTGAACATCTGTGGATTTGGTATCCCCTATGGATATCAAGGACTGAATGTATTTGAAATGGGACCAGCTCAAATCTATATATGCCACTATAAAAAATATACCCTGTATTTCAATAACTTAGTTTGTAAACAAGTATAAAACATCTCAGTAATTTTATATTGATTTAATGGAGAGAAAATATTTTATATAGTTTATTGAATAAAAGATATCATTAAATTAATTTCACCTCTACAAATATTAAACCATTTTTAATATGGCTGATATAAAAATTTAAATTACATATATGTCTCAGATTATTGTCTTGCATTATATTTCTATGAGACAGAATTGTTCTAGACTTTTATTCTAGAATTTATTCTAGAGAATCACTTTGAATTTTACTTGCCCACCCAGTTTGTTGCAGCTGTAAAAGATTTGGTCTGAAGGAGTTTTCAACATTAAAAGAAAATGTTAAGACACCTGTATACATAATGGAGTTTTATTTAGCCACAAGGGAAAACAAAATCATGGCATTTTCAAGAAAATGGATGGAGCTGGAGACCATCATGTTAAATTAACTCAGAAGGTGAAGGTCTTATGTTTTCTTTCATATGCAGAAACTAGAGAGAAAAAAATAAAACAAAGTTGGAAGAAGATCTCCTATGAATCAAAGGGAGATCATAGAGTAAAGGAACCCAGGCGTGAGAGGAAGGGAAGGAGAAAATGCTTTGGAAGTGATATTGGCCAAATTATATTGTTAAATTTGTGTATGTATGAATACGTGACAACAAATCTTATCATTATGTTTTATGTGTGACTATGTAACAACAAATACCATCAATATGTAAAACCACAATGCACCAATAGAAAATATTGTGGAAAAAACACATTGAGACATAATCTTGTGTGGTTCTCTCATTTCCCTATTTTAAACTGGTTCACTTATGGACTTCTATATATTTGGTTATAAAATTCTAGGAACTATACTTTAAAATGCAAACATTTCTTCAAATAATATTAAGGAAAAAAATCACTCTGTAGCTCCACCTTTAGGAAACAACTCCTGGCATCTTGTATTCCCTTAGAGTACTCCTCCCTTCTCTCAGTCTTCTTTTCCACCTGCTTGCTTTTACTCCAAATGTTTTCATTATCTGAGCTACTCTTTTTTTTTTTTTTTTCCTCTTTTGCCTCTGAAAATCCTGGCTGTCTTTCAAACACCAGCTTGGCCCATTCCTGAGAACGAATTGCTCACACTGCAGGTTCTACCTTTCATATTCCCATGTCGATGTGTTTCCCTGTAAAACAGAACTTAAATTTCTTCTTTCTTCACATCTTTTACCCAGGCACCAAGGAGCCCTGTGACTTCCATGAATACCAGACTCCCTGCTGGCCTCATTCCCTACACCTCAAGGAGTCTGCACAGGAACTCTGCTTCCCTGTGTATGCATTTACTAATTTATATCAGCAATTTGTGAAGATCTGATGTATTCTTGGGTTTTATTTAAAATGTTTCTTTGGAGCTGTAGTTGCTTCATTAGCAATTCACCAGGGTAATAATTGCATGTGACACCAAGGATGTATTGTGTCCTATTTTCTATGTCCCTGGGCAGAAATAGAAACAGGGGTTGCATCCTAAACAAACACAGGATATATAGATATTTCCTCCCAATGTTATAATTCCTGATCTCAGCAGTAGAAGAGAATTTTTCTACTCCCCAAATATATATTTTTTTCTATTTACTTCCAGAATTCACCAGAAGTGGTTTTCCCTTGCAGCTTAAAGCTTTAGTCTTAATTTGACATAATAAATCTCCCTTTAAGCTAGCATTAGTGGCTTCCACTTTAATATTAGTAGCCAAATACATATTTTTTTAAAGTAAGTATAGGTAAGAAATAGAGGTTGCATATGTAAATGGAGAGATGAGAGTCCTGGAAGATAAAAATAGCTGCTTTCCAAGTTTCCCTTGTATCCTGCCAATTCAGAATTCACTCAGCACCTGAAAATACCACATCTCTTAGGACTTCCTCTACCACAACCCCTCTCTCCGATATCTGCTCAGAAGTACCACTTATTTTATGTAAAGTGGGTCCTCCCACAAGCACAAAACATACCATTCAACACTTCATCAAGACTGAAAACCTGAACAAACAATCAAGAAGTCCAGAATCACACCAGCCAACTAGACTTCCTTCTCAATTCTACCAGCATCCAGTATATGGTCAAGGAGTATAAAAGTTCAGAAAAGTTTAAGAATTAGACTTTCCAATCTCTCCGTTAGAGATGGTGAAACTCTTCTTAAGATTTTACAAAATTAACCCAAACATACCCAGATTTTTAATCAAAAACAAACAAACAAACAAAAACTGGACACCAGGCCTAGTTATTTTACTAATACACCATGATCTGCACATTTCTTTTTTTTTTTCTTTTTACATGGAGGGCAATGTCAGGTGCCCTCTTAAATTTCATACCCAATATCTTCTCGGTCTTCACTTCACTTGTGACTGTGGCACCTTCAATACATTGAGTCACTGATCAAAACTTGTGTTATGCTATCAGTGACCAGGATTGCCATTGCTCAGCTTCCCGGGTCAGTAGCATATAAAATTACCATGAGATTAAATGAAAAGACTGTACTAACTTTTCAAAAGCCAAGAGAACAAAGATTGAACTGAGTATGCTTTAACATAACAAAGCCCTCTGAACTATGTATTTATTTATTGAGGCATTAAAATTAGCTGAGATAAGAAGCACCCATTAAACAGATTAATTAAAAGGAAAAACTCCGCAGATTTTGTTATTTTAATGAACATGTGAAAATCCATAATGGGAATATTGTTTGCCCCTCTTTTAACTTTGTAAGAATCTTCACACACACACACACACACACACACACACACACACACATAAAATAACTGGTGTCAGAACGCCATGAAATACATTTTGGTAAATGTGGGAAATGCTGATCTACAGAGAAGAAAACATTGAAGGAGAATTAATTACGTTATAAGAAAGCTATGTCTAATAAGGAAGAAAAATATTCCAAGAACATATAATCAAAGATTAAGTATTAAAGAACTATGGGCGCGTGTGGATCTTCAAGAACTTTTGAAGTATTTCTGCATTGGAGAGGAGAGAAAGATGTGAATAAAAACGTTAAGATGGGTTCAGGAAAATAAGGACTAGAATAGGCTATATTATGAATGCAGCTGGCAGTTCAGTTCCTAAAGGCAAAGGTTTTCAATTGGCTATGACTTACTTCCTACCACACCCTCACCCCTAAAGCATATGGCAAAGTATGGTGACATTGTTTGGTTGTCTTACTAGGAGGGAAAACGTGATTGGCATATAGTAGGTAGAAACTAGGTTGCTGCCAAATATATTACTGTACCAAGGTCAGCCCCATCTTCACCACCACCAAAACCACAGCAAAGACTCATGGTGCTCCAAGTGCCAATGGTGTAGCCTTGAGAAACCTTGCTGTAGAGTTTAACATTTGTAATGAAATTCCAGCCTCCAGATTTTACTGAAGGCATATGGAAGAGTCAGAATTTCAGGACAATGGATTTATGTTTTCAATTGACCAAAGGGAATCAGTATGTACCCCCCCCATACACAGGCAAGTTATTATAGTTAAATTTAAGTTGCCTGATTTATATATAGGTTCATAACACACACACACACACACACACACACACACACACACACTCCTATATATAGGAAGCAAAATGAAAAACAAAATTGTTGAGATGAGTGAAGATGAGAGGTATGAACAAGTTACAAGAGTGAAAAATAACATTTACTGTGTTCTTATGACCCCCTTGAAACCATAAGCCATATTTGCACATAAAGTCTTTCAGTATTTAAAAATAACTTATGATACTCTATCTCATCGTATTACATTATAGTGAATATAGTGGATTCAATATGATGGGAACTTTTTATATGTACTACTTCTTGATGTATAATAAATATTTTGTTTAGCCTCTAAATATCTCCTATATATATGAAGCAGGAGATGCCACTCTATAGAAGGTCATCCTCAGAAGCCTCAGTCATTCCTTCTGAGGTCTCTGGTTCCCAGGTTCTGAGTTTGATAACTGGGAAGATACCTACCCACTTGGTGTCCTTGATTTGGTCAGAATAACTGCATGATAGCATCCTGTCCACAAGATGGCAGTGGTGAGATAGTGTTTGATGAGAGAGGTTACCGGTGCCTAGGTTTAAAAGGATTTTTTTTTTTTTTTTAATTTGGTAATTCAATTTGTGTCTGTCTATCAGAAGTTAAAGAGGATAAGGGGATTTCAGAGGAAGACAGCAAGGAGAAAGAAGAAAGAGCATTGCTGGTGCAATGCAATTTCTTCATAAGAAACAAAAACACAGAGTTTCTTTTCTTCATGCTACAGACCTGCTCTTTGTCCAAGTGAAAGAATTCTCACATAATTGCAAAGCTATATTTTTATACATATACATTTTTCAGCAGAGCCTGGTCCTTACAAGACATTCCCTATCACTTTCCTTTACTGTATACAAATAGTTGAAAGGGACACCCTCAATTTTTTTTTTTTGAATTTTACTAGTGAGAATGCTGCATTTTAGTTTAAAATTTTATACACTATAGGCATTTATATCACTGTACTCCATTGCAAAACCATATTTTCTATTTCCCTACAATAACATGTTAGTGGGCAATGACTATTTGGATAGCATATGACTAAGTGGTAGGATAAAAATTCTCTCTCTCTTTTTTTTGACTCATATTTTCAATCAAATTTACCATAAATAACTTGCCTTTTCCTGTGTCTTAGCTAAGGACACTACCACTTTAATTTAGTCCCAAAGTGATATAAACACTTTCATTCTTTGTCCTTAGTGTCCTCAAATTTGCTTACAAAGGGTGCTATTGTTAACTAGTTACAAAATATGCAGTAAACATGGTGTGTTCACACACACACATCCACATATATATTTAGAATGAAAATTAAAAAAAAAAAGAAGCGATAGTTAATGGTGTGAGGTTGTCCCCTTTCTTAAAAATAGTTCTGTTGTACATCCAAGTGAAGCATGCTCACTTAAATAAGTTCAGTAGCCGGGACATCTGGTTCCCCAGCAGTTCATCATTATGGAAAAGGAAGTGTAGGTATGAGATATCTTCCCATCATTATAAAAGGGAACTGTCCTGACTGACACTTGTTTGCCTTACTTCCTACAAGGTCAGAGAACATTCAACTGTATATCCAAGCAAGCCTTCAGAGTATCTGAGCAGGATCCCGGACGCAGACCTGCTCCCAAGCGGGGAAAGAGAAACTATTCAGGAGACCTAATCTTTTCCTGAACAGTAAGGTAGGAAGATGCCACATACACCTTTTTCAAAAATAAAAAGAGAAATTTTATATATCAATCATTTACTTGTACATGAAAGAAATAGTAATGAAGTTTGGACAACTAACAAAAGTTAAAACTCAGAACAGAGAGGAGTGAAAGAAGAAAGATAAATGGGACATTACAGACATATAGAAAAAAAATAGAGACAGGTGAGAAATATAGACCTGTGAAAGAGTTTATCATATCATATGACCATCTGCAACCACAGGAGGCTGGTGTGGATATTGTGCTTTGATAAAGCTGGCTAGGGTTCTCTAGATTCAAAGTTTCATTATTTATGCATCCTCTGAAAGCTTTAGGTATACAAATGTGAGGCACACAGACCTGACACACACCTTGCTATATAAGCTAACATCAGCTTTCACCTCTACATTGTCTGTCACATGCTTGAGCCAAGTCACCACTCTCCTCTCTCACACTTTTGACTGAGTCATTGGGATCCCTTTTTAAGTAGGGAAAAATTAACCAGGCCACCTCATTGTCACTGGAGGTTTACTTCATTAAATGTTCTCAGTTACAAAAAAGCAGAATGGAGCCAATTTCATTTCCTAGATTCAAATCCTTCCCAGAATTCTCCAAACCCAGCTATGAACCAATTTACATAATCCTGACTCCTTTATGGAGTGTCTCCTTTATTGAAGGGGACTTTGAGGACAGAAAGAAGAAAGGGGAATGGCTATGATATGCCAGGTTTTGTCATGGGTTCCTCTAAAAAGTGAAGCCACCTACCCAGGGAATGAAACCTACAGAAAGAGGCATCTACCTTACAGAGTTAAGGTGGCCTGTTAAGCACTTGAGAGCAATAAGGAAGACCAAGTCACATGGTAAATTGTCCTGCTACATTTATAGGGTCACAAATAAAGAAAAAAATCCTCCTGGAGGTCAAAACATGAATTTTCCACATACAGGACATTTACCACTGTTATTAAGTGAGATGACTTTCAATTGTAAAGACCTGGTGTTTTTGTTTTTTTTTTTTTAAAGTCATATTTAATCAAACAATCCTTTCATTTATTTCAGAAAGAGTGCCTTGTTATCATGTGACAAACTTTAACCTTCCCCTAATTAGTGCTAATTTATGAATATAACACAGAAGCAGACTTCAGGATCACAATCCAGATAAGCAGTGGCATCTAGCCAATATTTAATAGTATTGTTTTGATTCTATCATATTTTTTTGTACAAAGTGTTGTTTATAATTTATCATTGTGACACAATGTTTATTTAAAAAATATATTTGGTTAAGTTAAATATTAGTCATTGTGCACAAAATATCAAATAATTACTGGTTTTGATAGCACAGGAAGATAAGATTTGTGGACAATGGGATCTCAATTGTGATTCTGGGTCAGAACTGTTGCTCTTCATCCTGATTTGGCATTAGAAACACCTAGGGGAATTTTAAATATATAGATGCAAGCATCCCATCTCATAACAATTAAGTTAGAAACTCTGAGGGCTAGAGTCTGAACATTGATTTTTTTTTAAAAGCTCCCCAAGTGATTTTTTTTTTTTTTTTTTTTTTTTTAGTTATCGGCGGACACAACATCTTTGTTTGTACGTGGTGCTGAGAATCGAACCCCAGCCGCACGCATGCCAGGCGAGCGCGCTACCACTTGAGCCACATCCCCAGCCCCCCAAGTGATTTTAATGTGAGCTTGTGCTGAGAACCATGGTGTTGGGGTTTGCTAATTTTAAAGGATGAAAACTAGATACTGCCACCCAAACACAAACTTTTAGTAAAGAGATGGGTGCAAATAAATGAGTATAATAATATAGTAATATAAAGGCTTTAATATGGAATACCTTTATTTTTAAAGGGAGAACAAATTGTAAATTCAAAATCAACTACTCACCCTGTAAATTCAAATGTCTGATGTTCTAAAAACATTTCATTAGGACCAAACTCATGCTCAGCCATCAGCTTCATTTGTCACCTTGGGCAAGCAACTTGACTTCTCCGTGTCACAATTTCCATTTTTGTAAAATAAAGGGAGAAAGCATATCTGACATGGATTGTCCCCAAAGACCCTACTAGCAGAAAATTTTTACATTAAAAAAAATTAAATGGAAATGACCAAACACTGCTTCTTGTTTGGTTTAGTATTAATGGTGATAATTAAAAATAGAATCAGAAATGCGGTTCATGAGGTTTGCCTTTACTTTTTTGTAGTGTAGATAGATTTTGAAAACTATTTTTTCCTCTCCCTGAGCTGACAGTTCAGCCAGCAAGCAACCTTTTAAAAGCCTTACTCAGAGCAAGGAAACCAGCTTGAGTATGCACAGTGAGGACACGGTTGACCTAGTAATGAGGACTGTAAAATTGCATTGATTTTCTTTTTTGACCTCCCTTTCCATTTAACCATTTGTCAATACTGGAGAAAGAAAGCTGTAGAATGTAATTTTTCAGCAACTGGAAAAAAATACAACTTGTCCAGGGGAAGGGAGTTGGAATACCATTTTGACATGGAACCAGAGCTTTAAATAAAGTGACTTCTCAGTTCCTATGCTGAATATAAACCCATAGGATCAAGAAAGCATTTTACATTCTAGTTTTCCTGAATGTGTGACTGGCCTAACTCCTTATTTGCCTCTAGGACCAACCTAGACTTCCTTCTCTCTCTTTCACTCGTTTTTGACCTACTGTCTTAGATAATTTGGGGGCAACTTCTTTAAAATGTCTCGTAAGGATTTTAATAAGACCCTTACCCTTTGACAGAGTAAGGTGCCCATTATACCACATGCCTACCAATACTCATGCCCAAATTATTATTTCACAATTAGTTGTTTATTTTCTCACTTGTGATACTGTGAATTCTTCAAGGTCACAGGCATGTCCTTATTCATCTTTGTCTCTTCAGGAGCTACACAGTGTTGACACCTGGTGGATGTTTGCAACATGATAAAGAATAATTAATAAATATTTGCAACATACACTGCTCTAAAATAAGAATGTTACCAAATATACTGGCTTCTATATATATGACACTTAACAACCCAACTTGTAATTTATTCTCAACTAGATACTGAATTTCTGAAAGTAAAATTGTTTAAAATACAGCATATTTAAAATATATCATTGATCAATTGGCTGTGCGTAGCTGGAGTACTGAATTAAGAATTTTGAAAGTATATTTAGGGTAACTAAGGATTTGTTGACTATTAGCAATATTCCTCATCATTGCTGATGATGAGATTGTCAGTAAATGGACTTTGCATTTGTTAAAGATCCCTAATTAATTTAATATAAACAGAATTTAGATAGCAGGGGAATCAAAATAATAGCTGGGGTGAGCATTTTAAAAGAAAGACAGCTGCAGTAAAAACATACAATGGTATTAATGAACATGTGGACCTACTGTGTTTATATATAACAACAAGGTTCTGCTATTCCAACCAATTATTTTTTCTCAAATCCATTTCTGTGTGTGTGTGTTTCAGCTGAGAGTGTGTGTGACAAGAGTAGGCAAAAATTTATATCCTAGATAGATGATGTCCTTGCACTATGGTTTGACCTCTTAGAGAATTAATATGATATTTTGATATTAACACAGATGTCAGCCACATCCCCCTTCTCCTGTTAAGGGTCAATAAACTTTAAATTAAGATTCACTGAGATATTATAATTTTCTCTTTTGTATCTGTCTATCCTTTTGGATTAAAAGCTGTTCAACAGCAGAAACTATAAATCATGTTCTTGTATTTTTTTTCTCCAGTTTATATGCAGACTCTAAAATGTATGTGTTTGCTTGATGTAGTGGAGCACGCCTGAAATTTCATCAACTTGGAAGGCTGAAACAGGAGGATTGCAATTTTGAGGCCAGCCTCAGCAAATTAGAGAAAACTTGCCTCAATATTTGAAAAAATAAAAGAAGAGCTGGGAATGTAGCTCAGTGGTAGAGTGTCCCGGGGGCTCAATCCCCAGCACTAAATAAATAAATAAATAAATAAATAAATAAATAAATAAATAAGTATGTTTGTAAAATTACAAATGTATATTATGATTTCTGAATCCATGAAAATGAATATAGCACATTATTCACATCTTTAATATTCAAAGGTCTCCCTTTTGCATTATTTGCTCCTAGATGGTATTTAAAGGATAAAATGTGTTTCAGAGGTTTGGAGACCATCTTTTCAATTAGAACAACTCCTAATCCTGTGTAATTTTTCTCAGCTGTGATATTGACCTACTTTAAACTAGAAAATAGAATGGAAGAAAAAAAAAACACTAAGTAGGACAAAATCTCCTAGTTTTGCTGTGGCTAAGAATGAAAAATGCATAACTACAAAAAGCATTGAAAGCATCCATTTTTTAAAATGTGTCGATGAAAAGCAGAAGTCAAAGAAATACTATATTTTCTCCTCTAACATAAACACATTATTGATAGACAATAGATGATAGCTACAAATATTGATAAATCAACATTTTTTTCCCTAAAACCAATGTATCCTGCCTCTCTACTAAAAGTGTTTCCATTTAGCCTGGGAGATACACCTGGGAAGGTTTCCCAGATATTCTGTTTAAATGATGCTCATAAATTCACTGTGTGCACCACGTACTCGGCATTGAGACCAAGAAAGGGAATGATACAAATAATCTCTCCTGTGTACTCACCTTCAACAGGAATCACTAGTCTGAAGTTTATCACTGTATGATGAGTTTTCTGTATTTTATACAAATGGTATTACAGACTAATTGCTCATTTACACCTGAGGCCTATTTGTGAGACTCCTTCTCATTGTTGTATGTGTGTGGTGGACATTATGATTTCCTACCCACCTTCAGAAACCCCTCCAGGAGTGAGGGATTATTACCACACACGCTGGGAGCAATGCCTGAAGACAGCCCTCTGTGATCAGTTCCCTTCTGAAACTGACTCAGGGAGGAAGTGTTGCTATGGGTCTTGGACACCCTGCAGTTGGCCAGCATCTAATGACTGATAAACTGAGGGGTACATAGTGTCAACCCTCTTGCCTCAATTCAAGAAATCCTTCTGGATCATTCTCCTTTCTTCAAAATTCTTTGTGATGTTGATAGAAAAATCTGTGGGGAATGAGTCAAGCTTGGCTTATCTTCCAGTTTAATCCTGCTTCTTCCCTTTAGTTTACTCAAGTGCTGATCTAAGCAGAACTTCTAATATTGACTTGTAATACACAATTGCTATTTCATCATCCTCATTGTTATATATATATAACAATGTTATGTATATAACTATATATATATATAACTATATATATAGACTTAGAAGTGTATATATATATATATATATATATATATATATATATCTTTTATTATGTGCATCAATCCAATTTGTGTGTTCCTTTTTTCTGTTGATGGGTACATGCAAAGTTTCCAATTCTAGTAATTAAAAAGTTTAGTAGATGGCAACAGGCCCAGGTAGGGTTTATGTTCAGCAGAGATTCATGCAGATTTGTCAGAATTGCCAGTGATGATTGACTGTTGGTGATTTCATGGCAAACTATTATGAGGAAGACCTGTTATATCTGGGTAAAGCAGTGAAATGTCATACCACATTAGTAATGTCTCCCATTTGTGCAAGATGATAATAAGAGACATACGCCTTATATTCCCATCCCAAATAACATCAATCTTATATTGTTTTCCAGGAATGAATACATTTACACAAAGACTTGTGTTTGGTTAAATTATCTCTCATTAAGTTTTGCATTTGCTCTTTTTGATGTGTGCAGGTTGATAAAGCATTGATTAAATGAGCTAATCATATTACTGTGAGATAAAATTCATAGAATTTTGCTCCAAGCTAAAATTGAATATTAAGGGTTAGTCACTAGTTGCTGTCAGGATTAGTAATACAGTAAAATCAAGAGTGCCTAACCTTTGGGAACTTGGATTTTTTTATTAGGTTTTAGAACTAAGAATTGTATCAGTGAAAGAATAGACATCAGAAAATGTATGAGTATCCCATTACTAGGAGGCACAAAGGAGGGACATTTTATTTAAAGTACAGATTTTGTAGAGAAATATAAAGCACATATTGATGGGGGAAGTGGACTCAATATCTCAAATGCCCCTCTCACTTATGAGATTCTATAGTTAAACATATGTGTTTAGGTAAAGAAATATATTTTGCATGTTAATTTGTTGGTAGACAATGAATTGCTGTTGGATCAGCTGTCTTTATATGTCAAGGATTCTTAAAATGTTAATTCTTAATTTTCTATAATTTTACACATTTTTTTGAAGGAAAGTATTGAAGAAGGGCATCCTTTCCTTATATAACTAATGATTCAGTGTCTGTCTTTAGTAACATGTGTAGAGTACAGTGTGAAATCAAAATAGGTGCCATGCTTGCTCTCATGGAACATTATAGATAATGGTATTCATGACCAAAATGTACAACTGAATATGTAATAGTAATTGCTGTTGGTTCCCTGCCTTGTGAGAGCATCTTTTACAGTTGGTGACAGCATCCTTCCTCTCTATCTGTGCTTGGATTGTTGCCTGATAACTAAATACAGCTGTTCTCATGTCAGAGCAATGCTCCAGGCTGTACTGGACTCAACTAACCCAGGAATCAATGATACTCCCAGGTTTACCTTGCTCAGTGTCCAATGTTGTCTGAAAATGTATTACAAAAAGCTTCTTCCAGGGCTGAGGATATAGCTTAGTTGGTAGAGTGGTTGCCTCACATGCACAAGGACCTGGGTTCAATCCCTAACACCAAAAAAAAAAAAAAAAAAAAGAAGAAGAAGAAAGAAAGAAAGCTGCTTCCTTGCGAGACAGAAGGGCTAAGGTTGTGGTAGAATTTGTGCTGCACACTGTCAAAGAGATGGAAGCTGGTCTGTTTGTGTTTCGTTGTTGTTATTGTCTTCCTTTTCTATCTTGCCTCCTTCATTCTTACTGTCCTCAAAAAACTACCTGAGGAAAAAGTCATACCCACTTCAGACTTTACTTCTAAGTAATTCAACTTAAAACAATGTTTAAGTGCAATCGTATTGCAATTGTGACAATGCATGCACTATATGGGGATACTCGTTTTAAAGCATAATAGAAGTGGGATTTAATTTGTAAAGTTCAAAGGCAGTTCTCTTAAATTGAAATGTAAAGGATGCTTAGAAACTTAGAACAACAGGATAGGAAAAAGTTCCCAGATAAGAAAAATCTATGCCATCCACTAACATTTGAGGAAGAGATCAACCAGAGATAGAGTTGAATCACAGAGAGTGACAAGTGGTTTGAAAAATCAGAAAAAAAAAATAGAGGGAAGAGCAGGTAAAGAGCACTTTTAAGACCACAGTAAAGGGGTCACCTATTAATGTAAGTGCAATAAGAAAGCATGGAAATTTTGAAGTAAGTTAACGATAAAGTAAAGTTAATAAATGATTGGCTAAAAATACCCCCAAATGCACAAAACATTGACACATTTCTCTCTGGTTAGTCTGTTTTTCTCTAGTCCACTGACCATACATTCTGCTCCTGAGGCCTATTTATCCACTGAAATCTCAGGACAAAGCTTCATTTTTCTAACTATTGGAGCTATCTAATAGTTTTTCTAGAAACACACAGCCTTCTGTATTTCTTTTCCAGGACAAACAATAAACATTCTTCAGAAAATTTATTCATTTCACTTTTGGTTCCAAGTATTATGTAATAATTCATAGGAGTTAAACTTACCTATGAACTGTCAAACAAATACATGAAGGAAAACAAGGATGAAGATAAAGTTTCCATAAACATAGGAGACTTTAGCAGTCACATCATGTTCAGACCCAGAGGCAGTCTGGTAGATTTCTTAGGTTATGTCAATCAATCTTTTGAAAGTTTGGCAACCTATACTTATGGGCCTGTCATCTTTCTTTCTTATTTTCTTACCAATACATAGCTGTAACTTTTAATAGAAAAATCAATAAATCAATGATTAAGTGGTATTTAAAACGAGGAATATTGTTAGTGAAACTAATGTTCTAGGGTTGAACAAAAGTGAAAACTGCCCTTAAGGAAAGTTTTATAATCTGGTGGTTGTATTAGTCTGTTTTTCCTTATTACAATGAAATACCTAAGGGATGATCATTTTATAAAGCAATTAAGTTTGTTTTGTTCAAGGTCCTACAGATACAAAGGCATGAAGCTGGCATTGGCTTAGTTATGGTAAGGACCCTCTTGGCTACACTACATCATGGTGGGAACATGTGTAAAAAGACACCACATGACCAAAAGAGGAAGCCAGAGAGAGAATGGAGTTCATAGTCCCTTCTAAAGACATATCCACAGTAACCTAAGACCTTCCATGAGGCTCTACCTTCCAAGTGTTCTATTGGCTCCCAACTCAGCCACCCTGAAGACTAAGCTTCCCCTTAAGGGACAAACCATATTTGAACCATATCAGTTATCTTCATAATGAAATGCATATTGGACAAGTGGGTTTCACAATTCTTCTGTGTTTTGAAATAGCAGAAATAATATAACAAAAATTCAATTTTTATATATTTAAATCATTCTATATTAAAATTATGATAGAATTCTTGAGACAAAATATAAGCTTACTTTAGGATATTTATTATCTGGTCAAATCTGGTCAATTTACAATTTACTTTATTATTATTATTATTAGTAGTAGTAGTAGTAGTAGTACTTGGGATTGAACCCGGGGACACTATAACACTGAGAAACATCCCCAATACTTTTCATTTTTACTTTGAGGCAGGGTCTTGCTAAGTTGCTTGGAGCCTCCCTATATTGCTGAGGGTAACAATTTAACTGGATATTCTCCTGCCTCAGCCTCCTGAATCACTGGGATCACAGGTATGCATTACCATGCCTGACCTAAATTTGCTTTTAAGAGTTACACTAATGAACATTTTTGTGAGCACTCGTATATATAGTAATGCTAATCTTCATTAAATATTACCAGTTAGGAACTACTGATTTAATATTAAAAATACAGTATTTTGTCTTTGTTTCTAGTGTTATTTTTTCACCCTCTACTTGTACAAGTAACCATATTTTAATGGTTGGTGTTTTATCTTCCCATAGTTTTCACTCCAATTATACATGAATACATATAGCTTGTCAATTTTTTTTATCACTATTATGAGAATGGCTAAACTAATAGGGACACGAGCATGTGCGCGCGCGCGCGCGCACACACACACACACACACACACACACACACGTTTTTTGCTTTTCTTCTTTGTGTATGAGGTAGATGTAGTCGTGGAAGTTAAATACCTAGACAAATTCTTAGCTAGTATTCCATTAAGAGATGGGTTGTATGTCCCCTATACTTGAAACTGTATGGACACCTTTCATTGCTTCAGACAAAAAATAAATAAATAAAACAAAAATAGCTGAATGAGTTCCAACTCTAGGTCACCAAAAGCCATGCCGCTTTCACCATGTTTATGGTTAACGCTTGCTCTTGGTGGCTTGACACCTACCTGTAGAAGGTCCCACAGCTCTGAGAGCACTGTGGGAGAGGAGCGAAACACAGCTGCTCTGGGCCAGAGTATTGCCTGAACCCACTCTTCAACCCTCACAACTCAGGAGCCAAACTTGACTGAAGGAGCTGCCACAGAAGTCCCTGCTATTACAGATCCCTAGGGCTGAGTCACTCTCTATCATTTGAAGAATTTATGAAGCAGAAAAAAAAACTTGACCTTTTTTTTGCTCTTGCCATATTCCTAGCTCACAGAATCGGTGAGCCTAATCAGACTATTGCTTAACGCAATGCATTATTGATGAGATCATGCATTAGCGAACAACATCCTACTTCCATTTTTACACTGGGATTTTCAAACAATTTCAGTTCAGTACCTTTCCAGCTTTCTTAAGATATGTGTCTCTATAAGGATTTGTAATGAACAATCTTTGACATCAGTTCTAAATAAGAAAACTTGCTCCAAATCTCCTTCTTAATAGTATCCAAATAGAAAACAATGGATCCTAGAATATTCCATTGGCAGAACAAGCAAATACAGAAATACTATCAGTGTAGTGATGCATTCATAAATGTGGCCTAATAAGTTATGCAATTGAATTCTATGGTCTCAGATTTGAAATCCTCTTCTTTAGGTAGGAGATGACTGGAAAGGAAGATTTGAAGAAAATTTAGTTACAAACAAACAAAAAAAAAAGCTTGCATCAGTACAAACTGGATAGAGAAGAGTTGGCAAAAGATATCTGCCAATTGGCCTAGGAAGCGATAAATTTAGCATTGAGTTCCTAGAACTGTCATGCCCTGGTATAAATTCAGCAGAGTGTGTAAAAGATGGAACTACAGCATTGTGTCATTCATCAAACAACAGAGTTGAGGGAGAATATCTTTAAATTTCCTTGTAATTCCATATATCTGTGATCCCAGTTTTGTGTTCTAAAGCTCTTAGGATATCCTGACTACAACAATACAATATGGCATAAATACAATATAGGATAACAGTTCAACAACTATGTGGTGTGCCATGTTTCAGATATAAGTGGAAACACAGGTAATCCTATTTTATAAATACACTTTCCAATTCGATTCCCTTGGTACATAGAGACTGTGCAGACATTTCAAATGTTGGTGTTATTTCTTATTCTCCCTGGATGTGTATCATTTCCTGTGTTCATACTCTGAGAGGCAAGAATGACAATGATTTAGATCATCTATAGAGGTAATTTGGTATCTCGGCCAAGCCAGTCTGATGTAGAATTTATGAATCATTTTTTTTCTTGGCAATCTATTATGATATCAGTAAATGTTGATAATCCATTAGCGTGAGAACACTTGAGTTAAGGCAATAATTACCTGTCATTTTCACACTAATGCATGTCGTTAGTTTCTTTATCTAGTGGCATTTCCATCTAGTAAAGTTATAGAGAAAATAAACTGAAGTCAGAGAGATAATAAATATATTATTTATTATTTGGGATGCTGAAACATCAAAGAACTTGACATGTAAAGGCAATTTTTTTATTTTTAATGTTTATTTTTTGATGTTAAAAGAATGAACTTAGCTTCAAATACATAATAATTTAAGCTTATAACACAGGAGGTTGCCAACCTCTGTTGAATCTGAAACTCTGACTTCCCACATTTATGCCAGTTGACAAAGTAATCTGCTATGTGAGGAAAAGACTGAACTCACACCAAGAGGTCTAAATAAAAAATTACACATACATACCATGCATTTCATAAAACGCATTGCTTTATTACCTACTTTTGCTTTCACTTGATGACAATGTCTGAATGTTATATTTGGTGAAAAATTGAATGGATGATCAATGATAAAAGTCATACAGATTCCAGGTCCTACTAACTATGTCTCAGAAAAGTCACCTAATCCTTCTCCTTTGACTCTTTATATAAATAATAATAGGATGTACCCATAATTACATATTATGATAGATTAAATATTATGGAAATTCATATTATATTCTCTATATATACATGTCAATATTAAAATTATATATTTAAAATTAAAAATTTTGTGAAGGTCTCCTGCCTCACTTAAGATTATGCTGCTACATATGGAAACCACAGGGCAGCAGCAGCTTTCACTGTTTCCTCCACTGCCCTTAGTAAAGTATGAAACAGAGGGGGGCTAAAGCCATTGTTGGTTGTCAACGGGATGCTTTTCCCAAACAGAATTCATGCAAAAGTTTAGAATTTCTTCATTTAGTAACAAGGGAACATATTGATCCTCTGTTTGCATTGCTACAGAAGACAGTTGTTGAAATTTCATTAGAACAAGATGATTCTGGAAAAGACTGAAGTTGTGCCGTTATACTCTCACAAGATGCAATCTCAGTAAAAAGAAACAGTGCTGAAGTAAAAGTCTGACCCTAGACATATTTTCAAATAAATTGAAACGTTTCTTCCAAGTTACAACATCTGGGTAGCTGTGGATAATTAGAGACCTGAGCCCTTAAACGAAGTGGTGGAAGGGACCAGGTAATTTAAGGTTATTGCTTAATGTAAGGGGTGCATTAAAAAGAAAACTGTAATTTTTGGAGTCATTCTGGTTTAAGCACGGATTCTGGCTCTTTATTTTTCATAACTGTGTGATTTAGGAGAACTTGTGGATCACTCTGAGCCGTTGCTTCATTAACAAATTGAACATCTAATTTTTATCAAACATGCCAAATGCACTCTTGTCACAATCTCCTGCCCTGACAGTGATCAAAATATTCAACCAACAGAATGTCATACTTTAAGATCTATGATAAAATATTCTGATGCTAAAAATTAGAATCTCTTTAATTGCTTGTTATGCATGTGATGCTTTACCTTTTTATTTGTGTGATATTTTGAAAAAGTAATAATAATTCATGGACATAGTTTTAAAAATATCAGAGCATAAAATAAATAATATAGAACTGAAATTCTCTCTCTCACTGAAAGCAAATACCATTAACATATTTCATGAAAATTCTTCTAGAAAAAAATGTGGGTCATAGTCCAATATGCATATCTGTATTTTTAATCGTATGAATAGTAACATATAATATACATGGCTCTGCATCTTGCTTCTGACATAAACTACATAGAAAATAACTTAATTAGGATGGTCAACACATAATAAATAATCATTGATATAGAAAATATATTTCTTGGCTCTCTTAATTGAAAGAAATTATAATCTATAATCTTCCTAGGCATATAGGCTTAAGTACCCACTATGCCTGATATAGATTTGATCAAACTGTTAGTGGTGAAGGAATTTCTATAGGTGATGATTGGAAAGATGAGAGAGAGTGAATTCTCTCCATCTGTCACTCAATAAAGGTCTTCTATATAAGGAACACCTGTGAATTGAAAAGAAAAATAACTGAATTCAAAGGACATTTTAGTGATTTTTTTCTTATATATCAGCAATATCTCTTATCTTCCCAGACCTCCATTTTCTGATATAAAAAAATAAAGGGAGAGACAAACTACTCAATATTCTTTTCAAAACAAGTTCAAGAGATGGAGAATACCTTTATAAGCCACACATCTAGAAAAGTGCTGGTGTCTAGAATCTATGAAGAACTGCCAAATAGCTGGGTGTGGTGTTGCATGCCTATAATCTCAGCAGTTTGGGAGGCTGAGACGAAAGAATCACAAGTTCAAAGTCAGCCTCCGCAACTGCGAAGTGCTAAGCAACTGAATGAGACCTTGTCTCTAAATAAAATACAAAATAGGGCTGGGGATGTGATGCTCAGTAGTTGAGTAACCCTAAATTCAAACCCTAGTACCAAACAAAACAAAACAAAACTGCCAAAAAAAAAAAAAAAACCCTGAAAAGTAGAAAATGAATTAGGGAAAGACAACTTATTAAAGAGCATAAAAGATGCCACATTTTCAAATGGAAATATTTCTTATCAGTATCATCCAATAGGGAATTATAAATTAATACCACAATGAGATATCCCTGCATCCTTATCAAAATACCTGAATTTTATTTTTTCTTTTCTTTTCTTTTTTTTAAAGAAAGATTTAAAAAGTGACAACCAAAAATATTGATGAAGGTGAGGAGAAACTGGATCATTCATAGTGTTGAGAATGTAAAATAATACTCCCATTCTGAATAAGTACTTAGAAGATTCTTGTAAGAGTAAATATGCAAATATTATGTGACCCAACCATTGACTAATGGGTATTTATGCTTAGAAACAAGAACTGATATTCACAGAATATCGAATGTATGTTTATAGCAGGTTTATTCACATTGGCACAGAGGATGGAACAACTTGAAGTTAGTTCTTCTACAAATTAATGATGAAATAAACTCTGAAACATTCATCTAGAACAACAGTCAGCAGTAAAAAGAGCATATTGATGCAGACAACAAGGTGGATGATCTCAGAGAATTGTTTTGAGTAAAAAAAAAAAAAATTCCAATCTCCAAAATTTACCTACTCTGTGATTCCATTGATAGAAATTTCCTTGAAATTACAAAATAATAGAAATAAACAGATTCATCATTACCAGGGTTTAATGAGGCATGATAGTCAGAAGTAAGGGGTTCATGTGGAAGGGATAACAAAAATATCCTCCTGGCAATGCTCATATTTTGTATCTTGACTGTGACTATCAACACGCTGGTGAAGATATACTTGCAATATGTTACCATTGGGGACAACTGGGTAAAGATGTCATGGGGACTTTGTCTATTATATTGAACAGGTGATAAAGTTATCTTAAAACAAAAATGTTAATAATAGTCCTAATACCATCTTTAAAAAGATGCAGTTGGCACTCCTTTGGCTCTGTTGTCCTCCATTGTTATTGATTAGATATATGTATTTTCCCTTTATATAGCTCATGTGCTGTTTCCGCTGGCTGCTTTCAAGATGTTTTTCCTATTCCTTTGGTTTTTCACTAGTATTTAAATACAGTGTGTTCAAGCAAGATTTGATTTGAATTCATCACCACCATGGTAGTCACTTTTCACACCTTCCCCTCACAATCTCCCTGCTGCAGTGTTTCCCTTAGAATCTGTGTTTTTAGTCGGCATCAGAATTGTGATGAGACATTGAACACAATATTCTGATGGAAGAACTGTGAATTATATCATCATGATATTTTAAACACTATATCATGTCATTGGCCTTCCAGGATTAATGTTATTACATAAATATTTATTCAAAAGGTAAGACTACATGCATATCAGAATGCTTATGCATATATATACACATACATATACTCTCATACACAAATAGCATTTATGTACATAATTACATTTATAATGCATATTTACTATAACTAATGGCTTATATGTTTATATAGATACATAACTATACATATATTTGTATAAATATAAAATTATATATGCATATAACTATCTTCATGCATCCTTTTTATGTACTTTACACAATAACATACTAATAAAAGCCTGTGAGAAGAATGTGTGGAACTGAATTGTATCGGGAACTCTTATAATGATTATCTCTTTTAGTCAATTATGGCAGCGTAATAAAGTATTTCAGATTCATTTGCCCTAGAAAATCCTATTTATAATACCCTACTTTCTAAAACCATCACAGACTAAAGATTCTGATATTCTTCCATAAGTCTTCATTGATTTGCTGAGAAGAACTTCATTGTGGCTTTTTGTCTCTGAAGCACAAGAGCTGCATGAATATAAGAAAATCATTTTTTTCACTTGTGGGGAACATCTTATCTGATGATGTTGAGGTGATCCGAAGCATCCATAACACAGCAGCTCCTTTCAAGTCACCATGCATCCTGTGTCCTACTAGATGACATCTACGTATGCTCCCTATTCACTCTGCACCTTGGCAATGAATAAGGGTCCACGAGGGCTGCATTTTTCCTAGGTACAGCGTTCAGAGAGGCTGATTTTGCTTATTACAGAGGGGGAGCACAGATCACAGAAAGCCAGTGTTCCAATCAGAGCATAGAGGAATTCTCCTCATTGAAACAAAAATTAAAATGAAAATCTGCTATGACTTCATCATTTTTACAGTCTTAAGTGCAGATGTGTTAATGCAGAGCAGCACCCCCTGCACTTTGCAATGCGTCTGAGTTCTCCACTGTTTCCTAGTAACTATGTCCTTAATCTTGCATCATTTGCTCTAGGTCCCCAGTCAGACCTCATTGTCCCATGTCTCTGCACCTTTGCAGCAGGTTTGTTTGTTTGTTTCCCCCTGTGTGAAGTTTCTTTAACATTTTTGGCCATCTCTGAGCTCTGTCTCTATGTGATCCTTCTTACTGACAACTAGCAGGGTGTACCAGTGCAGACCTATAGCTTTAAAGGACAACTTACATAGTCACATCACAGTTTACTTCCCCTGTGACATTCAACACAACTTTTCTCAGTAGCTAAGATAAACAGGCATTAAGCTGATATCTGTAAATACGATCCCTTCATTCACGGGTGCTGCAGGTATGTATTTAATGTCTACAATATCCCAGGAAAAGCTCTAGATTCTGAAAATATCAATAGAGAACTCAGAAGCAAACATTCTACAAACAACACAAAGCAAACCTTTTCAGAGGGGAGATAAATAACATGCAAATATAAAATATTTGTAGTTAGTGATACACGAAATGAAAATAGGGAAATCCTGGGGGGGCAGGGAGGCAACAGTGTTTCTCTCTCTTGCAAGGAGAGAGAGTCTAATGGGAAAAAAAAAGAGTTACGGAAATGAATTTAAAGTAAATTATAGCAATGGTTTGTGGAAGCTATGGGGTAATGTAGAAAAGCAGATGAGAACGATATACTCATGGAGGTAAAAAGAATGTTAATGAGATGATAAGATATGTTGAGTTACAAAGATGTGAAGATGTCCACTAGAGAGAAATGAGAGGGAGGGAAGAACAGCATGAGGAGGCTGAGCCTCAGCATGATCTGAGGAACTTTTAGGAGAACATGGGCAATGAAATGAGGGGTAGCACCTACTTGTGTAGAGTAGCACCAACACAAATCTATACGGTGAGGATTGTGTGGTAAAGAGTTGCTGAATTTTCATGATACTTTTATGACAAGCCCTGTGAACATCCAAACTGTTGAACATCTAAATTAGTGACTTAAAAATTGTCACCATTTTTTTTTCCCCATGAGAAAAGCCTTTCTTCAACCTGAGGGACATGGATCCTCGTTCACTTTGAACATGCCCCAATCTAGCTCAGGAACTTCAGGTTAGAATTAGTTAAGTGGCCATTGCTGTTTGCTTACATATTCCTCTATTAAGACATCTGAATAAGCCACATGTTTCCATTTGTATGTCTTTGAAGCTAAATCAAATCCTGTTATCACGCAGAATGCATAAAATGAACCTCATTTCCCATTCACTCTAACCTTATGTATCATTATTCAAATTTAACTAATGAGGAAAACAGGCAAGGCGAAAATAATCACGGTCATGATTATAGGAATAATAGCTACAGCTTATTGAATGATTAGTATGTATCACTCACTCTTCTGAGCACCTCATCAATACCATCTCATTTAATGCTTACAACAATCACATCAGGCAAACATGCTTTTGTCATCTCTTTCATTCATTAGGATGCTGAGCTGCAACTTGTCCAGAGTCACAGAGCTAGAGAACAGTGTAGATTAGCATCCAATCCAAGGCTATCCAACTCCAGAGACCATAACTCTTCCTGTACAAGATGGTGCATTCAAGATGTCAAGAGGCAGAAGGCTTGAAGAGCAATTTGCTATGAATTGATGTCAGTGTCATTTTCTACATATGTGTAGCGTAGGGACATTTCTGCAGGCTGAACAAGGTAATGATGCTATGCCTTCATTGTCATCAGTGGGAAGTCTGTGGGGTTTCCTGTCTCAGGCTGTCAAGCCTCAATCTTGACAGATTTACCATTTCCTTGGAATCATGTTCTGGGTTTTTCTACCATGACTTCTTATGTCTGAGAGATACTGTTTCTACATACTCGCTGGCTTACTCTCTTTCAATCTTGTATTTTCTCAGGCTTCAACATTTCTATAATGACATAAGGAGCTTATTTGCTTCATATGATATATTCACCCGTGAATATCTTTTCACCAAATTTCTTTTCTGTTCCTCACATGATGGATAATGACTTACCCAACACACACACAAACAAACAAACAAACAAACAAACAAATAAACCCTTCAATGAACCCCTGCTTAACTAAATCCAGAAAAAAAAAATGGAGTTTTTGTTTTCGGTCAGTTAGACACGTTTATATTCTGTGTAATTATCACCAAGGATGATTTCACCCTTCAATTATTTTCTTGCCTTCTTCACTGTGTGCTGTTATATTTCTTTGTATCTTCTGAGAATTAAATTTAATAATGTCAATCTGCCGTGGGGACAAATTCTCCACTTTAGGTTTCTCTTAAGAAAAAAAAACAACCCCAGATTTCAACATAATAACCACAACATCTGTAAAAGACATCAGTCCTAAAAAGATGTTTACATTGAAAAAATGTTATAAATATTCGAATAAAGCACACAGCGAGTGAATGAGTAAAGGAAGAATGCTGTGTTGACTGGCTGGATGGAGAGCAGCTTGGCAGTCAGGAGTAATGAGGAAGTCATTCCTCCTGAGTCAAAACTCAAAACTCATTCCTGACACGTATGCACCCCATCCAACCAGCTGGGTCATGCCTCTGTGCCAGGAGCCAGCCACAGGTGGTGTGGGCTTTCTCGTGTAATCTTTCTAAATGCTTTCTCATCTGCCATTGCCTGTGCTCGCTCCTGGTGTGAGCAGCTCGCCCTCTGGCTGTGATCATTTGCTTCTGGACATGCCATTTTTTTTTTTTTTTCCTGCTTGTCAAGTAGACCAACATTACTCCACTTGCATAAAATGAATAATCAGCACTTTGAGAAGACATTTTTTTTTTTTTGCTCCTAAAATGAGTTTATTATGGGTTTATTTTTCATTGCCTATCAAACAGATGTTGCCTGCTCGCAGAGGGATTTCTGTACTTCCCAGTCACTCTGGCTGGGTGGATTGCCAGATGCTCAAGCGCTCTGCAGAGCGGCTCATGAATGCCAGGGAGGTGAGCAGATCTGCCTCAGCGAGAGGAAGGGAAATCAAAGTGTTGCTGAGAACGGTGGGACAGGGGGTGGCTGCTGCTTCAGAATGGAAAAATGCAAACAAGTCTGGAACAGATGTAGACAAGTTCCAACTGCTGTGGAAGCAGCTTGATCTAGTAGAAAGAGCATCGGATTTGGAATCAAACCGACCCATGTGGAAATCCCAAATGTGCCACTTTCAGCCTCCATAAGTTAAACTCTTTGCCTCTTCTTCATGTTATGGATTTTAATACTCTTTACATATAGTTTCTGTATGGGCTAAATACATCCTGAATATTTAAATAGATGATCAGTAAATATTACCTAATCCACTCTTAACCAGTGCTAACCTAAGTGATTGGAATAAGCCAAATCTTATCACTTTGTTTTTTAACAATATATTCCAGGCATACTTATAATCTGACTATGTGTCTGTTCAATTACACATGAATCTATGTATGTTTTCACCTAGAATCTATGTATGTTTTCACATAGAATCTATGTATCTATACATTATGTGCATACCTACCCATAAAACTTTTAATTACATTGTCACTTGAAATGTTCAAAATGTATGGATATATATCGTGATGATACCAATTTCCAATAAATCCACAAATACGTTACTCTATTTTATTTATGTGAATATTGTCAAAGAGAATGTGTTCTCATACACATATCTCCTGGCACTTGTTTGATAATTATTTTAAGAAAAATATGTTTATATTTGGACTTCTGACTGTGAAGTTTAGACTTTTACATCTTATTTCATACAGTCAATTCTTTTTAAAAAATAATTACCAATTTTCTTTCTCATGGCTACTCTTTGGATGTTGGTTATCTACCAAAGGCCTGTGTATGAAGGCTTGGTCTCCAGAATGTGGCACTGTTACGAGGTGGTGACCTGTTAAGATGTGGGACACAGTAGAAGGAAGTCAGGTCATTGAGAGCATACTCTTGAAGATGAAATTGGACCCTGGATTCTCCTCTTCTTCTCTTTATTTCCTGACTGCCATGTAGTAAGAAATGTTGATCTACCACATGGTCCCCACCATGAGATACTGTACTACCTCACCACAGGCCCAGAAAATTTTGGTCATGTGGCCATGAAATACCTTATATATAATCGGAGATAAGATAAATTATTGTATAATGGTGTATTAAGAATTGTAATGCAAAATAAATAAATTAAAAAAAAAGAAACCTCTGGAACTATGAGCCAAAGTAAACCTTTCCTCTATTTAAGCTGATTATCTCAGGTATTTATTACAGTAATGAATAATGACTAATAGACTCACCGATGAGATTTCTGAGAACACTCTTCACGTTCTAAAACTGGTACAAAAATTGATTAATTTTTTAAAAATACCTCAGTTTTTATAATTTTATTAGGTATAAGAATGTTTTATAAACTGACTGGTGATATGTTTTGTTTTATTGGTGGATTGCTTATATAGATAGATGTGTGAGTTTTGCATCTTTCCTCTTACCACTCGCCTCCTCCTCCTCTTCTTCCTCCTCCTCCTCTTTCTTTTTTTTTTTTTAAATGTAGGATGGAATTCCAGAACTTAATTGAAAAGATGACTTGATAACTGTGACAGAGAAAGTTACTGCTAAAAAACAAAACAAAAACAAAAACAACAACAACAACAACAAAATGGGAAACTACATTTTTCCACCTCCCTTACAGTCAAACAGGTTTTAAATAGAAATAAATACATTGTATTAAGCCTCTGAGATCTGTGACAGCTATAATTAATTACCCTTATTAAAACCAATGCCAAGATGAAACTCCTGAAGCCACAATTCAATGATAATAAGAGATTATTCTAGCTTATCAAAACTAGAATCATCCTGTCTACAAGTGTTTCTGTATATGTACATGTTTCCATTTCTGTGTGTGAACAAAGTGACCATCAACCCAGATATATAAGACCCAATTTACAGATATTTTCATGACATTTCCTAACCTCTTATGTCTTCTTGGATTCTGTAGTTGCAAAATTATAAACTCAAGGACCTTTCTTGAGTGCCTGCTCTAAAATTTGATTTATTTCAAATACTAGCATTGTGGTAATTACCTACAGTCCCAGCTGTGGGAGGCTGAAACAGGAGAATCTCTTGTACCCAGAAATCTGAGGCAAGGCTGGACAACACAGTGTGAGTCCATCCAGAAATACACTATAGAGGCAAACACAAAACAACAAGTAAGTCACAGTGGCTTTGTAACCAAACAGGCCAGCCTCAAACCTCAAAGCTGCTCTTATGATCTGTGGGCTCTGTTCTACTTTGTCAGCCTCCTTGGATAACTAGTGAATGGGGAATGGGTTTTACTTTCTCACAAGGCATTTCTAACGATTTATCTAGCTAGTAAGTATAATGATTAATACAATGTCTTATATATAGTTGGTGCTTGGCATGAGAGTGGTCCTTTTCTTTATAGCTCATCTCATGCATAATGATGGTTCTGATTCCACATGATTTGGGAAAAAAGGATAATTCCAATGGAAAAATAAAAGT
This sequence comes from Callospermophilus lateralis, assembly GCF_048772815.1. NCBI lineage: Eukaryota > Metazoa > Chordata > Mammalia > Rodentia > Sciuridae > Callospermophilus > Callospermophilus lateralis. The sequence continues at coordinate 45,695,637 of NC_135322.1, forward strand.
GTATAAGAAACACCACATTTTACTTTTATTATTTACTTACTTTCCCCTAAGGCAGATTTTACCATTCCAGTTTTATAGATATGCCTGAGTATAAAAATCAAAATGCTTCATAATAATTTTTCTCTTCTTTAAAGTGATTTGTATATCTCTACTAATAGTTTCTCAGATACTATAAATTCCCCTTTATTTATTTATTTTTTCATTTCTGTCTCACTTTTTTCTTATGTGTTTTTTTTTATTTGATATACATTTTTTTTGTTGTTTTTTGGTCAGGGGAGTTACAAGTAGGATGACTTCATAAAGTCCTCTTAATCTGCAAAATTGGAACATAGTAACCAAATTTCAGCACTGAGAGAATCACAGGAGACCACGAGTGTTATTTTTACTGGCAAGCTCCTAAATGTCACCTACTCAAATGTGATTCCTTTCATAGCCAAGCCTATTGTATTCCCTATTTTCTATTTTAAAATTCTCCATAGAAGAACATAAAGGCTTCAGAAGTTTTTATCCATATCATTTATTTTTCTTTGTGATTTGAGTAGTATAGTTCTCCAGAGTATATCATTGCTTTTTGTTTTTTCTGGTTTGAAAATTGCAAACTATCCTCCAAAAACAATTGTTGATCAATGTAGAAATTTGCTACTTATTTGAGGATTTTATTGTGCATGATGCTTTCCTTCACACTGTTTCTGATTGTAAATTCATGTTCATTGTAGAGTCAAAAAGAATATAGAAATCAAAGCCCATAATCTAGAGATCATTCAAATATTTTTCCTTCCAATATGTATTTAAGGTAGAAACACACATATATACACATATGTGTATGTCATTTATTCTCTTGATATTACTGATATTCTACATGTCCTAACTTATTGTTTCAAATGTTGTGATACACACACAGTTCTCTTAACTTTAGTTCCTATCACTGGAGTTGCTAAAGGCCAGGGTTTCCTTACATACAATAGGGAGAACAGTGTAAATGAGGAAATCTGGAGAATTTAGGTGTGTGCAGTAAATAACTGAGGCTAATTCATCATGTTTTTTTCTCATATGTTTTGAGTGTCCAATTTGAAGTCAGCTTTTCAGAATGCTAATATCACTTTGAGACAGACAAAGTCTTTCCAGCTCTTAAACTTTCAGGCCTCCACACACTGAGGCCCAAGTTGATGTTAGACTGTCTCTCTGGTATAAACTCACTCTTAGATTCGGGGAAAACAGAAGGCTAGCTAGTTCACTACCAACATCCCACAGAAAAGAGGAAATTCTCTATGGAGCCAAGTTAAAAATCCCCCCCCCTCCTCAAAACAAACATATCAAGCCACTGATACTCATGGAAGTGATTAGTCTCTTCCTTGTCCTTCAAGTTCTTTCTTTTCCTGTTGCTACTGAATGTAAACTACGAAGTCTGAAGACACACCAGAGGAAAGATTACATGAAAAACTATTCAGGTTCTACTCTATCCTTGGACCTCAGCTAAAATTTACAAGAGATGCTTATGCTTCACAGATGATAACTTCCTCCAGCTTATCAAGTTGTAAAAATAAGAAATATTCTCTGCTTAAATTTCTAATTATCCTATTATTTATTGTTAGTAATAAACGATATACTAAACAGTTATATCTCATTCTCAGCATGTTATGTGTATTAGTAATTTTACCATCATATATGTCCCATGAGAGAGAAACTTTCTATCAACTTTATTTTACAGGTATGTCAAGTGAAGTATAGAGATAATATGTTTTGGAGCCAGAATTAGAATAGGCAATCTGCCTTTTGAATTTGCTAATTCCTCAGGGAAATATGTTATACATTTCTAACAGCAACTTCTCAGTCACTTTAAAAAATATATCAAATAAAATACAGACTTTTTCTAGATATGTGACAGATTTATCTAATCATTTTTTACTTACCTCATCTTTGAGGCTTATCTTTGAACTCATATAATAGTAGTTTGCATTAAAACAAAAAATATAGGTAAAACACCGAGTACATTTCTCTTACATTTCTTTAATTATCAAGCACCCAAGAATGGTGTTTGATAATTGATTAGTGTAATCATTATTTGCTACTACTAATATCATCATCACTATTGCAATAAGATAGTTTGAAACAGATAAGACTGATGAGTAGCAAGTCTGACTTTATTAAGAGAGATTTTTAGAATTGGTAAGTCAATTTTGTAAACATAAAAATGTCCATAAAGAACACAATAGAGGTTAAGCTTAAAGAATTTATTTCTATCATGTCAAAAGCAATTGTAAAACATACACACACAAAGAGCATACTGTTGGGGAAGAATTTTATGTGTGTTGGCTTTGAATGGAGCAAGAAAAAGTCAAGTCTATAGATATTCTGTCAGGTTTTTTTTTTGTTTGTTGTTGTTGTTTGTTTGTTTTTAAGTAAACCAACAATTTGCTGGCATACATGTATGGAAACAAATAAATATTCCAAGTCCTGCAAAGTTGATATGTTATGTAGATATAGCAGAGAATGGAAAGAGAGAATAAATAGAGAATAAATGTTCTCATCTCCTCCAGGTATACACAGATTTGAAAGTTACTAAACAGTAAAAATCACATCAATAGAGATAACACAGAATTTTTATCCTTACCAACTTCCTGCTACCACATTAAGTAAAAGTGGTAACATCTGTTCTCCATGCAGGTAGCTAGCATTTCCCAAGTAGGGCAATTGCTTCCCCACCAGGTGAGCAATTCAGCTGCCTGGTATTTCTTTAAGTGCGTCTTTATTCAAATCTTGTTGATATGTAGAAATAAATTTTCTTACTTTCCATTCACAAGAGTTAAGATTTATTTCTTTTAGTTCTCATGTTCTAACATGGATTAATATATGCATAATATTATTCCCAAATCATTATTTCAGTGATTCTTTCGTTATATAAAAGAGAAAATTTTCTTCACTGAAATTTTTTCTGATCAACAGAAATCCATAAAATATCTTTAATATAACCATAGTGCATAATTTTACCAAAAACATGTTTTATACTTGGTATTTCTCTCACATTATACATACAATATTAACCTATGATATACAATATTCATAGGTTAACATGATTCCTCACAGAAATGAGGGGTTAAGTAGTTTGCTCAATGTAACCTGACATTCTGACTATTCTTTTCTGTTTCAATTACTCTCTGATACATATATTTGCAAGGGGTTAAGAAAATGATCTGAAGTTCTATCTGTGACTTTCTAAGGTTATGTACCACATGTTTGCTTTGAAGAATTCACATGTACATGTCTTAAATTGCACATAGGACTGTATCTGAGAGCATGTAATCTGCAATATCTACCAAATTCAAATGTGGGGTAAAAGGGAATCTTCTGTATGTTTTTTTTTTAATTTCATTTTTATTTTCCTCGTTTGGATTGTTATTGTCTCTAGCCCAAAGTCCTTCCAGCAGGACAGAGTTGTTCTAATTTTACCATTGATGGAGTTGGTATTGGTGGTCATAGGAAGTATGAAATTTTCTTCCAAAGTAAAGAAATGCTCTTTTGGGGAGTTTGTATTTTAAAGAGTGAATCCAAAAAGTTGGAGGACTTGGCATGATGTGAGAAATTACAATTATGTAGTGTTCCAACTGGCTTTCTCCTCTCCAGTCTTAATTGCCCTCCCACAAAGTACACACTGGCTAAATTAAATTTGGTGAAGTAGGACTCTTGACTTTCAATGGAATACTTCTGGCTACAGTATGAATTTCAACCACCTAAGGCTCATTTTATAGTCATTCATTTTCTAAACTTCTACCCTGTTTTAGTCAGATTTTTTGCTGCTGTGACCAAAAGACCTGACAAGGACAATTAGAGGTGGAAAAGTTGAGTTAGTGGGTCAGGGTTTCAGAAGTCTGAGTACACGGAGAGCAAGCTTCCTTCCTTGGGGATGGAAATGAAGTAGATCATCATGGTAGAAGAGTGTCTTGGAGGAAAGTGGCTCAAGATCAGGAAACAGAGAGACTACACTCGTGTCCAATAAAATATGTATTCTAAAGTCACACCCCTAGGAACCCACATCTTCCAGCCACATTCTTCCAGTCTTCAGTTATAGTTCAGATAATCCCTATTAGGGGATTAATGCACTGATTAGGTTAAGGCTCACATAACCCAGTCAACTTACCTCTCAGCTGTTTTACATTGTCTCACAGGTGAACTCTTGGAGTACACCTAGTTTCTAAACCATAACATACCCCATGTCCCTTCATCATTTTCTAAAAACTGAGTATTCAGAAAACATGGCTCTTTTTCTACATATCCACATTCAAAGCTACTCACAGGTATTTGATCATTTTGTGTGTGGTATACTGGTCAGTTTCTATGTGACATTTTTTTTTTCAAATTTTAATTGTTTCTTTCCTTCCCTCGTTGGTTAAAAGTCTGACATAAGTTATCTTTTTTTCATTTATATGATAACTATGCCGAAGTATAGGGCAAGCAACTAGCTAATTTGGATATGACTCTCCTATGGGTTAGGCATTGTACTTATATCCATTTTAAACTTCAAAAAGACCCATGATGCTGTTATTATCTTCATTTCACAGTAAGGGCATAGAGGCTGTGAGTGTTTAATGTGACTTTGAAATTGATCACAGATGATCCTAAGTGTTCTCTGTAGTTTAAGGAATACAAATGTGCAAGAATAAATTTATAAGACATTAAAATGATCTCAAAATAGTGCTACAGCACAAGTCACATTTGATTGATATTCTTAAATAAATAAGAATAGGATTAATATGGCAGTATATTGTTTATTTCCTACTAATGATTGTCTCAAGCGTTTGAAGTGTAGAATGTTGTTGAATATCTATTGAATTCAAATGTGGGATAAAAGGTTATTTCTAGTGTTGTATCATTTATTTTAACATAACTTTTTCTACTACTGAACAAATATGGTTTGAGAAGGCGAAGGCAAGTAATAAAATCAGACTTCTGCTGGTGTGAGGCTGCTTCCCTAATTGCAAATGTAAATGTTGCCAGGTGTTCAGTTCCCTTGTTCTAATAAATAAATAATTAGAAAACATGATTAATATGAAGCTTTGCTGCCTAGCTGTGAAGAGTGTTCTTGGAGAGCAATGTGGGAAATTGATTTGGAGGGCAGAATGTGTGTTTGATGGGATGCATCCAAGTGATCCTTGAAAAAGAGTGTCACATGACTGGGCAGAGAAGGAGAGCCCCATTTGGGGCCAGAACAGAAATTTTGAATCTGGGAGAGACAAATAAAGGTCCCCCAGGCTGCTGGATGTAGGAATTCAAAGAAACATCTGAAATGAGTATAGCTTGTTCCCGTTGTATCCTGAATCTGATCAATTTTATACCCCAAACTGTCACTTCTAAGATATGAGAATTTTTGGAAAGTTAACTAGCCTTTCTTATCTCCCATTTCATCAGTTTTCTAATGAATGTAATGGCACCTGTCTCAGTTGTAAATATTGAATGCATTTGAGAACATACAAATGCCTAGAAAAAGCCCCTTCCAAAATTATATATAAACTTCGCATTGGGATTGATTACACGTTGCACTCAGAATCCTCTATCCAGGTCCTCTGCTTTGTGTTGGATTGTGACTTCTTTACTGGAGTGAGGTGATATTTTCAAACTAAGATCCAATGTGACAAGGAATTCTATCCATTGAGCAATTGCAAGATTGCTTTTAAAAGATGGTCACATAATATTTTCACATTTCTGTGCCATTGCAGTTTCTTCCATGTAAAGATGGACTCTATTTTTTCCTAGCACTTGAATCTATAATTCGCAATGTGACTTGCTTCAGCCAAAGGAGCATTTATAAATGGAATGCCAGCAAACACTTCCAAAATGTGTGCACTTTGGATATTCTCTTCTCTGGCTCTTGGGTGGAAGTCTCCTGCCACCGCGTGTACAAGCTGAGGCTGACTTGTGGCAGGATGATAAATCACATGACAAAGACATAATTCAGCAATCACCATCATCCGAGATGTTCCAGATGAAGCACAGGATAGATAAGCAAGTCTAACTCTAGCAGAGCCAATCCAAACCAGAATCACATAGATAAATAACTGAGTCATTAGAAGTAATAAGCAGTTGTATTAAACCACTAAGGTTTGTAGTGTTTTTAAAAAGCTTTGGAAATATCAAAATCATACTCTATTTTAAAATGGCACATATTTAATGGATACAATTTAATGAGTATGGACAGAGTCAAACACTTGGGATAACAGCAGCACAACCAGGGAAATAGATATAGTCTAACTCCCTCTCAAAATTTCCTTGTGTCTCTGCCTCACCTTTATTGTGATAAGAACATTTCCATTAGATCTATCTTCTTAGTACATTCTGAAGGCACACAAATATCATATCATTATAGTGTACAGGTACCACATTATTTTGCACTCCCAATTTCTAAAAGTTATTAATCTATCATAACTTAAACTCTATATCCATCAAAAAAGTATCCCTTGTCCTAATCTCCTACCCCCTGGCATGGACTATAATCCTCTGTGCTTGGTATTCTTGGTATTTTTATTCTTTGATTTCTATCGTAGGATTTATATATATATATTTTAAATAAGCCCTCATTGGCCATCTGTATGTTGCCTTTTAATTTTGTTAAGTGTTTCCTTTGTTGTGCTTAAGCTTCTTTTTTAGGTGGTGTTGTTACAACTCATGTATTTTCGTCTGTGCTTTTGGTATTTTATCTAAAAATCATTGCCAATATATTTTAATACAAATGCCCAAAATACACAACATAGAAAAGATAGTTTCTTCAACAGAATGTTGGGAAAATGAAATGTCCTCAAACAGGAAAGAAACAAAGAAAAATAGCCATTTGCAAATAAAACAAAGTAAATTATCCCCTCTAAAATAGCACTGAAAAGAAAATATTAGGAACAAACTTTTACCAAGGAACAAAAAACATCTGATACACTGAAAACTAAAAAACACTGATGGAAAGACAACCTGAGTTCACTAGTTGAAAAGACCTGGTTTATTCAAATGTCTATGCCAACCAAAGCAACTACTTTGATGATTTAATAGTCTCTCTTTCAAAATCTCAATGGTGTTGCTTTTACAAAAATAATTTTAAACAATATTAAAGTTCATATGGCATCACAAAAGAGAGTATAGACAAAGTGATCTTGAGAAAGAACAAACCTGGAGGCTCAGTACTTTCTTACCTTGGAGTACACTGCAAAGCTACAGTACAACAAAACAGTGTGGTGCTGGTTTAGAAGAGTAGTTTTACTGTTTGTGCAGAGTAGACAGGCCAGCAGACCAAGGGAATGGAATGCAAGCCCAGGAGTAAACCTGTACATAGATAAAAGATTCACAGATCTTTGATTAAGATGCCCAAAATACACAACATAGAAAGGACAATTTCTTCAACAGAAGGTTTGGAAAATTAAATGTCCACAAACAAGAAAGAAACAAAGAAAAAGAAAAGAAAATTGACTTCTACCTTATACCATACACAAAAATCAACTCAAGATGAGTTATACTTAAATGTAAGTCCTAAAAGTATAAAATTCCAAGAAGATCCTGATATCCAAAGTGACGAGGGATTTTATTCATTGAGCAATGGCAATGGGACTGATTTTAATGTGCTATACATAATTGATACAAGTAAAAATGCCACTTTTAGGAATCTTCCTGACCTCCAGCATCAAACGTCTCCATAAGGAAGCCAGTCAAGGCTTAGTGGCTTAGTCCTTGCATAGTGGATATTCCTTAACTATGTTCTCACTTGTCCATTCTGTTGCCATCACAAGACACAATAGCACCAGCTTAATAGATACACTGTAATGAGATTTCATTCCTATAATAATAGATCTGTTGACCTCTTGTTGGTAGTAAAATCACTCTTTTCCCCTGTGACAGACACAAATGTTTTTGTCATTATTTTACATGGTTTGCTGTTTGTATTATTTTACATTAGCTGTTTGCTCACTTGTTGTAAGTAGGAAGAGAAAAAAAGAAGTTTGATGAAGAGAAAATTTAGGAACAAGAATTTATGGGTGAAGGGACTCTGACTTTTTGTATTCAGATGAGTCTCAAGGCAACATTAAATTATTTTAATAGAAATTCTGTGTCTGGAGATGCCTCTCAGTTGTATAGCACTCATCTACTATATGTGTGATACTGACTGCCCTTCAATAGATGAATGGATAAAGAAACTGTGGTATATATACACAATGAAATATTACTCATCATTAAAAGAGACTATTATGGCATTTGCAGGTAAATGAAGGGCATCCATGTTGCTTCCACAGTTTAGCTATTGTGAATTGAACTTCTATGAACATTGATGTCACTGAGTCACTATAGTATGCTGATTTTAAGTCTTTTGGCTATAGACCAAGCAATGGGATAGCTGGGTCCATTGGTGGTTCCATTCCATGTTTTCTAAGGAATCTCCATACTGCCTTCCAGAGTGGTTGCACGAATTTGCAGTCCCACCAGCAATGCATGAGTGTGCCTTTCCCCTCACATCCTTGCTAACATTTATTATTGTCTCTGTTCTTGATAACTGCCATATTGACTGCCATGAGATGAAATCTTAGAGTAGTTTTGATTTGTATTTCTCTAATTACTAGAGCTGTTTAGCATTTTTTCATATAATTTTTGATTGTATATCTTCTTTTGAGAAGTGTCTGTTCAGCATCTTATCCCATTTATTGAATTTTTTCGTTTTAAGTTTTCTGAGTCCTTTATATATCCTGGAGATTAGTGCTCTATCTGATGTGTGTGTGGCAAAAATTTGCTCCCAAAATGTAGGCTCTCTCTTCACCTCATTGATTATTTCTTTTGCTGAAGCTTTTTATTTGACTCCATTCCATTTATTAATTCTTGTTTTTATTTCTTGCGCTTCAGGAGTCTTGCTAATTCCTAGTTCTTTAACCCACTTGAGTTGAGCTTTGTGCATGGTGTGAGATAAGGGTTTATACTGATTTTGCTGCATATGGATTTCCAGTTCTACCAGCATCATTTTGTTGAAGAAGCTATCTTTTCTCCAATGTATGTTTTTGGCTCCTTTGTCTAGTATGAGATAACAGTAGATTCATCTCTGTGTCTTCTATTCTGTACTATTGGTCTACAATGGGTAGGATTGCCATTTTGACAATATTAATTTTGCCTATCCAAGAGCATGGGGGATCTTTCCATCTTTTAAGGCCTTCTTTGAATTCTTTCTTTAGCATTATGTGGTTTTAATTGTAGAGGTCTTTCACATTGTTTGTTGATTCCCAAGTTTGTTTGTTTGTTTGTTTTTGAGGCTATTGTGAATGGGATAGCTTTCCTCATTGCACTTTCAGAGGATTCATCACTGATGTATAGAAATGCATTTGATTTATAGGTATGGGTTTTATATCCTGTTACATTGCTGAATTCATTAATTAAGTCTAGATGTTTTCTGGTGGGATTTTTTTGGATCCTCCAAGCATAGAACCATGTTGTCAGCAAATAATAACAGTTTGAGTTCTACTTTTCATATTTGTATCCCTTTAATTTCCTTTGTCTAATTGCTCTGACAAGAGTTTCAAGGACTATGTTGAATAGAAGTGGTAAAAGAGGGAATAACTGTTTTGTTCCACTTTCTAGAGGGAATGCTTCCAACTGGCCGATGTCCCACAATAAATACTACTGCAATTAAAGGTGGTGGTGGTGACAATAGTAGAGATAACTCAGAAAAGCAGTGGAAGTGTCCCAAGATGGATGCAATATCTTTCAGAGATGGGGCTGAAAGGGTAGGACTTACAATGGCTTTGGGCTGCCTATTTTGAGATGCAATTGTTTCCAGGTCCTGTCTGTTGTCACGAAGTGGAGGCTACTGCATGGGGAGGGCTATGGTGATGATTTGCAGCATCCAAAGATGGAGGTTGGTTAGGCCTAGGTTTCCAGATGGGGGGTGGGGCACAGATCTGGACCTACTCTGGGTCTGGGTTCCTGTGTGGGTCTGCTGGATGGTGGGGCAGAACTGGGGCTACTGTGGGCCTGGCCTCCCAAGAACATTGGCAGAGATGATTCTGAGCTGGGGCATGATCTCAGGCATGGGTCTTCTGGTTGGTGGGGGCAGTCTTGGAGATACTCTATTCTTATCATTCATATTTTCACTCTATTTTCCCTGATATTCAGTTGGGGAAATTTCTGTTGACCTATCTTCAAGCTTACTGATTCTTTTCTTAGCTTTGTCAAGTTCATCAGAGGCATTCTTCCATTCTCTTACAGTGTTTTCAGTTTCTGGTAACTTTTATTCCTAGATTTTTCACATTGAAGTTACTCATCTTCTTTCTCCTGCTTCCTGGCATTTGCAGGTAATGGATGGCGTTGGAGAAGATAATGCTAAGTGAAGTTAGCCAATCCCCCAAAACAAAGGCTGATTGTCTTCTTTGATATGAGGATGCTGACTTATAATGGTGATGGAGGGGAGCGTGGAATGAATGAAGGAACTTTATATAAGGCAAAGGGGAGGGAGCAAAGGGTGTAGGAATGATGGTGGAATGAGTAGCATCAGGTGAAAATACTAAGTGATTAAGCTCCTTTGAAGGACTATTTATTGTTTTTTACTTCAATGTGTATGTGTCTTTAATGATGCTCCTAGGATGACTTCTCAGTTCCAAATAATTGAAGACACCTGACATTTATTTAGTGGTAGATAATGTGTTGGGTGAGCAATTTAAATGTATCTAATGGAAGTACCTCTTCAAATCATCTTGCTTTTTTCATTCAATATACAGATACCATGTGAGTATCTGTCCATCAAATGATTAACTTAAAAAAATTTCACACCATCCTTTTTGAACTTTCCTTCTTCAAATAAAATAAAGATGGTAAAGCAGACATACTTGTCTTTATCCACTAACATTTTAAAAGAGAATTTCTAAAGTTTCTTAACAAGAGTTTTGATAAACATCACCAACATCATTGTAAACTCTGTGTCCCGGAGATATTTAGGACATTAGAACCATGTTCATTGTTGATAGTATTTACATCTCATGAATTGTGAAAAATAGATACATAGAGTATTTATTGAATTGATAGGTAAAACATTATTATTACATTACTACCTTGTTGCTATCAGTTAAACTTTTATCCATCTTGTAGTATTTTAATGATTAAAATTCACATAACGCAATTTGACCTTGAATAAATGTCTAAGGGAGCTTTTTATTTTATCAATAATAAAATAAATTTGGCATTGAAGATAAGTTGGACTCAAAAAAATTCAGCAATTTGCCCCAAATGATCTCATTTACAATTGCAGAGGGATAGCCTGGGACCCAGATTTTCTAACTTATAGCTTCAGATACACAGAAACAGCATATTTATGATTGTTAAGAAATATGCTATAACTTTGTGAAGAAGACTATTGAACTCAAGACAGGACAAATGGCAGTAATCATATTTGCAATGTTATGTAAATCAACCTATCAAATGTTTCAAGATCATTTTCTGTTTTAAAGTCTCTGGATTTTTGTATTCTCAATGTTTCATGTAAATGAAATTATACTACACATAATTTTTAACTTCTGACTCAATTCATTCAGCCTAATGTGTTTGAGGTTCATTGAAGTTGTAGCCTGTATAAGTAATTAATTCTTTTTATGGAGGAATATATAGTATATATAAACAAAAATTTGTTTATACATCTGTTGTTTGATATTTGTATTATCTCCATCTTCTGGCTAGTACAAATCATGTACAAGTGTTTCACTACTTTTTTTTTTGGTGGGGGGTAAATATTTGGAAGGAGGGTTCCTGAGTTATACAGAAATTTTATATTTATTTATTTAGATACTAGAAGATGAGCTCAGGGGGAGCTTAACTACTGAGCCACATCCTTAGCACTTTTACTTATTAATTTACTTTAAAAATTTTGTAACACAGTCTCACTAAGTTGTTTAAGGCCTCTTTAAGTTGCCCAGGCTGACCTCAAACTTGCAATCTTTCTGCATCAGTCTCCTGAGCTGCTGGGATCATAAGCATATGCCAGCATACCCAGTTACATTTAATTTTTTAAAGAACTACCAAAGTGTTTTCCACAGTGAGTATACTATTTTTCAGGCCCACTAACAAAATATGGGGGTTGCAATTTTTCCACAAATTTGCCAACATTTCTTATTTCCTATTATTTTATTATAGTTATATTGGTGGATGTGAAGTGGTCACTGAATGTTTTCTCTGATATAAGGAGGCTGACTCATAGTGGGGTAGGGAGGGGGAGCATGGGAGGAAAAGATGAATTCTAGATAGGGCAGAGGGGTGGGAGGGAAAGGGAGGAGGCAGGGGATTAGCAAGGATGGTGGAATGCGGTGGACATCATTATCCAAAGTACATGTATGATGACACGAATTGGGTGTCAACATACTTTATATACAAACAGAGATATGAAAATTGTTGTATATGTGTAATAAGAATTGTAATGCATTCCGCTGTCATTTTTTAAAGTCAATAACCAAAAAAAAAAAAAAAAGAAATTGGAAATTCCTCAACAATAGGAGCCTTTTCTCTTTTTAATTGACGCATAATATTTGTACATATTTATGAGGTGCATTTGATAATTCACAACTTTTCTACAATGTGTAATGAAAAATCATGGCAATTAGCATTTCTATCTCCTCAAACATTTATCATTTCTATATGTTGGCAAGCTTCAGACTCTTCTACTTATTTTGACATACATCATAAGCTGTTGTCAACTATACTCATCCTACTGTCATAAAACAGCAGAACCAATTCCTCCTAACTACTTATTATAAACCTCTTTCTAGGCCCCTATCCATGCCCTGCCTTGTCTCTGGTGACCACTCTTCTACTCTCTATTTATGAGATAAACTTTTTTAGCTCCCCACATGAGTGAGCAAGTATGTTCCTGCAAACTTTCAGGAGACAGTAGTATCAGGTTACCAGCCACCTAGCGAAGAGGACAAGGAACTCCCAGAAGAGAGAGGACTACAACAGGAAAGAAGGTGCGAATTATCAGGCACTGTCACTCAGCATCCAGGCTGGGAAACTATGAGTCAGAGATCTCCGAAGCACAGCTGAGATGAGAGTCTTTTTTAACCCCAGGTTTTGTCCAGGTAAGGCTAGAAGATGACTGAGCATCTAGAGGCTATCCAGCAGGATCCAAGCGCCATTTTTGTTTCATTGATTGGGATGTTTCTTCTATCCTCTATTTCATTTATCTCATCTGTGTTAATTATTTACTTCCTTCTGTTAATTTTTCTTTTATTTTTTAAATAATAATTTAAGATATAAGGATAGATAATTAATTTGAGATTTTTTTAAATGTAGGAATTAAAATGATGTTTCCTTTTAAACTCTGCCTTCATTGCATCCCACAATGTTGGTATTTTTAAATTTTAAATTTATCACAAAGTATTTCCTAATTACCTTTGTGTTCTTTTCTTTGAATCACAGGTTCATTATGAATGCATTTTAAATTTCCACATATTTTTAAATGCTTCAGTTTTTCTGCTGCTGTGAATTCCTGGTTTCATTCTATTCTGTTAAGACAAGATACTTTCATTATTTAAATCTTTTTAAATATATTGAGATTTGCTTAAGGGCCTATAATAGGTTACTGAATAACATAGTTTATCCTGGAAAGTATTGCGTGTGCACATGAAAAACAAGGAGTGTATTTCATGAAGTTTTATATCTGTTATAATTGTATATCTATTTGTTCTGTGTGGTTTATGATGCTGTTTAACTCATCTTTTTCCTATTGCCCTTCTGTCTAATTCTCTAATTTAGGACTTTCTAAATCTCTCTAAATTTCTGAAAATTTGAGCTTCATAAATTTTGGAGCTCTATTATCTTTGAGGGGGTAATAGTTTTTTTAATCAATCTATAATATTGTTATTTATTTATTACAAGATTTTTCTATCCACAGATCAATTTTGTAGCACTACTAATAATAGTAGGTAGCACTACTAATCTTTCCATTACTATTATTTAAATATTTCTCCTTTAAATCTATTTGTGTCCTCTTATCCAAAATGAGTATTTTGTAAAAAGCAAATAGTTGGATCATATTTTTTATGCAATGCATTCTGTCAATCTTCCAGTGATATTTGCATAGTTTGAAGTATTTATTGATGAGAAAGATCTTAGTGTTAAAATTTTGTATTTTTATTCTTACGGCTTTTCTTTTATAGAGAAGTTTTATGTTCACTTACAAAATTAAGTAGAAAATACAGAGATTCCTCATGTACTTCCTACCCAAGCAAAGGTGTAGCCTCCTCCATGTTCAACATCCCCACCTAGAGTCCTGCATTTTTTGAATCAATGAATCCACAACTTGACCCAACAATATCATAGATTACATTAATGTACCTTCTTGGTGTTTTACATTCTGTGGATCTGAACAAATATCTAACAACTTGTATCCTGTATCTGCTATTTAAGTATTGCACAAAATCATTTTACTGCTCTAAAAACACTCTGTGCTTCACCTAGTCATTCCACCCTCATGCATAACCCAGGGAAATCACTGATCCTCTTTACCTTCTCCACACTTTTACCTGTCCAAATGCCATGGAGTTGGAATGTTATAGACTTTTCAAATAAACTTTGTTCGCAGGGTCACTTACGTTCCCTGCATGTCTTATAGCCTGATAGAACATTTACTTACAACCCTGAGTGATATTCCATGCTCTGTATCTCTCTGTATTTACTCTGCATTTCTCCATTCACCTGCTGGAAGTCACCTTTGATTCTTCCAGAGTTGGACCATCTCTATATATTTCCATGGGTAGATCTTTGTGTAGTGATAAATTTTCAATTTCTTTGAGTAAAGACCAAGGGCATTTTTATTCTTCTCTGTTCAAATATCAGAGCTCCTGTTTCTCTGGTCATTAGTCACCAGGACTTACATCAACAGCCCACTGGTTTTCAGGCCTTCAGCTCAGAACTAAAAGATCAGCTTTCTTGGTTCTGAAGCCTTTAGATGCAGACAAAATTATACCCTTGACTTTCCTGGTTTCCCAGCTTGCAGATGGTTTATCATGGGACTTCTTGGCACACATAATCACATCAGCCAATTCTCATAATAAATAAATAAAGAAAATTTTCTTGTATAAACCTGTGTATATTCTATCAGTTCTATTTCTCTGGAGAAGATGGACTGCTGAAGAAATCTTATATTCCATCTGCTGTATGTGTTTTTTTGTTGATTTATTTTACTGGGAAGTCACATTACAAGAAGATTAGTAATGAAACTAGGGGAGACTTGATTTCATACTCTGTTAAGAAAGGTTCATTTCACTTTTGTTCTTAGTTTCAACTTATATGAAGAAATAGTCTTTACATTTATGGGACATAAATATATTTTATATTTATGTCATGTCTCTTGAAAGTCCCAAAGTGTTTACCTAACTCCTTTAAGTGTGTAGGATTTGGAGTCCAAATGAAATTCCTTATGGTTGGTGGCAACTGAAATGTCTGCTCAGATATTTTAACTTTAGAGTTTTTGATTTATAGTGTGCTTTAGGCACAGGTCAAGGGTCACCAAAAGATAAGAATGGATTTTCTATGCCATTTTTGTGGTCTTTCCTGTGTGGTCCACTCGTTGATAATTTCCTCCAAATTTCCTGCTATTTTGCATAGCCTGAACACTGTTGACACCTGTTGTGGTGCAGGTCACTCAGAAAACACAGCAAGTCCTAGTTTTGTCCAAATGAAAGAGTCTTTATTTAACCAGCCTGTCGGTGACTGCCCCCTACAGGACCCATAAATGTCTGCAAGGAACAGCCCTGAGCCTGAGCATTTTAGGATATTTAAAGGCCAAAACCACATGTGGGTTGATGCAGCTGCAAGCAAGCAGGTTCAGAAGCTGAATTGGGCAGTTAGTGAGACAATGCAATGGTAGAGTAGTATTTCCCATGGGACTTTCCAAGTTGGCATAGCAGCAAGCAAGCAGAAGGGAAGTGGGTCAAAATAACCCTAGTTGAGTACAAGTTAGAGAATGGTTACTTATGTCTAGACAATCAATCTCTGACAAGGTACATTGCCCAAGAAAAATGGAAACCAAAGAAAACAATTTTACACTGTATAAGAATTGCTGTTTTGTGTTGCCAAGTATACTATGCCAGGCAATTATTAGTGGGTACCGAAGTGGGACTTTTCCATGGGAGAAGCATTTCTTACATGAAATGGAGTTTTAGGGTAAAAAATGGAATCTGTTTGGTCATTATCCACATAGCTTAGCCCATAATAACCCCAACACTACCAAAGCTGTAGTTTTCTGCTTCATCTTAGCTATTTAAGTACCAAATTCTCCCCAGTTTCTTCCAAATTTCCTTTGGTTATTCTCAATTGCCATTTTTTTCTTTTTTCTTTAGGTTTTTGAACTGTTTAACAATAGAAAGAATGATCTAAAAATCAATGACTTTTTCATTACTCTAACTAGAAGTTATATATTCTAAAAAATATACAGATTTTTCATTTAAAATTTACATATAAAATTTAATATAAAATATAAAAAATAAATATAGATACATAATTTCTCATTTTATATGTAACAAAATACATGGGTATATTTATTTACAAATGCATATTTTACATTTGCTTAAGTGATATGTCCATTCAATGTTGGTAAAAATTTCAACAAGCATATTTATCACTTCAAATCATCTATATTATCATGACTGTTGAAGGAAGAATAATTTATTTAATGTCACAAACTTTACATCCTAAATCTCAACTGTTATTTCTATTTCAAATGGCAATGACACATTGATTGTAGGCAAATGTTAAATATTGCATTAATGATATTTAAGCCTTATGAATAATAGATATCATTATCAAGTAGATAATCTTTGCTCAAACATATGCATTTAGATCTCAAGAAATATAATTTTATCTCTATTTTGTATAAGAAAAACTAGAGGACTAACAAATGAAAATATGTATAAAATATTGAACATGTTTTAAGTGATCAAATTACAAATAGTTTTGCTTTTGTAATATCCTTAGTATGATTCACTTGTACATCTAGTGGCAACTACTTTGACTAGACAGGAAAAGTAGAATGTGAGGTTTGTCTATCTGCAATCATGTCAAAGTAAAAATATAATGTTCAAAATAAAGAAATAATATCTATAAATAGGCTCAATCATTATAAATCAGAACATCAGAGGATTTAAAGTTTTCTTTGTTTTGCTCCCAACTTGCCATGATGCAAAAAGCACATAGAGAGCTGAAACTTCTGTCAACATTAAATCTTATACAAATATCAGAAACTACTGTGGGATATAGTATAATCACCAGGAGTTTAAACTTAAATCATTATATTTATTACAAGAGAAAAATATAAAACTGCAAAGATTTGTGACAATATATAAATATTTGTATAGTTTAGGGTGCACATTATCAACTAGTTATGCAAAGAAAGTAAAAAGTGAAAAGTAAAAGCAACCCTTTTGAATTTACTGTATTTAGACTCCCCTAACT
Source organism: Callospermophilus lateralis (assembly GCF_048772815.1). Classification (NCBI taxonomy): domain Eukaryota; kingdom Metazoa; phylum Chordata; class Mammalia; order Rodentia; family Sciuridae; genus Callospermophilus; species Callospermophilus lateralis. The sequence goes on from NC_135322.1 coordinate 45,713,079, forward strand.
AACCACATATGTACTAGGAAATATATTTCAAAAGCACAAAGAAAAATTAGTTTTCTCATAGTATAATTCAGAGGACAAAGTTACATGGGAAAAACGACTTAGAATGCAGACTGCATATGAAAGAGTCTCTTGAAGTAAAAATATGTAGGAAGCTCAGTTGGAAGCTAAGACTTATATTTGCTGTCAGTGATATGGAGGTGTTAATCATTGTCACAAACATACTGCATAATAAATAAAAACAGACTCACTGGCATAAGTCATTTAAGCCTACTGCAAGAAGAATGTATTATAAGTCATAGTCTGATGGTCAACTTATATGCCTTTGTTTCATGGACTTCATACTGAAGAAGCAGCAGATTAAAAAGGGTCAAGAGGACAAGTCAAAATGCATACAAAAATTTAATATTTTTATAACATTTCATTGTTCTAAGCAAGTTTCCTAGCATGTTCAGGCTCCTAGGTTGGTTGGTATACTCTGAGCATCATGAGGAGAGGGCAAAGGTGTGGATATGGAACATGACTAAGGAATATTGAACAATTAACCTAACTGCATGCAGAAGGCATTCTTCTACAATTAACTTTCAATAATCTTGTCTTCTTTCTTCATTGTATGTAAGTTGCCAATCTGAAGCTTTGGAATAAGGAGTAGCTCAGTGGTAGTTTGACTAGCATGCATGAGGCCCCAAATTTAATATCCAACACTGAAAAACAACAACAAAAGATAAGCTAAAAACCTAAAGTTTTATCAATTAATAGTCTCAGTCTCAGATTAAATATTGCTTTAGACAGGAACCTGGTGGGTTGGGGCACACCTGTAATTCAGTGACATATGAGACTGAGATAGGAGGATCAAAAATTTTAGATCAGCCACTGCAACATAATGAGACCCTGAGCAATTTAGCAAGACCCTATCTTAAAATAAAAAATTTAAAAAAAATCTGGAGGTGTAGCTCAGTGGTAAAGCACCTCTAGGTTCAATCCCTAATTCTATCTATCTATCTATCTATCTATCTATCATCTATCTATCTATCTATCATCTATCTATCTATCTATATCATAAAGAAAACTAACAGGATTTATAATATATGTTGCTTTAGACAGAAATATTAATATGTATCACAAAGAAAAATAGCAGTTTTTATCATGTCTTTCTATATGTAATTGACATTTGCTGCATGTTATTTCTATTATTCTCATTTACTATGTAGGCAGATATTTATTATCATTTTTCAGATAAGAAAAAATTGTAGAAAATAATTTTAAATGCCTTATACCAGGAAATAGAATAATCATCATATTTAACCATGTACTGGGCCATGTTCTAAAATTTGTGCATGGACTAAACCCTCTTACTATGTTTTTGAGGCAAATGCCATTATTCTCTGGCTGATGAAAAAATGGAGGTTTGGAGAAGTTAAATAGTTTATCCAAGGCTACTGGTATATCAAAGAACTGAGAAAATATTTAACCATGAAAACAAGTTTGAACCATAGTGCAGAAGGTTAACTGGTCAAGATTCAAGTACACATATGCCTTACTTAAAACCCAAGCAAATAGCAACAAATTGATAGGGACTGGGGATAATGTTCATTTTGTCAAATTTTTGTATGGATGGAAAGTCTGCAAGAGGTAAAGGAAACATAAATGCTCCTAAATATGTGTATTCTTTGTGGATGGAATGGTGGTTCAGGGGATGACATGGTAAAGAATAGCAGTCAACAAAATTGAAATGCTTATGACATTTTTTTCCCTTTGATTCAAAAGATCAAGCTCATTTCTTTTTCCTTTTTTTTTTTAAATCTCTGTTATATTTTAAAAAAATAAAGGAACTGGGAATTCCTGGCCATGTTGGTCTAAAAATAACAATCTGTGAAAGTGCTATTTGCTTGTATCTACATCCTGAGTAGCAAATCTTCCGTTTAACTTATTTCCTGGAATGACTGTATATGAGAAGTTGCCAGGGTGCTTAGTAATGTCATCAGGTTTCTCACAAGTCCACAACAGTAGGGAAATGTGTGTATGTGCGTGTGTGTGTGTGTGTGTGTGTGTGTGAGTGTGTGTGGTACCATCGGAGACATGCACCTCCACATCTGCTAGAAATATATTTTATGGTACTGGAAATATATTTTGAGGTACTGGAAAGACCCTGGAGTCAGGACTCAATCAGTCATATTGATGAATATGTTGCCACAGGAATTTCATGTAAATTGTGAAGTTGGCAAGGAGGAATTTTTTTTAATTGAAACCTCTTTTTGCTGAACAAATGATATTCCTCCCTGGATGATAATGACTATAATAACAATAAGTCAATGCCAACCAGGTTAATGGCAAAATAATAATTACAGTTAACATTGTCCTTGTAGGGATTCTGAACGTGGAAATAGGGAAGTGTTTCTCTGGTGAGCAAACTCCTGGTGGATAACTGGCACTCTGTTTCCCATGCTTGGAATGCTTGGCAGTTTTTCCTAGAAGCTAGTAAGATAACTAATACAGGTGCAGTATTTAGTTGCTATGGTAATGTCCTTCATGAAGAGGCTCTGTGCTAGGGTCTTATCAGTCTGGACCTGGATTTCAGACATTCAACTCCTGGGAAATAAGAAATAATAAACAATAATGTAGTTATGGAACTAATGACCTAAAATAATTTAATGATATAAATAAAGCTTGGCAGTTTGGCCTCTCTGCCATTCTGCCATCTTTCTTTCCTGTCTCTGCATCTTGTCTCTGTGTCTTTTTTTTTTTTTTTCAATTTCCTTATAGTACTAACCTTGTACTATATGGAATATCTTTTTTTTCCCTCCCTTTTGGATTACTGGGGGTTGGACCCAGAGTTCTTTACCATTGAACTATATCCCAGGCACTTTTTATTTTGTTATTTTGAGACAGGGTCTCACTAAGTTGCTGAAGGTCTCACTACATTGCTGAGGTTGGCTACAATCTGTGATTCCCTGTTTCAATCTCCCAGGTCACTGGGATTGAAGGCATGCACCTCCACATCTGGCAGCAATATCTTTTTTAATATGTCAATATATATCGCTTACGATGAGAAAATTTTGTCTAAGAATGAAATTCCCAAATGTATTTGGCAAGTAAATATTTGCCAAGGTGTGGAAAAGCAAGCTTCAGCGGACTTATTCTGCTACGCTGTGCTGCACACTATAGACTAGCCATATTTGCTTCTCTCCTTGGGTTAGAAGATGACATTTTTGCTGCTAATTAATATATTTTCCTTCATCTCCCTTAGTTTTTCATTCCTATTAGCAAATTAACACTATGAGACTAAGTTACCTGTTCATTTACCTTTTAACTGCTATATATAAATTCCTTGAAGAATGTGTCACCATTGTAAATCCTGTGCATTAAAAGTAGTAGCTTAATACATATGTCCTGTAGCAATTATTGCCATGGATGTGATACCCACTATTGCATAATAAATCCTTGCTATGATTATACCCTGTTAACATACTTAACACTGATTCTCATAATAGCTCTCCAAGAGAAGTATTTTTAATTACTTTTTAATATGATAGTGACTATTATTATGACTATTATTGATATTTATTACTGACCCTTTAAAAATAAAGGAGTAGAAGCTTAAAGAGATCAAGTAACTATTTATCACTTATACTACTAGTAATTAACAAAGCTAGGATAAATTTTGTGACTGTGACTGTGACTGTGTACTGTTGAAGTACCTTTTGCATTTGTCAGATTAATGTCAAATGATGAAGCCATGATTCTTTCTAGTTCTACTTAAGTTTTTTTTTTTTTTTTTCCTCTTGCTATCCATCCTGAAGTTGGTACTATTGGAAAAGAAGAAAAAGAATCTCTAAGGTTACAAGAGGCTTTGTGAAAGCAGTCTGATCTTTTATCTTCTCCTGGAGTTTTCTACGTTTGCATACTTGTTTTGATTCTGCTGCTTCTGTTGAATGTCTCTTTCTTCTTAGAGTTCAAGTGCAGGAGCAGATGCCCATGTGTATACTCCTTTTAGGAGTGGCCCTTGGCCGTGGCTTTGGTTCTGCTCATCTGTTCAGGAAACCTGGCTTCACAAGGGCTCATTTGCTGGTTAATTGCATTCTCAGATCCTCTAAGAATGCAGGCACACCTGCTCTCCACTTAACCATCTCTTTTGATCTCTCTAGAAATACCCAACTTTGATTATGTGAAAATCATCTGTAACTGTACTACGTGCCTGGAAAGCGACTGAAAACTCCCATTGTAAGTGTTTTGCTCTGGAAAAAAGAGAGAGAGAGAGAGAGAGAGAGAGAGAGAGAGAGGGAGACTATTTTAGGGCTTGTGTGTAATGAAAACAAGAAAAAAAAATGGATTTTTTTGTCTCTGTGTAATCCAGAGATAGGATTTGATTCATCTAATGTTTGGCAGACTTTAAGCAACTCTGAGTTGCAGTTAACCTGTTAACACAATTTTTTTGAACACTGCTCTACTATTAAATTTCTATTTTGCAAGAAATCACTTATTGCTGCTAGGAAATTAAGGGGAGAAAGAGAAATACAACTTCTTTTCCAAAGAAATACTACAGGGAAAAGAAACAAGGCAGAAAAATATGAGCATAAACTAATCAATATTGCCCACAGAATTGCATCTCTGAAGCAAATATTTTTCTCTAAAGCTGCAATTATAGTCTGTTTCTTCTTTTCTTAAGACTTTTCTGTAAATTATTCTAATGGTACTTACTATTTTCATTTTTGTTCTTATTGTTCATGTTTCTGTTCTATCACCTTCTGCTTCTCCTTAAATGCCTAATGGGTAGGTATTCCTTTTAATGTAAAACTTCTATCACTCTCTATTTTATATTTTTTAAAAATAATTCTGTACCCCTCCTGGTACAAAAACCATGGTACAAAGTGGAGCTACACTAATTGATTAAATATGAATAAATACTTAGTTACCAAAGGCTTATTTATATAATCATTTATCCATTCATTCATGCATTTATTCATCAGGACAGCTTGAGTCGCTATTATGTATGAGGTAAGATGCTGAATGTTAAAATGGAATTTTAGGGTAATTAAATAAAAAGTCAGCAACTTGTCAGAGTCTTTATATTGATTGCTTTGGCTTATAATTTAAGTTCCTAATTATTTATTCATATTAGTAACCAAATTAATATACTTCTATGTAAACAAATGTTACTTTCTAAATTGCAACCAATTGATGGTAGTCACTGGAACAGATAGAATGCTATTTTTGTGAGGATCTTCATTGTGTTTACAAGTAGTCCATGAAGAATATCTTCCTTCAGCTGCAAGGGATCTCATGAAAATCAAAAGGAGACCAGTAAAGAAAAGGAAAGGGACAAGGGGGAGGGGGAGGGAAAGGTAAGGGAAAGGGGAAATGCTGGGGAACAATATTGACCAAATTACAAACTTATACTGGGTCCATGTATGAATATGTAATGACAAATTCCACTATAATGCATAATTATAATAATGCACCAATAAAAATATGGGGAAAACAAAATACCCACTTCTCCCAAATGAATCACAGATACATGAATTTAGGGTAGGTTAATATTTTATGTGCACCTTCATGTTATCTTTACAAAATGAAACAACTGTAAAATGTTTGTGTTCTCCCCTTCCTCTCCCCTTCTTCTAGAAAAGAGGGGGGTTCAATATACTCTTAACATTTGAAGGGAGATGGAAAGCCAGGAGTCTAATAACTCACTAAATATCCAATTGGTTAGTTAAAATTCTCTAACTGGATTTAGCCCATTTCCATTTGTGTCTGCTTGTTTAGAAACATTGGTCTTCTCTTTGATACCGGTTCTAATGTTTACAATAAAAAATTTACCCAAGAAAATGTTGTGACCATTTCATAAGGCTTTGGGTATCATGGTTATTCTAGGATCTCAAAAATTTTATTTCTACCCCAAATAATTGTTGCTAAATTTCTTTCAATTCTTTACTAACGAAGAAAAAAAATTTAATACTGGGTGACAACAGAACTCTTGCATTGTTCAACTTCCTCTACAATTTACTTAAATGATTTAACCATCCATGAGAACTTCTGTTTCTGATTTCAGATTAACCATATTTCTTCTAAGGTGTCTATCTAAAGCCAATGAAGCCATAGTTGTTATTTCTGTGATACGGAATTATATTCTAAGCCCAAAGGTACAATGTCTTTTTTCCCTTTTGGCACATGGGCTCTCACATTCTTTTGGAGTCTCTAATTAGGCCATCTGTTTCAAAACCAGTCAACCAATGGGAATGGATATAGTTTTGTTTGTATTTGCTTGTCTGTTTTATTTTCATCCATGACATGTTCAATATGGCTTTTACTTGTGGTAACCTAAGTTCCTTTGTTTCTCTTCCAAATGAAGAGGAAGATCTTTTCCAATCATTCTTTTTCTTTATAGATACCAAGTGAAGGTTGAATTCTTCTCATTTTTTAAAATTCAATGCAAAACACTTTCTCAGAGTGATTAAAATGTGACATGGGCAGCTATGGGTCTCATAAATACCATCAAAAGAGTTTATATTAAAGAACACAATGTCTTAAGCAGTTTTGAGAGGACTATGTCTTTGTTCCTGTAGACAACAGAGAAAAAGTTATTGACTAAGGCTATATAGTTACACCTATCCCATGTGTGTTCCAAGAAGTCAGAGGTTAGAATTCTGCAGGTCTGAGTGTTCTGCTAGTTCCACTTTCTTGAATGATCAAGTTACTTTAACTCTCAGGTCCTTCAGTTCTTTGTAAATAGAGATGTTGGGTACATGAATTTTCTCTGAGCTCTTCTGTTTACCTTTCTGCATGCTTACTATATTTCAGGGCTGCTTTAGAATTACTTGAGATTAAACTTAAAAAACAATTACTTCTGGATTATGGAATTTAATAGTTAAAACCAGAAGTATATATTATACATAGCAACTCAGGACTTTTCATGCATCTCTCCTGTATATAGAAAAAGTGCCATATTCTATTGTCATCAAAGGAAAGATTAGACCCATCCCCCTTAATTAGTATCAAAAATATAAACAAGAGTTCTTGAGAGAGTGACCACTAGACTTAGTTTTATGATCATGTAAAACACAGGGCCTCAATGATATGTGAATTTGAGTTTTTTAAAATCTTCATTTCTTCTATCAATTATTCATTTTGTCAAACAGTGAACATCACAAGAACATTTAGTTTGAAAGAAGTAAATCTATTTATTGTGATACCTGAACTGTCATTTCCTTTAAAACTGGGATTGATCTCAATGAATGTGTTTGTCTTAGCCAAATGCATTAATGTCAACATTAGGAACCATTTTCATTTTCTGTGAAGTTTTAATTTGATACCATTCCATTCATTTTCACTTTCTGTGAAGTTTTAATTTGATACCATTCCATTTATTGATTCTTGATTTTTCTTCTTGGATTTTAGGAGTCTTTTTGAGGAATTCAATTCCTAAAGTGACATGATAGAGTTTTGGGTATATTTTTCTTCTAGTAGTCGCAGGGCCTCTGGTAAAATACCTACAGCAAAGGAAATAATCAAGAACATGAACAGAGACCCTAAGGAATGAGAGAAAATTTTTGCCACTTGAACCTCAGATAGAGCATTAACCTTCAGGATATATAAAGAACTCAAAAAACTTAACACAAAAAAAACAAAAACAAAAACAATACCCCAAAAACCCAATCAATAAATGGTCAAAGAAACTGAACAGGCACTTCACAGAAGAAGAAATATGGGAAATGCAAATTAAAACTACACTGATATTTCATCTCATTCCAACCAGAATGGCAATTATCAATAATACAAGTAACAATAAATGTTGGTAAGGATGTGGGGGAAATAGTACACTCATACATTGTTGGTAAGACTGAAAATTGGTGCAACCTCTCTGGAAAACAGAAAACTTGGAATAGAACCATCTTTTGACCCAGTTATCCAACTCCTCAGCTTATACCAAAGGCCTTTTAAAATCAACATACTATAGTGATGTGGACACATCAATGTTTATAGTATCTCAATTCACTATAGCTAAGCTAAGGAACCAATCTAGGTGCCCTTCAACAGATGAATGGATAAAGAAACTGTGGTATATATACACAATAGAATATTACTCAGCCCTAAAGTAAAATGGAATTATGGTATTTGATGGTAAATGGATGGAACTGGAGAATATCATGCTAAGTGAAATTAGCCAATCCCCCCAAACCAAAAGCTGAATGTTGTCTCTGATATGCAGATGCTAACACACAATAAGGGGTTGGGGAGGGGAGAATTGAAGTTCATTGGAGTAAACAAAGGGTAATGAAGGGAAAGAAGGGGAGATGGGAATAGGAGAGACACTGGAATGAATCTGACTTAGCTTTCCTATGTTCATATATGAATACACAACCAGTGTAACTCCACATTATGTACAACCAAAAGAATTGAAGGTTATACTTCACATATGTATAATATGTCAAAATACATTCTACTGTAATATATATCTAAAAAGAATAAATAAAAAAATCTAAAAAACATTTTCAGGTGTAAGGATTTAGTATAAACAAAAATAAGAAAACCATTCTGTCAGTGGTTCTTCCTTATCATCTCTATAGTGTTTTCCATAAGCAGAGGCTCTCTAGTTTGTAGACGTGGGCAGTCTCACCTCATAACTAAATTGGCTAGACAATTTAGTTAATTTCCCTTTTGTTTTATAAGTAGCTCCTAAAAGGGAAACATTTAAAACCTGTATAAATAAGTAAAAGAACTTGCCCAACATCCATGCAAACTTTCCTTATTTTCAGTAGTTCATATTTTGCCAATCCAAGAACTATTTTGTTTTTCTTATTGCCAGAAGGTAATCCTACCCCCTGGCCTTTTGAGACATTGCATAAGAAATAAAAAAAAGGTGAAATATGAAAAGAGAGCACATTTGGAGGTTCTTGCATGGAATGCAGCTACTCTCATACTCTTGACCAAAGATTAGTCTTCCTCCAATGGGGAAAGTCCTCCTACTCCACCAAGCCTACAGCTTCAGGAAGGAAAACATGGAATGATGAAGGATGATTGGGACACACACTAGTCAGCCAGATCAGCCTAGTCAACCCTGGCGACCAGTGGGGTGACAGATGTCACAGAGCGATCACCCTCAAATTTGGAAAATAAAGTGCAGAGGATTTGTATTGGATGACAGCAGGCTGGTCTAACAACAAAGAACTTTACTGAAAAGGAAAGAGAAAGGTGGTGGAAACACAACTTAATACACTCATCAGAGGTGAAAACTGGTCCAGTGAGGAGTGACTAGAGATAACACTTCTTTAAATAAAAAGTCACAGGGAAAAACAAAGAGTAGAGGTAGGGATGAGTGACCTGCTGTGTGTATGTAAGCAAGAACACCATAAATTTAACTCAGTTTATTTGAGTAGTGCCTCGTTATGTTGATACCTGGCATCCTGTGAGCTCACTATTTTCTGTAGGAATTACTAAGCAGACAGCTTTTCTCAGGTATATATTACCTGGGCAATTCTGTGACTACACCAGTTCTTTCTGCTCCAAGTCCTCTTCAGTAGAGAAAGTTGCCTGTATGCAGGCTGTCACTCAGTAGTAGAACATTCACTAATGTGGAAACACAGAAAAGTGAACAATTCATGCAACCAACCTGGGCCTACAAGGAGAAAAGTTAATGAACATATACATTTAACAGCTTCTATCTCACGGAGTGCAATTTTGAAGTTGGATATTCTCATTCATTCTCAAAGGCTTCAGAATAATGTGACATCCAAAAGCCAACAGCACAAACAGTTCCACAGGGATTCATTATATTGACTCCTTTCTCTTCCTGCCCCACACTCTCTGGTCATTCTTGCTCTCTGGATTAGATTTCCCAAACCAACTATGATCATGAAAGCCAAGATTCAGCTTCTTCTTTCTAAGGAATGTCTTAGTCTGTGGAGGCTAAATATGTATATACAAGTATATATACAAATACATAAAAATATATGCATGTATACACATATATGTATATATCATATGTAATTAAATATATCAAATATACACATTTCATATTCATACACATATATAAAATATTATCATTACCTATTTTGTGTACTAAATATGTACATATATTTGCATATGTAAATTTAGGTATATGTTAAATGTATAAATATATAGACATGTGCATATATAAAATGTATTATTGAACATATAGTATGTATATTAAACATGTACCTATATATACATGTTAAATACATAAATATATATACACATAGTATACATATCTGTCTAAACATGTATATATTTATATATACCTATATATTTATTTATAAATGCATATATTTTATATAAACATGCATATATTTACATATATGCATATATGTGTGTGTATATATGCATAAATGCATTGAGAACTGATTATGTTCTTATATCTTTTTTGAAATCTGGCCACATTATTTATTCAATTCCCATCTTATCATGAAATAAGAATATTATTTCTTTTTGTCAGTCTTTGCAATTGAAATATAAAAAGGAAAGCACTTCCCAGAGACCAGAATTAAATAATTTTGTGTTCAATATTTTTTCACAAAAAAATGTTTCTGATGCAAGTAGACTTTCCACACAGCAAGCAAGTTACACTTACACTGCTAATTATATCTTTTTCTTTAAAAAGATGTATTTATATTAAGTAAACATTCATTTAAAAATGAGTTGTCTCCCATGTAAGATAAAATGTAGCATGCACAATTGTCCTCAAATTTTCCACATTGGTGGGTGCAGTTTAGAAATGTTCTTTTTCCCAAAGCTCTGCTCTGCCAACTTACCTTTAGAGATAGGTTATGCATCCTTTGTTATAATTCTACTTTGGTTCAGTCACTGAGAACTATTAATGATGTATATCAGAAAACAACTTGGTATCACATTTTAAAAATCATAAAGATATGCATTTATCTAGGGATGCAGTTAGGAGTAGAACACTTAGCTGGCATGTTGAGGCTCTGGGTTCAATTTCCAAAAGAGAAAAAAAAATTTATAAAGATGTACCTTATACATTAAATGAATATATTAAATTATCATACTACATCACATAAATTTGTATAATTTTTGTGTCAATCGAAAATAAAAACTTTTTAAAATAATACAAATCCCAATGAATAGATCATGTATACTAAGACTGAGAGAAGTTCAGTGATTTATTGCAGGGGTCCATGTCCTTAATTTGAGTAAGCTCTGACATTGTTTGAAGCTATTAAAAAACTATCCTACATATATTTATTATATGTATGTAATATATATATACATATATATATATATATATATATATATATATACATATATATATATATATACACACAAACACACACAGAATATGGAAATTCTAAAATATTATAAAAAGGAAGAACTTGCAATAAAAAGTTAATACTTCAAATTTTTTGGTAACTTAAATATATTTAGTCCATTATATTAATTTCAAAATTATTCTATTTCTTGGTTGTTCATTAACAGTCCAAAACTGAACTACTTGTGATGCAAATAGAAATTTCATTACAGGTTAAAGCATCCCTATTTAGGTGCTGTAATGAGAGCTTGGGTGTTTCTTTTCTTTTCTCATTAAATGGGCACTTAATAGCTTTCTCCAACTTCTAAGACACTTCCGGGACAAAAAATACTTTCCAGTAATAATACGAGTCTCATAATAATCCTGTGCTGTAGGCAGCACAGGGATCATAATTCCCATTTTGCAGATGAAGGAAAGGATACTCATAGGAACTGTGAGATTTGTTGAAGAACACAGACACCTTCAGGCATTAAAATCTTATTCGGTTAACTGCAAATTACACTGGTATAAATTATCTTCTCATGTTGAAAATAAGGAAGTGACTCAATTAGTATATGGCCAGTTATTGACTTAGCTATGTGTGGATCTTTTTTATGTATAGGTAGTTTTCTCATGCCCGATGCAAGGTCATCTGCAAAGATCCATGGGTCCTAATCAGGATAGTGTAACAGATAAGGAAAAGTTTTTACAATTGTGGACGGTGGAAAGAATTCCTAAAAATGCAAATGTGTGGGATTATACAAGATGTGTAGAATTCATAAGTGTTTAATCAAATCAGTTGAACAGGATCAATGACTCAAAATCAGATAGGCAAAAATATCATGGTTATATGAAGTTCCAGTATTCGAACAAAAGGAGAAAAGAGATGATCAGGCTCTTCAGGAGATAGACTTGATCTCAATTCCAAGAATATCACCCTAACCATGATTGCCATCATTAGTAATTGAATTCTCATTTTAAATTACACAGATAACTGAGCATATTGTGTAAATCAACATTTGAATGCCATTTACAGCCACCTAAACATCAACTTTTAGGTCCCCTCAACCTTCTTCATAGCATAGTTTTGTTTACTACCCATTTCATATACTCATCAAGGCAGTTAACTCTTGAGTTTTTATCATCAACTTTACAAATAAGTTAATAGAGGTTGAGAATGGTTGTGGGACATTTCTAGTTCATTTGGTTTTTAAGAGATAAACCAGAACTCAAAGTTTGGTTATTAACTATGTGCCGTTCTTTCTCTTGACCCCGTTAACTAGATAATTCAACTATAACACAAAACAGCTGCATACACACTGATCTTGAAGACTAAGTCTCCCCAATTCAGACAGATAGTATTTTTTTTAGGTTTTATTTATTTTTTATTTTTTATTCTTTTCAGATATACATGACAGTAGAGTGTACTCTGATATATTATACATACATGGAGTATAACTTATTGTAATTGTGACCCTTTCTTGTATTTGTACGTGATGTCGAGTTTCACTGGTGGTTTATTCTTATATGAACATAGGAAAGTTACGTCAGATTCATTGTACTCTCTTTCCTAATCCCATACCCTGTACCTGCCCATCATTTCCCTTGTCTAATCCAGTCAATTTTTATTCTTCCCTTCCTCCCTTTTACTGTGAGTTAGCATCTACAGAGAGAATAATTGGTCTGTGGTTTTTGGGGATTGGCTTATTTCATGTTCCATGAGAGTTTCCAGATGGTAAGTTGTGCAGTTGTGGTTTCTTGCCTTACAGGAGGACACCAAAACCCTTATGTAAGACAATGGGACTAATTCTAGACCTACCTTGCTCACTTTTGCTCACCCTCATTTGCAAGCATCTAAGAGGAATTACTAAGGGATCCCTTGCACTCCCTAGGATTTCCTTAGCTTCCTTAGAATTCAATATGGCTGATGTTCTAGAGTAGAAATAATCTCCACAGCCTGGTAAATCTAACAAAACCAATTCCTCTAAATACGACATGCTTTCAAGTAGTGAAGAAAAATAATTCCTTTGGTTACTCATAAAGCTTCTCAATTAGGCAGGCAAGGTGAGAAATTAAAGTCTGCCTGCCTCGCCTGTCTTATATAATATTCATTAAGATTTAAGTCCCCATGATAGATTTCTTTGTTAGCATTTTTCATTATCCTTTCTTTATGGTCATTCTTCATTCAATTTTCAATCTATGTGACAGTACTTGCAGCTAAGGTAATTTGAATTAAATTTTCAAGCAAAATCTCTTTGAGTTTGTGTTTGTGAATTGCTATCAACTCGTTTTATTATGATCAAGATATTTGCTATCTGCTCTATTCCTTTATTCACTAATTTAGTGAGTTTATCAAAAAAGCAATCAAGTTTGTGTGGCATAACGTGTTCTTTATAAATTTAGCATGGCCCCAGAGAATGAATCTGCTATTTATTAACAAAGTAGGCAACAGAAGCACAAGGGTTTTTCCTTTCTTTTTTCTTTTCTTCTTCTTCTTCTTCTTTTTTTTTTAAGACACTCCTTAAGGGGACAGCTGCAGAGACTGATTTCTAGTTTGAAAGAGGAATTCACAGTCTGTTCTCTGTAAAGGGCTAGGGCCCCTGAGGCAAGGGGTGAGTCTCCTCAAACTCACATAGAAATCTCAAGTTTTGAAATAGAGTGGGTTTACAAAGGGCCATATCCCTGCGGTAAATCAAGGGCCTTGAAGTGTCTTGGATGTGGCATCTGAAATTCTGGTCAGAACCACAGGCCGTTAAGACCAAAGCTCACAGTGAGAGCCCAAGCTTACAGCCAGGCTTATTGCAATGCTAGGGGACCAGAAAGTTCCTGCCATCTGTCACACACTTTATGTATTAACCTTTTAATTGGTTTCATCATATTTTTTTTTCTGGGGATCTATTAAATTCAATTTCCTTAAAGGAATCTTACTTTGTTAAATGGGTTCTGAAAAATCTCATCTTTTTTCTTTTTGTTTTTGTTAAACTAAGGAAGGACATGATTAAATGAAATAAAATGTTTGGAAACTGCTAGTAAACAAATAGGTTTATTTTTAGATTAAATGGTTAATATGAAAAAAGCCTGCAATAGTTAAGTGCTATTTATATAATTTTAACAAACTTTGAGTTTTTGCTCACATAAATGCAGATACAGCAAATTAATAACTAGGAATATTCTTTTGAAAATATCTTGTGATGAATCTAATAAAGTTGACACTATTCCCATATTTTTAGAAAAAAGTAAAAGTATATTTCTGAAGTGCTATTGAATTTGAAGGAATTTTAATTATTAATTCAATTAATCTGAACTTTAGAAATACCAATTTTCAATATCATCTGTTGTGTCCACTAAGACACATACATTATATATGTGTATACACACCCTGACACATATTGATTATATCATACTTTCTGCTATAATAATGTAATTGTCATAATTTATTAACAATCCTGGATACCCTATTAGGAGTGCAGAAGGCCAGAAAGATTTGCATACCATTTTCACTACCTTTCTTTTGGCCAGAACTCAGTCATATGTCCTGAACATAATTTCAATGAAGAATAGCATATATAATCTGCCTCTGAGTTTGCAAAGAAAATTGATGAGCAATTTGTCTCAGTGGCTACAAAAATCCTAAAATAAACCAGTTTTACATGTTTCTGTTTGGGTGATCTAGCTTACTAAGGGTGACAGAAAACATAGACCAACTACAGAATCATGGAATATTGGCCTTGCAATACACCTTAAAGATAATCTAGCCAAGAGGGCAACATTTAAAAGAAAATGGACTCCTATACTCGAAAGTGTGATGATAGAAAATAAATTAAAGGAGCTGGTGATGTGGCTCAAGCGGTAGCGCGCTCGCCTGGCATGCGTGCGGCCCGGGTTCGATCCTCAGCACCACATACAGACAAAGATGTTGTGTCTGCCAAATACTAAAAAAAAAATATTAAAAAAAGGAAATAAATTAAAATTAGATAGTTAAAATGAAAACAAAAGAGAGAAAAAAATATCCAGAATCTTTGATTAAAGGTATGCACCCTTGCTTGACTGTGGTGGCGTGGCACACATCTGTCAGTGGGTAGGAGGTGAGGCAGGAAAATTTGAGTTCAAGCCAGCATCGGCAATTTAGCGAGGCCCTAAGCAACTCAGTGAGACCCTGTCTCTAAATTAAAAAAAAAAAAAAATGGACTGGACACGTGGCTCAGTGGTTAAGTGCCCTAAGAGTTTTTTTTTTTTTTTTTTCTTTTAAGATATGTATTCTTTGCAAAGCAGGACATAATTATGCACCCATTCAAAAAAGATGCTTTAAGAAAGCTAAACCTTATATCTTAAATTTCAAATGCTTTGATTACCAAGGAAATGATCTGAGCTCATGTTCATAGAACAAAGAGGACTTAATTCCATAATCTCTTTGTGGTAGTTTGTAATCTATAAAGAAATATAAACTTAACAATGAATAGTTATAGTACTTCCAGTACTATTACCACGACTATGGCTTTTAGGTGGTTTAGATGTGAAGAAGTCTAAAATGGGAAAAATTATTTTTTAATTATACAAAATATTTATTTTTATGAATAAAATAATATTTAACAACTAAAAATTTAAAGTATTATTGTACCTATTTTAATTAAAAATCAGTTGCATTTTATCAATCTTGTTAAGAAACCTGGGGTCTAATCAGACATGATGAAGATTTGGTCCTAATTTTTCCTCTATTAGGCATAGTCTCTCTGGTATAATTTCTAGGTCCTTAATCCACTTTGAGTTTTGTGCATAGTAAGAGATAGGAGTTTAGCTTCATTTTGCTGCATATGAATTTCCACTTTTCTCAGCACCGTTTGTGGAAGAAACTATTTTGCTTCCAAGGTATGTTTTTAGTTCCTTTGTCTAGTATGAGATAACTGTATTTATGTGGGTTTGTCTCTGTGTCTTCTATTCTGTACCATTGGTCTACATGTCTATTTTAGTGCCAATACCATGCCATTTTTGTTACTATAACTTTGTAGTAGAGTTTAAGTTCTGATATTGTGGTGCGTCTTGATTGACTCTTCTTGCCAAGTTTTGCTTTGGATATTTTGGGTGTCTTGTTTTTCCAAATGAATTTCATGATTGTCTTTCTATTTCTATAAGGAATTACTTTGGGTTTTTAATTGGAATTGCATTGGATCTGTATAGTGTTTGGGTAATATGCCCATTTTAACAATATTAATTTTGCCTCTCCAAGAGCATGGGAAATCTATCCATCCTCTAATGCCTTCTTCAATTTCTTTCTTTAGTGTTCTGTAGTTTTCATTATAAAGGTTTTTTTTACCTCTTTTGTTAAGTAGATTCTCAGGTTTCTTTTTTTTTTCCTTTTTTTGAAGCTATTATGAATGGGGTAGTTTCCCTAATTTCTCTTTGAAAGGATTCATCACTGATGTATAGAAATGCATTTGATTTATGGGTATTGATTTTATATCTTGCTACTTTGCTGAATTCATTTATTAATTCTTAAAGTTTTATGGTGGAGGTTTTTGCAAGAAATAAAATTAAGAATTAATAAATGGGATGGATTCAAACTGAAAAACTTCTTCTGAGAAAAACAAACAATCAATGAGGTGAAAAGAGTGCCCACATTGTGGGAGCAAATTTGATACTTCTCGAAAAAAAATATACAATCAATCAATAAATATAGAAAAAATGTTAACCATAATTAGAAATTAGAGAAATGCAAATCAAAACTACTCTAAGATTTTATCTCATGTCAGTCAGAATGGCAGTTACTAATAATACTGATAATAATAAATGTTTGCAAGGAAGTAGGGGAAAAGGCACACTCATACATTGCTGGTGGAATTGCAAATTGGTACATACACTATGGAAAGCAGTATGGAGATTCCTTAAAAACTTGGAATGGAACCACAACTTGACCCAGCTATCCCATTCCTCTGTCTATACCCAAAGGATGTAAAATCATCATACTATAGTAACACCGCCACATCAATGTTTCTAGCAGCTAAATTCACAATAGCTAAACTGTGGAACCAACCTAGATGTCATTTAATAGATAAGTTGATAAAGAAACGGTGGTATATATACACGATGGAATATTATTTAGCATTAAAAGAGAGTATAATTATGTCATTTGCAGGTAAATGGATGAAGTTTGGAGTATATCATGCTAAGAGAAGTAAGCCAATCCCAAATAATCAAAGTCCAAATGTTCTCTCTGATAAGTGGAAGCTGATCCATAATGGGTGGGAGCATGGGAAAAATGTAGAAACTATGATTGGGCAAAGGGGATAGCAGGGTGGGGTATGGGGGCAGGAATGATGGTGGAATGAGATAGACATTATTACCCTGTATGACTGCACATATGGTGCAATGCTACATCATATACAATTGGAGAAATGAAAAGTTGTGCTACAATTCTGTACAATGAATCAAAATGAATTCTGCTGTCATATATACTTAATTAAATAAATAATTTTTAAAAATCAGTTGCAGGTAAAATGAAATAATTTTCTTCTCTACCTATTATACTTATGTTATTGAAGATACATAATTTTTGAACTTATCTTTAGAGATTGAGAGGTTTTCCTAATAGTTAGTGTATATCTGTTGAATAAGGCAGTAATGAAACAATGAAATAATTAAAAATGTTTGGAATAAGTTAACTGATTAACTATAAGCAGTACTTTTTCTCTGTTGTGAGAATATATAGCATTTATCACCAACTTCAATAGTAACAGTTAATTAATTTAGTTTACACTAATATGACATCCCTTTATAACTAAGAACTGTTTTAAGTTTTATTTAGTGTTCCTCAACAATCATTTTTTTCTATTATTTTAATTCAATGTGACATTATCATTTCTCTCTCAATTGCATATAGATAATTTGAAACATGTAGGGGAGTTACGTAATGTTTTCCAGACTCAAAATCTACACTCTTGGACTCCAGGCAAGATTAGGATTTGGACTTGTCTTCCAAACTATTTGGGCTCAGTCAGGATATCAAATTTTCCAACTAAATGCAAAGATATTTCTTTAACTAGAATGATGAACATCTGCAAAAATAAAACCAAATATATTATTCAGTCTTTCAACTGACAAGTAGATATACATCCTGACTTTTGGTTTCCAGGAATTAATTATGAGAAGATTGGACTGAATTTTGGACTGAATTTTGAAAGAGTTTTCCATCACCTGCTTTTTGCATGGATGACTTATTTCCAAATAATACCCTGTATTTATCCTACATACCTCTTGTACAAAGTGCCTGAGGTATTCAATACCCTAATGAGTTTGGACCAAATAAAAAACCTACATAATAACATTAGAAACAGATGTTTTCCTATAAGATCTTTTGATTAAATTGGAGAAAATGATATTATCATGCATCAAAAAAATTAAGTCAACTTATTTTTTTAAAGAAATCCCACTCTAATACCAAATTCTTCTTGTCACATCCAATGAACTTGCTGGTATGAGCTGTGTCACCATAACTCTGTTACATTTTGCTTTTATTATGTTACAAAAATGATTTACATCCAATTATTTTATGTCAGTCTAATTATTAAAATGAGGTGGGCATCACAAAATACTATAAAGTGGTTTTCATATGTAGTTAGAAAGGAATGATATAATACAAATACATGCATTTTGCATAATGTTTTCAGCATCTACAAATATTGTATTCTCAAAGGCAGCCACACGAATTTTCAAATACAATATAAAATTTCAGTACCCTTTGTGGAATTATAAGCACCATAGTGACACAGATCATGTGGAACATTGGGGAAATAAAAACACACAATGACTAGTTTCTCACAGCATTCTTTTTCCCAGAATTTACTCAAATCCTAGAGAATGAACACACACACACACACACACACACACACACACACAATTTTTTTTAAACTTAACACATCTACAGGCTTTATTAAGTAGTGAGCTTTCTGAGAAATATCAAAGGAGCTATTATCTTCCCAAGTTTAAATACTATCTATAACATTATCTCTACTTACAACCACCAAATAAAAGAAGAGGAAAGAAAGTGGGGGAAAAGATCAGCTCTCCCAGAAGCATGCTTATTGTCAAGTGTCTTTGGAATATCTTTTGTGTTAGAGTTGGGATCATCCTCCTGTGGCTACTTTAAGCCATAGTTATTCCAAAACCGTAGAAAGAAATTTCACACATCACAACTCAAATGTGAAAATACAGTTGTAATTGCTTTCATCTTGCTCCACATCCCTCTCTTTCTTGGTCACAAATGGCAGGAAAGGCTCAGATGTATTTAAAATTAGGTTATTTTGAAATTTTCTGGTTTGCTTTAATACTTTCAAAATGATTTATCACACCATTTATTTTTTTCATAATGTATTTAATTATGTATTCATATACATCATTGGTGATTCATGTAATTATTTATTCTCTGGTAATTATCCAATACTATTACCATTTATTTATTTATTTTACAGCTCCTTTTTTTCTGTTCTGCTTGTTGAAATGTCTTTGAGGTTGCCTCCTATGGCCTATTGATATATCTTTTTAAAAGCACATTATTTTCTGGTATTGCAAAAATATTCAGTTTGTATGTTTCCTGTCCAAATTCTAGAATCAATGCTTTCTGCAAAGAGTCTCCTGTATCTCTTTTCATTAAAGAAGTATATTTATCTGGGCTCAAAGTGTGCTCATTCTATTTGAGTATTTCTTCTTGTAGTCTCCTCTAAGGAAATGCACTTAGGAAAACATGTATGTAAACATAAATTCATACATGTACATTTAGACTTATATATGTATATATATTCACATATAAATATTTATATTTGTATCATTCCACTAAATCAATATCGGTTTACACTGATGTGCCTGACTGTGATCCAGCATCACGGGATTTAATCTTGTGTTCTTCTTACTTGTGGTGTCTTTCTTTAACAATGAAAAATCTAGCACTAACTATGCAATTTTTTTAAACATTGAAATAAATGTAAAGTTATGCCAGAATTACTAACTAGTACCCCTACAATAAACAGAATTACAAGTATATTAGAGCTTTTTTCTACACTTCTCTTGGTATTTACCTCTGTATTTTGTGAAAACATTATTTTCCATAATTATTTGGGTTAGATATTATCTCCCTTATCTTTTGCAATATGTCTTATTTGTAGTAGATGCATCCATGATAATCTGCATTGTATCCTGTTTTCCCCAGTAAACTTTTGGCTTATTTGTTTATTTATTTATTTGAGTTCTGGGGCCACTTTCTAGGTGTTGGGGAGGGGTGGATTTCCTAAGTAGATCACCATGTCATTTATTGCTCAACATGTCATCTATATCAAAATGAAAAAGCTTTTATTATTATTATGTTTTTGCAGTTTATGTTTTTTTCTTCATCTTTCCTTTTCTTCCCTAATTGCACTTGGTAGGGCTATCAGTGTGATGAAAGAGTAGAATCAAGAGAACTTCTTTGACTAGATATCAAACAGAAGAAAAGTAACCACACTCTCAGCACTGAATATGTTTCTAGCTATCAATACTCTTCATTAATTTCTTCATATATTTATGTGTCTTACAATCTATTTTTAAGTCAAACATGCATTACAGGGCATTAGATGCTAAGTGAAGATTATCTTTTAAAATCTATATACCTGAACATGTCTTTGTTCTCCATGGCTTTGGCATTTGGATTTGTTAATCTGCTTTGAAGTTGAACTTGGTTTCATGCTTTATTGCATTTAGATGGAGAACTACAAAGGCTGATTGCTCACTTCTGGATTCCCACTGATTTCCAAAATTACCTTTATGTGATATTAAATAAAATGATTGTAAGATGTTCTATTTTCTTCCATTAAAAAGTATAACCTCTTTTCCTAAAGTTAAATGTGGGCTGGCTTTGCTACAATCTGTGAGTATAGAAGTGGAAATGATAGACCTATTCCTTAAGAGAGCTTTTCACTGATGCTCATAGAAACTCTGAAATCATCACTGTGTGTCTGAGTCCAGGGAAATTCGCTACAGGATTAGGGACATATGTCCATGTTAAGTCCTCCTGTTCTCTCAACAACCATAAGCTGTTGCAATACCTTCAGTCACTGTTTGAAGAGTGACATTAGCCAAAACCAGAATAAAAACTGTCCAACTGAACACTGCCTGAATTGCCGGTCCACAAAACTGACCACAGGATGTATGGTAGCTACAAGAGACAAGCAATTTCATTGTGTTATTTGTCTTCTATTTCCAGCACAGAGAACCAGAAGGATTTGTTCTTTGCTTTGGATTAGCACCCCTTTATATTTGTTCTTTCCCTAGCCTGTGGGTCTTATCTTTTGATTACTGAAATTAAATGTTATAACATTGAAAACTCTGGTAGTATATCTCCACAGAGCCCACTTTCAAGACAATTGATTCACTGTAGACAATCTGTCTATATAATTTAAAATTCAGACATAAGCAATGAACCATTTGTCTGAGCTTGAAATCCTGAGCAGTGAACACATTGATTTCAATTGGTAGAGAAAGCAGGTCGTATGTGGACTAATGATCCATGGAGCATTGGCTCAATATCACATAAGTATTATCCATATTATCATTTGCTAACCACAGTGGTTCTTTTCCATTTATATCCATCACTAATTCATGACTTAGGATTCTTTCCTCTTCTAATTTGATCTTACCTGAGGCTGTTGCAGATATTTATTCCCACAAAGTATTAAACAGCCTTACAAAATCTGAAATAATTAGTTACCAAGTTAATCACTACCAACTTTACATTCTTAGTTTGTAATCAACACTTCTTTACACCAAATATTAACTTATTTTGTATGATGTGATAGAAGCTCCTTAAGGGGACAATTTTCTTTGTCTACATAGGTGTAAGTGAAAGGGATTGCAGCTGCTAGGTCTCCAGAATTATATGAAGAAAATGTGTTTTATAAATATATCTACCAATGTTCTGTTATTAAAAACATGTTTTCTTTTTTTTTACTTTGGAATTATTTTTTATTGATTGTTCAAAACATTACAGAGCTCATGATATATCATCTTTCATACATTTGACTCAATTGGGTTATGAACTCCCATTTTTACCCCAAATACAAATTGCAGAATCACATCGGTTACACACTCACATTTTTACATAATGGCATATTAGTGACTGTTGTATTCTGCTACCATTCCTATCCCCTACTATCCCCCCTCCCCTCCCCTCCCCTCCCATCTTCCCTCTCTACCTCCTCTGCTGTAAAAATATGTTTACTTCAAAATTCTCACATCATTTTCAGGATAAAAATCCAGACTATCTTATGAAGCCATATAGTATGTGGCTTCTGAGAAATTTACTAGCTTTATTAATAATCACATCCAATTACATTAAGTCCTCAAAAGCACATTCACTCCCTGCACACACAGTGAGCAACACATATCTATCTATTTTATGGTGGAACTGTTTTCTGTCTTGCCTTATATGACAAATTCTATACATATTTTCAAGATAGAATGTCTCCATGACTTTCCCAGGATCACAATAAACTCTTGTTTTCTCTGTGATATCAGAATATGGGCATGTAGTTCCATAAACACATTCTACATGGCATGGCAATTGCTCATTCACAAGTTAAATTATTGGGCTGGGGATATAGCTGAGTTGGTAGAGTGCTTGCCTCTCATGCAAGACCCTGGGTTCAAGCCCCAGGACCACACACACACACACACACACACACACACACACACAAATTACAAGTTAAATTATTTAAAGGTCAGAAGCCTACTCATATTATTATTCATTTAAAGGAAACCTGGAACATAGTGGTCTTACTGTTTTCTAAAGTTAAAGAGCCAAGGCCATGGTTACATGGTTACATGGTTACATCATGTGTGTGTGTGTGTGTGTGTGTGTGTGTGTGTATGTATGTATGTATATATACATCATATATACATATATACACAGAATACATATATGAAACAGAAATGAGTATTAAATTTTGGGTAAGAAGAACAAACTCTTTGAAGCCCTGGAGTTGCTCTTGCAAATGTGTTCCAATTTGTTATTATGAAGTTATTAATCTCTAAGATTTGTCATTGATTAATATAAAGCTATATATTGGCTATAAGTCAAACAAATGTAATTAACATTAGCCAAATGTCAACCAAGAATCTTAGGACAAAACTGTCAATTGCAGCAATAACTTATATTGGATGCTTCTGTTTTTTTCAATGATTGATCATAGGAAAGAATTGACATGACATCAAGAACATGAGAATTGAAAATTTCCCCACTAAATTGTTTAGTGTATGTTTTTCTATGTGTATCTCTGGTTCCTATTCTCCTATATTTGGGGTAAAAACCTAGTTTCTAATAAGGGTTTCAAATCTACCCTACTCTTGTTCCCTGGCTTTTGAATTCAGACTCTTCCCACTTCATTCCTATCCCATTAATAGGAACTAAATAATCTAGAAATGAAAAATCAAAGTCTTATTCATACATAGACAATTGAGCTGAAGCTACCCTGTAAAATAATTTATGAAATTTTAGAAAGAAAACAGAAAACCAGTCTTTTCTTTGTAAAGAGATACTAGAAAATAATTCTACTGTTTCTACTTTATCTGAAATGAAAAAAATTTGCAGCTGGAATTTAGACATCCAAGTTACCATTGTGGGAGGAATACACAGAATTTGCCAGAGATATCATCTAGAGTTGGAGAAATGAACTGGTGTCTTTTCATTTGCACACATAGACAACATTATGATCATTACTATATACATTTATATTTGTAATGTGACTTTGCATTAACAGCATGAGTTGATTTCTACCACATCTTTAATCCAGATTGTGCATATGACTTTCTTTGACCAATGGAAGGAGATATGATTGAAATTGGGCCAGTTCTAAGCCTAAACCTAGATCCTCAGGATACCTTATATTCTTCTACTCTTTTGGTATCCTGACAAGTCATGTGATTAGCCCTAGTCTTAGTTTACAAGATTATGAGAGATATCTGTCCAGTCATTCCTGAAGCCTAGCCTGAGAAATTCAAAACCACAAATCATTTAGCCAAGTGGCAACAGAACCATGACCAAGAGTTGAGATCAGTCAAGATGAGAATTGCACAGCGAGACAGATTCAATCACTGATGTACATCATCACAGGGTTAACTGTTGACTTTTTAGCCAGTAAAATTTGGGATGGTCTGTTATGCAGGAAAAGCTGATCCCTTTACCAATGTGAAGGAGAGAAAGCATGATATTATTACTTAACTCCTAAATTCAGTTTTCCTTAGACTTTTTACTTGCGTTGAGTACAAAATTCCTTTTTTACCTTAATCTGATATAAATTCCAATTTTCTGACAACTGAAATGGATTAAAGATTTCCCTAACCAATGTGTGCTCCTAATTTTCACCTCTCCAATCTACTCTATCCACTGCAAATGCAAACATGTTGCTTGGTTTCATGAAATGCTTCTGTGACCTCATCATCTTCTCAATACATTTGGAAGTCTTTAAGTGGTCTTTTTCAGTTTTTGCTCTGTATAATTTTTGACATTAATTGTCAGCAGTCATTACTCACATACCCTTCACTCCAGGAAAGCTGTCTTAATCACTGCCATTAAAAGCATTGAAAACTCTACTATGCTACTGCACATTTATGCTTGATACTATCTTTGTCAGAAATCTTCTTATCCATTTGTCTTCCTTCCTAACTCATTCCCATTTTTAAGAATTTCTTCTTTAACAACATTTCATAAACATCACTGACTTTGAAAAGAGATGATATTCTGTGCTGTAATTTTGCTGGCATAGTGCTGAGCTAATGCTGTCATTACAGAAGACTGTGCTAGATGAATTTCTTTCCCCCAAGAACGTGGAGCAAGAATTGACATAGGTTGATGTCACACATGGTTTGATGAATACACATACATGTATACCATCCAGATGTCATTCAATGTATTTACATATATATTTTATGAGATTTCAACCTTTTAAGGTCTGACATTAATGATTGATCATCTTATCGATTTAAATGATAAACAATTAGTAATAAAATTACTTAACAGTGAAATATCCTGAATGTAAGTTTAAACCAAATGAAAAGATATTTGGAGGACAGTCAAGAAAGCAGATCTGTGAGACTGAAATCACCACTAGACAAATTTATTAATTGCAGACACTTAAATATATCACAATATCCAAAAAAAAAACTGAAAATAAAATGCAAGGGTTATTCTCTTCCTGTGATTCCTTGAACTACTTTCTGTATAATTATGGGACATGTTTCTCATTTTGCATTCTTATTTTCATAGAAATTAGCATCTGTCCTTCTTTAATTAGGACACTCTACATTCTTCACACTTGTGGTTTTTAGTAATTTTACCCAGTGCTCTATGCTGATTACATTTTTTAGCTTCACAAAATTAGATTTTTCCAAAGCCTAATATTCTTATAGTATTAGGCTCTTGAAAACATTTCTTTCTCTATGTAATTTGAGAAGCCTTTTGAAATGATAGAAATGGTTTTAAACAGAGCTAGAACATACCCAAAAAATCATCTAGGGGAATACATAGGTGGAATGTCAGTATAAAATAAAAAAGAAAGAGGGATCAGTGCCACTATGAAGCCATTTTAAAAAGTTGACAACCTTTGGGAGAAAATTACATTTCAGCAGGTAGCATACAAATTAAACTCTGCATTTATACTGCATGTATTCAAATTTTCTAAAACAGAGCTGTATTCATAAGAAAAATTAAATCAAATTTATAAAACAGTTTAAAAACTCAAAATATATATCTTTGCTCATAAAACAGCTACATATTGTTTAATTTTATCTTTTTAGACCTTTGCAAGGTTCCCTTGTCATATACAGTCATAAACATTTGGGTTATCACTGTCAAAATGCAGCAAACAATTATTCTCTTTTTCTTTTACAGTAGGTGATGATTAAGAGGGCTCCTAACTCAAAATGTGAGATAAACTTCCTATTAAATTATAAGTTCACAAAATATTGATTATTTTGTAGATATTTGACTTAATGTACCTCCTAGAGCAAAGGCAACCAATCATATAAGTTACATAATGCAAAATGTATTACTTTCTCCAGATTAATACCTATTCCACAACTACAGATCAGTACGGGAGAGTAAGATTAGATTTGGGCTCAGTAACCCATTCTTATTTCCAGAGATCTTAGGAAAAGCTTTTGAATCTTTTAGTCTCCTTGTACAGCTCTGGAGTAAAGATGATGACTTAAGTCTTGAGCACAAAACACGGTTGTTTTCAAAGAAAAACAGTGATCAGTGGTTTGAAATATTCCATCTCTTATTATATGAAAAGGAATATGAAAACTGAAATGTTTGAGAGCCTTTTTGTCTTTCCAAAATCTGTGGGTCATGAGATGATATCTCTCATGACATTGATGAAACGCAGGATCTAAATGTTATTTTACTATACACAATATATGTGTCTCTCTCTGTGTGTGTGTATATATGAGTGTGCGTGTGTGTGTGTGTGTGTAAAACATTTAATGGCACTGTTTAAAAATTCAAGGTTAACATTTTCATAGGTTTCATCAACCTGAAGGCACACAAATGTCATCGATGTACTTGTTATTTCTATTTATTGGAATGTTGCCATTCAGTGCTGAAATAAAATAAGGGGAAAAAAAGTCACAAAATATAGGAGAATTAAGCCTGGAATTTCTGTTATAGGAAGCAACCTAAAAAGTCTAAATCCAATAAGTAAAGAAAAAAAAATTAAAAGTAAAAGGTGTGTGTGTAATCACATCCAAAGAGCATAATGGTGAAAATTGCAAAGTCAAATAATATTGAGATAAAAAATGAGGCTTCTGGTTCAACCATTCCCATGGTTGATCACCTCCAACATAATGTCTCCCAAATCCTCAAAAAATGAAAATAAGTAAATATTAATACAAATAAGGCCTATATGTTTGAAAACTGAACGCTGATGTCTCTGCACAAGGAATAATCATCTAATGACAAAAACTAGAAAGGATTCTATATAACAGGCATATTATTATAAAAAATTTCTCAGATACTGCCATGTGAAATCAAAGGCTGCCAAAAACATGAGGGTAAAATAGTTCTTATTTCCTCTATCACTTTTACTTGACAATAACTTGCAGATAAATGGATACTTATCTCTCCACTAGAGAACAATTGTGCAGTTTGCTGGAATCCTATTATGTCTCTCCATTCCAGTCTGTTCTGAAAGATAAGTTAATTGAGAGGGGAGTGGCCAATAGTCTTTTGAAATTATTTCAACATAATAGAAACTATGTCTTCTTTATTTCTGATGATTGCTACTGAAGAAAAAAATTTGCATTGGTATCGGGCTTCTAATAAAGATTTATTATAACATAAGTGCAAAATTTTATCAAAAATATCATCAGAAAAATAATAGGCATGTAAATATTTGCTGCATTGCTCTTACTTCTGCTAGAGGAAGACCCATCATCTTTCTGAAAAGAAAAGAGAAAAAACAAACAAACAAACATGGTTACCCTCACAGGAAGGTAAATATTCCTGTTACCATCACAGTATTCCTCATAGAAATGCTACGTTCTAGCTTATTAACTCAACATTTTATCCTTGTTCAATTTTTCAACATTTGATCTCCTGCCCAACTACAAGCAACATAAAAGGGTTTTGATGCTAATGCAGAGATTATAAAACAGATGACATTTAGAAACCCACTCTAAAATAAACATTTCATTTTAAAAAGAAACAGGAAGTAGAGAGAAGGCAACTGATATTTTAAACACACCTGTTCCCACAGGTGTCATCATTTACACCATCCACAAGCATAGGAAGTAAAATGCTCATCTGTCTCCTTTCTGCGCATTAGGAGTTCTGAACATGACAGTGAGCACTCTGAATCTCCATGAATGTACAGTAGTTAAAGAGACATGCTCTGCAGTCACTGTGGATCCATATTCCAAGCCCTTTGTTGTCGACCTCTAAAACTCTGGGAATAGGATATGATCATTTAGTGTCTTGCCTTTTCTCATCTGGGCAATGGGGATACAATTAAATCCACTTCCTGGAACTGGTGTGACCATAAAAATATTAAATACATAAAAGTTACTTAAAATTGTGCCTGAAGGTGCCTATAAGTGTCTTCAAAAAATGTTATCTATTCTTCTGTGGTCTCACAGGTCAGAGTAATATCTGGATTATTCTTCATTTTCTCTATTTTTTCTTTTACTTCAATCATTTGTATTTAATTTTTTTCCCTATCTGGCAATGACACAATTACTTTGAGGAACATAAAGGTCAAGGACTATGTTAAACAGATAGCTTGACTAAGCACAGTGGTACACATTGTAATCGCAGAGACTCAGAAAGCTGAAGGAAGAGAATGGCAAGTTTGAAGCCTGCATCAGCAGCTTAGTGAGACTTTGTCTCCAAATAATAAGGTAAAAAAGGTCTGGGGATGTCAATTGATGGTAGGGTGCCTAGTTCCCTGGATCAATCCTTATTAGATTTTGAATATGTCATGCCCCACTCCACCAATAGCTCATCTGTAAGACACTGCAAGAAAGTTAAAAGTGAAATGATTGGGTAATGAGAGTTGTAACTGAATCAGTGCATTAATCCACTGTTATGGATTAACTGGTTGTACCTTTAAGCAGGTGGTAGTTGATGGAGGAGGGGGTCATTAGAGACCTGTCTCTGGGGTTTATATTTTGTCCCTAGCAAGTGAAGATCTCTTTGCTTCCTGATTGCCATGTCCTGAGCTGTTTTCTTCCTCTACATCCTGTGGTCATGATGTTCTGCCTCACCATGGGTCAGCGCAAAGGAGTTGGCTATCTATGGACTGAGACCTCTGAAACGTTGAGTGCCAAATAACACTTTCCCTCCTCTAAGTAGTTCTTGTCGGACCTTTTTTTTTCACAGTGATGAAAAAACTGACTAAAACAATTCCCAGTGACACAAAGGAACAACAAAAATAACAGACACCTTGACTAGGTTTTGAAGCTGGCCTCCTTCATACTGGAGTTTGTGACATGATCAAAGACAGAGTATTGAAGGGAAAAGTCAAATCACAAAACCAGACAAACTTTCCCAACTCTTCAATCTGAATGTGCTATGGAAATGAGATCTTTACTCTAAAAAAAAAAAAAAAAAAAAACTATCAACTTTCAGAATTTACATGCTACATTTTTTAATTCATTTATCTGTTGATGGACATTTGAGTTGCTTCCATATCTTGCCTATGTGAATAAATATGCAATGAACATGGGAGAAGAGATATCTCTTCAAGATCCCAACTGCAACTGTGTTGGATATATACCCAGAATTGGGATTACTGGATTGTATGGTAGCTTTATTTTTAATTTTTGGAGAAAACTCCATAGTATTTTACAAATCAGCTACATAATTTACATTCCCACAAATATTTGTGCATGTATTTGAATTTCTCCACAAACCCCCTGATCACTTATCTATTTTTGATAACATCCACTCCAGAAGGTATGAGATGATATCTCCTTTTGGTTTGGGTTTGCATTTCATTGATGATTGGTGACATTAAGCACTTCTTCATATACCTGTGTATGTTTGTTTGTATGCCTTTTTGTGGAGAAATGTCTATTTAAATACTTTGCCAGTTTGTTAAAAAGAGTTATTTGATATTTTTTCAGGTGTGAAAGTTCTCCATGTATTTTGGAAATTATCTTCTTACCAGATAGATGTAAGATTGCAGATACTGTCTCTCACTCCATACGCTGCCTGTCCACTTCAGAGTTTTTTCTTTATTGTGTGTGGAAGCTTTTGACACTGACATAGTCCCACTTTTCTATTTTTGCTTTGACTGCCTAGACTTTTAGTATCGTGTTCATGAAGTCTTTGCCAAGACCAGTGTGATGAAACTTTCCATCTATGTTTCTTTCTAGTTCTTTAAATTGGAAGTCTGCATTTTAAGTCTTTTTCTCTATTTGGAGTTGATATTTGTGTGTGGGAAAAAGTAGGGGTCCAATTTTATTCATTTGTATTAAAAAGGAAATGAAGTGAAACACTCTTTTGTAAAATTATTTCAAGAGCATAGGGTTAATCATTAAATCTACTTAAGGTGATACTCCTTATAATCAGAGATTTCATACCTGTGTTCTTCAATCTTCATATAAGAGGTCTTATATATGAATTAACTGCATATAATGCAAGAACACTGTAAGAAATTAGGATAAAAGAAATATCTCACAGGTTTCTCAGGCTATTATTACATGGAAATCATCAGTTCTGGGGGAAAAGAGGTCAATTTACCATCCTCAAGGAGATCCTAAACAACTTGTGAAATTTAGTTTTCAAATACCATATATTGCATCTCATTTTGGTAGAATTGTGAGTTTCCCCCACTGGATGTTAAGCTCCTTGTTGGTAATGCTTATCCAACTCATCTGCATTTTCTGTATAAGAGGCAGAGTTTCTAGAAAATTTCAGGATGTTCAAATTTTCTCAAGCAAAAATCTTTTAGCAATCTGGTCAGGATAGAGAAGCAGGTGAAAACAAATCAAACTAATAAACCCTACCTTAGTGGAGCTTACCTTCTGGCAGGAATGTGGTAATGTGGTTAAAGATAAGAAAAATGTAAATAATTACAAAGTTATTTAGTGTACTGCAAATTGGTAAGCATTTTGGGAAAAAATAGCTTACACATAAAGTAGAGTAATGTGGATCAAAGAAGCAGGAAAGAAGGAGCAGACAACATTAAATCTGATGACCTCAAGTCAGGCTTTCTAGAAAAGTAATGCACACATTGTAACTGAATGCAATGGGTTCCCTTCTTGTTGAGTGCAAAACCAAAAAGCATAATTAAGAGTCAAAGGAATGAAGAAAGATTTCTCACAACAAGAAAGGAGAATTTATAGGTTATTTCAAAGTCATGCTCTTCCTAAGGAAAAGAAGCATGGGGATTTTATTCAGAAAATCTGTCTATGCATATTAATACAGGAAAGCTCATGTAGGGTCAGGCATATTTCTGAGCATGCTCAGTTTAAGGTCATAGTTAAAAAAAATGGCAAGATGACAGAAAAACTTCTGGGCATGTTGATGTTAGAGTCATGGAGCACAACTTCATCAAGAAGGTGGTAGGCACAGACATCTGGGCACATTCACATCAATATTAAAATAACCAAGTTTACTCTAGGTGCCTAAAAGAATGAGTCAGAGTGGCTCTCTGACATAGACTCATTCATTGTAAGTTTCTCCTAAGGGTTTTAGCTGAAATTAAAAGAAAAAAAAAACACTTTGATGATGTCCAAAGGTAGAAGTTTGCTCCTGAAAGTGTCTGTTTATGATGGAGATATTTGCTCAGATGGTTGGTGGGTAGAAAAGAGACAATATTTGCAAACAGATATTCTGCCAGTGAAAAGAATGATATGAGTGTTTGAGAAATAAATATTTTAATGACCATTGTGGCTGAAAAGGAACTAGCAATAGGGAGAAATAAGTCAGAAATGTTATAATGAAGGAAGACTATATAGATTTGGTAAGTTATTAATGGAAATGACTGTCTGAAAGAATTAGGAGTCATTGCTGAATTTCAAATTGAGAAATGTATGATTGTAATACTTACTTAAATATATGTTGGTGCTACTATTTTGGGTCAAAATAGAGAAAAAAAGCATGCTTATATGCCTCCCTTGAAATTGTGTTTATGTGTGTGTGCAAACTTTATGAAATAAACAAAAGATAAAAAATAAAATAACAATCACTCAAAAACAAGACAAAAATTATGTGAATCCTACTGTTGTTCCAGCTTATTGCATAGAAGGATTTCCCATGAAGGGAGTATTCATGAGCTATAGTAAAATTTCAAGATATCTAATAGACATATCATAAGAGTATGGAAAAGGGTATGAAAATGAAAAAAAAAATTAACTCACAACTTTCCAAAATTGATGAAAGGTATAAGTTCACGAGTCAAAGAAGTTCTGCAAACCCAAGAAATAGAAAAGTTACAAAATAATACATCAAAATAGTTATATTTCTCAAATCCAGGAAAATGGAAGAATATGAAAAACATGCAGAGAAAATAACATAATGAGACAAAAATGCTGATAGACTATTAACTATTTTTCTTAATCAGAAAAATTCATGTAAGAAGATAATAGAATATTTCTAAAGTGCTGGAAGTAAAGAAAAAAAACAGGGGTCAGGAGGGAAAGGAAAGGGACTGAAGCAGGTAATCTCAACCTAGAATTTTCACCTCAGTGAAAATATAAAAATAGAGTAATATAAGAACTTTTTAATCAAACATAAGCAAAAAGTGAATCACCCACAGACCTAACAGAATGGTATTCTAAAACTTGTTAAAGGAATTAATTACATAAAAGAAAAATAATATTGACTGAAAAAATAGATCTACATACAGAAAAAAGTCATCAAAATTGTCAACCATATCTGTAAAAATAATAATGTCAACTCTACAAAGCTCTTTCAGATATCTAAACAGAGCAATATTTTTCTAATTCACTCTATGATACACTGAAATTAAGAAAATTAATTATGAGAAAATTGAATAAGATAATCTACAAAAGACTAGTTCATAATGATCAGTGGATTTAAATCTAGGAATTCAAGGTTAAAGTGCAATGTCAAAATTATGAATATAACTTACTATTTTAATTTATTAATTATTAAAAAACACAACATATGAACTGCATTAAAAATACAGGAAAAGAAAATCAAATACAAGAATCTTACAGGACACCACATATACAAAATTATTATAAAGCTACACCAAGGCCCATTATAATGAAAATGCCTCGCATACAATATAAGAATAGAATATTAAAAGCAGCAGGAGAGAGGAATCAGATTACAGATTACATATGGTGGAGACCAATTTGTACATCAGCAGATTTTTGAACCCAGACCCTGTAAGACAGGAGATCCTGGAACAATAGTTACCAAGCTCTGAATGAAAATGGAAGCCAACTAAGGATCTTATATCCAGAAAAAAATTAAGCTTCAGATTTGATGAGGAAATAAAAACCTTCCATAATAAACAAAAGTTAAAAGAATTTAGGGTGAGAAATCTTACACTATAGAACATTCTTAGCAAAATATTCCATGAGGAGGAAATGAAAAACAACAATAAAAATCAGGAAAGGGAGGAAATACACTAAAGGAAAGGCCAATCAAAGGAGAAATCAAGTCAAGTTAAAAGCAAAAATAAACCAAAATGCCCTGAATATAAAATATATTTCAATAATAACCCTGAATGTGAATGTCCTAAACACATCAATTAAAAGACATAGACTGATGTACTGGATTAAAATAAAAGACCCAATAATATGCTGCCTTGAAGAGACTCATCTCACAGCAAAAGACACCCACATACTGAAGGTGAAAGACTGGGAATAAACATATCACTCTCATGGAGCACATTAACAAGCAGGGGTTTCCATTCTCCTATCAGATAAAGTGGACTTCAAACTAAAATGAATGAAAAGGGATAAAGAAGGACATTTCATACTGCTTAAGGGATTTATACATCAACATGACATAACAATACTAAATATCTATGCTGCAAACAATGGGCCATTTATGTATATCAAACAAACCCTTCTCAACTGTTAGAATCAAACAGACAGTAACACAATAATATTGGGTTAGTTTAACACACCTCTTTCACCACTGGATAGATACTCAAAAACAAAAACTAAACAAAGAAACTACAGAACTCAATAAAACAATAAATTAGACTTAATAGACATATGTAGAATATTCCATCCATCAATAAGTGAATACACTTTTTTCTCAGTGTCATGTGGATCCTTCTCCAAAATAGACCATATGCTATGCCACAAAGCAAGTCTTATCAAATACAAAAAATATAGATATTACCCTCTATTCTATCTGACCATAATGGAATGAAATTAGAAATCAATGATAAAATAAAAAACAGAAGTTACTCCAATGCCTGGAGAATAAATAATATGCTAATAAACCATGCATGGATAACAGAAGGCATAAAGGAGTAGATAAAAAAAAAATTCTTAGAGATAAATGAGAACTCTGATACAACTTATCAAAATCTCTGGGACACAATGAAGGCAGTGCTAGTTCATTGCATTAAGTTCATTCATTAAAATAAGTAAAAGAAAACAAACAACCTGACATTACATCCCAAAGCCTTACAAAAAGAAGAACAAAACAACACAAAAGTAGTAGAAGACAGAAAACAATTAAAATCAGGGCTGAAATCAATGAAATTGAAATATTGAAGATACAATTCAGAAAATTGACAGAACCAAAAAGCTGCTTATTTAAAAAAAATTAAAAATTGATAAGCCCTTAGCCACCCTAATGAAAAGAAGGAGAAAAAATATTAAAATTACTAAAATCTATGATGAAAAAGAAAATATCATGACAGACACTATTGAAATATGAAAGACAATTACAAACTATTTTGAAAATTAATACTACAATAAAAGAAAAATCTTGAGGACACCAACATATTTCTGGAGGTATATGATCTACTTAAACTGAAACAGGAGGACATACACAATTTAAACTGAACAAATTCAAGCAAGGAAATAGAAGACACCATCAAAAGCATACCAACCCAAAAATCACAGGACTAGGCAGATTCACAGCTGAGTTCTACAAAACCTTCAAAGAAGAACTAATACTAATACTCCTCAATTTATATTATGAAATAGAAAAAAGAAGAAATACTTCCAAATTCATTCTATGAGGCCAAAATCACCCTGATTCCAAAACCAGACTTAAGACACAACAAGGAAATAAAATTTCAGACCAATATTTCTAATGAATGTAGATGCAAAAAATCTCAATAAAATTCTGGCGAATCAAATACAAAATCCCATTTAAAAGATAGGGAATCATAATCAAGTGAGGCAGGTTCATCCTAGGGATGCAAGTTTGGTTCAGCATAGAGATATCAAGAAATGTAATTCATAACATCAATAGACTTAAAGAATAATATGATCGTCTCAAAAGATTCAGAAAAAGCATTCAACAAAATACAGCATACCTTCATGTTCAAATCATAGAAAAACTGGGAATAAATAGAAACATATCTCAACATTGTAAAACCTACCTATACTAAGCTTAAGGCCAACATCATTATAAATGAAGAAAAATTGAAAGCATTCCCTCTAAAGACTAAAACAAGACAGGGATGCCCTCTATTACAACTTTTTTTTCAGCAGAGTTCTTAGATGAAATAAATTAAAGGAATATAAATAGATAAAGAGGAACTCAAACTATCATTATTTGCCAAAAACATTGTTCTATACTTAGAGGATCAAGAAATTCCACAAGAGCTGCTACCAGAGCTGCTCAGAGCCTGCATTTTTAAGAATGCTCACCTGAAGACAGCAGACCAGAGGGAGGCAGCATTCTGTGTTGCTCTGTGATCTCACCTAGTCAGAATATTGCACCTCTGAGAGTGTCAGAGGACCCCTATCCAGCTGCTCTCTGCAGAAATCACCAGCGCTGGGACCCCATGCAGGGCTTCGTACCTCAGTGTGCCAGTAGGATGCTGGCGTTGGAGCAGGACCCAAAGCCCAAAGTTTCAGTTCAAGCAAGACTCAGCGAGCACCTTAGCAGAATCACCTATCAACACATCTGCAGGCGGCCAAGACTTTGCTCTTGCTCCCATGCAGGTCACTCACTGCTACCTACCCACAGCACAATGCCATCACTCAGCTCCCCCCACCTCACCAGGCACCCAGGTGCTGAGAGCAGACTGCCGCCATCTTGGCTCAACATTGTCGCTATATTATGTGGGGCAGTTCCCAGATCGGATCTCCAAAGACCAGTGGATTTTCACAGAAATCACCAACACTGCTCAGAAATCAGAGCCTCTGGGCTCCAGTAAGTCTCCGGACTCCGGACCCAAAGCCCGCAGTTGTAGCCCACGCATGGCTCACAAGCGGCTCAACAGAAACACCTCCCAGCACCTCTGCAGAACTCCAGACTGCACCGCTCCCACGCAGGTCACTCAGCTGCTACCTACCCACAGCACAAGGCCATCGCCCAGTTTCCCCCACCTCACCAGATACTCAGGCACTGGAAGCGGACTGACTCCATCTTGGAAATCCTTCCTCACCATTTTGTGGTGGGCGTGGTCATCAGCTCGGATCACCATTTGAGCAGGTACCTGGTTTCCAATTCCTCCCTGTCCCCAACAGCATTAACTTGGCACAGTGGCCCCCCTCACAAGATCAGCTCTCAGCTGCACAGGAGTGCAGTGTGAACACCGTGCTGCTCGCCTGGTATGAACCTGGGGATGAGAGGTCCTGCAGTTGGGACCTGATAAATAAGAGAGGGGAGGGAACTAAATTCAGGAGCATAACAGAGAGATCAGGATTGGGAAATCGCCAGACAAGAGAGGAAATAATACCCAGGGCTCAAGTCAGACAGGTGGTCACAAAAAAGACCCGTGAGGCACTATTTTCCTACTGGGTGGCACTTCCTGCTTCCAGAAGCTCCACACCAGGTCCAGTCTTCACACCCTGGTAACCTACACCATCCTGAGGGCAGAGACACCTACAGGATGAGACAACCCCACCTACTGGATGAGAAGAGAAAGAAATGGATCTCTAAGAGTATTTTCTTTTCCTCTTCTTTTTTTCTCTTCTACCCTTCTATCCTCTGGCCCTCCCTTACATCCCCAACATTTGTAAAACCAAGAACTTTGCATGAAATAAGACTTTGAGGACTAAGTCACTTGAATAATATAATAGAGAGGAATTGCATAAGCCCCCTTTCCTCTTTCTTTCTTTCCCTTTTTTCCTCTTTCTTCTTCCTTCACACTCAGAATTACACTATTTTAACATCCTGTATTTTTCTAAAATAGCAGAATCACCTGTGTGTGATTCACATATGTGTTTATTTTATGTACTGTACTGTCTTCCCACATAATTGTCTACCCTAAATTACCTCCTGTCTATTCTCCTGTTACTAACCCTCTTCACTAGATTTCTCCTTCACATTTCCTAAGATATATTAACCCTATACCCTCACATCTTCTCCCCACAACATTTCATCCTACATCTGACCTCCAGTTCATTGTCCACCCAAAGAAACTGTAAACCTTTTTATGAAATTACTGATTATGTTTGAAATAATAATTGAATTCAAAATTTTTGGACATTTGAGACTAAACTGTAAATGTCTTAATAACAACAATTTGTTCATAGGTGATGTATTGTTGATATTGGAATCTGTCCTTCCCCACAAGGAGAGATCTTGGAACCCTACAAGAGTACTACAAATCTATAGGGTAAAAACAAGAACACACCAGATCCACAGATCTGGAAAGGAAGACATATAAGCAACATGAAAAGACAAGGGAAGAAAGTACCACAAACAAATCAAGACAACACATCATTAGAAGCATTGGCAGCTACAGCAGAAAAAGTACAGAAAAATATTTCAGGATATACATGGATAAAATGTTTTGGGATTTCAAATAAGACATAAGAGAACAAACACAGGCAGTGAAAGATCACTTTGACAATGAGCTACATAAACAAATCCAAGAAGTAAAATATCACCTCAACAGGGAGATAGAGTTTCTACAAAAAAACCAAACATAAATTCTTGAAGTAAAAGAAATAATAAAACAACTTAAAAATCAAATGAAAGTATCACCAACAAAGTAGACCACTTAGAAGATAGGACATCAGACAATGAAGATTAAAAAAAATCATCTTGAAAAGAACATAGACCACACAGCAAAAATGATAAGAAGCCATGAGCAGAACATTCAAGAAATATTGGATAGCATTAAAAAAAAAAACAAATTTAAGAGTTATTGGGATAGAGGTAGGCACAGAGGTGCAAACCAAAGGAATGAACAATCTATTGAATGAAATAATATCAGACAACTTTCCAAACATGAAGAATGAAATGGAAATCCAAATTCAAGAAGCCTACAGAAGTTGAATTTAGAAAATCACAACATATCAACACCAAGGTACATTACAATGAAAATGCCAACACACAGAATAAGGAGAGAATTGTAAAAGCCACAATAGAATGGAATCAGATAAATAAAAGGGAAAAACAATTAGGATAATGGAAGATTTTTCAACACAGACCCCGAAAGCTAGAAGATCCTGGAACAACATATATCAAGCTCTGAAAGATAATGGGTGCCAACCAAGAATCTTGCATCCAGTAAAATTAAGCTTTAGATTTGAAGATAAAATAAAAACTTTCCATGATAAACAAAAGTTAAAAGAATTTAAAGCTAGAAAACAGGTGCTACAAAACATCCTTGGCAAAATATTTGATGAAGAGGAAATTAAAAAAAATAAAATAAAAATCAGCAGAGGGAGGTAGTACACTAAAGAAAAAACCAATCAAAGAGGAAAACCAATTCAAGTAAAACAATGAAAATAAACAAATATGGCTGGAAATACAAACCATGTCTCAATAGTAACCCTAATTGTTAATAGTTTAAACTCACCAATCAAAAGACATAGGCCAGCAGATTGAATTAAAAAGAAAGACCCAACAATATGCTGCCTCCAGGAGACTCATCTGATAGGAAAAGACATACATAGACTGAAGGTAAAAGGTTGGGACAAATCGTACCACTCACATGGACTGTGGAAGCAAGCAGGGGGTTCCAAACTCATATCAAATAAAGTAGACTTCAAGCCAAGGTTAATCAAAAGGATAAAATGGACATTAGATACTGCTCAAGGGAACCATACACCAACAAGACATAACAATCATAAATATATATATGCCCCAAACAATGGTGCAGCTATGTTCTTCAAACAAACTCTTTTCAAGTTCAAGAGTCAAATTGACCACAACACAATAATCTAGGGTGACTTTAATACACCTTTCTCACCACTGGATGTATCTTCCAAACAAAAGTTGAATAAAGAAAATATAGAACTCAATAACACAATCAATAACTTAGACTTAACTGACATATAGAATATATCAACTGGCATTAAGGAGATACACTTTTTTTCTCAGCAGCATATGGATCCTTTTTAAAAATAGACCATACACTATGCCACAAAGCAACTACTAGCAAATAAAAAAAAGTAGAGATACTACCATTCATTATATCAAATCATAATGAAATGAAATTGAAAATCAACGACAAAATAAAAAAGAAAAATTTCTCTATCACCCGGAGACTAAACAATATGCTACTGAATGAGCAACGTGTCACAGAAGACATCAAGGAGGAGATTAAAAAATTCTTAGAGGTAAATGAGAACATAGACATAACATATTGAAATCTCTGGGACACTATGAAAGCAGTACTAAGAGGAAAATTCATTTCATGGAGTTCATTCCTTTAAAGAAGAAAAAGTCAAAAAATAAATGACCTCACACTGCATCTCAAAACCCTAGAAAAAGAAGAACAAGTCAACAGCAAAAGCATCAGAAGGCAAGAAATAATTAAAATTAGAGCTGAAATCAATGAAATTGAAAGATAAGAAACAATTGAAAAAAATTGACAAAACAAAATAGAGAGGATAATTAAAAATTATTTTGAAATCTTATACTTTAATAAAATAGAAGACATTGAAGGCATCAACAAATTTGTTAAGTCATATAATTTGCTCAGATTGAGTCAGGAAGATATACACAATTTAAACAGACCAATATCAAGTGCAGAATTAGAAGAAGGCATCAAAAGCTTACCAACCAAGAAAAGCCTAGAGCCTCGTAGATACACAACCGAGTTCCACAAGACTTTTAAAGAACAACTAATACCAATACTCTTCAATTTATTTCAGGAAATAGAAAAAGAGGCAGTAATTCCAAACTCATTCCTTGATCAAGTGGGATTCATTCCAGGGATGCAAGGTTGGTTCAACATATGGAAATCAATAAATGTAATTCATCACATCAATAGACTTAAAGATAAGAATCATATGATCTTCTCAATAGATGCAGAAAAAGCATTGGACAAAATACAGCACCCCTTTGTGTTCAAAACACTAGAAAAACTAGGGATAAAAGGAACATATCTCAACATCGTAAAGGCTATCTATTCTAAGCCTCAGGCCAACATCATTCTAAATGGAGAAAAATTGAAGGCATTCCCTCTAAAAGATTGAACAAGACAGGTATGCCCTCTATCACCACTTATATTCAACATAGTTCTTGAAACAATGGCCAGAGCAATTAGATGAAAGAAATCAAAGGGATATGTATAGGAAAAAAAAGAACTTAAATTAGCACTATTTGCTGACAATATGATTCTATACCTAGAAGATCCAAAAAATTCCACCAGAAAACTTCTAGAACTAGTAAATAAATTCAGCAAAGTAGCAGGATATAAAATAAACACCCATAATTCAAAGTCATTTCTGTATATCAATGACAAAGCCTCTGAGAAGAAAATGAATAAAATTAGCCTATTCACTATAACCTCAAAAAAAAGATACTTGGGAATCTACTTAACAAAAGAGGTAAAAGATCTATACAATGAAAACTACAGAACCCTAAAAAGAGAAATCAAAGAAGACCTTAGAAGATTGATAGACAGAATTAATATTATCAAAATGACCATACTACCAAAAGTACTATGCAGATTTAATGCAATATCAATCAAAATCCAGTGGTATATTTCTTAGAAATAGAAAAAGCAATCATGAAGTTCATCTGGAAAAATAAGAGACCCTGAATAGCTAAAGAAATCCTTAGCAGGAAGAGCGAAGCAAGTGGCATCACTATACTACAGAGCTATATTAACAAAAACAGCCTGGCATTGGCACCAAAACAGACTGGTAGACCAATGGTGCAGAATAGAGGTCACAGAGGCTAACCCATAACATTTCAATTATCTTATATTAGACAAAGTTGCCAAAAACATGCATTGGAGAAAAGATATCCTCTTCAACAAATGTTGCTGGGAAAACTATAAATCCATATGCAACAAAATGAAATTAAAACCCTATATCTCACCATGCACAAAACTCAACTCAAAGTGGATCTAGAACTTAGGAATAAAACCAGAGATTCTGTGTCTAACAGAAGAAAAAGTAGGCCCTAATATTTAATATGTGGGATTAGGCTCCAACTTTCTTAAGAAGACACCTCTAGTGAAGGAATTAAAACCAAGAATCAATAAATGGGATGGATTCAAACTAAAAAGCTTCTTCTCAGCAAAAGAAACAATCTATGAGGTGAAAAGAGAGCCTACATCTTGGAAGCAAATATTTACCCCTCACACATCAGATAGAGCTCTAATCTCTCGGGTATATAAAGAACTCAAAAAGCTAAACACCAAAAAAAAAAAAATAATAACTCAATCAATAAATGGGCCAAGGACCTAAAGAGACACTGCTCAGAAGATGATGTCCAATCAATCAACAAATATATGAAAAAAATGTTTATCATCATTAGCAATTAGAGAAATGCAAATCAAAACCACTCTAAGATTTCATCACACTCCAGTCAGAATGGCAGCTATCATGCATACAAACAACAACAAGTGTTGGTGAGGATGTGGAGGAGAAAGGCACATTCATAAATTGCTGGTGGGACTGCAAATTGGTGCATCCACTCTGGAAAGCAGTATGAACATTTCTTGAAAAACTTGGAATGGAGCAATCATTTGATGCAGCTATTCCACTCCTTGGCTTATACCTAAAGAACTTATAAATAGCATACTACCGGGAAGCAGCCACATCAATGTTAACAGCAGCACAATTCACAATAAATAATCTGCGGAATCAACCTAGATGCCCTTCAGTACATGAACTGTTAAAAAATGTGGCATATACATACAATGAAATCTTACTCAGCATTAAAAGAGAATAAAATCATGGCATTTGCAGGTAAATGGATGGTGTTGGAGAAGATAATGCTAAATGAAGTTAGCCAATCCCCCAAAACAAATGCAGAATGTTTTCTCTTTTATAAGGTGACTGACTCATAGTGGGGTAGGGAGGGGGAACATAGGAGGAATAGATGAACTCTAGATAGGGCACAGGGGAAGGGAGAGTGTGGGGGGGGTTAGCAAGGATGGTGGAATGTGATGGACATCATTATCCAAATTACATGTATGAAGACATGAATTGGTGTGAACATATTTTATATACAACAGAGATATGAAAAATTTTTCTCTGTATGTGTAATAAGACTTGTAATGCATTCCATTGTCATTTATTTTAAAAAAATCAATGAAAAAGAAAAAGAAAACTACAGAACAGTAACGAAAGAAATCAGAGAAGATCTTAGAAGATGGAACTATCTAACATGGTCCTATATAGGCAGCATTAATATTGTCAAAATGGCAATATTACCCAAAACACTATACAGATTCAATGTGGTTCCAGTTAATATCCCTATGTAATTTCTTATAGAAATAGAACAAACAATTATGAAATTCATTTAGAAAAATAAGACAACCAGAATAGCCAAAGCAATCCTTAGCAAGAAGAGTGAAGCAGGTGGCATCACAGTACTAACATCCAGCATATATAAAGAATTCAAACAATTTAACACTAAAAACCCCCTAAATAACCCAATCTATATTAGGCTAAGGATCTGAGTAGACTTTAATACTAGAGATCAATAGTAACAAAAATGGCATGATATTGTCACCCAAATAGACATGTAGACCAATGGTACAGAAAAGAGGACATAGACACAAACCCACACACATACAGTTATCTCATGCTAGAAAAAGGTGCCAAAAACATATATTGGAGAGAAGATAGCCTCTTCAACAAATGATGCTGAGAGAACTGGAAATCCATATGCTGCGAAATGTAAGTAAACTTCTATCTTTCACCACAGACAAAACTCACCTCAAAGTAGATCAAGGATCTAGGAATTAGACCAGACACCCTATGCCTAATAGAAGAAAAAGTAGCCCCAAAT
The DNA here is from genome assembly GCF_048772815.1 of Callospermophilus lateralis. Classification (NCBI taxonomy): domain Eukaryota; kingdom Metazoa; phylum Chordata; class Mammalia; order Rodentia; family Sciuridae; genus Callospermophilus; species Callospermophilus lateralis. Next base: position 45,756,176 of record NC_135322.1, read on the forward strand.
CTTTAACATGTCAGATTAGGTCCCAACTTCCCTAAAAAGATTCTTACAAGTGTAAGAAATAAAAATCAAGAATCAATAAATGGGATGGAGTCAAACTTAAAAGCTGTTCTCAACAAAAGAAAAAATCAGTGAGGTGAAAAAAGAGCCTCTATTTTGGGAGCAAATTTTTGTCATAAGCATATCAGATAGAGAGCACTAATCGCCAGCGTATAAAAGAATTCAAACAACTTAACACACACACACACACACACACACACACACACACACAAAAAAAAAAACAAAGAACCCAATCTATATTAGGCTTAGGAGCTGAACAGACACTTCTTAGTTGAAGAAATATAATTGATCAACAAACACATGTAAAAATGTTCAAAATCTCTAGCAATCAGAGAAATGCAAATCAAAACTACTCTAAATTTCATCAATTCCAGTCAGAATGGCAATTATCAAGAATACAATCAACAGTAAGTGTTAGCGAGGATACGGGGAAAAGCCACACTCACACATTGCTGGTAGGACTGTAAATTGGTGCAGCCCATCTGGAAATCAGTATGGAGGTTCCTTACAAAATTTGGAATGGGACCACCGTTTGACCAGGTATCCCACACCTTGGTCTGTACCCAATGGACTTTGGGCATTTGCAGATAAATGGATGGAATTAGAGAATATCATGCTAAGTGAAGTAAGCCAATACTCCAAAACCAAAGCCAGAGTTTTTCTCTGATAAATGGATACTAATCTATAATGAGGGAATAAATTTGGATTGGCCAAAGTGGGGGAAGGAAGGGGCCATGGAGATAGGAAAGATGATGAAATAGAAGAACATCATTACCCTAGCCACATGTACAATTGCATAAATGGGTGACTCTACTTTGTGTACAACAGAGAAGTAAAAAACTGTGCTCCATTTGTGTATAATGAATTGATGAGCATTCTGCAGTCATGTAAAACTGATTAGAAAAATTAATTAATTATTAATTCTCATCCTCTAAAGAAGGAGCATGGTAGGAATGCCACTTTTCCTATTCAGCTGTCCTCTGGAGGTCCTATCCAGTGCAATAAGAATAGAAAAAGAAATAAAACAGTATGAAATTAGAAGGTCGGTAGCAAAATTCTCTGTATTTAATGACAATAAGCCATCTATATAGAAAACCTCCAGCATATATAAACCTCAATAAGAAGATAACTTTCTTTAAAATATATAAAAAGTGAGCCAAAATAAAGAGTGTGTTTTGGAAGGTTACAAAATAATAGCAATATATAAACACACACACACACACACACACACACACACATACACATATACACACAATATGTGTATGTGTGTGTGTTTATACATATACAAACCTATATCTTAATTAATTGATCATAAACATAAGAAATGAGCTTACAGCCTTCAAATTTAGACAGTGCCTCGATGACATGCTGGCTACAAATTTCTTTTGTGTTACATAAACTAAATAAAATGCTTGGAAAAGTGTTAAAATTATTTAATGGGCATTTGGCAGAGAAATAATGACAGTCTAGACCTTATGGAGTTACATTGTCACATCCAGGATATTCTGATAAGTAGGGATAATTTTGTCAATTCTGCATGGCTTGTTGAACCAACACTTAATGATTTAAATGCTTTTAATCCTCAGAATATGTTAAACATTCAATATGGTAAATTTTGAAATTATGTGTTTGCTACTCATTCTCTTTAGTGTTGTAACAATAGGATGCCACATCTTCTGAGAAGATATCCCAAAACTTCAAGTAATAATCCATTACTTGCACTTAAAAAATTAAAAATGTGGAAGGAGATACTGGGAGTAGTGACTGGATTATGGGTCATGAACTGTCCTGTGACAGATGCAGTGCCACTCTGGAGATCTCTCAGCATGAAGGTGCCAATGTAGACAGCCCAAGTGCTATAGTGATGCCCCGTTCAATAGGAGGTTCTGTGCCAGGTATGGAGATATTCAGTTCAGGTCCTAAAGGTTTAGATGCCAGCAGCTTGGGGATAGAAAGTTATGGGTACAAGCTGATAATCGTAATCAGGCTCCTCATACTCAATGACCTCGATTCTGCTTGCTTTGAAGAAACTTTCTCAGAATCAGTATTTTTGATGTTCAAACCTATATAATAAATGTGCCAAGCTTATTTATGGTCAGTCTTCCCCCATCAGGAGTTGGCTGAACCACTGGGTCCCAGCTTTTTCTCTATTGGTGTGTCTGTCTGTCTTTTCTCAATCTCCTCACCTCCTGGTTCAGCAACCTGAATAAATGGCCATGCAGGTCGCAGCAATCTTTAGAAGGAAAATAAAAAAAAAAAAATGATGGTCTGGGGATATAGGTCAGTTGGTAGAGTGCTTTTCTTGCATGCATAATGCCCTGGGTTAAATCCCCAGCACCATTAAAAAAATGTGACTTTGATCTTACAGGAGATAATAAAAATAAAATAGAAAATTGATGAATTAGACATGTGATTTTTAGGGACTGATAGAATAAAAAGACAAGTCACAGACAGGAAGAAAATATATGGAAAGTATATATTATACAATAACTGACTGAGACTGAACTTTTTAAGAACTCTTAAAACTCAATAAGAAAACAACTTTCTTTAAAAACAAAAAAAGGGATGGGGCAAATATTTGAAAAGAGACTTTGCAAAGTAATGTACTCAGGTGTCAAATGAACACATGAAAATATTCTCAATAGAAGTAGTCATTCTGGAAAAGCAAATTTAAATAACAAAGAGATATTACACACAAAATAGAATGACTAAAATAGAAAAGGCTGAACATATAAAGTTTTAGCTAGGGAGTTAGGTAATTGAAATTCTCAAATGATACTTGTTGGCATGAGACATGATACACACATTTTGCACTACTGTTCAAAAGTTCTTATAAGCTCATAGTGACATTACCACATGATGCTGTGTTTTCACTTCCTCTATTAGTTACAGTGAAATGAGCACACTTCCACACAATTAACTGCACACAAAGAACATAGATTGCATGATTCCATTTATTTAAAGGTCTAGAAAAGCCAAATTAAACTAAAGACAAAAGTCAAGTCATTCTTTGATTATGGAGGAAGGAAGGTAAGTGGAGGAGATTACAGAGAGGTAGAAGGAAACTTCTGGAAGGGAGAGATATACTTATCATCTTGATTGTGATGGACGGCTTCAGAGATATATATTTATGTTAAAGTACTAATTATACACTTTGCATTTATGCAGAATTATTTATGCCAATAAATGTTTAAAAATGTTAAAAACAAAATAGAGCAAAATAGATTTGCGTATGTGTTAAGGTAAAGAAAGGCCATAATAAGGAGACTGGTCAAGAAATAAAATTCAATAAGCCAGATATGGAACTACAGAAGATCACATCAAAAAGGGCATATTGCAGGCAAAGCTCAATGGTAGGTTTCTGATATATTTATTAGAAAAACCCGTATAATATTGTGAAAGCTTAAACTTGGGATATAGAAGAAAGGAATTCAAAACAACTCCAATCAGTTTGCACACACATTTTAAAAGACATTATAACTATTAATGGCAATCAATCACAAAGACTCAATGGAATGCAAGTCTTGTTTTAGGAGGTTGTTGAGAGCTCAGATATTTAATGTTAACTTTTAAGAAGATAATATTAAATGTCTATTAGATAATAAAATGATGATGTTTAAAAGATGACTGTTGTAGGTGCTTGAAGTTCATGATTGATAACCCATAAATTTGGCAGTTGCAATATACAGATACTATGGTGGTAATAATATTTATAATAGCTGCTCGCATGTATTATGTGTTTATTGGGTGCTCAGTTAAATTTTTTAAGTTTATTTTATACTGTCTTCTCTGGAACCCGGTAAAGGCTGTACAATGAATTTGGCACAAACAGGGAAGTATAATAAGCTTCAAATCTGTTAAAGGACACGTGAGACATCTCCCATCAATCAAAGACAGAAGCTCTCACCCTTAGACTCTTCTGTTGCCTGTTACCTGTACTGCAAAGCAGCTATTTACTTCCACACCAGATGGGAATGATTGGTGGAATTGTGGATGAAGGAAACGGATGTCTAAAGAAATTCATGGAAGTCTAAATGAAACAACTGTTGACAAAAGGCATCACTTCCTCTAAGAAAGAGAAGGAAGGACATTTCTAATTCTCTTTCAGGAGGTTTGAGAAGTCCACATAAAAGAATTAGAATGAGCACTGCACATAATGGGATGCTGCGAGGTATGCGGAGAAGAGAGCAGCAGTGCAGATGACAAGACAGCAAGAGCAAGGGCTTGAGACATTAAATGGCCCGTCAAGATCAGACAGAGATAAAGAGTGAGATTTGGCTGGAGCATGGGGCACAGATGGAGGAAACAGAAGATGTACTCAATGAGATCTGACTGAAAAGAGCATTTCAGTGCCTGGTGTGAAGTGTTAACATGCTTCACCTGGGTCTATTGTGATCCACAGCTGGAGGCTGGAAGGGAAGGCTGAGCTTTGGTGACACATTGTTATCCTTGCACAAAATGATTGCACAAAATCTGTGTCCAAATAACTCTGTGAAACCCAGGAAAACAGTCACTGGCTGTTTATTCATAAAATTAAAAGAAGAATCTGTCACACACAATAAAGATACTATTAAGATTTTTGATGCTGCTGTATCAAAACTATAATTTACTGTTTTCATTGAAAGGAGATGAAATTTTTAAGACCTTACTTTAGCTTCGTTAGCATAACAGTGTATTTTTTTGTTTCAACTAATGCTGTTTGTAATGTGGCCGATCACTGCTGTATTAAAATAATATTATATATTAAATACATATTAAAGTATCTTAGCATATATTGCACAGATTAGTATGTTCAATGTTACACTAGCTGAAGTGTCCTCAGGAATTTCCTAAACTAAACTGTAGTTTATTTTCCCCATCCTTTCATTTGTAAGGTGAAAGGACTGTGACACAAGTAAACTATGCAGCCATTGTCATTACTAAGTTGTGGAAATTGAGCTTATTTAAAAATTTTTCTTCCATTTTTGACTTTGACTCTGATCTGGACCTAATTAAACAGAATCTCAGCCTGTTACCTATGCTTAGAACATCATAGAAAGAACTTAATGTGGCAAACAATGCATGTATGCTGCCATGCATTTCCTTTTGCCTCGATTGGTTTAGAAATGGTAAAAATAGAATTTAAAAATTAAAATGAAAAAGTGAGTATTTTCTATGCTAGGCATTGTGCCTCAGAGTATGCCAGGTTTTGGGTAACATTTGCAGAATTACAGATACTATGTCTGAGATTGTATAACAACCTTGCAATATAGGTCTTCCTAGGTATTCCTATTTAACATAGAAAGAGTCTCAAGGAAATGAAAAAACAGTATTGCAATCTTACTGGTCAGTGGATCTTAGAAACTGGATTCTATTCCTGGATTGTGGAAAACTAAATTTTTTGCTCTGAACTATTTCACAGGGTCCTCGTCATTCGAGCCCAGCTCAAAATGTAACAGTATTGGGCTTCTTCATCCTCCTCTACATCTGTGAATAAAAAGCAATCCGTTCCTCTTTTGCAGAAAAATAGTCAAGAAAATGATGACTGGAAGTAATGCTTAAATGTCAGTATGCTATTTTTTCTTAGTTTCATTCTAATTAGCCAAGATCTTCATGACTTGGTATATATAGAGAGAATATACATCTTCATCTCTGCCTGCCCTGTATAATCTTTGGCCAAACTCTGAGCTCTCCTGCCAGTTACTGTGGCATCCCTGCAATTCCATCTACTTGGGAAGCTGATGCAGGACAGTTTGCAAACTTGAGGCCAGCCTGGGCTACTTAGTGAGATTCTACCTCAAAAATGAAAAAAAAAAAAAAAGATATAACTTAGTGGTAAGTGCACATGGATTCAACGACCAGTGCCACAAAAAAGAAAAAAACTCCGATCCCTCACACACTTCACTCCTATGGTCACAGTAAAAGTATTATGCAGTTTTATTATTTTTATTGTATTTCTCAAAAGTAATTATATTTGTATAGCTGGTATGAGTATGTATATATAATATATAAAATGTGATTTACATATATGATAGACATCTAAAATATTTTACTAACCAAACATTTTATTTCTATTATTATTACTTTAAACAGTGACACCTAAACTTTTCCTTTTGAGAATAATATCCTGATCAACTTTTCAGACTTAACTGGAGTTGTGTAATGTTAAAATACAAATAAAGGTAAATAAGTACACATAATTCTTACTGATTAAAACATGACATGCTTGAAAGTGCTACCATATTCTTTTCATGAACTTTGTGGGGCATGACAACTGGAAAAATATATAAAACATAATACAATAAAAATGGTAAAGCAATTAATATAATTGCTAAATTGGTTAATCCACTGAAGCCAATGATAGAAAAATATTTGCTTTTTTCCTCCTGTTGTATGCAATGTATAAAATCACTAGAGGCCAAGATAAAGGTTTTGATTATCTTCATGTGTGCGTTTACATTACCAAGGGGCTGCTACAGTTTTTTTTTTTTTTTAACTTTTTCTGTACAACTTGCACAGAGGGGGAGGGGAAGTAGTGTTTCAGTCTCATCAGACAAAAATATCAACACCACAGTCTTTTGGGGGAACAGTTGATCTCCCACCCTCACAGAGTGAGCTTAAATGAAAAGAGGAATATGAAAGATAAGGTATGGGGAGAAAAATGAGGTGAAAGTCTGCAGACCGGACACTAAAAATACATGAGATTATGTAGGTGGTCAACGATTTTATTGTTATTCTTTAACTATTGTTCCTACTCACATTATATAACTTTTCTTCAAATCAAGTATAAAAACATCCTAAAGCTTTTTTGAAGCAAGAACCCTGCAACCCCAAGAAATGTTTCCAAAAATATGTAACCACTTGAGGGCACTGTGGCATTGCATTTTGGTCAACTGACCTTTTAAGACTAAGGGAAAATAATCTAGTTTTTCAAAACCCAGGATGAGCACACACAGGTACTCTGGGGTAATGTCCGTACATGTGGATGGGCATAGCTGTGTGGACATATAAATCAGTTAGTGCCCCACTGAGGCAGCTTCCAGACCAGAGATTGCCTTCCACGTCCTGCTGTCAAGATATGCTTCAGAGATTGCTTTCTCTGGATGCTCAGGCTAAACTATGATATTATGATTTTCCAATTGCAGAGATAATGGATCATTTTTGGCATTTCCCACTCATTAGAATCTGTGCCAGTGTGATGGATTAATTTAGGGGCATTTTCTGTCCTTGGTACGATCATTGGGATGGGAATGAAAAGTGCTGCTACAGTGGGTAAATTACAGCCCAGGGTTCAGGACTCAAATGTGAAAAGGGAAAGACAATGAGATAGAGGAGAGAGAAAGAGAGAGAGAGAGAGAGAGAGAGAGAGAGAGAGAGAGAGAGAGAGAGAGAGAGAGAGAAATACCGGCAAGAGTGTGTACATAAGGCTTAGCTGAGCAAAGGTAGAGTCAGAGCTTCCTGGCTGGGATCAGAATCAGTGGGCAGGTCACAATGGAGCACAGTGCTAATGTTGGAAAATGTTTGAATGACTGCTCATAATAGAGCTGGATCCCCTCATGCAGGCGCTTTTCTTTTTATTAAGAATCAACTGACTGCAATAAAAATCATGGAGCTTTTTTATTTGCCATTTGCATTTTCACATTTTTAAAAAATTTTTACACTAAAGGAAATATCAAAGACCTGAGTTTTAGCAGGTTTTCAAACACCCTGTATCAGTAAATGTGTTTGATATGCCTGTATTGAACAACTCTCCTGTACTAAGAATGGAGAATACAGAAAAATTTAAAAGCTCTTCCTGCTTTCAATCAGGATTCTTTTTAATAAATTGAAATTTTTAAACAAATGAAAAAAAGAGAGCAATATGAATTGGCTTTTTATAATTGCAGGATCTTCATTTCCTAAATGCTATAAAATTCTGATTTATCTTCTTGTCTTGAGTAAAAGAAGGTTGGGATTCAAAAATCAGCCTTCAACTTCACCCATTTGATTAATTAAAATTACCAATAACCTTGGCAGTGTCCCCTGTGGCACAGATAAAATAATGAATGTAGTCTCAGTTTTTGTAATGTATGTGTTAAGAAATTGCAAGTAATCCTATTACTGGGGGAGGAATAAAAAAAGAAATATATAGTTGAAAGTTTGACATAGCTAAAATTAAAAAAAAGTAGGAAAGAACTGATTGTTTAAATATTAATAAATGGCAGAGAACATTTAATATAGATTCACATAAATGTGAAATCAAGGAGACTTTGATGGGTCCATAACGTGGCTCTGTATACATAAAACAGAGAAGATGAAACAGAAGATTTAGAAGACAGTCTCAGAATGTCACTGGTGAATGATGAGAAAAGAAACACAAGGAGGGAGCAGCATACATGAACTTATTCTGACATTTTTATATCTAGTGCTTTCTGCTTCCAATAAGAGAGCCTTATAAATTACAAAGAATAAGGAAGAATGAATCTGTGATTGATAAGAAGAGGTTATGGGAAATGACCATAGAAGGAGAACTGACCTACTTAAGTGAAAGTTTAAGAGGAATTAGGTGAAATGTTATAAGTGATATGAGAAGGAGAGTTTTCAATCAGCTGATGTTCACCTTATTTCTACCTTAAGGTAGTGCCAGTCCTGAGATCTATTTCTAATTGACGCTTTCACAGTTGATGATATTTATATGTAAATACTATGTGTCTGTTATAGTAATGTTCATTGTTGATATTGGTATAAAAAAGATTTTGATATACCTTAAACAGGGAGAAACACCTATTCATAGACATAAAGATTAAGTATCAAACTAATGATAAGAATTGACAATTTGGTCTTTAGAGTTAGTGCAATTAAGTGAAAAAAAAAAAAAACCCTAGGGAAGTCTTGAGAAATTTGAGAAGGTTATTCAAATATTTCTACAAAAGGCTTAAGCATCAAGAGAAGTAGAGGTGATTACAGATTATTGACACAGGTACAGACGATGACCAAGGAGAGAGAATAGACATTAGAGAAACCTACTCAGGGGACGTGTAAACCTAACAAGTATACCTGTGTAGTGTGACAATCATTTCAAAATGGAATATCATTCAAGAAACCGTTTAGAGAGATGAGATTACACATATTCTATGATCAAACAGGATTTCTATGTCACAATACACATGTAAACAACAGACATACCAGTGGGTTGTGGAATTAAGTATGTAATCCAAATTCTCAACAGAGTAATATGTAGAAGAATATCTGTATTTCCTCAAGGATTTGAGAGGGTTAAGAAACTGATTCACATAAAATACTAACATAAAACAGAAGTTTCAAAATACTTAATTATAGTCAACTTAAGAAATTATTTTTAAGAAGACACCATAGTATGAAAAAAAAGAAAAGAAAAAAATGAGGGAATTAATTGTATCATATATAATTGATAAACAATGGCCAGAATATGTAAAGAACAATTAAAAAATAGTAACAAAAGTAGGTCTTTCCACTACAAATAAAAACAATTTAAAAAAACACAAATAAGCATTTAACAAACAAGGAACAGGAATGATTGAGAGACATGAGATACTCAACCTTCTCATTAGGAAAGTAAAAATGATAACCAACTTCAAAAACTGGAAGTCATGCGATGCCGAGTGTTGACAAGCCTTTAGGTAGAAAAGCAGCATAAAATGTTACACAGTGCAGCCTCTTTTACAAATAGCTTATATTATTCCACATATTTTACTATTTTCATAATGTAGTTTTGGCAATTTGGTGGTATTCACCTACAAACTCTGGCACATGTGCACCATTAGACGTATAATCAAATTATCACAACACCCTGGTTCATAGTAGGAGGTAGAACAAGAACAAGGATTCATATGAGGTTATTTTAGTTGCAGTACACTTGCTCAATGAAATTCTACACAACGTCCCCAAATAATTAATTAAGCTAAAGAAAAACCATAGACAAACTTTAGTTTTATATAATGAAAAGAAGAAATCACATAAGATGAAACACTGTATAATATTATAGAATTAAAACCAAAATGAGATAACTTTAAGATTTTAAGAAATTTAGGAAATATCTTCTAAGGAGAAATTTTCTATTTCAACACTTTTATAAAGATCACAAAAAATTATTATATGCCTCTGCACTGAGTTTGTTGGATATATTTATCTAAACTTACAACTACTTTGAAGAAGAGAGTTTGATTGAAAAATAATATGGTAGTTAAAAGGCCAAGGACTTAGAAAACTATTTATAATCAAAACAATGTCCAGTGAGAAAGAAAGGGAACAAAGGAGGGAGATGGCTCAAGGGTAGTAAATTGTCTATTTTACGGTACAGAACAGTAACTATAGACAAAAATAATGTACAATGTGCTTCAACGAAGAAACTTAAAAGAAAGTATTTTTAATGTTTCACCACATATCAATGACAATTGAGAAGAAAAATGGAAATAATAACTTGAATATTATTCAATACATATATATATATACACAAACCAGTATATATACACAAATACACATAATATCCAACAAATATGTACAATTATCTCTCAAAAAATCACCAAACAATGCCTGCAGGCTTAGCTATATGATTTATAAGCACACACGTGATATGTCTTGAACACAGATGGTGAAGAGTTGTATAGAAAAAAAAATGTCTTTTCATATGTGGTTGTATTAATCAATACTTTGTAGAAAAACAGAACTAACAGACTGTATGTCTACACAGAAAGTGATTTATTATAAGAAATTGACTCATGCAATTGTGGAGGCTGAGATGTCCCAATATCTTCAGGAAGAAAGAAGGAGATGCAGGGAAGCTGTGATTTCAATCCAAATCCACAGGCATGAGAGCCTAGGAAGACACTGATGCCAAGTTCTAGTCTGTGTGTCTGAATGTCCAGATGTGGGCCCACAATTAGACTTAAGAAGAGCCAATGTGTTTTTTTCTTGCTTTTTTTTTTATATTATTGGTTTATTTTTGACACTAGGGTTTGAACACATGGGTGCCTTACCACTGAGCTGCTTCCCAAGCCCTTTTTATTATTATTTTGAGATGGTCTTGGTAAGTTGTTGCGTGTCTCATTCAGTCGCTGAGGCTAGTCTTCAACATGTGATCCTCCTGCCTCAGTCTCAGGAGTCACTGGGACTAGGGGTCTAGGACTATCAGGTGAGCCAATGTTTTAATTGGAATCTGAAGGCCGTTTTCCTAACAACTCAAGCAGTTAGGCAGGAGGAGTTATGTCTCACTCACAGTAAAGTCAGACTTTTTATTTTATTTAGGCCTTTAACTGATTAGACAAGGACCACCCGCATTAAGAGACAAATCTGCTCTATTCAGTCTATCAATTTAATGTTAATGTCGTTCAAAAACATTTTTAGAAACACTCTTAGAGTAATGTGCGACTAAATGTCTGTGAATACTGTGGCTCAGTCAAGCTTGACCAAATGTCTGGGTACACTGTGGCTCAAAGTGATAATAGCCATGTATACTATGTTGGAATATGGAATATGGAGAAAACTTTTTTTCTTTGTCTTTTTTCTTTTATTCTTTTTTTTTTCTTTTTTGGTACTGAGGGTTGAACTCAGGGGTACTGGACTACAAAGCAACATCCCCAGCCCTATTTTGTATTTTATTTAGAGACAGGGTCTCACTGAGTTGCTTAACAGCTTTCCTTCCTTGCAGTTGCTGCGCTGGCTTTGAACCCCCGCATCCTCCTATCTCAGCCACCAGAGTGGTGGGCATTAACAGGCATGTGCCCACTATGACTGGCTTGGAATATGAAGAAATCCTGATGGATGTAATAGGCAAGATTAGCACCTTCATTTTCCTATTCTTAAAGTTAGGAGCATCTCTCTCTACCCCTGTCCTTTCCTTTTTTTTAAAAAAAATTATTTTTTAGTTGTAGATGGACACAATACCTCTATTTTATTTATTTTTATGTGGTGCTGAGGATCGAACCCAGGGCCTCAGACATGCTAGGTGAGCGCTCTACCCCTGAGCCATACCCCTAACACCCTGTCCTTTCCTTTTGCTCTCCTCTCAGCAAGACCACTTCATCCAGAGAAACCAGCCATCAGGGGCCAAACTAGTCACCACTTCCCATAATGCAAAAGACTATTGGTATTGCACTTCTTTTCTCATCAGAACATTTGGCATTTTCTCTAGCCTTTTAATCAGTTGGGATAGTTATTTGGATGTATTTCTTCTTCTATTTCTCTTCACCATTTTAAAAGAGCAAATCACATCATGACATGATTTCCATACCAATTACATCTATGCCTATAAGGGATAAGTGTTTCCATAGTAACTTTACTAATGGCCCCTTTTTGGGAATGAGCATCTGTCATTATACTTACCTATGTGTCATAAATCCAATACAAAGTGCCCAAGCTTCTAAAACTTTCCCAGATATTGTTCAAATGAATGGACCTGTCTTTATTGCTCTTTTCAGACCCAACCCAATCACACACATAGAGCACCTCTGACAAATCCTTTCCTTATTTGGGCACAGTGGTGTAGGCCTGTAATCCTAGCAACTCAGAAGGCTGAGGCAGAAGGATTGCAAGTTTGAGGCCCTAAGCAATTTAGTGACATCCTGTCTCAAAAAGACATGAATAAATAAAAATCGATAAAGGTGTAACTCAGTGTTAAACTGCACTGAGTTCAATACCCTCTCCCAAAATATTTTTTGCTAGCCTTAAAATCTTCATTCAATTAGTCATACTTGGCCATCAGATAATTATTTCTATAAACCTTGGCCAGCTCTTATCAATTTTTATTATGTCCATGAAACCCAAGAGTGTTGGCAGTTATCAGCCAACTGGACTAGATCATGTTGTCTTGCCAATCCCACTAATTCCTTCATATTGCTTGACTTACTGCAAATTTCTTCTATAATTGAATCATCTCGTCAGCAATCACCTGCTTCCTCTAGTTCCTCTTCAGTAATCACCTGCCTCCTCTAGTTCCTCTTACTCTCTTTAAAAAAAATTTTTCTGTTGTTGCTGATTTTTTTTTAAAATAAATGACAGTGCAATGCACTAGAATTCTTATTACACTTATACAGCACAATTTTTGTCATATCTCTGGTTGTGTATAAAGTATGTTGACACCAATTTGTGTCTTCATACATGTACTTTGGATAATGATGTCTAAAACAGAAACAAAATATATGTTCAGAGTATCACATGTCTCCTTATAGGTGATCTCTGCTTCTAGGGAAGTAATTTAGAGAAAACAAAACATCTGCAGAACCTAAGTTCCACCCATGATTTCACTGTATTTTTGAAGTGTTTGCCTTTTGGAGGGACCGTTGATGGCTTGCTGAAGTTATTTGACCCAACAACAGAATAACCTTCTCATCGTGGAAGCGATTCACCATGTTCCTGGATAACATCTCAACTGGTCTCAAATCAGTGACTCACCAACTACAAGAAACCCAATGTGTTCATCTTCATAACCACACTGCCCTCCAGAAGATTCTGGCAGTAGAAGGGGGCACTATCATTGTGGTTGGAACCTTGGTACATCCTGTCCCTGGAAGATTTGGGCTGTGTTTTCCATAATCATTAGGTCATCACACCAGAGATCATCAAAGAGATGTATCCAAATACTACTGTTTGTGTTGAAATCACCTAGAGATTATGTGCATACACTTCAGTGCCTATTGCATAGACTTCTTCAGGTGAATCACTGAAGGTCCACAGAGTTGAGTATACAGATTAACATAGCCACTAATCCTAGTTTTTCTGTGCAGCTATTTGAGTATTCCTCCCCATTAAATATCTCTTGAGTTGCAGAGTATAACAATTAGAGGGTTCAGCTCATCCTCCAGAAATAAAAGGTGATCAAAGAAGAAAGAAGCTGATACCATTCAGAGGAAAGAAAAATCCCTCTACTTCCCTTGAAAACAAAGGGACTAAAAAAGATTTTACTTGACCCAAATCTTGTCAGGCTTCTGAAACTTCTCTTAGGCCTCCCTATTCACTTCCTTAGATATTTGAGTTTTGACAATTGTTATGTCAGTTTAGCAAGAATCCCCCATCCTTGGTACCTTCTCAAAATCATTCCTGATTGAAATTCCTCACTCTGCTCCCTTAGGATCTGATCACCCTGGTTGACTTCAGTAGGATTCTATTAGGTTGGTGTAACTTGAATACCTCCAAGTCTGGATGATTCCTCTTGACCATTTTGCATTCACTAACACCCCTGTCCTTGGTTATAAATCCCACTTGCCCCTGCTGTATTTAGAATAGAGCTCAGTTCTATATTTAAGTCTCTCTTCCCTTTTTTCTATAGCCCTGCATAACATTTGATTTTTACCAATATAACTTTTGTCCTGCTCTGTTTGTTTTTTTTTTTGTTTTTTTTTGTTTGTTTGTTTTTTAGATAACAACCCAGTGCAACTGCCAATCTTTGGAATTAAGGGTTCTCAACCTGTGATGACTGAAATACATTCTAGTATTTTGATATATGTTCTTAGGTAAATATTTTCTATTTATTGAAAAATTTAAATTACTTTATCATTTAGTTCCTTTAAATTATTCAAAATGCTACAATAAATATGCCATTGATAGAGTTTCCTTTTTGCTAAAGCATATATTCTCAGGTAAATTAAAATAGTAGAATAGCTTGATTGATGGTTTAAAATATCATGATAGCACTTGCTACAAACCACAATATTGCTTTACAGAGGAAAGTGATAATATAAATGCTTTAGGCAATGAATAAGTAGTCAAATCTGTAACATCACAAATATTTGGTGACATTATTTCACACATTTTTTTATTGGTACGTTATAGTTGTACATAATGATGGGATTTGTTGCTATATATTCTTACATGCCCATAATACAGCACTATAATTTGGCTGATTCACTCCCCAACACTTTCCAACATTTTGAAATCACTACTTTCTTAGGGGGAAAAAAATGTAGCTTTGAAACTTTAATTTTTTTGTCACATCATACTTGCATACTTGCCTGCTGTATTTCCTTTTATGGAGTAAATGAGATTCATACATTACATAAAAAATGGAAATTGATGAAAATATAAATAACAATACCAGGCAAATTGTGGTTAAACCAAGCAAGATATCTATAATAAAAAGTAAAGCCCAAACACATGAGGCCACATAATTTGTCGTGAGATGAAAAATCTTTCCTTAGAACAGAATTTAGCATATATTTGGCCAAAATAAGTCCCATGAATTTTTTCCATAACAATTTTATTGTTATTAATTTCAAACTTGCACAGAATGAATCAAGACCTAATATAGACTTTATAATAATTTATATTGTTAATTTCATTTTCCAGAACCATGTGTCATATTTATGACAGCGGAGAGTTGTGAATTGTATTTGGGCAGTGGTGCCAGTGGTGAGTCATCGCTATGCATGGAAATAGGTAGTGGCCTAGAAATGGGGCACTTGCATCCTGTTACTCTTTCTGTCCCACCACCCTAGTTAGGCAATGACTAACGGGTTTGAAATGAGGTTGAAAATTGGAGTAGGATGTGAAAAAGTCAGCTGTGCCTGGTGTGGGTGAGCAGTTAGGATATTGCATAGAAGAATCATGAACTTGTGTTTTCTTTCTTCAAGTAATTTAACTTGAATGCACACACATTTGGGAAGCTTAGTGAAATAACAATCTATTGAAGTTTTGCTTTGTGTTTTTTTCTTAAGCAGGACAGTGAGAAAAAGAACATTAAAAGCCGAACAGAGCCAGATGCATGTAAAGATAAAGAGGGGTCTGATGATCTTCATTTGCTATGGTTTCAAACTTTAACATCCCCCAAGGTTCATGGGATAAGACCGTGGTTTTCAGGGTGGTGATCTTGGGAGATGGTAGAACCATTGAGGAACTGGGATATTGAGAGGATGCTTAGGCCATTGAGAGCATGCCCTTGAGGGGGATTGTGGTACCTCTGCCTCTTCTCTTTTTCTTTTGATACTTGACCATAAGGTGAACAGTTTATTTCAATATATGCAGCCTTTTATTGTCATCCAGCATAGCCAACAGGGGCCACAAGCAATAGGTCTTCTTACATTGAACTAGAACCTCCAAACCTGTGAGTCAAAATAAATCCTTTCTTTTTCTACATTAATTATTTCAGGTCTTTTATTAGAGTGATTGAAATCTGACTGATACAGGGTTTTACACCCAGCTATACAACTTCCTCCATATTGATCTTTGGGAACATACTTGGCCACGAGATACTATAGATTTCTTCTATATTAAAAGAAGGTGAAAATTCTTGTCTACTATACAGGCCTTTTGAGGGTCAGGTGGGATGCTGTGCTTAAAATTGAAGCCTTACATAAATATTTAAACATAAATCTTTCTTAACATTTGCATCTCATCAACATCTATGTAGGGGTTGTTTAGTCTACTTATGCTGCAAAGAAATGCAAATTCAATTCATTAATTCAGAGTGAAGCTATCTATGTTCTACCAGCAAACACACCCTTTGTGTTTAAGAAAGCATTTCTTCATAAGGATTGCTGTTGAAACAAAGGGATTTCTAACTTGTGGAATTCCAATCACACTAGACAAGCATGCCCTCCAAAATATTGTCATCATTAATCAGACCTTAGAAGCAGATGTTAAATGTGAAATTTTGAAATGGAAGGAAAAAAGAGATATTTGTATTCTGGCAAGCTTGTGCTTATGCCTGAATGTAAGCAGATATTTGTAAAAAAATATTATCTAAAGTTCATGAGCATAATTGTAGTCCACCTTTGTTTCCTCATTTTGCCAGTTTCTCTTAAGATTAAATATGAAAAATGCATTGGAAATATTGAAACATTTTTGGTGTTCTATCCAGAAAGCCTTGTAGAAGATAGATTTTTTTTTTCAAAACTGTTTTCAGACTCAGTTGATGATTTGTTATTACATGAAGAGATAGAGATGATTGGAAATGACTGTAAGACATATCATAAAAAAATCATTACTGAGCTTCTGAATATCTAACTATTAATTATCTGGAAAGTGCATTGCATGCATCATCTCTCTCACCCAGACATATCCACTCGTGTATGTGTGTACATATGTATATATGTACACATATATTTATTACATACTTATTATTTCTTTAAATATTTCAATTATTGATTTGCCTTAGGGAAAGCTATTCTCTACTAAGTATTTCTCAGTAGGATTTTAGCCTTCCAAAATCTTTGTTAGCAGAGTTAAGTATGATTTTCTACAAGTTAATGAGAATTAGTCTGGCCAAATCCGATTTCCAAAGGTAGTGACGGGCATCTTTAAAATATGTTGTATCTACAGTGTATATTCTGAGCCTTTGTTGTTATCTTAATAATACATGAGTTGAAAGTCTATATAAAATTATGTGTAAACTATTGTCATGGTGAACAGAAAGGGATATATTACCACCATAAAGATTGCCTAAACTATGAGACATTTTAATTATATTTTCTTTATTCCCAGAGTAATCCCACCTTATTCTTAGGAAATGCATCTCAAGAACCTCATTAAATTCCTGAAATCATGAATAGTATTGAGATCTATATATAGTATGTGTTTTCCAATGTCCACACTTCTGGTGGGTAGTATATACAGCATAGACACTCTGGACAGATTGATAATTCACATCCAGATCAGAAAAGAGTAGAGGGAGATTTCCTTAATCTAGTCACATTAAAACTCAATTTAAAACTTGTCAATTGTTCATAATGGGATTTTTCACTTAATTTTTTCAGACAGTGGTTAACCAAGTAGCTGAAAATGAGGAAAGTGAAACCACACATAAGGGAAGACTACTGTACTTGCCATCTCACTCTGTTTTTTGGTGCTGGGATGGGATATCTAAGAATTAGAAATTATAAAACACATATTTTTTTATAGTTTGGAAGCTCAATATTCCAATTTAAAGGGCCAGTAGCTTTAGATGAGAGTCTTCATGCTTCATCATCCCATGACAGAAGACAGAAATGAGAGAAAGAAAGAGAGAAGTCAAAATTCATCCTTCTATCAGGAACCCACCTCTGTGATACCATTCCCACCCACAATAACAACAATAATCTATTAATTGAGGGTAGAGCCTTTGTAATTCAATCAATTCTTAAAATTTCCATTTACAATACTGTTGCATTTTCAATGCATGAAATTTGGAGGACACATTCAAACCATTGTATATTTTCCTCTAAGTTAAGCTTATTTTCATCATTTCATAAATAGACAGGAAATGCCCTCCAAAATTATGTCCAAATCAGAGATCTAAGATGTGACTATACATAGAATCATTTAACTTCAAAATCCACACATCATTACATTTCCAAAGGCAGAGACAATCTGTATTCTAAGTTGAAGATGGAGGGTAGAGATACATAGATAAATTAAATATGAATTGCATGGTATGGGGCCTTACCCATACTCCAATTATACAAATCAGACCAGTTGGGCTTTGATTTCTTTTTTTACATACTGAGTTTCAGCACTGAATTTCATGTTAAAAATGGACTATAAATCTACCAAACCACCTACCTAACAATATTTGAAAGCTACCTATTTAGATTTTCCTCCAAAAGTCCTTTAAATTGCAAAATATTATTGACTTATAGATGTGTAGGTTAAATGTAGCATAATCACTTTAATAAATATTTTACCTAAGTTGGCTAAACTTCTGATATTGTTTTGAAGGTAAACAGAATATCTGTAGCTTTTTTTTCTTTTATTTTTTTCATCTTTCATACATTTGATTCAAGTGTGTTATGCACTTCCATTTTTACCCCAAATACAAATTGCAGAATCACATCAGTTACACATTCATAATGTTTACATAATGCCATATTAGTGACTGTTGTATTCTGCTGCCTTTCCTATCCCCTACTATCCCCCCTCCCTAGCTTTTTTAAAAAATTCATTCATTAATTAATTTGTTCTAATTTGTTATACATGACAGCAGAATGCATTTTGATTCATAGTACACAAATGGAGCACAAATTTTCATTTCTCTGATTGTACACAAAATAGAGTAACACTGTTCAGGTCTTCATACATGTACCTAGGGTAATGATGTCCATCTCATTCTGCCATCTTTTCTAGAGCTCTATGCCCTCCCTTCCCCTCCCTCCCCTTTTCCCTAACCAAAGCTCTTCTATTTCTCCCATGCTCCCCACACCCCAAACCCATTATGGATCAACAACACTTATCAGAGAAAACATTCCGTCTATGGTGTTTTGAGATTGGCTTACTTAACATGATAATATCCACATCCATCCATTTATCTGCAAATGCCATGATTCTATTCTCTTTAATGTTCAGTAATATTCCATTGTGTATATATACCAATATATTTTGTAGTTTTTTTTATCCATTCATCTATTGAAGGGTGTCTAAGTTGTTTCCATAGTTTGGCTATTATGAATTGAGCTGCTATAAATATTGATGTAGTGGTGTCACTGTAGTATACTATTTTTTAACTCCTTTTGGTATAAACAGAGCAGTGGGATAGCTGGGTCCATTGGCGGTTCTATTCCAAGTTTTCTAATGAATCCCCATACTGCTTTCCAGAGTGGTTAAACCAATGCAGTCACACTAGCAATGTAAGAGTGTGCCTTTTTCCCTGTATGTTCTCCAACACATATTGTTGCTTGTATTCTTGATAACTGCTGTTCTGACTGGAGTGTGATGAAATCATAGAGTAGTTTTGATTTGCATGTCTGTAATTACTAGAGGTTTTGAACATTTTTTCATATATTTGTTCACACTGATTATACTTCTTCTGAAAATGTCTGTTCAGCTCCTATCCCATTTATTGATTGGGTTGTTTCTTTGTATGGCATTAAGTGTTTTGAGTTCTTTATATATCCTGAAGATTAATGCTCTATTTTACATGCATGTGGTAAAAATTTGCTCACATTCTGTAGGCTCTTTCTTTATCTCACTAATTTTTCTTTTGCTGAGAAGAAGATTTTCAATTTGAATTCATCCCATTTATTAATTCTTGATTTTATTTCTTGTGCTTTAGGAGTCTTGTTAAGGAAGTGGGGGCTTAATCTAGCATGATGAAGATCTAGGCCTACATTTTCTTCTATTAGGCATAGGGTCTCAGGTCTAATTCTTAAGTCCTTGAGTCTTAGGGTCCACTTCCTAAGTTGACTTGAGTTTTGTGCATGATGAGAGATAGGGGCTTAATTTCATTTTGTTGCACATGGATTTCCAGTTTTCCCAGCACCATTTGTTGAAGAGGCTATCTTTTCTCCAATATATGTTTTTGTCACCTTTTTTTTTTTAGCATGAGATTATATACATGAGTTTGTCTCTATGTCCTCTATTCTGTACCATTGGTATCTATGTCTATTTTGGTGTTAGTACATGCCAATTTTGTTACTATTGCTATTTAATAATAAATATTAAGGTCTAGTATTGTGATGCCACTTGTTTCACTCTTCTTGCTAAGGATTGCTTTGGCTATTCTGGATCTCTTATTTTTCCAGATGAATTTCATGATTAATTTTTCTAGTTCTATGAGGAATATCATTGGGATTTTGAATGGAATTTGATTAAAGCTGTATAGTGCTTTTGGTAGTATGGTCATCTTCACAATATTAATTCTGACTATCCAAGAACAAGGGAAATCTTTTCATCTTCTAGTCTTCTTTAGTTTCTTTCTTTAGCATTCTGTAGTTTTCATTGTAGAGGTCTTTCACCTCTTTTTTTTTTTAAGTTGATTACCAATTATTTTATTTTTATTTTTTGAGGCTGTTGTTAATGGGTTAGTTGTCCTAATTTCTGTTTCAGAGGATTCTTCACTGAAGTACAGAAATCCATTTGATTCGTGGGTGATAAATTTATATCCTGCTACTTTGATGAATTAATTTATTAGTTCTAGAAGTTTTCTGGTGGAATTTTTGGAAATTCTAAATATGGAATTATGTCATCAGCAAACAGTGATGGTTTGAATTCTTCTTTTCCTATTTGTATCCCTTTAATTTCTTTTGTCTATCTAATTACTCTGGCTAGAGTTTCAAGGACTATGTTAAAGAGAAGTGGTGACAGAGGGCATCCCTATCTTTTACCAGTTTTAGAGGGAATGCTTTCAATTTTTTTTCCATTTTGAATGATGTTGGCCTTGGGCTTAGCATAAATAGCTTTTACAAGGTTGAGATATGCTATATTATCCCTACTTTTTCTAGTGATTTAAGCATGAATTAGTGCTGTATTTTGCTGTATACTCTTCTGCATATATTGAGATGATCATATGATTCTTATCTTTAAGACTATTGATGTGATGAATTACATTGATTTCTATATGCTGAACCAACTTTGCATCTCTGGGATGAATCCCACTTGATCATGGTGCATTATCTTTTAATATGCTTTTGTATTCAATTTGTCAGAATTTTACCGACAATTTTTGCAAATATGTTGATTAGAGATATTAGTCTGAAGTTTTCTTTCATTGATGTGTCTTTCTCTGGTTTTGGAATCAGGGTGATATTAGCCTCATAGAATGAGCTTGGAAGCATTCCCTTGTTTTATATTTCATGGAATAATTTGAGGAGTATTGGTATTAGTTCTTCTTTGAAGGTCTTGTAGAACTCAGTTGTGAATCTGGCTGGTCCTGGGCTTGTCTTGGTTGGTAGGCTTTTGATAATGTCTTCTATTTCATTGCTTGAAATTGCTTTGTTTAAATTGTGAGTATGCTCCTGATTCAGTTTGGGTAAATCATATATGACTATACGAATTTGTTGATGTCTTTGATATTTTATATTTTACTGGAGTATAAATTTTCAAAATAGTTTATAATTGTCTCTGTTTTTATGTAGTGTTCATTATGATAATTCCTTTTTCATCATGAATTTTAGTAATTTGAATTTTCTTTCTTCTTCACTTCATTAGCATGGCTAAGGGTTTATCAATTTTATTTATTTATTTATTTAAAGAACCATTTTTCATTTTGTCATTGTTTTTAGTTTCTTCTTTTATTTCAAATTCATTGATTTTTAGCTCCAATTTTAATTACTTTCTATCCTGTACTACATTTGGTGTTGATTTGTTCTTCTTTTTCTAGGGCTTTGAGTTGTGATGTAAAGTCAATTATTTGTTGTTTTTTTTCCTTCTTTAAGGAAGGAATTCCATGCAGTGAACTTTCCTTTTAGTGCTCTTTTCATAGTATCCCAGAGATGTTGATATGTTGTGTCAGAGTTCTCATTTACCTTTAAATTTGTTTTTAATCTCCTCTCTGATGTGTTCTGCAATCCATTGCTTATTCAATAGCATATTATTTAGTCTCTAGTTGGAGGAGGTTCTATTTTTTATTTTATCACTGATTCCTAATTTCATTCCATTATGATCTGATAGAATGCAGGATAAAATCTCAACATTTTTGTATTTGCTAAGAGTTGTTTTGTGGCATAACATAAGGTCTATTTTAGAGAAAGTCCGTGTGCTTCTGAGAAGAAAGTGTATTCACTCATTGATGGATGAAATATTCTATATATATATCTGTTAAGTCTAAATTATTGATTGTATTACTGAGTTCTATAATTTCTTTGTTTATCTTTTGTTTGAAGATCTACCCAGTGGTGAAAAAGATGTGTTAAGTTCACCCAGTATTATTGGTTTTACTCATGAATTTGAGAAGAGTTTGTTTGATGAAAGTAGATGCTCCATTGTTTGGGGCATATGTATTTATAATTGTTATGTCTTGTTGAGGTATGGTTCCCTTAAGCATTGAATAGATTCTTCATTCCTTTGGCTTGTATCTCTATGTCTTCCTCTACCCCAATAATTTTTAAATTTGGTCTTTTCATGTTATTCTATAATTCTTGGAGGTTATGCTTGTGGTTTGTTACTATCTTCACTCTGTTGTCCATTTTATTTTATCTTCATTGTCTGAAGTTCTGTCTTCCATGTGATCTAATCTGTTGGTAATGCTTTCTACTGAGTGTTTAATTTAGTTTATTGTTTTTTTTTTCATTTCAACGATTTTTGTTTGGTGTTATTTTAGAATCTCTATCTCCTTATTGAAGTAATCTTTTGCTTCCTGTATTTACTTATGTACCTTTTATCAAAATGATTTTTTGCTGCCTGTGTTTGCTCTTTTATATCATCCTTTAATTCACAGAACATTTAATCATGTACATCCTGAATGCCTATTTCTTCTCTTGTGGTGTCCATGGATTATATTAATGTAGTATCTCAGTTTGTTGGGGACACTTTCTTCCCTTGTTTTTTTCATATTATTTGTGTGTCTTCCCTTCTAGCCATGCAGATCTGAGATGTTATAGTTTTTACCCTATAAACTTATAGTGTCCTTGCTGGCGATAAATATTAACAGATCACAATACAAACAATAGACAGCCTTAAACCATATAGTTTCTATTAAGGCATTTACAGTTTTGTCACAATAGACAGAAATGGTGAGTTCAATTATTATCTATAAACAGTTTCTAATGGTGGACAAAGGGAGGATGAGGAGGTATATGCTGCAATTTGAAAGAAGTAGGAGCTGAAGATATAGTTATTAGATCTTAAGAAAAATGAGAAAGAAACCAAAAGAAGTTGGTTAGTAGAGGGAGAAAATATAGAAAGAGATTTTGGAGAGGCAAGTACCTGGGAGGACAATAGAGAGAGTACAAAGAACAAACAAAAATAAAAATTAAGAAAAAGAAAAAAATGTAAAAGTAGAAGATAAAAGAATATACAACACAATTATAATATACAATTCAGACATCCCAGTCCTCAGTAGCCTGATTTATCAAAAATACTTCTTGTCACAAATGTTGTGGATGTGAGGGTGAGAAAAGAGAGAGAAAATAAAAAAAGAAAAATTGAAAAAGAAAAAAATTCTCAATGGAAAATTAAAGGATTGTTTCTGTTGGAGTTCAGTATTTTTCCTGCTTTCCTTCTCATTCAGTAGCTGGGGTTGTCTGTTGTTTGCTGGTATGTTCATTCACTCTCAGGGTGGTGAAGGCCATGAGCTTGGGAAGGTTGGTCTTGGGGTGGAACTCCTGGAGGTGGGGTATAGCACTGGAGGTCTCTGTTGGAAGACTGCACCCTAAGCATATCCTTTTTGGCCCACTAGTATGATGTGGGTGCCTGGTCTTATCTCCTTTTATCATGTGTAGACCTCACAATTCCTGGTTTGTAATTGATTCTCTAAATTGTATCTCACTCACCCCTCCCTTTCTAATTCCCAATCAGGAACTTCTATCTCTTGAGGTGTTTTATACTGCTCTCTGAAGCCCGTGAACTTATCAAGAAGTACAGGACCAGGCATTATGAGTGACGGACCTGCCACATGTCTGCAAGCACTGTGCTGGGTTAGTGACTGTGGGAGATAATAGGGAGTTGGGGGGCTGCAGGTATGTTGATATTCCTTCAAAGGTCTCCCAAGATGGAGGCAGCAATTTTCAGAGATGGGGCATTGAGGTGGGCTGGGCAGTGGTGTTGTGTGGTGTGTTCCAAGATGCAGTTCTGTGGCATGCAGTGCTATGGAGGGTGGTTGTCTCCAGATCCTATTCAGTGTCCCCTGGTGCAGGCTAATGAGTGATGGGGAGAGACTAAGGTAGTGCTTGCAGTGTCCCAAGATAGAGGTGACCAGGGGAGTCCCGTCCTGGTAAATGGGGGTCCACACAGGAGTGGTGCCCAGGGCTCGTGCACAGGTGAGTGTCTAGGGGTTCTGTGCAGGTGCTGATGCTGGTGGTCCTGTGTGGACCAAAATATCTGTAGCTTAAATAAATACATTCATTTAAAATATGTGAATAAAGTATGTGGAAGATTGTACACACACACACACACACACACACACACACACACATCCCTATTGTACATTTGTTTCTACTGCTTTAAAAGAACAAAATATTATTTATAGTCTCTTTCCCCTAATGTAATAATAAAGGGCATATCAGAGATTAAGTTATAAAAAGATGTAAAAATACACAGGGGTGTGTGTTTTTACTTGATTATTCACCTAATACTAATAATCTTTTTTCATACTGTACCTTTCTCCATTATGCTGAAAAGAACAATCTTGCTTTAGACTAGTCTGTCATTTAAGAGCTTTACCTTATTTTTCTCCTTCTTACTATAATTTCCATCCAAATAAAATGTTTTCTGCTCCAAGCTTTACATGATGGTTTGTCCCAGTGGAAATACAGACTTACAGAATTAAATCTATGTTACTTTCAGATAGTCAGAGAGTCTTACCACTCTAGGAATCTCACTATTTACAGTAGCAATAAAAAGACATGATGGGATACTTAACGATTATATTAAACATAATTTTTATATGAGAAGAATGTGATTCAATTGAAATAACATGCACTGTCTTTTTGTACTGGTACTAAGGAAAAGATTGCTTTGCCTTCACCTAAAATAACAGCAGCCATGATGGAAGGTGGTGGTAGAAGTCATCATCAGGGCTATGAACTAAAACACATTCATGGCAATGGCCTATTAGCATTTAGCATCTCTTCTATGCCAGGTACCATAGAGAGGGATGAAGATGTGATTAGTAATGTTCAATGCTAATTCCCATGGAATTTCAGTGTTGTTATATTTATGAGGACAGCTAAATAAAAACCTAGATTGAACGGTGTGATGTAACACAATCATGAAGAAAATATCATGGAAATCCAACAGCTTCAGGGAAGATTTCAAAGCAGAAGGAATACTAATTAAGTTACCCCCCAAATAGAAGAATTTAGCTGATGATAAAGGAAGATGAGCAGAGAGCCAGTTCAGAGGTATCCAGGTGTGCAAACGTAAGGCAACAAGAGGAAGCAAGGTGAGATCCAGGTTGCTTCAGATTCAGAATGGATGGAACACAGGGCCCTTGGCAAGACAGAAATCAATGAGTCTAGAGTAGCAGACAGCCCCTTGCATCTGCAGATTTTCATTCTAAGACAAACATATAAAACATATTTTGCACTGTGTGATTCTTAGGATGATTTTAAGCAGGGAAGTAAAATATTCATATCAGATTTTTAAAATAATAGAAAATTATTATCTTTTGCTAACAATATCATAGATAATTTCTATTTTCTATTTGCACTCTTTTTTTTCAGAATATGAGTATATATAATGATTTTAAGGAAACATGGTATTTGTAGTGGCAGAAGGAAAGATATAATTCAAACAGAGTGATTTCAAACCTCAACACTTGGGATATATGGATTCTATTTAAGAGACATCAAACAAATTTCTTTTCCCATGAAATATGAGATCATAGTTGATCATTTTAAAGAGTGGTAAATAGTTATAAATGATCTATCAGCATCTAATAGTTTTCCATGACAGGAAAACTATTTGTGATCAGAATTAAATTCATGTGCTTTCATCAGTGAAACCTGTACTAGTTGTGGTTTCTTTTAGGTACTTGAACATCTTTGTGCATTAGCTTCAGGTGACTGTTATAAACCTGAATTTTACCAAAGGCAGAGCTGTTGGATACTATTGGTAGGAAATGTCTATCCAATGCCTATAATAACACAATTTAGTGTTACATCAACATGATAAAACAAGCAAATAAAAAACATCACCATAAATGTAAATTTTTCTTCTTTACAATACTAAGCTTGGAAAGATTCTTATGGGAGAGATTTAGTGTCAAATGATTATAATACAGGAACTGTTGATGGAGAAAGAAAAACAAAACAAAAATTATGTACTTGGAGCTGCAGAAAATAGTATTACACAGAGAAAAGGACTTTTAGATCCCTGCTTTTTAATGCTTTGAGCTCCCATGATCCTTGCACTGTGATTATTTTCAATTATTATTATTCATTTAGTTATTAATTAATTATTTTTTGAACACATAATACATTAAGTATTGTGTATTAAATAATTTCTTCTGATTAGTCAAACAGAAGAAAACCACTGTTTATACAACTCAGTGGATATTTCAAAATCGCTAAAAGCTAAGGCCTAGTAGACCTGTCATGTTGACTCAGGAAGTTTTGATTATTATTATTTTTTTAAAGTATGATGAAATGTAGGGAAACAAACTTTAAGGATGAGTTCCATATCCAAAGCATTAAGAGCAACAAGGTTTGGAGGGAAATGGCTTCACTGGCTTGGGCTTCCTGTGTGAGTCACTGGCATGCTGATTACTTCTACCCAAACTGCCAAAGGCTAACAAATATCCAACATGTGAAAGAATCTATCCAAAATTTCAAGCTAGCCTCTAAAATCTGGGGCAAATAAGAAGTATCACGACAGTGGCTGTAATCTACTTAATTCATCCTTTTTGTAAATACCTAGTGAGGGTATCTTTCTAAAATTCAAATATACAATTCTTCTATTTATGTCCTTTCTTAAGCTTCCTCTTCAATATCAAGCTAATACCTTATTGTGGCTTAAATATATTTTTCATTGAATTGAGATTTTTCTCTACAACCGTAACTCCCATGGTCTCCCATGTTTTACCACCCTTTCAGTTCTCTAAAATTTTCCATGTTTCTCTTTCCAGACTTTACTTCATCTTCATCTCTATGCTGAAGAAATTTTTTACCTTGATCATTCTGAATCTAAATATCAGCTTTGAAGGCTTTGCTATAAATGCAAGTGTGCATTCACCCCTGTGCTGGTATTTATGGATCATCATCAATTACTGGATACTTGTCTGTGTGCCTCATTATATTGTAAATTACACAAGGATTGGCATGAGCCTTTTACAAAAGTTGTATCCTAAGTGCCTTAAACAGGGAGAAAGCATTTAATAAGAATTTATGGAATAAGTGGACAAAAGAATTAATGAGTCTAGGAATAAGTTTGAGCTAAGTGCACACCTCTTGAGAGGAACTGGAGTCCCTTACCTGTGGTATTATGGAAACCATTTTGCCATCCAATTTCTTCTTACAAGAATACAAGTTGAACCATCAAGAAACCTCCAAAGATCTTCTTTGTTTCAGGGGATAGTAAGACTTTTCCAATGACCAGAGAGTGGTTGGTAATCACTTAAAAAAAACCCCTGCATATTGAAAAACTCTCATTGAAAAATTTTCTAATGTATATTCATGTACTCACTCTAAGAAAAATAGGCATGTGAGTTAGGGATAAGGGCATTGCAAAGATGTAGGCGATTCGGTTTTTCTATATTTCATTCATTACACTTTCAGCTACTAGGAAGTTTCATAATAATATCACAATTTTAAAATTAAATTTTGCAACTTTGGTCAACATAGCATGATAGCAAGTGTATACTAATCTTTCTTTCATGATTATTATACCTTTAAACAAGTTTCAGCAGAATGTCATGAGTAATTTTGTGTGTGTGAGTGTGTGTGTGTGTGTGTGTGTGTGTGTGTTTGTGTGTGTGTGTATTTGTGTCTCTGTGTTAATATTTCCACCACTGTAAGAGAAATGCATCAAACATCCTGGTGAATGTTGAGCTTAACTTGCAATTGAATTAATGGGAACTTTATTCTGCCACAAGTTATGTGACTTTTGGCAAAACATCAGTGATCTCTTCCACTTAGTCATTTGTTCAGAGATGAACAAATGACTGAGTGGAACAAATGACTGAGTGAACTGAGTGTTCAGACTTGACCCAGGTGATCTGCTAAGTTGCTTTGTATTATGTCATCCAAATCCTTTGATATAAGAATTTTGTATAAAATGTTTGCATTTTTATTATCACAAACACTATTCCTTTCTGAAAAAGAATTCATCTCCTCCTCTATTTATTGATTGGTTTACTCATTCAATTAAACATTCCCTGTGCTGCCAGCACATAGTATTATAGAGGTAGCAGCGCTAATCAGAATCCCACAACTCCTTTCGCTAGTGTCGCTGAAGCCAATAATGAACACCAGCTATTGTGTAGATATGGTGTTTTAAATTCTCAGGGAAATGACTCCCTATACCAACACATTGAGCAGGAGTGGTATTTATCATTATTCAGTATTTCTATTTTAATGAGAGTGAGATTTAATCTACCTAAAAAAACTTCTTGATCTCTGATACTGTAATTTTTATATTGGGGATTGTGAAAAGAAATTAGTTTAAGTTCTGAAAGATACAGTATTATGTAATTCTACCAAATAGCTGAGCTGGGATTTAAACACAGCCCTCACTACTAATCACCTGGATGATACCAATGTGGCTTGTTCTTATATCTGCTTTGATTTTATTATAAAATAAAACTTTAATAATTATTTTAGAACAGTTTTAAATACTCTATATATGGTATATTAAATAAATATATAGCATATTGAGTTAAGCATACTATGTGTGTGTGTGTGTATGTTTTGTGTGTGGTGTTCAGGATCCAATCCAGGGCTTCACACATGCTAGGCAAATAATTGATCTACCACTAATCTACATCACTAGTCCACAGAATAGAATTTTTTATTTTTTATTTGTTTTGGGGTATCAGGGGTAGAACTCAGGGGCACTTGACCACTGAGCCCATCCCTAGTCCTATTTTGTATTTTTTATTAGAGACAGGGTCTCGCTGAGTTGCTCAATGCCTTGTTAAATTGCTGAGGCTGGCTTTGAACTCAGGATCCTCCTGCCTCCGCCTCCCAAGCCAACGGGATTACAGCAATAAGCCACAGCACTTGGCCTAGAATTTTTAGTGTTGCATATATTTAAGAATTCTGAATATTGAATTCCAAATTAGGATATCTTTATAGCTAAGAAGCATATTTCCAGGGCAGAAAAAAATTACCAAAGCACAAAATAAAAATGGAAGCTCATCATGTTCTTTAAATCTTGTGAAAAAAAAAGTTAACAGACAAGACAAAAACAACAATATTAAATGAAAAATCTTAAAAAGTTAGAGACAAGTTTAAGGCAGAAGATAGAACTGGTCACTGTTGGAGACTGGGACTCATGAAGAAATGAAGGAGAACCATTGATCAAAGTACATCATCGTAGCTAAATACACTTGGGGACACATTTGCGTAAAGGCCTGCATACCCAATATAAAATAATGTGTTTAGAGAAGAACACAAACTGCATTTGATGCAACAATTAATGTATACTATTATGGTTTTAAAACTCTGCCCATATTATTAGTGTTATGATAAAGTATGATGCAGCACCATTTAACAAAAGGAGGTTTTAACCTAGGAGTTCCTTGGTTTAGAGCACTGGTATGTGACATTTGCATGTTAGGTGTCATTTATCTTCCTTCCTATTCATTTTAAGGATGGGGTTGGCCACATCAGGAATATCCTCAAGATCTGTATGCATTTCCATATAGTTTATAGTAGTTCCCTGGGGGAAACCCAGTGCCAGCAAAACATAGTAGACATTTTTGAGTCAATACATCTTTCCAGGTGCCTCTAAAGCATTTCATTTATAAAATCAACTTTTATTAAGATGTCAATAGTTGTAACATTGAATGTAAAAAGCAAAACTGGGTCTCTCAGATGTGAGGATCACAAGTATGATCTTTAAAGTGCCTTCTCTCCCCCAAAATTCATTACTAAAGTTAAGCAGTTTTTAGTATCACTTAGGAAGTGTTTCTTGAGAATTCTGAGGGAAATGTGCTTGGTGTATTACTTATAACATCTTGACAGCACTAAAAATTATGTGAAGTCAGGTGATAAAAGATAGAGAATAAAGGAAAAGAAGTTATTTTTTTAGGTAAATAGCAAGTGAATATGAGAGATTTGGGCTAAAAAATAACAGAAACAAAACAACAACAAAAGAATAAAATAAAATTTTAAGAAATTCTATTGTTAATTTTGCACTCTTTCTACATGGAAGAATTTGGACCTACTTAAGTTCTTGGGGGCTTAAGGATTTACTTTTAAAGTAAAACTGCATTGCTTACTGTGTGTACATTATTTTGTGCAATTTCCTGAGTTTGATGTTTTGAGAACTTTTTTAGAAAAGCAGACATTTGTAGGTTTTCATGCCTTGACATTGGTATGAACCTTCTGTAAACATAACAAAGATGAGACACATCAGGACATGGCGATGATGACATGACAAATTAGTATCTAAGATGTTAAAAATAAAGTAGTATGTTTGAAAATGTTAAAAAGTGGAATAAAAGAAACATGTTATGACTGAGTAGAGGTAGTAATGTTTATGCCCCAAATTGATTTTGACATAAAATATTAAATGCAAAGAAAATCTTATGGTACATAAATCCCTCCATAAGTATTAGGGAATATTAAAAAATTTCCTTCATAACTACTATAGGAGCAAAATGTGAAATACAAAATATTTATGGATGAAACCATGTCACCCCATTCAATGTAGGGTCATCTCTCACTGAACTGAATTTTAATTGCATGTTCTTTTTTGAAGCAATAAAATGAGAACCAACAAATTTTTATATAAAACCAAACATGCCATTAGACTATGTGAGGGCATATATTATAAGGAAAGACAAACAAATTATGAGAATACTCTTGATAGGGCTAATAAAATCATTACAATGACCATTTTCCTCGCTCTGTGATCATTTTTCAAAATACCTCATATACTATACCATTATTCATCATTTAATTGCTTATTTTGCACATAATAAATCTGGGGCGATTATTTTTCAAATTCTGCTTTTCTTTCTTTATCACTTTTATATTTTTTCATAAAATAACACTGCAAAATATTATAAAGCTACATAAAATGTATTTAAAATTATAGCTCAAGTATGACAGTTGGGCTTGAATTTAAAATAGTTCATTCATTTTCTTTGTTGCCTGAGTAACACATGTGGTGTTGGAGTCAGCGGCATGGGGGTGGGGGAATGGCAAAATTTGTTTTTTATAAAATTTAGTAAAATTGTCCTCAATGTAATTTTTATAAACCTAGTTCTTTGTGAAAACAATGGATAAGTGTCCCTCCTGCTCACAAAATGGGCCTCCAATATTAAATCTTCAAATAATAGTGGACTTTATTCTTTGTACCCACCAGACCATTGAATGAGGGATGAGGACAATATCTCTTAGTGATTAGAGAAATATAGTAATCACCCAATCTAATGCAATAAAGCAACACATGACGCTAAGTAAGAATGCTAATGTGGAAAAGGTCTATGGACTTTCTGGCCTGGAAAACATTTTCTATGTTAAAATTGTATTAAATTACCAAGTACCTATTGTTGGAGTCCTTACTGCTTTCAATGAGTATAGTATTTTATAATGGAATTAAGATGGGCTTATTATGATCTTGAACTTCCAAAGTCCCAGGTCTGTGATACTGTGAGTTCTTGGACATGCTGCTTAACATTTCTGAATTTTAGATTTCTTTTTTGTAAAATGCAACAGGAATAATCTTATGTTACCCAACAGGGAGACCACTGTTTAACTGTGGTCAGCAAACAAATAGATGTGGTTCAGGGTCAGCTACACAAATGGCTTTCTTTACCTTGAAACTCCTCAACAATTTGAGAAAACCAAGGGAGACTTTGGATCCTAATGTTAACCCAGGATTAATTGGCAACAGATTTTAAGCAAACTAATTTATAAATAGGAATCTGTGTTAAGACACATTACTGAATACAAACATTTAGAATTTAAGCATAACAGGGTATTCTTTTCTGTGACATCAGTTTTATGCATTTTTTTTCCTTTTTAATTTTTTTTCTCAAATACAAAATACAAGCTACCTTTAACATGAATCACCTCCTGTTGAGGTCTCTGGCAAGAAAAGCATTGAATCCTCATGAGGTATTGAGAATACAGTTTTTCATCCCTGCAGCCTGTAAGCATTAATCACAATTTCACAAACTTCACCAGCGCACGCACACACACACACACACACACACACACACATACACACACACGGACTTTTATATATACACATAAAGTGTACCAGTGTATACATGCAGAAAAACTTTGATACTTACAACATTTCAACTTAAAAATTTTTAACTTCAGGATCTTGCAAAAGTGTTTCTAATTTAATAGAAACTATGCATTAAATCTTAAATTTTGATCTTTTCCTAGACTTGAGCTTTATTTATTTATTTATTTATTTATTTATTTATTTTGCCATGGTAGGCAGCAGTAATCAGCTGCAGCTCCTGGTCAGCCACAGCATATTGAAGGTAAACAACCCATCTTCTCTAGTAAACTGTGTTGGCAGCCCTTCTTGGATATTTTGTATTTTTGCATTGCACTACATCTACCAGACACATTTATGTACATAGGTGTGATATTCAACACTTGATTTTAAAATTGGCTTTGTATTATCTGTAGGCTAATGTATATTCTGAGCATGTTTAAGGTAGGTGTCATTTGTCTTCCTTTCTATTCATTTTAAGGATGTTTTGTGTGTGGTAGGCTAAGCTATATTGCTCATTATATTACCTATAGTAAATGTATTTCTGACTTAGGTATTTTCAAGTTTCAATAGGTGTATTGGGATACAACCCTGTTATACACGAGGAGAATTTGAATATTTATATTCCATTATATTCATGTCAGATTGTTTTCCCATTCTGCTTCAAATCCTCTCAATCATAGCTACATATTATTGCTGTGGGTATACCTGCTGCCACCTGTGACTATTTTATTGCTGGTTCAAAATAAGATAATTGTAAATATTCAATGATTTTTATAATAATTTATATTGGTATATAACTAATTTTAAATTAATTACACAATCAGACTAGCATTAAATTGGAAATTACAAAAACAAAAAGAAAAGCAAAGTTGGCCTTCCCCGTGGATGGTTTCAGAAGCACTGCTCTGACTTTGACCCTAAAACTCCTACTGCATGCCTTCTAGCCTGTGATTCTCACCTCTGACATTTCACTTTCTTGTCTACCAGGATGCAGTGACACTGACCTTGTTTTTTGTATTCCATGAACACTTCCAGGCCTTTTTCTCATATATGACTCCTCTGTGCAGTTTGTATTGTGTCTGTGTTTCTGTGTTTAACATTATTCCTGGAGATGACCCATGCCTGACCATCATTTGCTCACCTACACCCAGTCTAAATGTACCAAGATGTCCACCTGTCTTGAACTCCAGACTCACTTTTTATCAAATCAATGCAATTGAACTTTACCATGGTACTTGTTCAGGCTGTGAATCATTCTGTTCACTTGTTTCTCTGTTTATTTTCAGATTTTCCAATGTAGAACAGAATTTCCATGACAAGAAGAAGTCTAGTATAATTGACTCGATGCTGTAATCTTAGTGTAATCTTAAATGGTGTCTGGAACCTAATATCAATAAATATATATTCGAGCTGAGGATAGTACTCAAAGGGATAATCCTAGCTTAACATATGCAAGGTTTGATCCTAAAGGTCACGTGTGTGTGTGTGTGTGTGTGTGTGTGTGTATACACATAAATATTGAGAGGATGTTGAATGTTTATATAGTATTTTTCAGTTCAAAAAGTATTGTCTCATATATTTTCTAATCTAATCTCAGAGCAGAAATGATATCAAAAATTGAAATAATATAAAAATAACTTGATTTTATTATGCTTTATCCATGAATATACCTCAGACCATTTAATTTTATTTATTTTTTAAAATTATTTGATTAAGTAGAAGATGAAGAAGAAATCATGATTACATGGAAAAGATGATAGAGTGGGGTCAAAAACCGGTTGGCCAACTATAATTTTGTTCTTTACAAATTACCTATTCATATGAATTCCAAGTTTCTAGCTGCAAATCTAAGTGTTATGTCCCAGCTTCTAGGTTCTCAATAAGACATGAGATCTCATATCTAAAGCAATCAAACAAGGGACTTAGCATAGAGTATGCTTTCTCAATTATCCCCTTAATATGAGATCATTATAATAAATTATTACCATACACATTAAAAATTATATAGGTATGTTATTTACTTATAAAGCAAAACCTAACTCCTTTTTAGCAACTTTATTTTTATCACATATTTTATCTATGATAAACAGATAACAGATTTTATTTTTGTCACTAAATCCAGATTTTATTTTTATCACCAAACTCTAATTTTACCTGCTGAGAAAGCATTTCTCAACCTCAAGCAATTTTTACTTAACTTCAAAAAATTTTGTTCACTGTCAAGGCCATAATAGTAAATCTAATTTCCCATCTAGCATTCTTAGGATTTACTGATGGCTTTATTTGATGATTTGGGACCTATTCATAATTGTAATGAAAATGCATGCCAGCACATTTCTGAATGACACTGTTATTTAATGACTCCTGTTTGCACGGGCCTGGCACAGCCTTATTGTTAGGATTTACAGAAGATCATGGATTTGCAGAATATTATACAAAGGAGAGAATGTAAATCATATGGAATTATAGCAACCCACCCCAGATTTCTGTTTCACATCCCAAACTTCATCCATTTTCTAATTCACATTTTTATACATTTTATTCGTGTTCTATCTTAAAACTAATTTAACAACTGTATCATCAAAATTGAGTTGGCTTGAATTAAAATAAGGATATTGGAAATGAACTCTTTTATGATAAAAACACTTATGCATTGCTTAGATTTCAGAAATATTTCCCAGGTGGGCAAAATTGACATGACTAAATAAAACTCTAGGGTTGCTTCTTCTAAATTATATTTACAATAAGAATTCTCCTCATTTTAAAACATCACATGTTCCAATTTTCTTAGGAAAATTAATTGTTTATATGCACAGGGAAAATGTAAAATATTCCGGATATACAACAGGAACATTATTTTTTATTATTATTATTATTATTATTATTATTATTATTATTATTATTTACCTTATAAACAGGTAGCTTCACTAGTTCTGACCCTATTTTATCCATGAGCCTGTTGTTTGTGCACAATGACAAGATGTGAGATACTAAAAACAGCCTCATCTCCAAGTGTGTTCACAAAGTACTGCAGGTCACAAGGAGCTGATTGCAAGCAATGGGATAAATCATGGAGGCACACCAAGGGCCACCTGATGGGGTCACAGACATTATATGTATCCAGTAATGCTGATTCCTGGAACATAAATAGAAGTTTACAGTCAAGGATCCCAGGAAGGTGAGACATCATGCCTATAAGTGCTGACTAGAGAATAGAACATGATCAGACTGTTCAGGCTGAGCAGGAGGCAGATGGAATTGGACTGTGAAGAAAATTAGCCTTATGCCCTCCATGACATCCATTTAGGAATGGTAAGATAAGACCTCCAAGCTGATGCAAGCAAGATCTAGAAGGATCTTGTGTGCCATGAATAAGAGTTGGAATTTTTATCCTGAAAGAACTGAAGCAGGAACTTGGCACGGGTAATTTAGCATTTTGAAAACTAATTCCAGCTGGCTTGTAACCCATGTTCGCTATACTTATTCTTTCTTATGAAGTTGAAGTCTGAGAATTCTTAACTATTTCACCCTTACTTGGCCTCTTTGCTTAAGGATTACAGTATCATAAGAGCAGACACCTTCCTTTTTCATGATCTTCTTGCTACTATTCTCAAATTCACTAACACTTTTTTTTTTTAAGAATAGAAAAGAGATCACATTTGGGGAAAGAAATAAACTGGACTGAGCCCCTCTTTTATCCCACCCCCAAATCCAACTATTTCAGTACTAGATGGATTCCAATGTGCTTGTTGACCTCAATGTACAGCAGAATATATATATTAGTGAAATTATGATGTGAGGAAGGATACTGGGAATAGAGTATATGGTATCTATTACATTGTGTTATCTACCTTAGATTGTTTTCTGCTGGAGAGTGTGTGTTTATTTCTTCCCAAGGGTAGAAGCATTGGTGTGTGTGTGTGTGTCCACACGTGATATTTTCAAATATAATTCTTAATGCATGCAAGATTAGGATGATTTCCACATATATGTAAAACCAGTAATATTTGGAATATTCTTGGGATATTTTGAAGGGCTTGCTCTTTCCCTCTCCCACCTCTGTATCTTTCTTCCACACACCTGTGCACACCCGTACACAGGTGCTTACTTTAATTTGAAATTTTATGTGAAATACATACTGGTATATTCATGTATTCTCATACACTCATGGCTGACCAAGCATTCTAGAGTCTGAAGTCAATGTTTTTATTTTTATTTTTTATTTTATATATATATATATATATATATATATATATATATATATATATATATATAATATATTAGGTGTAGATGGACACAACACAATGCCTCTATTTTTATGTGGTGCTGAGAATTGAACCCAGGTCCAGCCCGTGCTAGGCGAGCGCTCTACTGCTGAACCACAATCCCAGCCCCATGTTTTTATTATTCTAAAGAACAAGCAAGCCTTACTTTCTCTAGAGTAGACAATTTGTACACAAATACTGTCAATTTTTAGAAACACAATTGACAGTAATTTATAAATCTGCTACCATGGCATTCAAAAATTAGCATAGTCTGCTTTCATTCTTCTTTCACAACCTCATCTCCTTGAGACATTAAAATCTAGCATATTTTTCTATTAGAAGTTCCCTAGTCGTTATTGAATACAGCCCAGCTCAGGAGCCTCCTCTATGCCACTCTCCTCTGCAGTCTCTAGAATCCTCGTTACTCTGTCCTTCCTTTGATGCTTCCTGAACAAACTGCTGCTTTTTTGAAAAGCACTTGGAAGAGGGCTAAGAGAAAGGGGTGTAGGCTTGGGAATGCTATTTCCTAGGCTTTTCTAGGAAAATTATGGGCAACATTATAACCAATTTTGATGAACTCAAAAATGGGTGGGGCAGAGACATGTGCCCCTCAGTTGTGCTTGGGAAATGACATAATGTATGCTCCGATCTGAATGTTGGTGCTACCCCCAAATTCACATACTGGAGTCAAACACCTTAGGTGATGGTGTTAAGACATGAGGCCATTAGGGATTAATTTCATTTTGAGGGTTCTGCCTCCAACTGAGATTAATATAACAGAGAGTTCCCTTGGGCCCTTCAGCATGTGGGGGTCACTGCAGCAAGGCACATCTCTCTATTGGAATAGAGAGATGCCAATACCAGACCTTCAACCTGACAGGGCCCTGATCTTGGACTCCCAGTCTCTAGAACTCTAAGAAGAAACTAAATATTACTTAAAGATGACTTCTTTTAAGGATTTGCTTTAGCATTCCAAATGGACTAATACAGAGTAAATATAGGTAGACAACTATTATCATTCATTGTATATGGCTCAATGTACTACACTAGGAGACTACCCAATGCAATCATTAATTAAATCCTAATATCCATCCCTGTATTTCAAATGGAAAAAAAGTAAGTTTAAGAAGTCATACAACACAATGCAAGAGATGGAACTGAGACTCGGACATAGTATTCATTCTCCTTAAAAATTGATAAAATTGAATTATTGTATTTATTTCATGCACTATGATAAACTTAAAGTATATACACATTATATAGATTGCTTATGCACTGGTTAAATTGAGATAAATTTTAACCCATAAGCTTTATAGAATGTCCCTAGAAGTATGCAACCTATTGTATAAGTCTGTGTATCATCACTAAACCCAGCACTTCATGAAATATGTCCTAGTTAGCATAGAACTAACAGATTTATTTATTCACAGAGTTGCAATGTCTTAGTACAAATATAAGACAATATAAGACACAACAATTGATATTATTTAGTCAACTGTTAGCTCTAATTAGCCAGAATTCAATACTAAATCTATTGTTTTACATCACAGTCTACTAGTTTGCAAAATAGAAAATTTGTTCCTGTGCGCACTTGAATTTGGGTCACCCATTTAGCTACCTTCACACACATTTATTAGGATGCTGAGGGTGTTAAAATTCATGCATCGATTTTTATATTATTTTATTTATAATGTGTGAGTGGAAATTATTTTAAAAATGTTTTCATTATTTTGAAACTTGGAGAAGTCTTCAAAATTATTTGAGTCTAGTCCAATGTAGATATGAACATCTGGGCAAAAGAAAAAGAAGTACTTTTCCTTGTATCTCGGCAATAAGTATGGGGACAGTTTGGCTTGTCATCTTTGGAATGCCATACTTCTGTTAAATGTTGGAATCATTGTTGGGTCCTGTATGATGGGTAGAACTTCCAAGTCAGATGGGACCATTGCAAAAGAACCATAGGACAATGGAGACAAATGGCAAAGCATCTTGAACATGTCTGTGTGAGATCCCTGCTAATGAGGGTTTTGTCATGGTTATGATTCTGTTGTTGCTACGGTTGTTTTATTGGACAATCAGGATACTGTTGAAATTTTACCTGGCAGACACTCTGTTTTGACTTTTCTTCAACAGAAATAGATACTAGGCCTGCAGGGAGAATTTACTGGAGTTAAAGTGAAAAGAAGCTGAAGCCACAGGGAAGGAAAAGTGTTTGATGGGCACATAAACAGAAAGAGAGAAAACTGAACCGAGACCTCCCAGTGCTCTTTCTCATCGGCTTTGCTTTTCTTTTTATAATAAAAGATATGAAAAAATAGAGCTTCCTCTTCTTCATCCTCGTTATATTATTACTTTTATAATTATTCGATATTATTTTTGCTTATGTAACAGTATAGTGCTAGATCCTTTTCGATGCTATTATTTCATTATATTTACAAATTAATATTCATGACTAACCCTGGAAAAAAAAAGTATTATAATTTTTGTAGATGATTTAGCTGAAATTCAGAAGAGATCAATGTATACAATCTCCAATCTCCGGGGATCCCCCTTTGGTGTGTATTTAGAGTCAGCAAAGTTGGGAGAATGACTCCTGGTAATCAGAAGAGCTGATGGAGGATGACAGAGATTCAGAGGGCTTCTACCACCAGCAAAAGACAAAACTAGGGGAACTCAGCTTCCAATGAATGACTGTCTTCAGAACCAAGCATCAGTTTAATCACCACCTCCTGAAAACCAGAGGCTATAAGGACAGAAAGGTCAGGTGTGCCCTTCACCCTGCTGTCCAGAGGCTGGTCATCACTCAAAGTTCTTGGCAGAAGTAAAGATATGAAGGAGAAATTCTGAACAATCAAACCCCAAAACCTAAGTATCACTTCACTGAGACATCTTCTCTTGCTTCCCTTTGGAGGGATGTTGGGGGTTCTGTGTATATAGGCAGTCCAGAATCTTCCATAGACAAATTAAATACATTATCCTTTCTTTTCGTGTCAAAGCTGAACTCTGTGTTAAGTGGCATACTGCAACTTGGGTCCCTATGGTGTTAACCGCTATTCTGTCCCTGAGCGCACGTTTCCAAGATAAATCAAATGCTGTGGAAAGTCATTCCATTACTTACCCGGATTTCAGAAACTCTGAGTCCTATTTTCTTCCTTTAGTCTACCTAATTTGGTACTTGAAAATAGCACTAATGTATTCTGCATGAATATGAACTAGAGATAATAATATAAATACTAAACATTAACAGAATATGCTTATTCACCAAGATATCTTTTGTAACCCCGTGTTTAAAGATGGATTATTTCATTTTTAATTGTTTTAATCACATTTTTGAGTATTTTAACAATAAAAGACTAATGACTAATAACATTTTAGACAATGAATTAGAAACAGGATGTATTCAATGTCAGAAACTGCATGGAATAGGTCCTTCTTTTCCCCTATAGTCCCAATATCTCTGTAAGGTTGTAAATTAATGTTACAGGTGATTATTTTGGTTAATAAGTATTCAATGGGACTGATAAATCAGCCAGAGTTCAGCCTGAATTTGTCTTGTTCTAGCACAGATGACCCTCTGTTCTTCCCTATAAACTGCCACTTCCAGTCACCATGTTGTATTTTTCTAGTGTTTATTGGATCTGGAAATGCTATCTTTCTGTTTTTGAGATGATTTTGAAGAAACTAATAGAAGGATATGTTGATTTAAAATAAATCAAAAGTCAGTCGTTAAAAAGATATTATCAGTGAAGAAGAGAAGGTTTTGATGATGAATTTTACAAAGCAAACTCTTCAACTATTCACCAAAGAATTTAAATTAACACATTTTTAGCTAACATTTCTCTACCACTCTCTATGTTCAAGCCATGACTTAAACCATTTAGATGTACTGATTCACATAATGTTCTCAATAATTCTAAGATGTTGGTACTAATATTATTGTACTTTATTGAAAATAAAAATAAGGTCTCCAAAATTACAGTGGGAGCAGTTCAGTTTTGCTGCTTGGATGCAGTTTCCGAAAGTTCCCAACTGAGCCAAGAAGATGGACCTGCTACCAATGAAAGCAAGCTTGTCCAGAGAAAGCAAACTTTCCCCAGGAAAGAGGGGACACCTCTGTTGCAGAACTTCCTTCTGTTGAGTGAGATTCTAGAGGATCAACTCAGTTACTAGCTTTTAGAAGACACATTAAATACTTGGAGAATAGTGAGTTAATCCTGCAGGTGGACCTCAGCCATGCACTATCGTATCTGTTAATGGAAAAGCACAAGAGGTGAGATGAAGCCATTGATACAAGATAGCAATAAACTAATGAATATGGTTTGGAATATATTTATTGTGTGGACTGGAATTGCTTTTTAGTTCTCCTAGAGTAGTATCAGACTCACCATGTTCAGATTTCTGCTTCCTATTGGGAGGAGGAATCACAGTTGGAATATTCATCCATGTGTTCCAAAGGATGAATGTGGAACATGAGCAGCATCCAGTGGAACAGGAAGTGCTAGGCATTTGGTGCAGATGACTCTGACCTCCCAAGATAGATAGAAGAAAATGGATTATTCTAAACCATCACTGCAGAGAGCATAATTCTGGAGACAATACTGAAATTAGATTGTAATACACCAGAACAATGGAAGAGGGTCCAAAAAGAGTGAGCTCTCTGCTAAGTGTTTCACATATATTATGACATTCTTCAAAACTCCTTGAACATCAGGATATCACAATCAGATGAGAAAATAAAGTAAGTTGGCCAAGGTGATACATTTAAACATAGAGAATATCTAAATGAAAATACAGTGGTCTTTGACAATAGAGGCTATTATTATTATATCTATTCAATCAATGTACACATCTAAGGATAATCTTCTTTGGCACACAAATACATATATGTCTTCAAATTTTGTAAATTTATTAATTAGCAATCATGATTATAATAGGCATAAAATACCTATTATACTTTGCTATAAAGTACAATTATTACAATATATTGTTTATTTGTTCTTTATAACTTATCTGATAAGTAACATAGAAACATTAGTCCTTGAAGAAAATGTGGGCTTAGACAGGGTTCTTTTTCGTTTTTATTTTTTGGACTACTACGTCAGTCCATCATCCATGTAAAATGATGTGTAGGTTTCAAAGGAGCCAAGTCTCCCTCCAAAGTGGTTCAGTATGGACAGAGCAGAATCAAACCACAAACACACAATCTCTATTTCAAAATCATTTACCCTGTGTCCAACACAATAGCTGTAGCTCTTGAAATGCAGAGAAAGAAATTATTTTTTGTTCTTTTTCTGAAATCCTTCTAAGATGCTTAAAGTATGCTTCTTCCAAACCAATGACACAAGTACACTCAGGTTGTATGGGACCTGGAACAATCTTTTGCCACAGATATTGACTATATGTGTCCCTCTCTGTCTGGAATCTCGTTGACTGATACCTGAAAACGTATTTATTTTTTCTTCTACAGGAATGTTAAGAGATTGTTCTACCTGCCCTCCCCCAGAGGAAAATGGAGAAAAAAAGATAATGTTGTTTTTTTTCCTCTCTCTGTTGTAGCTTTTAGTTTACATAAAATTCTTTTGAAGCCAGATGACCTTTGCTTTGATCACTTCAATTTCATTGCACCCAGCAATCTCTGTATTACCCATTTTTCAATTTTCAGTGTTAAAGGTTTTGTTTAATCTTCAACTTTTCCCCATTTGAATAATTACTTTAGAGAAACTTTAACCTTTTATCAGCTAAGTAATTCACATGTTCTCTGGGATTTGCCTTAATAACTCCATTATGTCTATTTTAACAACATATTTTAAATCAGATCTTGATTTTAATTCCTTTCTCTTTTTTATTCCCTCAACAAGAAATATAGAATTGCTTACTTACCTGAAGAAGTATGGATCAGAATAAGTCTCTGTGCTTTTCATTTAATCATCCATTTATCTGAAATCTATTGAGTGGCTATACCATGTGCAAGCTGTAGTAAGAAAAGAATAAATTAATAATTGTCTTCTCCCTCACAAGTTTCATGTTCTAAAACTCATTAAGTCTGTAGGCAAACAATTGTATCACAGGTGGTGGATGCCATAATAGCCTTTTATGAAGATAGCAATGAGGGAAAGTTCAGCGCTGATGGTACAATTCAAGAGAACATTTGTTACAGGAATCTCTTGAGCTCAGGTGTAAGGAATGAGTAGGGAGAAAAGTACACTTGTAGGAGAGCTGGGAAAATGGCAGAAAAAAAAAAAAAGAAAGAAAGAACAGTGATTGAAGAAGACAAGAACCTTAAGTATCAAAAATCTAACCAGGCTGTCAGGGTGTTCTTGATGAACAGAAATTCACTTTATCACAATCTGGAGGCAAGGAGTCCAAGATCAATGTTCCAGCAAGGATGGTTTTTAGTGAAC
Source organism: Callospermophilus lateralis (assembly GCF_048772815.1). Taxonomy (NCBI): domain Eukaryota; kingdom Metazoa; phylum Chordata; class Mammalia; order Rodentia; family Sciuridae; genus Callospermophilus; species Callospermophilus lateralis. Next base: position 45,799,578 of record NC_135322.1, read on the forward strand.
ATTTCTCCTCAGTTTGTGGTTGTACCATTTCTTTTTTGCCCTTTTCTCTCTACATGTGCATTTCTGGTGTGTTTTTCTCTCCTTAGAAGGACATGGGCCCTGTTGACTTAGAACCCTGTTCCTGAGGTCTTTCTCCCCCCTCCTCTCTCTCTCTTATTTGTGGTACTGAGGATCGAACCCAGTGGTGCTCTATCACTGAGCGACATCCTCAGCCATGTTTATTAATCTACTTAGGCTTAAGTTTTGAGACAGGGTCTTGATAAATTGCCCAGGCTGTCCTCAAACTTGCAATACTTTTGCTTAATGCTCCCAAGTTGCTGAGATTATAAATATGTGCCACCACACCCTAGTTTCTCCCTCCTTTTAGCCTCCTTTAACCACAATTCTTTCCTTAATGGCCCTGTCTCCAAATAGTTACCTGGAGAGTTTTGTAAATTCAAAATGTAAATTCAAAGTAAAGACAATTCAGTTCATAAGGCTGTCCTTTGAACCTCCAAAAACCATCTACTTTTGACCTATAAGATATATTCACTTTACCCCGAACATCCCTGGGTCTTAAAACATTGCAACCTTAACTATCAGTCCAACATTTTGTCTAAAGATTCTCTCAATGAGGTATAGATAGAACTAGAGTTATTTTTCATTCTAAGGCATAATTCATCTTGAGCTGTGAACTTCTAAAGTCAGGAAAGTTATCTGTTTTCAAGTTATAATTATAAGGCAGGAATGCTGTTAAATTAAAAAGAAAATATCAGAATGAAGAAAAGGATAATAAGTCCCAAGTAAATATAGAACATAGAAAAGAAAATGCTACTGGGACTTCAGGCTCAAGAATAACGCTCTGCTCCCACTGGTTGCAGTTGCCCTGTGGTCCTGATCTGAGAGAAGGTGACAGTCCTGCATCCTAGGCTCTGACTAAGGGTCCCTAGTCCCAAGGCCTTGGGTGGAAGCTTCTGCCTGGGAACACCTGGCAATGGCAGCCTGACCTATGGAATCAGGGAGAGGACTGCATCACCTCTCAAAACTGAAGAGACACTTTTACCTCTGAATCACACTCAAGGTCATCTTCCCTTCTTCTGAAGGACATGGCACATTCAGTGCTGTATCTCTCCATATTGTGTCCCGAAGCATCCCAGAACACTGAAAATCTTCCACTTTCCTTGTTTTATCTCATCTCTGTCTCCTTTTGTCCAAATGGGTACAAACCAAATCTTCATCTTTACTTCTGTAGGTCTGATTAACTAATGGGCGATGTCTTTATGTAGTAATTGTTTTATGTAAAATTTTCTTTCTAGAACATACTTTCTTATATTTTGGTCTACGGATTGTCTGAGAGTTTTCTAAATTTTCCAGCTCCAGTTCTATTTTGCTCCACAATAACTTCAATGCATCACTTTCCTTTTGCATTTTACTGTAAGTAGTAAGGAGAAACCCAGTTGCACTTTCAATGCTTTGGTTAGAAATCTCCTCAGCTAAACATGTACCTCCATCTATCTCTTTTGACCTCTACTTTCTGCCAAATGTGAAAGTATACTTCCCTCTATTTTCTATCACTTTAAAATAAGGATTGCTTTCCTCCAGTTTCCAAAAGTGTCGCTCTTATTTCCGTATGAAACCTTACCAGAATGGTCGATAATATCCATATTCCCATCCACGTTCTCTTTGAGGCAATTGCCAATCTACCATGTGACACAAGAAAGAGTTCAGCTAGAGGGTGAGATGGACCATTTTCATTGGAACAGGAATCAGAAAACCCCCAGGGCCACAAGTTTTCTGACAAATTGAAACCAAAAGATTACCCCTGGTGTGTTCTGAAGTGCCTACAGAAATAGCCTTTAGAATGTGACACATGGAAATGAGCTCTTTGGGGATAGGGTTGAATTTAGCAATAATAATAGAATACAGGAAAGGACATCAGTTCCATAAAAAAAAAAAAAAAACCTGAGAAGTTAAGGGGAAACTTCTTCATGTCAACCCTGAAATTTAGAATGATAATATTGTTATATAACTAAAATGTAGTTGCATAGGATCTCCCAAACTCAAAATAGCATTGATGAAAAGATTTGCTTTCGTTGACAGGTATGGCCAATGGAATTCAGCTTCAGAAAGGAAGCCATGGAAGAAAAGGAGATACTCAACATTTAATTTCATGGGTTTTATATTGTAGAACATTTGGAAAAGCTTCTGTGAGGAGAATGGAAATTCTGTCTGCTTCCTTTCAAGTGTACTTCCAATTATTCTATTCTATCAGCACATCTGCCATAACTCTCAACCTGATATTTCTGGTTTTTTTTTTCAGGATTTTAAAAATAAGGTGGGGCTGGAGTCATACTTGTACAGGGGCATGGTTCTTAAAAGTTCAGTGTTTATTAGAATTATGTAGAAGACAAGGTAAGATGCAGTTTGCTGGCTTCCAACATGGAGTTTTTGATCCAATAGGTATAGAAGGGGGTAGAAGCGAGTGTGTATTTATTACCATGTTTCCAGGTGAGGCTACTATTGGAATTTTAATTTAGGAAACATTATCAAGGGAGAAACTCAGGATATTTGTTATAGTGAAATCTCCAAAAGATAAACATCATGAATTTGTGTGTGTGTGTGTTGTATCTGTGTGAGAGAAGAGACAGAGAGAGAGAGAGAGAGAGAGAGAGAGAGAGAGAGAGAGAAGGAGATCTCCAATGCTACAAGTAAAGAAAATGTCTAGATAAGTTAAGAGGAATCCAGGAATCAGGTGTGTGCACTGGTGCTAAACGAAAAAATCAACTTTAAGTTTTACTTTGAACTGGAGAAATACAGCCATATATATTGTAGAAAATGAAATTCTTCCCCAAAGTCCCAACAAATGTAATATATTAGAATTCTAAAATTGGGATTTGAGGTTAAAGTTTTATTCATCCATCTATCCATCCATCCATTAATTCATCCATCAATCCATCTATTCACTCATTTATTATTCATGAGCACTTTGTAGATTCTATCTATGAGTAGATGACTGTATTGAATTTAATTCCTACGTACATATATCTCCTTCAGAATACACTATCCATAATCTGACCACAGGTACTATAATAAGAGCAAATATGATGGAAGAAACATTTATTCAAACCATTATTTTATTTTTCTTTGGGGCATTTTTTTCTAACTCCTTTTATCACACATTTTTCCCTTTCATTTGTTCCTTGGATACCTTGTCTATGTTTTTAAAATTCTAGAATAAACTTTTGTAGTGAAATGCAAAAGTAATATTTTTTGTTTGTTGCTGAATATTCTTAATTTTGCCATGTACAACTCTTGAGGTAAGTGCCATATTTTTCTCTTACTAGATTCATCCATGGAAGATTTCTTTGCTAAGAATAGGTTGTACTTCATGAATTCAAATTAGGGATGAAAAAAGTCATACTATCTTTAATTTTACCACAACTTTTACAGGCTCTAATCCTTGCACAGTACTTCCGGGTGAAGAATCACTAATCTGTTTTCACTGAAGAAAAATGAGAGGCTTAAAGATTTAACCCATTCACGTATTAGGGAATTCATTCATGGTGAAGCTGACATGTACTCAGGCTTGTCTGAATTCAAAGCCATTATTATTTTTAACCAGAATACTGCATGTGAGGAATATTCACAGATGGAGGAACCACTGGGTATTGTCCTAAGACTGGAGCTCTGGGCAGGTTTCTATGTCTCATGCTTGATATTTATTATGTTTATTTTGTCTCTGAGCCTTCACCAGTGGTTTTTCTGTCCTTCAATACAGTGGGCCATTATGTATAGGAATGATCTCCTCTTCTATTAAAGCAGTTTATACCTTCGAGCTCAACTGTGCCTGCATATAATATTAATATGCAGAGCCTTTCCCCACTCTGCCGCTAACCTCCTCTCCATTCCAATTAAATAAGTGGCTGAGACCTACCATTGGAGTAGTTAGTTGTATTAAATTGAGAAATAGTCACAGGTCATAAACTTCCCAAATAAATAGCATTCAGTTAAGATGTGCATGGAAATTAAAGTTCTAGATCACATTTGTTTCCAAGTTTTACTATGTTCACAGCATTTGTCTCTTGTTCATGTAATGAATCCTTATTTGTTTAATGATGGTGATTAGATGCCTTAAATTACAAGAAATCAAATCCATTTCCCTCAGCACTGGGGATAGATTTGAGAACCTCAGTTGCATATTCTCCGGGCTCCTTTTTATAATGGTACTAAATACATATAAACAAGCATCTGTTGCAGTAATTTGGATGTTTTCTCCTTACATACTGCATGTATATTAAAAACAGAAAGCATTATTTAAAAAAAAACAGTTATGTTCATTGATTAGAGTAACTTGTGAGCACCTAGCATGAAAAGATCACCACATTAAATGTAGCAGAGTGTATCTTTCTGACTCAAATAGGCACTATGTATTCTACATTTATTATTCAGGATCAGGTTTCAAAGTACTCAAAATCCACATCTACAAGAGGCCTCACTTCTCCTTGCTTTGGGTGAATTTAAAGAAAACAACTACTTTTCTTACACTATGCAGTGAGTCAAATATAATTTTGACACTTTCTGCCTAGAAATAATAGTGCTGATGAAAATTAAAATTATAATAGAAATTGAAAATTAAAATGACAAAAAGGAGGCCCTAGGGTTCAGACAAATGTATATAGAACAGAGTCAAAGAAAAAAATGCAGTTGGAAAAATACTATGTGGAAATTGAGTTTTGAAATAAAATGTTGCTAAGTATATATGAGGCTTGTATAACTTATGTAGAATGAGTTGATTTTCATGGTACTATTTTGGAGGCAGGGACACTTGATATGTAAGATAGTAGATGGCACTTGAATTAAAATCTGCAAACTAGCAAAGGTCAAGATGCAGATATTATCTGAACATTTTTTTCCATTTTGCTGCTTATAAAATTTAAATAGAATTGCATAAGAAAGCCAAATTTTAGACATGACATTTGACCCAAACCTCTCAAAAAAATAATTTTTAACATCTATCACTGATCTATAATGAAGTGCTTTGCACTTGAATTAGCCAATAACTGGCTTTCATTTTATTTCTCCACCATGCGAATTTCTGTAGGCTTATTTTAAATGTTAAGGATCAGGATACCCTACATTGAATAATTAGGCAGTGATAGGGCAATTAGTAAATTAATATCTTACCTTCCAATCATATATGTGGTTTTAACCATAGTTAGGCCTTCTGACATTCATTTATTTAGATAATTATTTAAAGAGTGTATTATTTCTGTGTTGCTGTGTAACAAATTACCACAAACTTAGCAGAGCAGCTTAAACACAATTATCTGTTATCTCTTGGTTTCTGCAGGTGATAATTCTAAGTCAGAAATAGATATGTTGCCTGATCAGGGCTTGAGAGGAGGACACACTCAAGGTGCCACCACCCCATGTCAGGATTCACTTTCAAGCCAATTCAGTGTCAGAAAAATTTACTTCCTTATAGATATAATCCTGAGAATGATATTTTCTTACTAATTGCTAATCAGAGAAAAATCTACATTTCTAAGGTTGCCAATGGTGCCCAAGCTGGCAGAGTGCTTTTAAGTCAGACCTCTAAGACCAGCTGGAGGAAATGCTTTGCTTTCAAAAGGCATACTTAAGCTGGGTGTGGTGGCTCATGCCTGT